>NC_089980.1:125911835-126526731 GCF_036417845.1 Apteryx mantelli
TCCAAAAAGGGTAATCCTGGTAATGGAAATGGGAAAAGGCAAATCAAGGATGAAAGCTGAAAAAGAATATTCTAATAGCAAAGATAATCATCTATGAAACTGTGAGGTAGTCCTGCTGTGCTGCACCACTAGGATAAATTCCTATAGAGAAATCCAAGTGCATGATGCAACCTGTTTCTCATTATGTGCTATAAAATTTCACTTTATATATATATATAAAAAAAAAGATATTTCAAGTCATATGATATTCACATGATCAGTCATATGTTGTGGTGCGCAGGGAGTATCTGGGTCAGATATACTAATATGAATGTATTCTACCATTGTGTAAAATGATCGACATCTGTCATCTGATGTAGAATGCCTACATTTTGTCAGGAAATAAAAATACATGATGGGGAGACAAGAATGATTGCTTGGGAATCAAGGAATGGGCCATTGGGTGTATGAATTGTAGGAAGCATGTTGGACTTCCATAAGGCATATGGAGGAAATCCTGACTTCACTTGGTTCATTTAAACCTATACTTGAAAATAATTGTGAGGAATTATCTTACCAGACAGGTTATCACGTTGATTCTAATTTGAATAATTCAGTGGAAAACAAAAGCAATATGCAGTTCTTGTTTCTTTCCTAAAAGTTACTGAACTATTTTACCAGTTTAAATGTAGAATATTCGTTCAATTAACTTTATGCCATATTCATTCCTCAATTTTACATAGTAGCACTCATGACAAGTTCTTTCAAATGATAATATTCATTTAAAGTTCAAGGGAATAACTTTCAGTAAATATCTCCTGTATAAATGAAAGTCACTTTCAGGAAGCCTAATTTTTTTTCATCGACTTACCTGCTGATTCTTCCATCAGCACCAACATCACCAGCAGTGATTAGTGATACAGGTACAGCATCTAACAGTTACCATTCCATACTTTCAAATACTCTAAATGACTATACTATTCCAGCAATTGTAAGACACCAGGTATTTTCCACAGTGAACACAGAGGAATATAAAGAAATGCTGCAGATTAAATGCATGCTTATACAGTCTCTAAAAAGCGGCAAAGCTTTTTTAAAAAAGGCTAACCCTCTGTGGTCAGAGCTGAATAATGTGTTATTAGAAAACCCAAAGTCTTCTTGAATCTGACCAACATGAATTTCAGACTAACCTTTGGGCAAATCTGAGCTGACATGTCAAAACTATAGAAGTTACATTATTCAACTGGAACTTAAAGGCTGTGATCCACAAGAGCTAAAGTTCAGGAAAAACTTTATGATCTTTCCTGACCTTTTTTGTTTCTAGCTCTTCATTAAAAGCTAAGTGTCTGGACTCAAAGTTATCCGTTATTAGAATTCTGGATTTGTAACATGGACTGGAAATGTAAAAATTTGGAAAAAAGATACGATACCCTGCATTGTCAAGACAAATTTCCTGATACTGTTGAAGTTGCTGCATAATCTTGTTTGTTAACTAGCTATTTAGATCAGAGTTTTTGCTAAACAGTATCTGTGACACTGCTAAGGATGATGTCCTTATTATTGCCAATAACAAGAAAATTTCTCCCATATACTTAATAATTTAACATGTCCATACTGTAATAGTTACTTTGGATTTTAGTTATTGCATTCAAGGCTGTGTTCCTTCCAAAGCTATGATTGCTGGCCAAGAGTTAAGAGCAAAGATTTCACTTCCTCCCATGACAAAAGCTATAATAAAAGGAAATGGAACAGCATCGATCTACTTTTCCTGACAGAGATTGTGAAGAGACTGGGAAATGCAGCAACATAGTCTTGCTTCAGTTTCAAGATTATAATCTTGTTGGATGAATTGCTAACAAGAATTTTTCACCTCTAGACTGGTGACTCAAATGTAGCCAAGGTCAGCAGTGCTGAAAGTCATGACTGATCAAGTGAGCATTGCTCTGACAAAAGTCTCAGCTGATACAGCTTTTGTGGAAAAAGCTATTTGTGGAAAATTACTTGTGCTGTCTCCCCTCGATCTTACCAGAGTTTAGAAAAGCATCACTACAAAAGGCAATGGCTGGAATATCCGAGAACATTGGATGGCCATGTTCCTAATGAGTGATATCTAATGTCTTTGATGGTGGTTTTATGAAACAAATTAATACAACAACCCATGGAAAATTATACTTTTGTGTTTATGATTTTTTTTTAATGTTCCAGTCCAGTACATTTTGTCAATAAAACATTCACAAAACATTTTCAGATCTTTTAATCAAATTATTAGAGCAGTCTGTGGGTTTCCCTAGAGTGCATGGAAAGAGACTCAGATTTGTGTAAGTATTTTTCACACACTGACATCACTGGGGAAGTTTGCCCCCAACATATCTGCAAAATTACTTCAACATCTTCCTTTAAGTCCTTCCCTCATGTTGTCTGCAGAAGTCTTGGTTGTGTGTAGGCTGCTGGTGCTCTGTAATGGCTCTACCCGGCCCACACTGATCTCACAGTCAACTGGCAATTCCCTCATTTTCTTCTCAGTTATCCATTATACTGTCCATTATCTTATTCTAAGATTGTAAAGACTGTCTACTTGTACACACCTAAAACAACCAGGATGACACACTATACCTAATATGAGAATGGAAATAATAATGATAAAACGATGGCACAGATCAGAATGAGATTGAAATTAATGAACATGGTGTCTAGTCCTGAAAATGACATTCTTGATGTTCATCATATACCACTTGAAAGAGTTAATGTAGGAGCTTAGTTACTCTTAAAGAGAAACTTAGAGTCAGTATGTGAGGAGTCTGAAGACCTGTGATGCTGAAATACAGCATTATTTTTATGGAATATTCTTTACACCCATGGTTAGAAAACACAGGATTCAGAGAACCTGATTTCTGTGATCAGCTAAAATTTCCAGTTCAAAATGCTCCTCAGTTCCCACTTTTATTCTTCTGTTGTAAACTATAGAGTCTCATACTGGACAAATTTAGTAGAGTAAGTTTTATTTTTCTGCTATTAGTACAAAAAACGCCTACATTCAGAAGATAGCATCAGTAAAAATAATTAATTAAAAGTGTTTTTTTTTAAATCCTGTAAATGAGTGTCCTATAGCTGAACATGGATTTGCAAAAAAAAAAGTGATGATCAGAAATAAAAAAAAAAAAACAGTGTTTTCTTTTACAGGAATGTGAAAAGCTTCCAGTCCCAATTAAAAAATAAAAATAAATGAAACAGATCATCCTCCAATCTAGAAAAACTTTTCTATTATGAATTACAGGATTTTGTTATATGTAGCTATGCAACTTTGTGTTATGACTCAACTCAAGCATAAATGTCAAAGGGCATTGAAGACTGTTACATTATCCTTTTGGATCTTGATTTACCATTCCAGAAGGACACAGATCTCCCTTGGACCCTGGCTACATCTGTCAGCCCAAGTCATAGGTTCTAGATAACCCAGAGCAGCGCAAATGGCAGTAGAGGCTTATATGCAGGTGACTAAATCAAGCCATAAACGTCTATGACATGGAGACCAATCCTTGCTGAAGTGTTTTGGTCTTCTGTCTACTTAAAGCAATTTTAGCAGACAAGATATTATAAGATATTATAAGTCCTTTTGTGTTTCTGAAACCTTGGTATGCAAAATTCATGCATCAGGTCTCATAATGGTGATGGTCCTCCAGCCATATGATGAACCATTTCGCACGATAGGCATACATGGACATGCCAAACTGCGCAAGGCTGGGTATTCTGGCTACGTGGTGAAAGAAGGCATGCGATGGGAAATAAGCTCACTGACTGTCACATCCTTCCAACTACATTGCTGCTGCTTTCCTTCTGCTCCAGCAGCTTGTGTGACCAGATGCAGCCATCACATAGGGTCCTGGAGCAGGAGAGACGTGGTATTAGTACACTGCACAGCTGTTGCAGCATGGAAGAAGCAGTTCATGAAGGCCAGGAGAGCAAATCTCATGCTCAGTCCCTGGGACTTGGCTAATCTGCAATGCTCATTATTAATTGCAAAACTGAGAGCCCACTCCTCCCCTGCACTCTGCATTATGACACTCTCAGAAGAATTCCCTGGTCCCATTTTAGCCGTCTGGAGAATTATCCCAAGTTAAGTGATCCTCGTACAGACTCGGTATCGGCTGCAGCCGTGATGCCCAGCCAAGGAAACGAGGGTGCAGACAAGGAAACCCTGCCTTGTCCTGGCCCTGGTACCACCTCCTGGGGGCTATTAGCAGCTGACAAAAGCTAGAACAGCCCTTGTCTGCTGTGCCAAAGCCTCCTTGTTTGCGTCTGAAGATCTGGCCCTTTGCTGTAGCCACAGCACTGTTCACTGTGTGGTTTTGTGTATGTGAATTATGTGCCAAGCTTGGCAGCTTCTCCCTTAATTCAGAGTTTCTTATCTCAGAAATAAAATGAGGTTTAACAAAGCAGCAGGGAGGTTAAAAAGTCTGAAGACTGCCTTAAAAACTGAAGAATATCCTTTTCCCAGAATGATTTCCATGATCACTCCCCCTTGTAGCCTAAATAGCTACTAAATTCTAGTTTATATTATAACATTTTGAATAATACTTGTTATTCCATGTTTGCTATTTCTGCTGAAAAACTTGTAAGGAGACCAAGTATCACTCTTTCTACCTCTGTTAAAAGGTTGGGTTTTCCTGTCATTTTTTTTTCTTTTACTGCTAACATGCAGTAAACTTGTCTTTTTGTTTCCGAATGTTTCATACAGTTTCTCTTTATAATGAAAAGGAACCTCTTCAGATTTCCATAAGTAATCATAATACTGTTAATCCTGTTATGAACCCACTTGGGCAAGAAACAGTGAACATGTCAGAATTGTTAAAAACTGCAACAAAATTAGAAATTTTGACGTTTAATTTCTGGTACTTGCATTCTAGTATTTGAATTTTAAGGTTCTTGTTCACCAACTCTTATCACCAATCAAAAAAGACAGAACTTTTTTGTTTGTTTGTTTCATAAATAATGAAAAATGAAGTCCTCTAATATTCATTTTACTCTGTGAACAGGAACAACAAGTAAATCACACATTATCTCAAGGCTGAAGTTAGAATCCTGAGGATAGAGAGTACTGTTGTTGCTTTACTATTGGTAGTTTGCATCTTTTTTACCATAAACAGTATATCTCTGATCTCTCAGTTTTATAGCCTCATCCATAACCTCAGAATAATATTTTCCAGACACACAGACCAGCCATATGCAATATGGTTATCATCAATTTTATTTTAGATTAAGGAAAACTGAAACAAAACAAATATGTATTTTATGAAAAATTACAAACAGTATCTCCCATGCCTCTTCTGAAAGAAAGTAAAGTAAAGGTGTGGAATACAGAAGAGAAAGGCATAACATTAACAAAGACAGTTCTTTCACACTTACTATAATGTGACCTACGAGAGTTATAATATTTGCTCTTACTCCTGTGAAGATCTTAACATTCTTTCATATAACATTCTTTTCATATAATATTATCTTAAATCTCACACCATCCCTGTAAATCAGGATAACATTATTGCTGATTTCAAATTTTGTGTTAAACCTCCTTTGACACATAAAATGCAGTCCTATAGAAACAATCCATTTTACTGTATCTATTGAATATGAATTGGTATGGAGCTACAGAAATTAGCTTCAGAAATTGAATGATACATAGTATTCATTTTTCTTCCTTTCTTTCTGTTGGCAAGTTGTGTTCATGGCAAGCTTAAGAACTCCAGCAGGATATATATATTTTTTTCCTTCCGAAGCCTTTGGAGCACTATCTATTTGTAGGTATCACATACTACCTCTGCGTGGGGCCTGCAGATGAAATCTATTCCAGGAGTAGTCCTTGCTGGTAGATTTCCAGAATGCCATCTGTTCCCAATGGCGCATCTTGTCTGCCTTCCCTAGCAATTAGAAAGAAGCAGACGAAGATGCAAGGCATAAAAAGGGAAAGGACATAAAAGAATAGCAAATTATATAAGAAAACATTGTTTGCTTGAAGAAATGCAATAATAAATTGTTAAAAACAAGCAGGCAATAATCACCTGAACAAAAGATTTTTTTTTTCTTTTTGCAAACTCAATATAATAAAACACAGTTCTTGTAACACACAACTTCCACCAGTCATCACTGTTTGGCTAAGTTGCTCATTACCATAAGCGTCTGATGAATCAAAATGAAAAATAATAGACACATATTGTAGTTTATGAGGAAAACAATGGCTGTCACACAAGTGTTTCCTCATGAAAGTAAGGTACTTGGATTTATCACCAGTAAAATATATTTCTTTTTTTTTCTTCTTCTTTTTTGGCTATCTGGCATTCATACAATTATGAGTTATCTGAAAAGTGAGAGAATTAATTATAATACTAGCATACATATGACTCTGACCAACAGCCTGTGACAGGTTACTATGGATTACAGTCCTGGAACATAATTTAAGAATTGGAAGTATCCAATATTTTAGTAAATATAGAACAACACAAAGGGAGTAACTGTCAACTATTTTCCCTCTAAAAAAAAAGTATCTCATCTAATCTTGATCACTTGGGAACATGATGATGCCAATGTTTTTAATATGATAGATTTCCTGGCCTTTTCAAATGGGGGACAAAGTTAAGTAGACCTGTAAAGGAGATGAGTGGCCTCTATTTACCCTTATGAATACAATTGCCATAATTAGTCATAAGAATTACTTTCACCTTTGTTCAAACAAACCCAGTCATTTTGAAGGTAAGCCACACAACACAAAGGATATATGATGACTTAAATTTGTATCAATTCCTGCTAAACATCTATGGAAATGTATTTTGCATCTGCCTTAAAGGGAAATGAATTAAACATGATGAATATTATAGGGACTACTATAAAGCAATGTATGCTTTATTATTCTGAAGTCAAAAAAGCTTGATTTATATGTCAAAGAACTAAGTTGGAGTTGCACTCAGCACCAGGAAAGGAATGTGTATATGCACCCTTATTTGTATATATGTCCAAGAAAAAGAGAGAAACTGAAAATGAGAGAAAAAGCACTCATTATAGGACTGCACAGAACCTACACGGAATAGCAAAAATCATTCAGACCTAGGAAACATGGTATGCAGTTATATAATTTATAGCTTTAACAGCATACAAAGCTTGCATGGGAAATTCTGGTATATCTTGGATATACCTTGGAGGAACACAGAAGCGCAGGAATCTGAGGTTTATAGTTTTGTCTCATTTCCAGTGGTTATACAGTGCTTCCTCGTTTCCTTCAAACTACCCCTACCCCAGTTCCAAGCTACTTGGCTTCTCTCCTTTGCATAATTCCAGTCCCATCCTCCCTAACAGTTCATTTCAGTTCTCTTTTTTCCCCTTCTATCAATCTCTTAACTTTAGTGCCACACTCCTCAGTCACTTTCAGTTTCACAGTCCATTTTGCCAGTGTCACTGTTTCTGTACAACAGAGGTTGTTCCAGCTCTTTCCATCTCCTCCAAACTTCTTGTGCACTCCAGCTCACAGCCAGCCTGGCTCTCACCTCGCCATTCGACGTTGCCCTGAATTGCCTTAGCCAAATTTCCTCCTGTTGGCCTACCTGTACTGTGTGTTCGGGACACAGGAGGGCAGCCTCAGAGAGGAGCAACAAACACCACCCCACTGACCAAGCCAGGACAAAAATTTTCATGATGAGCAAAAGTGTGCTAGATCATCGGAGCACTGAACAGGAGAGAAAATAAAATATCGATGCTTCTAGGAACTGCAACAGTCAGTTTGAAGACTCTACTTAATAAACAGGGTAATACCCAAAAGAAGTAGAAATGTTCCGATGTTAAAGCAAGAAGTCTGGACAAAAAGAACTGTAGAATACTATCATGAATTAAATACACTGAAGGACACTGAAAAGTGGAATTTCTTTGGGTAGGACAGAAATAAAGTTAAAAGCAGTAGAGTAGCATTCTATGTCAATGAAGCAGTATGAGTATTTAAGTATATAAGCAGTATAAGGACTCACAGACACTCAATTCAGCTCCAGATTGCTTTGAAGAAGGTTTCTACAACAGATTCTCTAGAGGTGGTATTAAGAATCTGCTACAGATTCCCAGGATCAGAATCGGATATGGATATAGAAATGACTTAAAATTGTTGCAGTGATAAATATCCCTGGGAATTGTGCCATTGTGGGAAAACTTCCCAGCTATAAAACGACTAACAAATGAGTAATTTCTCAACAATTCAACTAACTCAAAAACTTGCGTAACTAATCTTGGTAGAACTCAGTTATTCCTGGATGTAACAGTAGATAGTTTTACGTCTTACTGCTTTCATGACTGTATAGGGAAAAAATCTATTTTTGACTCTGCTTTGGTAAACCAAGGATGTTATAGAAGACCTGGTCATAGAAAATAAATTAAGTGACATAAGATGATTCCAATTAAATTAAATTGAAGAATAAACAAATATTAGACCAGAGTTTCTATCTCACAGAATAAATATGAGAAATTAAGAGACATAGTTAGTGAAGTTGACTGACCTGCAGACATTAGGAACTTATATGTGAAACTGACTGAAATTTCTTTCAATCAGATATGTGTAAAATATCAGGAATGTTTAAGAATATGAGTAATCTTAAATAAGATTAAAAATCGATAAGCAAGGCTTCATTTCTAATTGAATGAATGATCATGCAAGAAGGATTAGGAATAATAGGGCTCTATAAGGAGTGGAAAAATCATGAAAGCTGCATCTTGGAGAAAAGGAAACTTAAGAATAAAGTCCAAAACTCTTGCCAAAAATCTAATTCAACTTGTTATTGCAAAGGAAGTTAAAACAAATAATACATGGCTGCTCAGCCATATGAATTAAAAAAAGAAGTGAAATTTGTGTGAAGTGGGGAAAGAAAAGAGGTTAAAATGAAATACATAGACTTTTCCCATTTTTTAGACTAGGGTGGTTGACTGATATAAAGGTATGGAAATACAGATGATTGACTACATGGATTTCACTGGTATCTTGATGTTCAGGAAATTGTGAAATGCAGAAAGTAATAACATGGGACTTGTAAGGTGGATAATGGAAGGTATAGTACACATTGAAAAGGGAATCATCAGTCTGGAATAATATTCCTAGAGTTGCTCCTCAGTGATTGGCCTTCGGGTCACCTTTTTAGTAAAGTCATTAATGACCTGGAAGGAATATGCAAATTAATTCTGTTATGGCAAAAAGTTAGGAGACATCAATACAAATAAATTAGAAAACATGAAATGAGCACGAAAGTTGGAATAAATGAAACTACTTGAAGTTTACAAAACTACTACAAAAAGCAAGGGCAGTTACATGAATTCAAGTAATAAGAAAACTGAAAGCAACAAAAAGAGGAGAATCACTTGGGTGAATTGTTCAGTTATGGGATGACAGATCTAGTGTTACATGCTGGCCATGAAAATAGCTACGAGAAAAGCAAATGTGATCCTAGATTGTAGCAGGGTGGATATTCCCAAGATAGATAAGGAAGCTATACTGGTAAGATCTCATTCAGAATGTACTAATCTCTCCTGACTGATAAAGAAGATGAGTGGGGAAACAGAAAACCTGTCTTAAAGATGAGAATAAAAACCTTGAATTTATTTTTAAAAATAAGAGAAGACTGAGAGCTCCATAGGAATACCAGGAATCCAAAGTCTTCTCCTACCTCTGTGTAGCACTTTAGCAACTGCATTAAAGTTATTTTCCTTCTTTGCTGCTCTCCTCTTCCACTCAAGACTCTTACACACCTGTCTATACAATGGGCATTTTAAGGGGAAGGATGAGAGAGTGCTGATGAGTGTTTGTGCCTGGGATATCCTGTGGTCTGGTGGTTGATGCACAAACCTGGAACATAGGTTCTGGCCTTGTCAAGACTGCAGAGTGCCCAGCACTCAGTTTTCCTGCATCCTGGGTTAGGAAAATAGTCTTTTAAACCAGTCTATGTGAAAGATACCGTCACTACTGGATTGCAACAGGGCTGTTGGCATGTCAGTGGTACCTCACTGGGTACCTTCTGGCCATGCAACAGTGACTGAAGTTAAGCCCTCAGGGAACTTTCATGTTAAATAAGGAGAATTCAATAGCATTAGGTGGAAAGTAAATAAGAAACGAGATTGGTGTTTGGGACTTATATTTTAAATACAGTATTTAAGCTGGATCTCACTCTTGATAGCTGGGAAGCATCAGTAAGTTTTTTATAGAGGGAAGTCAATGAACATATGAAGTTAACACAGTATGCTTAAAATTCCTAAATGATTTTGACATCGGCTATCACTGAAGACACTTAAAGAAATCTGAGCTGTCATGGGATCAAGGGGAAGGTCTTCTTGAAGATTAATAACTGATTAATAGTTAGCAAACAAAAGGTAGAAATAAATGGATGGATATTATCAAGTGGGTCTCTCAGGATCTCTGCTAGGTTATGTACTGTTCAACATATTCATAAATGAGCTGATAAAGACGGTGAACAACGAAGTGATAATGTTTCCTTATGGAACAAAATTATTCAGGGTACTCAAAGCCAAACCTGACTGTGAAAAGTTGCAGAAGGATCTTATGATGCTGAGTGACTGAATAATAAAATAGTAGACAAAATTAATTGTCAATAAATACAAAGTAAAATACATTAACACCCCCCCCCCCAACATATATACAGAATACTGGGATCTAAGGTAGGCATTACTCTTCAGGAAAAAGATCTTAATAACAGTGTAGATGGTTCCTTGAAAACAGTGAAAAGGCAAAAAAAAAAAAAAAGCTAGGATATTAAGAAAAGACTGAGAACAAAACAGAAACTGGATTAAAAAAAAAACAAAACATGATCATAGTGGTGGTTATGGTAATCTATTTTTGAGTCCTATGTTACAGTGATCCCATTTAAAAGATAATGAAGTGAATTGAACTGGCTTGGGCATCTGTACAAGGAAAATCTAGAATTCATCAGCTTGGAAAAGAAATTCTTGAAAGTGAGATCAATCCCACTGTCTAACTGATATAGAGTAAGGTCTATCTATATGATTGGAATCTATCAAATCATAAAAGATATGGAAAAGATTTCCAGGGAATTACTGCCTACTGTTATTTTTAAGAGAAGAAAAAGGGGTGACGAGGATCTTTAAAAAAACCAAAAGAAGCACTTTTCCTTACTGTGCATAATTACTTTGTGGAATTCATTGCCACAGGATGTTGTGGAAGCTAAAATTATAACTGGATTCACAAAGGAGTCAACAGATTCATAGCAGAGGGGCTATTAATCACAGTGGTCTGGATGCTGCCTCCAACTTCAATTTCAAATGCTAGTTGCCAGAAACTGAGAAATATTCAAGAAAGAGGAACAGTCTATATTTGCCTTGTTTCTTATATTCTCTTTCTACCTACTGTTCATCTTGTCAAAAATAAGATATTTTATATACAAGGGTTTTTGTTTGGACCAGTGTGAACATTCCTAGCTTTTATGCATTGGTAGGTTAAACGGTGTGAAAAGAGAGGAGGTACAAATCCAAGGGTTAGTTATTCCTCAAGAAGTGAGCAAGACTGGTCACGCAGTAGGTCTAGCGGGGGTAACGATAGAATTGAGGTGTGATCAGAAGAAGAAGGTTCTGGGGTGCACTTCAGAGTGGAGCAGTGGGAGACAATTACTAAATTTGTTTTGAAATTAAGATATATGTGTTTATGAATAGTTTGCAAATAGCATGCTTGCCTGGGGTGGTAGAGGTGCACCACAAGGCCTCTTCTAGACCTGCATCCAAAACAGAAACCTGAATCTTTTAAGGCTCATCAGCCTCAAAGTTAAGTGGAATAAAAAGCTGTATGCATGAGGCTGAGCTCAGTTGCTCTAAGTTCCACCTTTGAAGTGAGATTAATCATACGTGGTAAAAAGAAAGCTAACAAAACCAAGGGAAAGCTGAGATTGCTAAATCATAACTATTTCTGTGATATTACCATGAAATGGAGGAAGGGTATTTATGCTGTGTGAAGGCTTTTGTCATCCTCTGCATGTATTTTGGGCTTATCAAAACCAAATTCAGGCTATGGTGAAAATTTTTGTCCTTGGCCTCATCTGAGTAACACAATAGGGTGACTCTAGTACCACTGAGAGCAAATTTGTCCCATCTTGTGTTTCTTCATCATGGTTATTTTTATAATTTTTATGGGGATATATGCATAGTAAGCTCATAACCACACAGTAAGACTAAAGAAAAAAGAAGATTTTAAGCCTGACATATCTGAAGTCAGTATGACTCCATTTTGGTAATTCATAGCTTATAGTAATACCAAGTAAAGTTATCCTAAGAGATCAGAAAAATAAAAAGTCAGGAAACAGCTTGGTAATCCTTTTCCAGTCTCTGCTGTGGATGGTTAGGGAGTTCAGAGCAAAATATCTCTGCTGCAGGAGAAGCAGATTGTTGTGGCCTGGCACACATTCAGCTGAGTTTACAATGTGTCAGGATGTTCAACCATGTGAGAAAAGAGCAGGAGTGATTCAATATGATCGTATGATATTTTGTCCTGGTGCGTTTTTTGTATATGCATATACACACACCCTGGAGGAGGCAAAAGGACTGTGAAATAGATCCAACAGCTGAACCGTTGCATTTCAGGCAAAGCACCACATGCTCCGTGAATCACTGCCCAGCACTGATGGGCTAGCTGTTGTGCCCTGGGTAGGTGGGGGATGTCAAAGCTGTTACTCTTCCATTTTTTAAAGAAAGTAATAGGCTAATATCACTGCTTTGTGTGGGTATGCCACAGGACAGAAATTTTTACATTAGGTCACTTTAAAACAGTTATTTAGGTTTTTGACATTTTAAACTACTGCCAGATAAACATAGTGAATTATTTTAGACATTGTCTAATTTTTTAAAGATGTTTTTGGTGAGAAATTCTGTTTAAAAAACAAAACAAAATTTATATCCTGTATATCCAGCTGGAATATCTGACATTATCATAAAGCTGTTGGTCTCTCTGTGTAGTAGCAACAGTAATTGCAGGGTAAAATATGCACCAGTATCAAGCACAAGTACAAGCCTACCTTGTTGTTTATCTGAAACGGTTTCAGAAGACCTCAGAATATTGAGTACAGGGGTTTCTCAAGGGTTTTTCAAGCCAGATTATTAATTAACAGGGAAACTGTCTTGGGAAACTCCCATTTATATGTTCCTGTGGTAACTTTAGCAGTGACTTAAATGGAACTGTATGAATAAGAAAAAACAAAACACTTTTTTTTAACTGTCAATAAAGTAGACTTCATAATAGTTAATAATGCCATTTCCCTATTTCATCTCTTTTCCCCACCTGCTTTCTTCCCTTCTTCCCCTTCCCTTGTTTCTCTGTCTCTTAGCTTCCTTCCCTTATTTCCCTCAAAACATCCTATTTCCTGCTCCTCTTCTGTGTGTATGCGTGTTTCCCTCTTACATGGTTCCTAGTGCTGAGACCCCTCATCCTCTAGAAACGTCCTGCCTGTCTACCTCGTCATTTACACCCCGTTACTTTGGGCATTTCCCTTCTGCAGCTGTGTGGGAGGCTTCAGTGTAGCAGTATATCCATTTCCTGAGGCTGACTTCAGTTTCTGCCCCATGTCTTTGCAGAGTAGTACCTCCTCACAGCCAAACTCCTCTCAGAAAACATGGCTTAGCTTTTCTTGTCCCAGAAATTAAAAGAACTGCACTACTTGTCTCTGTTTACACTATAATATATAATATTTATAGTCCCATTAATCCAGTTGCAAGTGCCCTGCTCCTGTGTAGATGCTACAAGCAATGAAGAACAGGAGTCATCTTCTGATGGAGAGGTGCAGCATTATTAAAACCTCGTCCATAGCCATACCACTGATCCATGCGAGACTGTTTTTCTGTGATTGCTTCTTCATTGTTGTGATATTCAGTTGTTCCTTACCATAAACCATGTTCTCCAGTTTATCCACAAATGTATTGCCCAGGTTGATGTGATAATGGCAAATACAGGAAGCCATTGTTCCTCCAGCTCACTGGTGGCCGTCTGAATAGGTTAACTTCTTATGTCTTACTTCCTTGTGGGTTGGGCCTTCTTTTCTGACAACCCTGAAAATCAGATGTCTTTTCCTCTTCTTTTGGCCCTCTGAATTGAAAGCTTGATCTCCAATAAAATAGCTGCTCATGCACTTTTTAAATGTTTCAGTCAAGTTCTTGTTGTGAATAACACCTCAGTCTTGAGGAAAACAGGAGTGTTCACAGATTGCAAATCTCTTTTTCCAGTTAGAACAATTCACGTTTTTGAAGTTTTTTCAAATCATAGCGTAAATTTATTGCAGCATAGCAGCTTTTTCATATGCATGTCAATATCCTTTTCCATTAAAATTAATTACAACTAATATTTTACACATAATGTGTTTATTTTTCATTTGTTTTCATTTTCTAACCACAATCTTTTCTTTAAACACTGATCATCTGTTTCACCTTGTTTCCAGAACAGCTTGACTGTAGCTAGCCAAATTATCCCTCTCTCAGGTAAGTTTCTTGCAAGATTTCCAGTAACTTAATGCCAAAAGACTGATAATAAAAATAATAACAATAAAACAAGGAATTAATACAACAGCAAAATAATAAAGCCCACTCAAGCAGTCTAACTCTGCCTTACTTCTTTTTCTTGCTCTCGTCCCCATACAAGTCTGGTCACACCTGTGTCCAACTATTTGCATTTCCATGAACTTTTCACAGGGAATGTGGCAGGTTTCAGAGGGCAGGTTTCAGAGGGCCAGCCCTATGCTTATTCTCCAGCGTTCCTACAGTGCATGAACTCCTTTGTGTCACTCTTACTGCCTGCCATTTCTTCTCCAAAAGTATTAATTTCACCTAAAATGAGGTCTCGCAATATTAGAGGACTTGTCAGCTAATTTCAGGTTTTGAACCATAATGAGTCAGGTGTGGATTCATACAGTCTAACTTTCAACACTTAGCTGAACTGGGAAAAATATGCAACTGCAAAAGTTTTTTTTTTTCTCCTTTTCTTTTCTTTTCTTTTCTTTTCTTTTCTTTTCTTTTCTTTTCTTTTCTTTTCTCTTCTTTTTTTCCTTTCTTTCTCACAGTTTCTTTCTGGTGGACAGTGCTGCCAGATCAGGTACAGTTCTTGTCTACAGTTTGATGTGTCTACTCCTTTCTCTAGTGGCTGGCTAAGCTTGGTACCGCACCACCCACTTACAGACCCCTCTAGTCTTCTGCCACCAATTAAATATGAAGTTTGAGATAAAATCCACTAGGCTGACACACTGGCTGGATCTTGCCTAAAATGACTATTCCACTGATTGACAGAAGATTTTTTCCTTATTTCATTTGACTCTCTTGAGTAAAATTACTGAACCTGATCTATCTGTATTAAAAACTGAAGCCTAAATTCTTACATGTTTATATGTAAGGACTCTAGGAGCTAGAGCAATCAGAAAAACTCTGAAGTGACACTCATAGGATAATAACCAGAAAAAGGCTATCTTTACAACATACTCTGAGCTTCTGCATAAGACAAAACAAAGATCTTCACTTAATCGTTCTGCATCAAGCCCATATCTTCTGTTTGAGGAATAGTATAGCTTCCATGGAGGTATTAAAATGTTGTTCAGCAGTTGTGGAACACAATAAAATTGGAAGCACTGACAGTGCTGAGTCCAGTATTTATCAGTTGTTCCATGGTGGTTGCTGGCACTGGCAGATCAGATGCAGTATCTCTGGAGCTCCAGAATGTTAACCTCATAATAAACCATCTGCTCGCTGTATGACAAACTGCGATGCAGCACATTGTCAGTATTTACGAATGATAAATAATAATAATAATAATGGATCTGTTTCTATAGTGCTTCCAGTGGATAGCAGCTGATCATGCTTACTGAATCCAGGGAAGGAATGCCAAAAGGAAAACAAATGAATCTAACCAGCTGTGGAGCTATTTTTGAAAAGCTGAGGAATTCAGCTGGTTGCTTTCTATTGCCTTTAAAGGTGGTACAGTGATATCTCAAAATTATCCGTATAGCCTTCATATGAAAAGGGATTTTATTTGTTTTTTAGACGTTTGAGGGAAACTGTGGGACCCCAGTGGCTGACAGTACACTTCTGCCCGTGGACAAGGCATATAAACACTGCTCTGCGTGCACTGTCTGAAATCCAAGGCCTTTCTGTCCGTCACTCCTTGCGCTGAAGGAAATATAGCCTCAGCGCTCCTGCCCGACCGCCCCAGCTCCAAGGCCCCTGGGTGCCTGCGCACGCACCCCGAGACGGGTGCAGCATCCCAGCTCCAAGGCTGTTCCGTGCCTCAGCTCACACAGATGCAAACGCAGCATCACAATTCCAAGGCCTCTTTCTGCCAAACTCTCACGCCGCGGTTCAGAAGCAGTTACAAGGCCCTTGCTTGTGCCAGGACGATTTAAATGAAGATGATTGAGACTTAGGGTGGGTGCGATTTTAAGGGTCTTGCTGAAACATGCTGTAAAACCAGGCTGCAGAAAAAGGCGAAACACCACATAAACGGCTTTGCTGTATAAGTGAGACTTGGCAGGTCTTCCTCAGCTCCTCCAGCAGCCTTTTTTTTCCCCTTTTTTCCTCTGGCAATGAGCCTTAAAAAGACCTCAAAGACATTTATATGCTGACCAAAGAAACTCTTTCTATAAACAAGCAAAGAAGGGTTTATATTAAATGTATGTTGTTTATCATTGCCATTGTTGCAGTAAATTAAGATAACAGGCGAGACAGAACATTGACAGCTCCTAAAGCCACTGAATAAACCTACGACTGCACGTAGCTTGCTGCCTGGGGCTCCTTAAAGCTCCTGCCTTGGTTTTCCTCCTGCCTGTGCTTGTTGACTTCTATCCAAATGAGTTAGAAAGCAACTCATCAGGCCTATATAATTCCATGCACACTTCCTCTCACCTCCAAACGGGAAGGTCAGCTTCTGGACAAACTTTGTTTCCACTGCTTTGAAAGAGTCTGTTGTGTTTCATTTTGTTTTGAGTGGAGTAATTATCACTAATTATTGGGAAATGAGCAGGAGTCAGAGGCAATTCCAAAGCCACCCAGAATAAACTGTGCATTGTTGCAGGGTTGTAGCACAGCTGTTTTGCAGAATTAACAGTCTGAAAGATTTGGAAGTGACAGTTTCCTTTTCAGGGAGAGAAGAGGGCAAAGAGCTATGTTGCTGCTTTGAGGTAAATCTCTGTGTTCAGGAAGAAGTTTGAGCTGGAGAACACAAAGGTGTGGAACAGATCCTCATGTAGTCCATTTTCCTCACAAGTGAATCTTCTTGGACAGGTATTGTGTCCAGGGAAAGACTTCAAATGTCAGAACAGCTGAAAAACTTCTTTCAAACCACATATAAGGCAATCAATGAGATTTCCATTAGAGAATAGTGAATAACAAGGGAAATTACAAAGAATGATACTGTTTGGTCTTAAAGGACAGACCTTGAAAAATGAAGTTCTTAGGATAACTGAAATTAAACTGTCCTGCATTTGATTTGGCCCTTCTCTTGTTTTCATCAGGAGAAATACTTAACCCACAGGAAGTCCAGTTTTTCCAGGCTAATTTGGGAAGAGGGTCCGTTCCTGAAGTACAGAGAGCTCTGGCTACACCCCACTCAAAGATAATGTATTTATTGGTATGTTTGCTTGTGTCTGATGTAATTTAAATAATTTTTAATTACACAAGCCTCATTTTAAAGAGTCAGGCAAAAGTACACTGATTATAAATACATTATATGTCACTACTGAAGATGAAAATATAGATGACTTTGCCAGAACTCCTTTCTGTGATTACATTTACACGTATAATTATATGCAATTCAAAATCAGAACTTGTTCATATCTACCTATATGATGTTGACATGACTTTATTTACAGCCATTCATGTATTCATCTGCAAAAGTATATAATTTGGAAGACAAGAGACACAATGTTTTAAGCAGGTTCTAAAACAATCTTAGTGTTTGTTGCACACTGCTTTTTATCATCTTGCATAGTTTGTGGTATTGCACATCATCTTTAGAATCTCTTTAGAACTATGAAGTCCTATTTTTTTTTCAAATAAATGAATAAATAAATGTCATGTTGCATAAGTTCAATCAACTGTGAGATAATGAAGACTGTAAAATAGAGGACTTGATGGGTCAGTGGTTGCTAATGGACTGCAGATTCTTGTAGGTCATGGGTTCGTTGCCAGGCTGTGTTGTTTGAAGGTTTTTCCTTTTTTTTTTTTTTTTAAACACTGGTTAATTGCAAAACAAAAGTGGTTTCATGATCCAAATGCAGATACTAGTGCCCACATCCAGATCCTGAATTGTGGTGGATAATGTTTGTGGGCCCTCGATGCAGGGTCACGCTTCTCAGAAGCTTTGGCAAAACCAAATTTTTCTGCTACAAGGATCCATCCCAGGCCAGCAGCATTGTACCTGATGGTAGCGGCCAAACAGCCCTGCAGAGGCTGTATGCCCAAAGTGACTTCTGGAAGGGGACTGGTCTCTTCCTTTCCAATACTGTTTTTCCTTTATTTCCCCAAGACTGACTGTGGGTACCGAGACCCGACTTCATCATTTAATTTCATGGTGGCGGCTGAAAACGAGGCAGGAAGAATATTTGGATACAGTATCAGAGTGCGGCCAGGGAAAAAAGTGATTACATTCTTGGTACTGGAGTGACAGAATGAACTTCTCATTTCCGAATGCAAGGTTTGTGCCTCCCAACTACCCATGAAACTGCACTTAGATGACAGCAAACAGAAAGACACAAACATGCAAAATACAGCAATATACACACAGATATGCATAAGAGGCCATGAGTCCCACAGGCTACAGGAAGCAGCTACAGAGCAGCACAGCTTTGGGTTATGGACCAGATGCACATGCTTGGACGAAAAGGGAGAGGCAAGGAGTGAGTGGGGAGGGAGAAGCTGTTCTGCATTACTCTGTAGCAATAGCTGTGGTGCAACCTGGTCACAACCACCTGAAGCAGGCTCTTGCTTAGAGTAGTGCTCCTGGGGTTGGGTGCACAAATAGAGATACAGAAAGGTTTAAGACCCCACTGAGTCCAGAGATGATTTTGCTGTTTTCTCACCGCTAGGGTTGCATAAAACCAGCTCTGCTTGACCTACACTAATCCCAGTTGCAGTCAAGTACTATCTCCTGATAAAAACGTGTGTATTTGAATTAAAGTCTATTTCCCTTAAGAAGTTCATGCATTTGAATTCAAAGCATATTTGGTCATAGTCACTTCTGCTGCAGTGTTCTGTGGATAAACAGAAGATCCATAATTGAAAAAGAGTCCATTAAAAGTGCAGAGAGTAAAGGAAGGGTGTGAATTTGGTGATTATGAAGGTGAATGATTAATAGCGTGTATTAGCGCCAGACATAACACAGACAGATGCTTCCCCAACCATGCAGGTCTGCTAGCATTTTAAAATGATATCTCCCACCCCTTCTACTCCAATCTTGAGCCATTCTGGCTCTGGAAACAGTCACCAGTGCTAAATTGTTAGTGGTTTTGAAATGAGAACAAAAGGAGAGAAAAATACTTTAATGAACATTTGTCCTTGGGATTACACAGGCAAAAGCCTATAGAAATAGGAGTCCACTGCATTTGAAGCATTCGTTTTTCTCCTTTGAATGGATGCTAAATAGAAGAAAGTGCATGACTACATCCTACTGACCCTGTGAATAGCCAGAAAGCAAAAGAATATGTGTAAACAGAAGCTTTGCTTGTGATGTATGTCAGATTATTTTTTATCAACAGTTTTCTGAGACTTTAAAAAAAATGTATTTATGACTTAAAGTACAGAAAAGCTTCTTTCATTTTTTTCTACTTTACTGTAAAATGTATTTTGCATTTCTCAGCTGCTCCGTCCTGTTTCCTCCATTCAAAATACAATAACTTTTGCTGAAAGCAGCCAAAACCTGCATGAAAGCTTGAAATTTGCTTCCATAATGTCTTCTCTCCTGCTAAGCAACTGCCTGTGATGCACTTATTTCATGTTTTACTGTGAATATTCTGTAGAAGGATGCTTGGCTTTGGCCAAAGAAATCATTCCACTTCAGTTATGTTGATTTATCTGGCAACTTTTTTGTAAAATGAGCTCATAAAGCAGGAGTTACCTGGAGTGAGCATATGTATGTTAATTGTATCAATATACTAACTGCATTGGTCATACACTTTCTCTTAAATGACTGTTCAGCTCAAGAGAAATACAGCTATTTCTTTCTGTTGGGCTGCCAAAAGCTGAAAATATATCAAGATGGTATTTTGGAAAGAAACTCTGACATGCAGCTTTACTGTTTGTAACACTGGTGTCAATGTTCTTGTCATAAGTTCCCCTATAAATCTGAGCAGTGAGACCTTGAGTGAATTGCAAATAGGATAAAACCCAACGTAGAACAAACTGATAGCAGTGCAGTTGGCTGGGCATATGTACTTTCTAAGCTGTCTTTTAAATGCAGATATCCTTCCAAATAGACAAGTAAGGGGGATGGACGAGGCAGTCCAGGGCTTTGTGTGAAGAGACCTTTCTGTGCTCTGTTCCAGAAGTGGTTGCTCATTTCCTGTTTGACTTTGGGAGGCCACATATGCTTTGTTTCCTCATCCAAAAAAAAGATAATACCAAAACAAGATAATATTTTCAAAGGGGTATTGTGAATTCATTAATTGTAGTCTTCAGTCTCTTAAAGTGTCTTGATTGTAGGAACATTTAATATTCACATAATTACAACAAGATGAACACAATTTTTTTTAACAGTATTAATCTTCCAACAAGATTTCAAAATGAGAAAAATTATAGATGGTCATGAGCCAAATTGAGAGATTTGTGACTGAGGGAATATTTAGAATATAAAAGCGTGAATAATCTATTTTCTCTGGGTTTCTCTGAGCTGCAATTAGAACCATGTGACCATGTTACCCCTTTCAATGGCCAAGTCTGCTTTCATCAACAGTTTTTAGGACTGTACACCAGAACTAGTGGTTGAATTTGGCTGTGATATTTACTAAGCTGCTTCCTAAAGTTCCAGGACTGAGCAATGAGAAATACACAACTGAGGAAAGCTTTATTAACTACAATACCTTTCCTGAAACTATTGTCTTCAAGAGTGGTATTCTGTGAACAAGCTTTTAAATATCTGGCTAGACAGCCAGGCAGGTATCAGACTAGGTACAAAAGCCTACCATTTGTGGGCCAGAACAATTTTCTCCAGTGTGAAACAGAAAGTAGTGCCACCCCTTTGGCAGCAAGATCAGAGGAATGGTGATCTTCTGTCAGAAGCATTTACCTCAGGGCATACTGCTAGGATTGTGATGTGGCAATAATTTCCTAATTGCTACTAACTGCTCCTTAAGGGCTGGACTGTAATGGAAGCCTTTGCTTTTTCTTTAACATGAATCAGCTGAATCAGAACTTTATTCCTGGTGGAGAGCTTAAGATCAGGATTTCAGGTTTAAAGACTTTTTTCCTGGAAACTCTTACTCCGGAATGTTCATGTGTTTGAACTGAAAGGAGACTGCTAAAAGAGTTTTCAACATCTTAACATTCTTATAAAGAAATGATAAACTCTTGGAAATTTATTATGCTTACAATAAACTTTTAACCTGAAGCAAATTGTTCCATAATTATCTGTATCAGGGTTCTTACATTGTCCTCTAAAGCATCATTTATGGGATACTGGCCAAGGAGATGGCATACAGGACTCTAAGGACTGCAGATCTGATCCTGTATGCAATTCATAGAATCATCGTCATGTTGGTTAGGAGGGACAGCTAGAGGACATCTGCTCCATTCTCTCTCTCACAACAGAATTAGCCCCATGCTGGATCAGGTTAGTGCCAGATTTGTCCAGCTGAGTCTTGAAAACATATAAAGATGGAGATGCCACAATCTCTCTGGGTAACCTTCTCCCTTGCTCAAATACTCTCCAAAAAAGGTTTTTCCTAATGTATAATTTGACTCTCCCAAGCTGCTGATTATAGCTCTTGCGCCTTATTTTGCCATCTGCCACTACCGAGAAAAACTTGGCTCCATCATCTTTGTAAATCCAAATTGTGGTAGTCTTGGGTTGGATTGCCTCTTGGCTTCTTATTTGTCTCTTTTTAAGGGACTCATCTCCTTCAAGTTTTGCTCTCAGGCCATGTGTCTTGGCCCTTAACCATCTTGGTAGCTATCTGCTCGACCATGGCATTTCTGAACATCTTTGAACTGGTGGCCCCAAAACTCAACACAGTATTCCAGGTGCAGCCTTGCTAGTGCCACAAAGAGGACGATAATAACTTTTCTACATTTACTAGCCACGCTATGCCTGATGTAATCTAGTATATAGCTTGCCTTACTTATCGTGAGAGTACACTGTTGACTCATATTCAGCTTGGCACTTGCTGTAACCCCCACATCATTTTCAGCTGGGTCGATACTCCCAGCTGGATCTGATGCATGTGGTTATTTTGCCCCAGGTATAAACCTCTGTACTTCTTCTTGCTGATCTTCATGACTCATTCCTATGATCTGAACAAGATTTATTACTTTAATCTCCTTCAGTTTTCTGCACAAACACACATATTTGTTATTGTGGGATTGTTTGTGTGTACTCTTTTAATCTTTTGACACTGCCAAATTTCCTATGGAAAATTTGGTACAAAGCAAGTAAGTGTAGTTTGCAGAATTTGGTGTTTCAGTCATATTAAATTTTAAAACACATACTGGATCTGTATTATTGAAGTCTTCAGAGAAAAGAAGGATTAGTTTATGTATGTATGTATGTATGTATGTATTTATCAAAAGCCACCCACCCTCCTAAGAAGGGGCTACTTGATTTTGCTTAGTTTAAATTGAGCTTGACTAAGTTTGAAGAGAGCATTTCTCAGATTGATTAGCTTTTATTTGACTCTTTATGTCTTAAGCATAAGCACACATACACAGAAACACATACATATTTCCAGGGCTCAGCTTATTTTGAAGGAGGCACTGAAACAGCAGAGGAAACAGCTAATACATATATTTAGGTATAAATCTTACACGAGTGCCAATATACTGTTCTGGGCAGCTCCAGAACAAATTATCCCTATATAATCCTTATTGCTTATTATTTTCAACCGTTTGGAAATACCCGTTGGTATGACAAAAGGGTACATTTTAAACAGCTCAGAAGGGTACATTTTAAATATGTCTGAATAAGGAATAATGACTTTGCCCAAAATAAAATACTCCTTTTGTAGAAACTATTTCAAGAGAAAGTAGGCCACTGCACAGGTCTGATACTGTAGGGGCTACTCCGCCCTCGAAAGCAGGCAATAAGGACAGGCAATTCAATAGGCATGCAGGGCCCGAGCAAACAGCCACAGGTACTCCGGGCACCTTGCCAACATCTCCCTGCAGAGAGCGAAGCCCTGCCAGAAGGACTGCGCAGCACCTGCTCGCGTGAGTGCAACGGGCCAAGCGGCCGTGGAGGGGCGAGAAGACCGTGAAGTCCGTAGCTGAATGTCAATCCGAGGTGAAGCGGGGAGCAAAGCTTTACCGGGAACACATTTGCGAAAGAAGTTCTCTATAGAACAGATGACTAAATACATCCTCTGGATACCAAAAATGGCCCGAGCAGCAGAAACGTGTAAAAGATCATGCCGTGGCTGGCGGGAGGGTAGTGGAAAGAGCAGCTGGAGACGCTGTTAGCAATGGGATTGCTGGGTTAACAGGGAAAGTGTTTGAATCCTAAGGGATTTTGAAGAAGGTTCTTGTGGGGGCTGGTGCGGAAGTGTTAGTGGGAAGCGGACAGCTGAATTTTGGGGCAGTATTGGTCTAAACAGTCTCTAGTTTCATTAGGTGACAGGGATTTTGAAGTGAAGCTTTTGGGAAGGCGGTTTTCATTTGTCTCTGCTTAGCGATAAACCTCAAAATATAAACACATTTAGCTTAGGTTTTTAAACATGCCAGCAATTTGGAGATGGAAAGAGGTGTCAAAGGGTCTTTCCCTGAGTCAAGAGAAAGTCGGTTGAGACCACAGGAGTACAATGTAGGCTGGCCCGTTGTGCACTAGGGTGCTCAGCTGCACTTGGAAAGCAGCCGACGGGCGAGGCAGAGCCGGTTATATTGACTCCACTCGCTCAGGAATTCCCCCAAGGCAGTTCCCCTTCTGTTTGGCAGTGCAAGAACAATTCAGTTCCAGGAAGAATGTATGATGCAGGAATCTCAGAGCGACTGCAGCTCCTGAGCAAGCTGGCCTATCTTCAAGCCCATTTCTTAGGAAGGGTGCAGATAACATACCTTTCAAATACTTCCAAGCCTGTGTGAATAAATCCAGCTCAAGAATGATTTGAAAAGTATGGGTTGTTATTCAGTATATTCTTCTTCTGGAGCTCCATCACAGTGGCTCACTAATTCTTTTATTTCACCACTCTGTTCTTCCTCCGTGAAAAACCTCAGATTTGGCTGTTCAGCTGTGTTACCACTCTCCAGGTTTACCCTGGCATTGCTACAGAATGAAGTAAAACGGTGGGACATGCTAGCTATTGCCGCTCTTAGGGCCATTGCTTGAATGAGCATTGCCTCTTAAAACTGAATACCAAAGCCCAGCCCTTCTATAGGCTGAATTTCACACTGGTGCCTGGAAACATTTACTATAAACCCATGAGATTTTAAATATACTTCAAATAGCAGCAGTTCAAATGACCTTTGAGTCATTTTGACTCTAAATTTTTGTTTTGATGGCCCATTAGTAACATCATTAGAAATTCTCATGACTAGAGTAAGAATATTTTGGGCCTTCAGCTTCCACTTAATTCTTCTCCACAGCTGATTGTTGTAATCAGCTAAAAGTTGATACGTGTACTGATTTCCAGAAATCACATGTCATATTAAGGGGTAGCCAGCACCTATTTTGTGAGAAGAAAATGTCTGAGTATCTTCATCTTTCATTTTATTGCCTTATGAGTATATCTTCTCTGAAATGAAATAATTGCAATATCAAATAGTGCCCACATTTTTTCAGTATTGGCTTGCATACTCATATATTGTATAAAGTAAAGCTAAGTAAGACACTTCAAATGTGAAGTTCTCTATTGATGAAACCAGGAACATTAAAGTAATCACTTAGTATATATTGGTGGCTTCTTTTTACAATTTTTGTTACACACATATAATAACAGTACAGTCATCAATGCTGAGTTACACTTTCCACAAACCATGTATTTTAGTAGTTCTGTACTTTTATCATTGCATGGATAAGATGCTTACAGACTTATTTTGAAATCTTTTCTCATCAGGAAGTTTTGATAGTATTAGAAGAGCTTCTACAGAGGGAAGCATAAAGGACTTGCAATAGCTAGCAAGCATGACATCATTAAAAAGCAATGAATGTTAGGAATATTCCTGTTCTAATCCAGGCCACACATCCTGCTGCCCTGGAACACAGCCAAGCCCAACATCCTTTTAGGGTTACAGGGCAGGCTGTGGCCTTTCACAGTTTGCTTTAGTAATCTCTGCATGTGGAATATTCACTGGCAGGCATTACAATAAAATCTAAAATTACTCCATCAGAGAGCTGGTGTTCCACCCTTCCTGCATTCTTCCCTGACAGTGAAATTGCCCCAAAAGAGCTTTATTGCATTGCATAGATTCTGTGAAGGATTGTGTACGGAGAGCTGATGGAGTCTTTTACAGTGTTTTGCAAATAGACCGAGCAGCATGTTCCACTTGAGAGACGAACATTATTTAGACTACTTAAAAATATGTTGTGCTAATATTCTTATTAGTTCCATTGCATGAGCCCATTAGGGCTTAATTTCACAATGTTTTCTCTACACTTTCGGTGAATGCTTCAGATGACCAGACAAAAAATGATCAGACTCCCCCTTTATACAGCATGGCTTTCACAAGGGCTGTGCAGAGTATAGCTCTCTGAGGCCAGGCACTCTGCCATGCTAAATCCCTTTACACCATCCCTCTGGGAAAAAGGAGAACTAAAAACTGCAGCAAAATGGGCAGCTGAAGATTCCCTGAGCAGTGGTGTTACTTAGCTGACAAAAAGTAGGAAGCATAACTGATCTCATGTTGCTGTTTTTTATCATCCAGTTAATGTTCTCAGCAGCATTTAGAGGAGATATTCATACTGCCAGCTTTTAGCACCTGATTTACAAGATGAAGTAAGAACATAGTGCTGACATGCAGTCTGTAATTCACATGAGAATTTTAGGTGCCTCAAAAAGCAAGTACCTTCGAGAAAATATCCAATTCCTCTGACTAACCAATGGAGAGAGACAGATGTCTCTGCAGGCCTCCAAAACTAGATCCAGTCTCCCTAAATATAGGCACCACTTACTGTTTGGCTTTCTCTATTGACTATATGAGGAATGAACATACCTCCTTTAAAATAACTCATTCACTAGAACCCGAAAATTCAGGTATAATATTGATGCCCCAGATAGGTGACTTGACAGCACCTCTTTCTCCCTAAGCTTCCTAAAATATCAGGGAACAGAAATAGCTTCCTGTAGAAAGTAGCCAAATTTGACTTGTGCTGTGAATCATCAGGCAGTGCCTATCATTGTCCACTGAAAAATGTGGGAACCCAAGAAAAGAGGCTCCAATCTTCTGGAATACTTTCACAAGCTACATTTTTTGGGGAGAAAAGCTTGGCTTAGGAAGTTCCTAACCTTCTTCAATCCATATTCATGCACCAGCTGTACCAACATTTACTTCTCCCTCAATTTACAAGGTTGGGCAATAGCTGGACTGCTGATATGATCCATGTTAAATATAACTACTCCCCATTTTTTTAAAGACAGTTCCTCTGCATTCATTTCTGTGATCTGTTTTATACCATGGTTTCAAAAACAATCGGGCCACCACAGCTTAGGAGGTGATGACGTGTAGCACAGCTTCTTAAGTTGACTATGCAACGAAAGCTAGCATCTCCTAAAATTACACTGTCTAAAATAAGACAGGTGAATGAAATCCCTTGGTTTCACCTCAGTTTGGTTCTACAGAGCAAAGCTGGTAGTAATTACACTTAGACCAAAATATATTACAGAATGTCAGACAGAAAAGCAACATTTGCACTAAGAATTCTTCAGTACATTTTCAGTTATAAAACACTATGAAAAAGTACTTTTGGAAAAAATATACAGCTTTTTTATATCAAAATCAATTCCCATAAACTGAGCTACTGTCTGGAAGAAAATAAGTTATTCATAGGTATTTATACCATAAAAGACAGCGGGAACTTAAATATCCCTAGGAGATTTATACTGAATAGAGCACCTTCCAGTTAAGGCAATCCCAGAGAGACAAGGTGAGGGAAGCTCAGACACTCTGAAATGTATTGTTACACTGGAATCACATCAATTTTTTGTCTTGCTAATTTGTAACTGTTATTTTGTATAACAGGAAAGGAAATGTAGTATGAAAGCAGTCTCACAGATTTTGTCCATGGCTATCATTTTAGAGCCAAATATCTCCCTTTGTTTGTCTGCAGAATGTATGTGATGCAACATACATATGGCATGAAAGCATGTGGGAGTCTGTACCTTCTTTACACCTTGATATAATGCTCTCTGATATTGGCTGTCCGAAACCTTGAGAAGTGGTAGAGTTGTCTAGAGAAGATTACTGACATACTGATCTCTCCTCTGGCTCCTTTACATCTGATAAAAGTGTCATTAGCGACTTCTAGAAGTTTTCCATCTACCTGGACAAGGAGTTTCTTACTGCAGACTCTGTCCTGTGATGATCTCCTTGAAAGGCTGATCATAGCAGAGTATCAAAGTAGGCTTGAGACTGAAGGTGAAAGAAAATCTGGACAGTAATAAGTATTATTAAGGGCAACTATGATTCATCAGCTATCAACCTTGATAACTGTATTCTCAAGACCAAAACTGAGGCTCCATGGGTGGTACAGATAAGTGACAAACTTTGACTACTAATTTGACTTTGTGCATCCTAGCAAGTCCAGCCTGCATACCCGCACCTTCATACCAAACTCCAGCGCTGGGAACATTGCCATACCTATCGCCTCTTCACAAATTCAGCTCTTTCTCATCATGACTGTAGCCTCTGGGTCTTGCAGGAGACCAAGCATGTAGATATGAGAGAAATATTTTCTTTGCTTTCTTGAGATCTGCTGATGTACCTGCAAACGTTGTTGAACATGCCCTAGTTATAAAATAAGGGGCTCTGCAAAGGCCCCACACAGCTATAACTGATATGGGAGCAGAGCTCAGTGAGCATTTTGGCTAGGTGCCCCTGCCTGAAGCACAGGAAATCATATGTAAAAAGTGAGGTATGCAAGCAGGGGAAAATGTGGTAGAAGGGTTTATGTACAAAACTTTCCTTAGGCTGTATGATCGTAAACTGTTCCCTGTACTGTGTTATAACTCCACCATTCTCAGGCCTGAGTTAAAATGGCAGCATTTTGTGGAAAGACCAAACATATGATTTTCCATATTCTCCACAGTGCTGCATGACTCCAGAGACAGTTGGATTACGTTTATGCTAATAAATTAATCATTAACAGGCCCATTCTCTGAACTTGTGGCCAAGAACTACAGTCTGACAAGGTCCATATAACTTAGTTCTCTTGGCCTTCAGAACCAAGAATCCATATCCAGACTGCCTGTTGGGAGTGATCCCTAACCTATGCTAACTCCTGAATCATGCCTGGGAATTATTTGTGTGAATGCTGATTGTCTTGGACCAAACCCTTGCAAGGGACCATTCTAATATTTTAATACTTTATATGATCAAGTTTCAGCACTAGTACCCATGCCCAAGAACTGCTTGCTTTACCAACATGTATGTAGCATACAGCACACATCAATAACCATACTTTTAGTGCCTTGGTATGCTTGATCCTATGGACTAGTGGGCCAGGACACTTGGGCCTTGATTCTGGTGCAGCTGGCTTAGTTCTACCAAAATCTAGCTTCTCTCCTGCTATGTCTCTCAGATTGTGAAAAGACGGCTCCCAAATATGGACTGAACTGCCAGACTGGATCTCTCTGTGAACCGAGACATAATCTGCTGACTTTAGATAGAGCAGGTTTTGGGTGTAGCTGTGTGTGTTAGAGGGTTGATGCACTTGAAGAGAAATCCAGAATGGCAGTTCAGCATGGATATTGATAGTCTTTCTTCTTAAAGAAGGATCTCCATGGTGGTGATGGTTATGAAGCCTCTCTAATGGAGGCTGGAGGGTCATGAATTAGTATGAATCAAGGCTGATAAACACCCCATTGGAACTTGGCAGCTCATGGAGAATGAGGATGCTGACCCTAAAAGAAATTGTTAATTATTTTACAGATAGGGTCGAGTCATTATATAAATCTCACTTTGTGGATGAAAAGGTGAGCCAACCACTGCTGGTCAAACCACACTCCATATGGAGCTACTGGAGCAAGTCCAGCGAAGAGCTATTAAGAAGATTAAGGGACTAGAGCATCTCTCATATGAGGAAAGGCTGAGAGGGCTGGGACTGTTCAGCCTGGAGAAGAGAAGACTGAGGGGGAATCTTATCAATGCATATAAGGGAGGGTGTAAAGAGGATGGGGCTAGACTCTTCTCAGTAGTGGTCAATGACAGGACAACAAGTAACAGGTACAAACTGAAACACAGGAAGTTCCATCTGAACATAAGGAAAAACTTTACTGTGAGAGACACTGAGCATTGGAACAGGTTGTCCAAAGAGATTGTGGAGTCTCCTTCCTTGGAGATATTCAAAAACTGTCTGGATAACCTGCTCTAGGTAAACCTGCTTGAGCAAGGGGATTGGACTAGATGATCTCCAGAGGTCCCTTCCAACCTCAACCATTCTGTGATTCTGTGTTTCTGTGTAGGCAAGTCAGCTGTGAATGTCAGAAGAACCTAGCTGGATATCTCTCTGTGGAAGGGCTGGCTTCTTTCGAGCAACCTGAAGTACAGAGTGAATATAACTGGCCACACAGTTCCCAGTGTGAAACAGATTGGATGCTCTGATCCAAAGTGCTGTCATGAAGCATCTCATGGAATTGCTGTAATATGACTTATAGTTAAAATAAAAAGACATTAAAAGTATTCATAGCTCAGTTGGCTGTGAGTTGCATGTCCCAATATATGCATGGGACAGAGTCTCACCTAAAAGGCTAAAACTTAAGAATGTAAAGAAGGGATTTCCCTGATATATTGCACTTCAAAGGAAGTCTACTCCTCCTCTCCCTATGTGATATTTCCTGGAGAAGCCTGTCTGTGCTGGTTTGTATGGTGTTTCATATTTGATCCACATGGCAGCCCAGACCTGACCTTTGCTTAACTGATAATAGTTGTACTTATTTGCTGTATACTTTGGAAATGTACAGAACAGAAAACTTATATGTAAAGTTTAAAGATCTGGCCTTATTTCTGAATTCTTTAAGTGTTTGATCTCCTCCGTTAAAGAAAAAAAAAGTATCATCACTTAAATCTTCAATACTGTATGACAGTTTTATTAAACCAATTTCCCTCCTTGCCAGTATCCCATCAAGAATTTTGCATGAGAGCCTTTGCAAAGCTCTGATGTTTGATAATACTTTATTTCGTCTTCTGTATTTAGACACCACTGGTGCTTAGATAAATTAATAGGTGTTTATAACTCTGGTTCCTTTTTAGTTTTGCTTTCTTAAGCTCTTGGAAAATTTGTTAGAACAGTCTCCTGTTCTGTGTCTCTAATAGTTTCTTGGAGAACTTTGATAAATTAGAGAAAAGAGTAATGTCTTCTCTCCTATGGCAGCTCATGCAGGTTCCATGCAGTACCACGCACCCAAATACTCCTGCCAACGTTTATATCTTAATGTTTTGGGGAAAACAGAGGCAAGCTCTTGGGACACTGTTGCATGCGGCACAGAATTCCCGATGTTCCAGGAAAGACAAATGGGAAGCAAGAAACAAACAAGGTTTGGCATCAGCAGCTGACCTAACCAGTTACAGTAAATTAGGGAACAAAGGAGAAAGATACATTTTTAATTTTTATGAGCAGGTTCTTTGTATGATACTGTTCTTATGAGACAGAAGATGTTATCTTTATCATTGTATATGACTGAACAGGGGAAACGTGTTGTCAACAATGTCAGCTGCATCAGGAGGTTCCATAACTTTCCTGGGAAAATGATTAATTTACAGCTTGGTGTAGATTGTTAATAGTCAGTCTTTCTTCGTCTGTTTTTACTTAGTGATTAGACTTTTTCCTCTTAGATACACAGTGCTCCATGGTTGGTTTGCTAGTTCATCAGTATTTCAGGGGTGATGCTAGAGTGCAATTCTGATCAGTACAAAACTAGATATCTAAGAACTTCATGTGGAGGTGAGGTAGAAGATATTGGATTTAGAGCTTGGAGAGATTTGAAAGGTTTGTTCCTGTACTGCTTAGGAATGCCTGGCTTCAGAACAAATCATTATCCTCCAGCTTCCACACATGTCAAAAATACAGGCAGGATTTTCTCAGAACTATGGTCTAGGTTTGACAGAATCCATTGAGTCAGAGATGTTTAAAATAATTGGTTTATTCAATAGAACCATTTTGCTTGAAGAATTCCTACAATTTTTATCCTTGCCACAGAGTTTGGCTAGAAAGTAACCTAAACTGAACTTTTCCCTTTTTGATCATTTATTACACAGTCCTCATGTCTAGAATGCACATATTTAGACTTTTATGCTTTATTTGCAGAACTGCTGAGTGCTCACAGCTGCTACTTGAGCCATTGTGTTTTGAAGATACAAAATGAGTGTTGATGCAAAATGATACAAGACAGTCTAAACTGAAGCTACTGGCAAAAAGTTGCAGAGATGGCACAGAATGACAAGGCAATAAAATCACAGGTGAAATTCTGTGGCAATGACTGTGACGTGATGCAGAAAGAAAAGAACTCCAAACAGTTACTCTTATTACACACATAAAATAAAAGAGTCAAAATTAATCCTCACCGCTTAGGAAAGAAATGTGAAAGATGCCATCAGTTTAATTGGCTGTGATATTCAAAAGATAGAATCATAAGAAGTTAGAGAAAAATCATAAAGAAAAAAATGTTTTTGTTTTTTTTTCACAGAATGAGTCAGTGAGTGCACCTGTATTTTCAAGTGAAAGGTTTGTGCTAAATTTGCCTTCTTTTTGTACTCTTTCTTCAAATGTCCATTACTGACTATTTTACAAGCTATTATGCTGAACAAGCTGTTACCCAAAAGGACTTTTAGTCTGACACAATATGACTATTTCTTAAGATTTTATGAAAAATCTCTGAAAACTCTGATATTGATATCTCAGATTGGGAATTTAAAATTACTGAAAAGTGTGGATGTTCACATTTCTGTGTCTTATGTTGGTATTGGTAAAATCAGTAGGATCCCTCCTTCAGCTCACTGGGAACTGGGAACACAAATCAGCTAGAGCCTGTGAGGGGACTGTGGCTCCATCTATACAAGCAAATAAGCAAGGCCAAGGCACAGGCTTACACTTCAGCACACTGTTTTACTGTGTGCATGCTCCTTTTTATACTCTTGGTTGAGACACGCAGGTATCTTCCGGGGAGCACCCAGGACTCCTCGCCCAGGACACGTGCCAAGGCACATGAATGAAGGACAATGAAGTCGACAGACTGTTTCCAAGAAACAGTATGGATGAGGTGACCCTAATCCATGGGGAAGAAAGTGTGGCTGCTTGAATGAAATATGCCCTGTTCTATTTGCTCTCAGGATCAGAAAACAGGCCCTGACCCAGGCCCTAGGCACTGGCCTCATATTATTTACCAGGATAGATGTAACCTGTGGTGATAAGTACTGTAAGAAAGCCTAATAGAAAATGAATATATCTTTCTTTACAGCAGGGTTTTAGCAATGTGCAGTAAATAAGGATGCATATATACACTGAAGGCAGACAATAAAATGAAATATTGGGTAGCTCTACTCTATAAGTGATCATCATGTATCATATGTAATGAGGTATGGGTCTCATCAAGAAAAAAATGTAAGCATATAATTCAAGACTATATACTAATAATTATCTCCAAAGTAGAGGGACTAAGGTTTCCAGGCAAGTAATTTCATGCTTTTGTATGCTTTATTTTCCATAAGAAGAGTGTTATTTAAAATAATTTTGTGTCTTTTGTTGTGTGTATTTGACTCTGTAAGCATGCACATGCACAGAACGTTGACATCTACCCCATCAAGCAGTTTAGCCCAGGAGGAGAAAGCTTTTATGGCAAAATAGTTGGTGCTAAGGACCCAATGTATGTGTTACAAGAGAGAGTAGTTTGGATTAGCTCTAATCTGGTCCTATGGACTTAATGTTCTCTGCTAATTGGAGCTGCACTTCTGTAGTTCATCTTCTGGTTTTGTTCTGTCTGCAAGGATCCCTATCCAGGTGCTCTGAAACTGCTCCACTGTGTGAACTAAGGCAATGTGCATGAGGATTGCCAAGAGATTCACATCAAATGTACATTCCTTATCAAACCTTATTCAAAATGTTCATGCAGGTCCATTTGGAAACAGACATTTGTTTGCATGTATGTGTTTATCCAGATCAGAAGAAAATGATGTTCTGTACAGAAAAACTCTGCAACTGCCATTTCCTGAATCAGCACAAAAAATATTATGGAGCGAAGATGACATCTTTGAAAGATGACGCTTCACAATCACAAAAGCAGTGATGGTGAAATGGTCATTGCACTCTGTGAACAGACTTTTCATCAGAGGATAACGGAAAATCCAAACAGTGTTCAGTATTTAAAATGTGTGCTTGTTTTTTGTGTTTTCTAAGATTCTCACAAGATAAAGTTTTGAACTTCTATCAACATGGCAAATGAAAATTTATACGTGTCATCTGATCGACTCCAGTAAGGTATACTTTACACTTGTAATGGAAATAAGACTGTGTGTATTATATCACAGTCAATATCTACCTTCTAAATAAATAAATAACTGCTTCCCTATCAATTCCATGTTAATCTTTGCTGTGCTTTGTGAACTGCTGTGCTTTGAGGAGACTGCTATGGATTGCAGTGGAATATTTCAACAGATATCAAAGCTATCTCTTCCTGAATGTTCTCCTTCATCCTGCTGAAAATAATCATGATAGCTGCATTAATATCTGTGATGAAGTGTATATCTGCATGTGGGCATTCATGTCCGTATATTTAATGTGGAGAGGAATATCAAAATCTTGATTCTTTATTAAAAGTAGACCTTTTGGTATATTTAGTTAAATCCTACTTTATTGTCTAGGCAACAGATATGAACATCTATCATTGCATAATTAGATATTTACAAATGGAATGTTAATAGCACCTATTAATTTTAACTCTATGTTTTGTTAGTAAATAGTGCAGAAAATTAGTTTCATGTTAAAAGGCTTTCCTTGGCATAAAATTTAATCAAAGAGTATGTAAAACACTTTTGTACATCTGAGTGGACTGTAATTCTTTAATTATATTGCTGAATTGTTGCAAAAGAGAAGGATACTGACTGCTACTATTAGTTGCCATTCCATTTTTTATAATGAGAGATTAACAGAATCTAAAAGTAGATTGTTTGCTGCAGTCATGGTAACACATGTTTCAAAATTTGCAAATGTTAGCACACAATATTTTAACTAGGAAAAGAAGATGTCATATCAGATAAGCTCAGCATGGCTTGAAAGTTAAGATTTTTCATTTGGAACATTGTTTGGCTGTGAGCAAGTTTTCAATTTCTCTCTAAATTCTGAAAATTCAGATTATAGCTCAGATCCAATACAGTCATGATTACTAATAATGTCAGTATTTCCAGAGCTGATAGTATAGCCTTTCCTTACTAACTTGAACAATTTCTATTTCCATTTATTACTATTTACTTATCCATACATTTATTTACAGGCTGTCTTCCTGGACCAGACAGAACTGTCTGATAAGGGCATATCTTAAACTTTGGAATGTGATTATGGTATATGTCACATATCCACAGTCAAGCTTGGATCTTGCTATCTCCACTGTTTTTCACAGAACATAGCAATGTCCTCCAGGAGTTTTGAGAAAACAGGATGATTCTTCTGAACATTAGAGACTGTGGAAGAAACTTGTAGCTCTCACTTTACTGTATATTTATGCTTTGTTAAGGCTGAGGAATATCTCATTAATATCTTGTTAACATCTGGAATTTTGTTTATTGCCATAACCAGCAGCCACATCATTGCTCAGTGTAGAACATTTGGATTAACAACATTTGTACTAGTGCCTTAGCAGCTGACTGCAGTGAGCTAGATTTTGTTTTGGACCTTTAGTCCTTCCCTAGTTAGCTACACCGACTGCCAAACTTGCTTTGGTTCTTTTGTGTATATAAGGACACTTCAGTAATCCAGCTGGCATGGTAAAAGGGAAGTAGACTGATGGCAGCTAGTACTGCAGGGTCATGCTTATTTTGTCTTCAAACAGATTTCCAGGTGATGGACTGGGAAACTTATCACTATGGGCACAAAGAAGGGGTTCTGTTTGGTATATATAATTATTTACTGGGGAAAAGAGAGAAGACTTGATTTTATCTCTCAGTGGTGAAGCCATGAAATAGGACGTGGGAAAGCTAGGTTTAAATCCTGGTACCAAAGTCTATTATCTGTGACCAAGTGGAAGAACTTGAGTAAGGGAAACTGAGAGCTTGAGCATGGCAACACCACAGAACAGAGCACAACACAGCACAGAGGTGGAAGAGACTGCGAGAGCCCCACAGCTGGCGTAGAAGTGGTGTCAGAGCAGTGCCAAACCCAGGCTACACGTTGTTCAGCGAAGGGGATTTATCGTATGTGTAGCATTGGCTGGTGTGATTGTTCAGCCTGGATGTCCAAGCTTCCTCTTCCTAAGCCTGTGCCACAAGGCTATCAGAGTGATGAGTACTAGTTTGGAGATCTTTGTGCAGCGTAAATAATGCCCTAGGTTTCCCGAGTCTGGTGATTAGGACACTATCCTTCTAAAATCTCCATTCAAATCAGGCAGAATGGTGATTCAAAACTTGGTCTTTCACATCCTACCAGAAAGCTTAAACTAGGATGAGTTGGGTAAAATGAGTGTGCAGACCCAGCCAGCTCTTCACAAATCCAGACTACATCGGGGAGGACCTCATCATGCTGGGAGAATGCTTTCAGCATTGGGTTGAGGTGCCCCATCAGAGTGGAGATATGGGTTCAAGTGACAAGTTGATGAGTAATGTTAGGACCTAGGTAGTTATGTGTGTGTCTGACCACATGTATTCAGACTTTCTAACCAGGAGCTCTGGCATGAGCTGAAGAAGATTGTGATAGTCTCAGTGAAGCACAAAACACTCAAATCCTATTGTGAATCAAGATCCTCTAATGCCAAGTGCAAAAGAACTTAAATATCATTTGAGCTGATTGGATACAGTCAATTTCCCTTTTTTTTTTTTCATTAAATGTCTTTGGTCTTTGGGACTTCAACAACTATGAAGATTCTTTACCTCTAGTTGCAGGCTCATGGTCTGATCTAGGCAGCAAAATACAGTAGAGATAAATGATAAACCAATACCAGGGCAGTACAATCCCAAATGTACATGATACCAGAATCATCATGCACCATTAAGCTGGCAGTGTTGGTTTATCAGTGGAGTCAGCCCTGTGTACCTCTCTGAACTGCCCAGCACCTGCCAGACAGGTGCCTCTGTCTCATTCCCTGCTCTTCATAAATTTCTGCCTCCTCCTACTTCCCTAGAGCTAGGCAGTATCCCAGTTCTAGGCAGATGTGTAGCTCTAGAGCCATATGTGACCTGCTTAACCACCTGGTCTTAGCAGTGGAGAGATGATTCACCCTTCCTCACTACCTTTATCCTACTGGCATTTTTTAGTTTTTTATTATGTCAGCATCCAGATAAGATAGTTCAAACCTAGGTTGTGAAGGTCTGTGTCCTTGTGCAGGTGTTGTTTCTGAAGCTTCTCCTTTGGGACAGATAGAAAATCACATTTATTATGAATATCGTAGGACCATGGGAAGTTCTGTTCATTTATGGTTATAAAAGTATTTGGAATCCATGGGCATATATGGCAGTTAGCTATGCAAATGGCAATGTCGATTAACTCATAACTTTACGATTGATTTGTGGGTTTTAGTTCCTCAGTTTCTGGGTGCCCTAAAGGATGTATTTGCCTTCTGTAAAACCAGGCTTCTTTACAATGGGTAACTGTGGGCGCAAAGAATTACTAGTTTTTTGTTTGCTGGAAGTGTCTTCTGTCTGTCAGTCTGCAGCCATTCTGCAGAGAAGTGAATGAATCCTACAGACATGCTCTTGAACATTTCAGTGTTGTGAATAACAGGTGATCAATTCCTGCCTAGAAATCATGAAACTCTGAGGGGTCCTATGGTGCCATTCTTCTGAAAATGTCTTGTCTGTGTTTCTGCTCAATGTTCTTGCCTATGTGGAGAAAAATCTCTGTGAAATTACACAGACATGAAGATGAACATATGAAGAGGAGGCTGGCATGAATGTAGACAGATAATGAATATATTTTTCAAGTGCTTACCTGTAATTTACACTCCATGCTATAATGTAAACTTCAGATGTGACGGACTCTGAAAGCTCTTTTGCTGAAGAAATGAGAATCATGCTGGGGAATAAACCCATTGCTAATATTTTCAGAGTTGCTAATTGACTTGTCTGCTGAGGCCAGAAAAGAAAATGAAAATAAAATATACTGTGATTATGCTAATTAGACCTGTACCTAGCAAAAGAAATTTCCTCTTGTTCTTTTGGTGCCATGGGAGCAAAGCTTTAGCGTGAAAACAAACAGAGAAAAAGTGGTAGCATGATAAGATAAATAAATACTGGCGTCCAAATGATTTGCAGGTGTCTACCAATCTAACATCTGCAAGAAGGTTTGTGCCATGACCTTGCTGTTCATGACTCCATTCCAGAGCAGCTAATATTTTGTAATTGGATCAGCTGCTAATGCTCTACAGTTTCATGTTTCATTAATTAGAAAGCTGTCGTATGCTCTTATTTTGTCTCAATTACATTGTTAATATATTTCATTTACCTTGTTTACAGAGGACAGTAATGTTTTTACAATAGCATTTTGTAGATGGGAATGCATGCAAAGTGGTCATATTCCTCATCCTTCTCTTTAAATGGAAAATCACCATTAAAAAAAGGGTAAAGGGCTGAAGGGCTTGAGATTTTCTTCTTTCTTTCTTTCTTTCTTTTTTTGTTGTTTTTGAAATACTTTGTTTAAATGCCCCATACTTCAGAGTAGCATCAGATTGCTTAGCTGATAAATATCCCTCACCAACTTATACATTTTGGTGATAAAAGCCATTCTTAGAAACTGTGAATTATTTTACAGGGATGTAAGGAAGCTATTAAAACCTTGCTCCTGTGATATTAATGTTTTGATCATGCTTAGAGGTCCCAGATGAAGACTTGTATGCAAATAGGAAATAGGGATAGTATTAGCCTCATTTGTGATGGGGAACCAAGGAACGGAGAGATTAAGAATAGGATTCAGGAGAATGATCTGAGGTATTTACTTCTAAATTTAGGCAAGACTCATACTCTAAACTCCTTTGTTTTCAGGAAAGTGCATCTCAGTGCAAACAGACATCTTTAGAAGCTTGGTACTATCTTATGTCTGAGTCCCACATGGTGGGGGAGCTTTAGGATTGGCTATGTCTACCACATTTTTTGAAACTGACCTATTAGGTACCTAGCAGGTACCTAATCAATTAGGTATCAAATAGGTACATAATATGATTAAAGAAACAAAATTCACTTTCTTTTTTTTAACTTGGAATTGTTAAAAATTCCTGTGTCATCCCTCAGAAATGTAAGAAATCTGGTTTTGTCTTCATTATTTATGAGCAGAAAATCATTTAAAGAATGAATTTCATTAAAAAAAATCTTCTCCTTTAATCCTTTATCTTATCTTTTTCAGTTACTACGAGATCTTGGTCTGCCTCAGCTTTAGGAATATAATACTAAGATGGAAGATCATCCGGGAAATTGTAGTACAGTAGCACATAGTAAGACATTATGAAAATGTTTGGGGAAACTCTAAACTGAAATTCATGCAAGGACTGGTTTGGTTCTACTGTCTGTTCTATTCTGTTGAGGCAATGCTATGTTCCGCTGATTTTCGAAGCAGTTTCCATAAGTCTATGTTCTGTGTGTTGTGAGGCAATCAAACAAGCCCTTAAGAAAAGAATATATTTACACCTTCATTGCCCATTGCAAAGAACACAGAAAGACACAGACCTACTGTCAATGATGTTTTCAGTTCTTCCTTTCTAGGCAAACATATTATCAGTCTTCCTACTACACTCTGGGTTTTATTTCACAAATCCTATTTACAAGATATCAATAAAAGTTCTTAGAGGAATTAGGATTACTCACACAAACAAGGGAGATAGGATCAGGCCTAGCCTGCAGCTTTAACAAATATCGACTAGATGGACAGTAGAATCAGATTTAGTCCATAAAACTTGTAAAGTCTGTTATAATCTGAGAAACTCATAGATGTCAGCAGGACTTGGCTTTTTTCCATCAGAATGATTTGAACTGCCACAGGGAGCTGTGGCATTTCATACCTGAGAAGCACAAGTGTATACTGTATTTACAAAGTCTGTCTTCATTTCTTTGAACTATCAGCAGCTTTGTTGCAAAAATTCCCAGATGTATGTTACTTTATTTTACATGTAGACCCTGCTACATTAGTCATTCTGTAGCTGAAAAGTATTCCAAGTTATTAGAATGAACTACTCTTTACCATAAATGTCCCAAAGTTTCTCCAATTAATTTATTCCTTTTTAAGGTTTTTGAGTCATATTTGCTTTAGAGTTTTTTTGTGAGAGCATGGTCAATATTTACTTTTACTTCCTTAGCCATGCCAACATTCTGATACTACTTCATTGTGTTTTACCCCAGATGACATGTGTTTCTTCTTCTGTCTCACCAAACTATCAATACATTTGACTTTTGATCTCTCTCCGATTGTCTTCCCAATGTGGCTTCATTTACAGTGTTTTTCAGTAGGCAGTTGTGCAGAGATTGGTGAAAAAACAAAGAGAAGAGAAAAAATTATATGTTCCTGAAAGCTGGTGAAGTCTGTGATCTTGTCTGTCATAGAAAGAAATTTTATTGAAGTCTTCTGGCCCATCTGTGGATGTTCTCCATAGATCTCACTCCGTCAGTGATTTTGATGCATCAGACATATCTTGAGAATTGAGGTTGCAAATGGACAAGACATTTCCTCCCTAATAAGACATTGAATATCAGAGTAAAAGCTGCTCAGAAGTGAAGCTTTCCTTACAGAAAACTTTCTGAGGTATTAGGAGATGGAAATAAATCGTATTCTGGATCAAAGCAATAACCATAAATATACTAGTGTCTCACCAAACCTGGTTGCACTGGCAAAGGTAAAGGCCACACTTCGAATCTGGCCTTTTTGTACATCAAAGAAATGAGATGTTCAAGGTACAACTCCCAACAAACAGTGAAGTAGCTATTCTAAGTCTATACATCTACAGATATACATATTTATTTTCATTTTTTTTACTTGAAATTTTGAATTTCCAAATTTTGGCTAATCTAACATCATGAGTGCAGGATGCAGTGGGAACCTTACTGTTCTTTCAAAATAATCCATATCTGTCTGTGGAGCAGCAGATTCAAAGATTATAAACTCGGGAAGGGAATCCTGAGAGATGAAAAAGACATAGAGAAAGGGCCAAGTTTGAGTGATAAATTTAATGACATGTTTAAACTTCTTAGAGTAAACAGCTTCATGCCTGATTGTCTTGGTAGAAGAGATTTTTTTAAGGATAGAAAACCTGTTTTTCACACTTCTCTATACATTCAAACATGGTGGACTTGAAAGCCTGACTCATTTCTAATGTTATTGAATTTTCTTTCAGTTAAGGAGAAGCTGTGGAACTGGGAGGGAAAAAAGGAACAAAAAGGATGGAATCCAGAGACAAAATCAGTGAAAACAGAACAGGTAATACAAAAAATACAGGAACAATGAAGGAAAGTGAACATATTTAAAATAAGAAAAAAATAAATAATGTAGTGGGTATCCAGACATAAAGAGCCAAATCAAATCAATCTAGGCTTCTAGACCACCACAGATCAGAACCTGAATAAGAAATAGGCTCCAGAGAAAAACCTAGATTGCTGCATAAAGTACATTTGAAGGAGAGGTATACATGAACAACAATATATTCATTGGCAACAGGCTTAAGCCAAAAGATTGCCACCACCTGATCTGTGACACCAGTCCATGAGGTTAGGACATTTAAAAAAGCAATGATTACTGTTAATCCCAAAGAAGTAATAATTACTATTATTATTGTCTAGTACCTTAGCAACCTGCATCCAGATATCTAAGAGTGTCTTTAAAGAAGTACCAGTGAATATACAAATGAAGGATTTATTAGGAGATGATTGAACTTGCTTGATTTGATTATGTTAATGGGAGGTATGGTAATATTAGAAGTAAGAATAATATGAGGTATGTGTATATACAGGTAAAAGTAATCTGAGCAGTCTACCTTGTTAGTGTTTTCTTTCAAGGACAATGCACAGAAGGAGGAAAGCTTAGCACTCAGAAAGGCTTTTCCAACACCAGAAATCAAGCAGAGCAGGACTTTAGTATGAACTGGAAGCTTCCGTTTGAAGATGGATCAGTTATTGAGGAATTAACAGCCAAAGGTGGAACACACAAACAAGAAACAAGACTGCATTGCAAATGCCCTATGTATAGATTTTGGGTGCAACTATAAGTGGGTCCCCGAGGAATATTACTGCTAACAAAACACGGGTAATAGTGGTGGGTCAAAGCAACTGTTGAGGAAAGCTTGAGATAGCTGCAATCACTGGGATGTGACTCAGACAAGGGAGCTGAAATGATTTGAGGATTTTTAGGAGTGGAGAAAGTAGACTTTAGACTGAGAAAGTTAAGTGTAGTGAGATACAAAGGGATATTAGCCTGCATAAGTTTCAGGCTTTATTTTACTAACAGGAGGTAGGTGTATAAAGTGCCTTCTTCCATTAGTATATGAGGCAGGGTAGTGTTTGTATGCTCCTGAGCACGGGCCATAGGTGAGACCACTCATCTGCTCACTTCTTCCTGCCCTGCCAGTTCACGTTATACCTGTGTCCAACCTCATCTTAATATTTAATATTCCAGTCTTGCTATTAATAATAAACTCACTCTATTTTTGTCATTACTTAGTATTGCAATAAATTTTGAGACATCAGGCAAGAAAAGGGACCTGTTATGTCAGTCAATGAAAAAGTCAGCCAGTTTACCTAGGAGCTTGATAGATAACAGATGTCATCAGGTGTGCTACCAGGCCATTCAGAGAATAAAACTCTTTGACGCACATGTGATACAGCCTATGCTGCTGTATTCTCCACAGCAAAATGTGTTATAGTTTTCTGTTGTTCATGGTGTTTTGAAGCACCTTTTAAGTCAGCTTTTGATGCGTCTTTCTCTTCAAAGTACACTATGTGCTGACAAAGATCAGTTAGAATGAGGAGAAAAGGTGACAGCATCTAGGTACACTCTGTTTTTATGAGATTAACTGACAATTCAGAGCAGAGAAATTATATGAGCAATTGTTGATATGATGTTCTTGTTCAGAGCCACAAGGGACAAAACAGAGCACAAGATTAAAATGATAAAAGATTCATCTTGTGTCCTTGTCACTGTGTACGAATATTGGCTACTGGCTGCAGAAAGCAGAGGACAAAAACAGTAGCCTACAAACTACAGCATACCTGAAGGTATCTGTGAAATCAGTAATCTTGAAAGGGCTCTGAGCTGGATTGGTGGGGAACAAAAATGACATCTAGATGGGCTCAGAACTGGAAGATCATAAAAATAGTGTAATTGCAACACAGTTTGGGGTCTAGCTGTCTGTCTTCACAACCTTCTTTAATACATCTTGCATTATCTGAATGACATAATAACAATAACAATAAAGTACATCATATAAGCAACAGGAATATATAAAATGTATTGTATAAAGTCGTATTTTCAGGTAAGTAAAAGAAAAGATACACTACAGCAGAGGAGATTTGCAGTTAATTCTGTTTATTCCCTGTGAAGTATGAAATTATATGGAATTCGAGTATGTCATAGGGCTGACATGAGATCAAATTAGTCTCAATTGCAATTAGTAAGTTTTTTTTTTTTAAGTAAACATGTAGGTTTTAATCTAGGTAATTTTTAAAAATTATAATGCAATTTGGAATCTGTATATAATAAAATTATAATTAAATACCCATTTGTCTATATACCAGATTTTTGCCAGGCAAACAGGTTCGTTTTATTTACCGCTTTGCTTTTTCGTATCACATACATACTTTCTGCACTCAGAACACTTCAAAGCCATTGGGCTGAAAAAAAGAGATGCATATGTCATAAATCTAGATGATCTAGAAACCCCCAGAGGGAGATTTCTGCCCTTTCATACCAAACTGCTAATTATCCGTGAACCTCAGTCTGAGGCTAAGAAGTGATCCACATCTTGTATTTGGTATCAGGTGAGTCCTGGTTTCACACTTTCTCCTCCCAGGCTAACACGCATTTCCCAGAAATCTGAGCTGAGACACAGGGAGTCAGTGTGTGTGTGTGTGTGTGTGTATGAATATGAAAGAGACACTCCTTTATAAGTAAATATTCTAAATATTCTTTGAAATAAATATTTCATGTTAGAATGTAAATGCTTAGAATGTGCAAGTTTACAAGGCTGGGAAAGACAGACATAGAAACATTTTTCCATTATTTTCTTCTTTTTGTAACACAGAATTTCCTACATTTCAGAACCATACCTGAAAATTACATTATGCAAATGGCACAGAAAAGCCTTGTTTTCATGAACCAAAACATGAACCATGTTTGCAAAAGCTGAAAATATCATTTCTACCCTGTGTGCAGTATATACTGACAATCCTTGGTAACCATCTGCTATGGCAGAGTTTAAACAATCTCACAGAAACTTGCTTTACAATAAGTCTAATCAGCATTCCATTAAAAATCCTTGTGGGCAGCTATTTTAGAGCATTTGGTGGACATAAATGTACAGTGAGTTCAGAGATCATCAAAAAAGACTCTACACAGGCAAATTTTTAGGTGATAAAGCACAAAGACATCCAAAGTATGGACCATCCATCCTCCTATACAACGTCTACAATCTGGAAGCAGTATAGTTGTGTTCTTATTTTATTATACATAAATGAGTAAGGCTAGCCACTGTTGTATCTACACAGTTATACTGTTTTTAAATTTGAGCTGATGCCTATGCCTGATACTTGCTTGGGAATCTCTGAAATTTCATTCAATGGCTTAGCTAGGCTTTTCTGAAACCATTGCAGCGTAAGTGAGGAAGCTGTGGTGCAGATTTGCATGTTTAGCTGAACATATTAATAAATATGAATGTGAAGGGTTAAAAATGTTTTAAGTTAGCATATTTAAAGTGCAAGTAAGATACCATTTCTCCTCTACAAAGGAAGAAAACTTCTCTCCTTCCCCATCATTTTTAATGCTTTCTGTTAGATTACAGCCCCCGCAGCAAGACCACAAATGCTTATCTTTTTAAACCCTGACTTCCTTATCCCTGCATCTACCACTGCACTGCAGTTCCACTCTTCACCTTTCTCTGCAGAGTAGATATCCTGCAGAGTATTCAGGCTTTAACAGAACTGAAACAAATCCTCCATGCATTATTCTGCCTTTCCTCCCCCTGTTTCACTCATGCACCCTCCGATTTTTGTTCTGGTGTGGGCTTAAGTAAACTGCAGCCTTAACCCACTGGCATGGTCCATTGGTGATGAATGCCCAGAAGTCACACAGGATGACATAAGCCCCAATTGCTTCTTCATTTACTTTTCAGGAAGTCACTTGGGGCTCCAAATATTTCATAGGTGACCAATCTTCTATTGAACACCAGCTCAGCTTACAGAGGGGTTGACACAGTTGATCACCAACCTAAAGAAGAAAAGTCCAATCTGACTGTGCTCACCAGAAAGAAAGCTTTCTCTGTTTCTTGGAACCTCAGGCATATGGAAACCATGGCCACTTGATTTCTTCAAGAAAATGTGCGTAAGCAGGATTTATGAGGCACCCAACTGATGTGAAGTGCTATTTGGAGTGAGAAATATTTTGAATGTTTCTATTCAGTGAGCCAGTTCCTACATTCTAAAAACTGTATTTCAGAGACTAAAGGAATGTGTTAGTAAATTTCTTATAGGAAATTATTTTCTTTCATAAAATGAACAGTAATTAATATTCTCCAAAAATAACTTATTTCTAATGTGTCACTTTTGAATGGCCAGCTTTGGAATTTGGGTAAGTCTCAGATACTAGGAAAACACAAAATAAAAAAGGAAATAGATCTAATTTTTCTCTTTGAAAGACTGGATCAAGAACAAGAGTCAAAGAATACTATTAAAAACAAATCATGCTATTACAAAGAAATTCTACCAAATTAGTCAGATGCTATTGGTAAAAATTCCTTTCTTGAATCCCAGTGCCCATATTCTTCTGTCCCTGATCTTGGTCTTGCTTCCATTAAATTCAGTGGCAAACTCCTCTTGGAGAAAACTGGTTTGTCTGCATAAGTAGACAAGCTGTCAGGGTCAAAGTCAGCTCAATGCATATAGGAAAGCCAAATATGGCATAAGGATAACAACTGGGCAAAGAATGACAAACCTCCAGTAGTTCATATACCTGTAGCTGCAATTAGAAAGGGATTTCTAATTCCCCTCAGAGATCTATGATTTTTCTGTGGTAGTCTGAGGATATTTATGCATAGAGACAATGACTGAGGGAGGAGAGGAGAGAGGGAGTTGAAGGGGGTTGTGAGTTAGGAATTATGTTTGTCTCTGCCTTCATTTTGCCATAATCAGCAGGATAATACAGGCTAGGCTACAGCACTCAGTGAATTCAAGTGTCTTCCTACATTGAGGCTGCAGAGGAAGGGAACTTCTGGGCTTAAAATGCATAGCTTGATCAGTATGGTGAGATGCAACAGATTGATATTCAAGCCCCTATTAGTAAATGTTTGAACATATGCCGAGAGAACACTTACCTTCAAATAACTGTTTCTTAGCAGTAGTATAGCATGATATGATTTAAACATTCTGAGCTTGGATGCAGTTTGTCTGGGATATGTATTTTCCTGTGATATTATTGTTCTTTTCTCCAGGTGGGGATCAAGCAGCTGCCTTGCAAAAAAGTTTCATGGGTCAAACCTGCTTGAGAAGGACTAATTGGACCCCTCTCGCTGCAGAGAGGGCACCTTTATCTGACTAGGCAGGGCTTTTTTGGGCACCAGATCCTGCACCCTTTCATTTGCATTTTAAACCTTTGTAATTCAGGAGACTATATCCCTTAATTCCCAACCCTCATGGGATTAATGTGAGAACATACATATATCTACATACTGCTTTGCCTCAGACCTGAGACTTCTACAAGGTGACCGAGCATAAAAGAGGTACTAAAACAGTAAAATACTTTTAAAGATCTAGTTCTAGAGATTTGATTAAGGTCACTTGCAAGCTAGCACAGCACAGCGGGGCCTGGAAGGCCTATGAATTCCTGGGCTTGTGACTTAAGTACTGGTTCAACCTTTCTCTAGGAGGATATTTTTGTGAAAGAATCACTACAGAAATTTTTTCCGATGATCTTCCTTGTGGCCAACAAGAAAACCTGCAAAGAGTTTCTTCACAGAAAGTGACCTGCTCAAACAGGCTACCTAGACAGGTAGCAGAGCAGCAAAGGACATCTGCAGAAAAACACAGCAGATGTCAGAGATGCCTCTACATCAATTACTTTACAGATAAAATACTTTGGTGTCTCAGGAACCTCCTTCCCAGGCAGGTCTGACTCAGATACCAAACTAGTCACAACAACAGCAAGAAAAGATTTTGGATACATTACGATGTCTTGAACCTTCAGAAGATGTTTGTCTCTGTATTTGCAGAGACTGACTTAATGGAGAATATTCTTATGCCTTTGCATTTTACTTGCATCTGATAGACTGGAACAGCTGTATTGAGTCTGCAGAGCAACAGCTTTGACTTTGAACTGCTTTGGCTGAAAATGTGTCTCAGTTTCAACATTCTTGGCTTTTCTAGTAATTATTTTTGTTTCTTCAGCTTGGGTTGATTCTAATATTATCATAGGAACAGCAGAAAACACCAACACAGTATACACAGTTTATGATAACCATCACAGAGAGTTAATTGAGGATGAGGGTTTTTTTGGTGTACCCCACTTCTACCCCCTGGCTTTCACATTCACAATTTGCTGGGTCTTCACAGCTTGCTTTAGCACGAGATTTGACTGCTGGACAGTTGGAGTGAGTGAGCCAAGCTGCAGTGCTTGTTAGCAGAGAGTGCTTTGGCTGCAACATGTCTCATTCCTGCGCTGGGGTCAGAGGCCACATTCTCCTGGTTGGAGACCTGCCGGGGAAGCTTGCACTGCGGTCAACAACAGGTGGGAAAGATTAACCCTTTGAGAGTCATGCCCCTTAGCCTGCCAGGGGTCACGACATAGAAGGTATGGTCTGTTGTCATCAGCGAACAGTCAAGCTCCAGTATTGGATTTATTAGGTACATCACAAGGCACTCTGTGAAATAACATTTTCCTCTCTCTGCCTTTGTTTGGTAATTCCCCAGAGCTGATCCAGGCAAATAAAGGAGAAAAGTGTAGTTAAACAGATTAGTGACTGAAAGCCCCATAATTTGTTTATTTACCAGGGCTAAATATATACATCTTTTTTCCTGAATTGTCTTTGCTCTCCCTATGGTAAATCATCTTGTTTTTGTTTTAAAACTCCAATACTCAGCTGAAATATACTAGCTGAAATAAAGCAGCTCACTGAGGATATTTTAATGCATTTAAAGTTTGTACCAGATGATGATCTTTGAAGCATCAGGCACAATTCTGCTTCCTTTCTGAAATCTAAAGATTGGCAGGGAGCAATGGAGTTTGGTGCCATCTTTGGCGGCTCAGGTCTGCAGTGTGACCTTGTAATTGAGGTCCCTCCCGTTGGGAGCTGCAGCACAGCTCATTTGAAATATTATGAAATTCAGTTCAGGGCTACGTTGCCATTCTTATGGGATCTCTTACAAAACCGCGCTGGAACCTTCCCCACTGGTTATGTTCACCACCCTGCAAGAACCCTCTCCTGTGCAGAGAGTCTCACGTGCATCGCTTAGAAAGCTGATTTGCTCTCCTTTCTCGTGATTTTCTTTTACTTTCTTTACAGGGAGGGAAAAAAAGACAAGAATGAGTGATTCAAATCCCAGCTCTGCTGAAAACAGGACAAATATCCTGCTCAGTTCAGAAATGCTAACATTTCACCCAGGAAGCACAGGCATGAAGTTCGTGCTGCTCAAAAGAGCTCGATTTAGGCTGTACAGAAGATGCACGTCTTTTATTTGATAACACTTTTCTAACACATTACACCATTACAGTTGAGAAGACACCACAAAGTCAGTGTGCCTGTGGGCCTTAAGCATTTCTCTCTGAAAAGTTACTATGAGACTCTGAATCTCCTGTCTTCAAGGACTGAGTGGTGAGTCTGTGCTGAGGCTTTTAACACTATGAGAGGGCTTCATTGTAGCTGTAAACATTGTAATTAAATGTTTTAAAAAACTTAATTAAAGCATAAGATATCAGGTAGTGTGTGTGTGGGGGGAAATCTTACATTAAAATGGAGGAAGAGTAAGATATATACTTTAAAACATTGGTTAGAAGGGAGACATCCCTTAAGAACAGTTGTCTGGGTCTGAGATTTCTTTACTGCTTTTTAAAGAGCAAAAGCACCATGTCACTAGAGATGAATAACAAAACAATGGAAACACATTTTTCCAGCTGTCATCACTTTGTTCATATTACAGTACCATGTACATAGATAGTTTCAACTATTGCTTAGTTTCCTTATTGTTTGTTTAGGTCTTTTATATAGCAACAATGTAGAGAAAAAACATTGTGAAAAATAAGGAAGAGATTTTGATAAAAGTGCAGATATCAAGAGGATCACTTTAGATAGTGCCTGTATCCTTATGATTTCCTTCTTCAAAGTGGTAAAATTCAAGATGTCTGCTTATTGGTTAACTGCACAATGAAATTATTTTTGCTTTTTATAATTATCATCTAGCCACTTTCTAGTGGAACACAAGTATTGCTCTAAGACATCATAATGGAATGGTATTTGAAACACTTCCTTTTAATAGCTAACTGTGAATGTATTTTCTTCTTTCTTTCTGTTGATATTGGAAATAACAAATATGTTTTCTTTTGTTAATCCAAACCAAAATGGCAAGATGTATCATGGAGAGAAATCCCAAGTGCAAAATTTGGATCTGGGTGAGAAGTCTATTGACATTTGGGAGTGTCTGTTTTTTTTGAGAAAATAAGACTGGACAGTGAAGAAGATGAAGCTATAGCATAGAGCTGATAAACATATGCCTATGCTCCAGGAGGAAATGCCAGACTATTCTTTCATTATTTAAAAAAAAAAAAAGTAAGGTTTTCAAGTAACCTTGAAAATATGATCCAACTATTTCTGGGGTGTCCAGGTAACCCTGGGAATAACCCCAGGCATTTCAGGGGTGTGATTACTGATTGTTCCTATACTAGAAAATTAAAGATAGCTGGATTTACTTTCTAATCCTGAAGACAGGTAGCAAAGAATGGTGCATGTTCAGGCTATTGAACTCTTTTGCAAATATACTCATGCTAAGTCCTTTACCATGTCCAGGAGTTTTTTGGGAGATAGTTAGTTGGCCCGAGCCAAAATAGTGATCGTCCTAACAATTTACTAGTTCAGATGGTTGAATCTAAGGGCCTAGGAATTTACCTGCCACTATTTAATTAAATCAACTAGTATAGGACTAGCAAGATCTCTTCTCTGAAAGACCTATCAAACACCACTCCACAGAACATTTGCTGTCTGGAATTTTTCTGGGTCTATGGTAGGCTCAGCCCATTGCCCTGTGAGTGTATATATTTTTTTTCTAGGGAAGTATTAGAGATCTCAGCTGTGGCTATAGCAGCTTCTGAAGGAAGGAAGGGGAGTTTTAATTCTAACAGCAAAGTGTGGATCCAAATAACATATCTTTTCAGCGTTGTTGTAGCAATGCATCTTCCCCTTTTTTAATACAAAAAGAGCATAGTTTCATCAGCTGTTGGAGGGTATTCTTTAAAGAATAAATGCACTACTCAGAAGAATTGCACAGGGACATGAATTGAATTGTAGGGCTGTAGTGAACCATGATATAATAGGAAATACCTGTCTGTCTTGCTCTGTAAGATGTCACCTTCCAGGTGAGGTAACTGTGACGTTCTGACTTTAGCATGGTCATTTTTAACAATATGCTAATAAAACTCAAATGGGAAAGAAAGTATCAAGCATACAAATAAAATTTCATGTGATTTCTGAAATTATTTCTGTTTTTCACCAGGACAAAAATTAGGCTTTGATTATTTTCCATAAAAGAAGAAAAAAAAAAAGTGGCTGAAGAACTGTTCAAGAAGTGCACAGGGCTTGAAGCACCTCCTCAAGAGGAGGCTGTGAAACCTGGCTTAGATGACAGGTGGTTCCCTGGCCTGAACCAGACAAAGGGGGAAACTAACTTTGAATTTTACATAGTTCTGGAAATATCCATGGGAAAACTCACTGTCAGCTCTTTAGCAAATTTTATCAAGTTGTTTGGGTGAGTGTTCTAATTTTTAGATATTTTTCTTCATCCATATTTTGGGTAAGTTTCATAAGAAAGAAACAAAAGGAGTTTCCTGGAGTAAAAGAAAAGAATTAGCTAAGAGACTGAGTGTATGAAAATGACTAACTAACATAAAATCTGTAAGCTGAAATATGGAGAAAGTCGTGTTCATTGACAAAGCCACATGCAGTTCCCTTTCAGATTTATATTCAAGTTGCCTTGGATTCTGTGTTGCAGGGGAATTCTAGCAGCATCTGTATGGCATCTCTAGAACGTGTCCTTCCTTGTCCAGTAACACAGCCTACCCTCTTCCAGACTCTATTTATACTTCCTTGATTGCTACTATGTCCTTTCTTCAGTATTTGATAAATGCAATCATCCCTTCCGTCTATCCATTTAGAAGGCTGTTGGGAAGGCACTTTACGCAGGCTGTTTCCTTGACCATATCAGGCCTCTAATGACTCTCCCTTCTCTGTTGACTCAGTCATATCCTATCTTCCTTTCGTGGCTATCCAACTCTTCTCTAATCTGTCAAAATGTGTACTTATTCTTCAGATCACACTGTGATCTCAGCCTCCACTCGTTAGCCTTTCAGACAAGCATCACAGTCAAAGATGGGTGAGATATTTCTATGATACTACCCACACTGTGAGACAGAGGGTGTGATAGCTCCTAGGATGTGAACTGATTCAGACCTCTCCAAAGATGTGTTCATGCATTAGTATAACTTGATAAAGTAAAGAATTAATTCTGCATTAATCAGAGTTAGATCACTTCTCTAGAGAATTTGCAAGTGGTCTAACTTGGTTCCACTAATTGAATTAAATTGGACAGAACCATGAATCAGCCAGGTTCTACACTGGCTTCAGTGCCGCTCCCAAAAGGGTTTAAGTTCCTTCTATCTGGGGATCCTATTGCAAGATCCAAGCCCAAACTAGAATTAATCATTCAGAATCATACAAGAAACCTCAACAAATATGCTGAATGGGTCTGATTTCTACCTATAGTATACAAATCATTTCAGAAAAAAAGTCATTCTGATTGAAATTTATGTTACATAATATCAATAACAAACTCAGTAAGGAAAGATAAAGGAAGGAAGAAACAAAGAAAGAATGATAGAAAGGAAAACGCAAGTGTGTTTTAAAAATCCCAGCTAAACATGAATGTATGTCTTCTGAAAGCTGATGTTTTCTCTTTGTTATTATTTTGCTGTTATTGTATTTGATTAATTATTTACACTGCACTATATGTGTGCATACATTTTTCAGAAGTGAGGTATTATCTACCCAGTAAGTACTATGTAAATCAACTTGCAAGCACTGTTAAATATTTATAGTCTGTCTGGAAGGTTAGAAGAAGTGCAAGTTGTAGGGATTGTAACTGCATACTGATAACAACAGTATAGCCAAACAGATAACGTTGCAGAGGTCAAAATCATTTACTGTTTTCAAAATTTGTTTAATCTTGTCCCAAATCCCATGATTTTTTAAAAATATATATTCTTTAAATGTCTGTGTTACATCCTGCTGGCCTGGTAAATTGTAGCTTGCCTCTTACAAAACGTTCATGGTTGAGTTTCGGTCTTAATTCTTTAGCACTTCAAAGTATGATAAAAAAGGAGTGTGTCAGTAATTTACTGTCTCTTTGCATCTGTCATCTTGATTTTCCTCACCGTAAAGCTTTAAACCTTGGACCTGGGAAAGGTGGAAGCAGAAAGCTTGTGTAACTTTCTCCTCTTCCACTATCCTTGCAGAAATGAAGGGAGAATATAAAACTCTGAACGTACAGCCCTCCTAAATAAGGGCTGTTTTTTGTTTCAGCATAACTCAAGAGTTAGCAGATGTTTCAAATTGGATCTTTTAAAATGCTGATAACTGTGCATATCTCAGACTCCAATCCCCTCCAGAAGTCATTTTACTTCCGAAATATTTATGAAAAGACCATATGGTGGATCTGGTCTCTGAGTTAGTGGGGGGAACAGCTCATAGATTTGTAGTTGATTTTCTTTTGTTTTTTACCATTCACTTAATATTAACTTTCTGCTAACACTGTAGCATTCCTCATTACCTAGGCTAAAATGATATTCCTGCATTATTATTTTAAGCAACTACAGAATTTGATCCCATTGGAAATCTCAGAAATAATAACTGATAAGTAAGCACAGGTCTTAGAGTACATATAAAATATATATATATTTACATATTTGTCACTTTTCTAATGTTGCAGGTGTTTAGAGATGTTTGCCTTCAGCTAAATTGTGCCCGTGTTTTATGCCTGAGCTGAGAAACTGAAGTGAAGAATAGGCTCTTACGTCATCAGATTGGAGCCAACCCTTGCTTAGTTACTCTAGAGGTGTTACAGTCTTTCTTGAGTCCTCTTTTTATGCCAGGAAGCCAAAAAAATTTGATGATAAATTAAAATTCCCAAAGGGGGAATTAGGAAGATTCTGCTTAGTTAGGATTACGTGAGTTTGTGTGTATCAAGACTGCACATACCTGATGTGATCTTCTAATGCAAGCTTTGCAGGGCAGGGATCTCTGTGTTTGTATGAGCTGCACACACTGAGCCATTGACTGAGATTTGTGAGAGCCAAGACAGTGTAAGTGACACATTATAATATGCAGAGAGAGGCCAATTAGGTCTGTATGCCTGGGAGTCCTTTCATCTAACTTCAGTCCGATAAAGTGAGATGTTTTGTCTAGGCAAAGCTCCTTTGCTAGCTAGTGGGAAGAGATAAGCATCTCCAAGGGCAAATCATTCTGCACATTTTACACACCTAATTTGGCACACAGAGATGAGCCATGCTCTAGAGGTGCCTATCACTCTCCATTGCCTGGAGAAGGAACCCAGATGGTTAGCTTGGGCAAACTCTTCAATGGTTGAGTGAAGGAGAAAGCAATCCTGTTCCATCTCTGAGCAGCTGGCTCTGAAACAAGGAAAAAAGCTAGAGGTAACATTATGGCAGGTGCACTAAAAGAATATACATAGCTTAATTGCCCCTATTAAGTTGGATATGACCTGCCAAAAGATACTAGCTGAAGATCAGACTGCGCAGGAAACCTGGCTTCTGTTTGTAGCTGACTATATCACTGTCTGGTCTTGATGGCTACGTACCAAAGCTTAACTGCTTTTAAAAATAATAGACTAATAGCTGACTCCTTTATCCTGTATATAAAAAGGCTTTAGGATCCCTTTATGAAGCTAGCATCTTGTTACACTCATTCTTTATAATACAGCTTTCAAATATTGGTAAATGTAAGATAATAGCATTATTATTAAGCTCTTCTATTTCTCATTCCTCAGCAGGTTTTGTCTTGAAATGGTGATACATTCAAGCACAACAACTCACACAGCAGATGAATTTTGATAATGTAAATGTTTCTTAGGGAAAAGTTTATGCTCAGAGTCAAGATGAAGTCAAAGTGATATCATAGTATATTTGATGTTATCAGCTAACAAGAAAGGATTTCAACACTGGATCTGTTTTGCAGGCATTCAAGTTGAGGAGAAAAGTTAGCATTGCAGAGAGACAAGGAAGAACGGTGACGTTTTTTCTTGTGCATTCATTCTCTTGAATCAGCCTATTGTCTGGAGCTGTATATGTGTGGGAGTGCAATTCACTGGTGGTTGAATTCAACTTTCAATTCTTTCAACTCTGTTTTGAGATTCCTATTTCCTATATTTCTCTCTGTAGTTTTAAAAATGAGGGAGACTTTAGGACAATATGTTCAACATTTTCCGCATTATTGAACTTTCTTCATGTTCTTTCCAAAATAACAAAACAACAACTAAATCTCCACCAACGTGAAACTGTGCATATAGGTAGGTGACAGGACTTAAAAAAATGAAGAGATTCCTGGGAATACAGCATACCTACATCACAAAAAACCATAATATTCATGTAGTCACACATTTTGCAATCATAAAGGTATGTATTTTAAGAATATCCCCACCAAGTATATCTTTATCCCTGAAAGCCATGTGCATTCGTCTTGGTTCTGTCTCTAACTATTGGATCTGTTGGCATTGCCGTAAGGTCTGTCTCTTTCCTCTAGCAATGCTTTTGAGAACATGTGTACAGTTTTCCCTGTGTATGTATGTGTGTTTTTGTGCACCAGTATACTACAGAAAGTGATCTGGATGATCCAGTTGGATCCAAATGATTCAAATCTTACTCCTCTATCGAGAGTAACAGGAATGCTAATACTGTGTTCATTGGTTTTGTACTGGCTTGCCTTCATTCTCATGGATTGTGTAGTATAAAATGAGAATTTCCTGAGGGGAATAGCTTAATAATATAAATGAAGGGAAGATTGCTTGCAGAAGGGAAGAGTAAGGACTTTTTCTATGAGCATTTATAGAAACATGAATTTATAAGGCAAATAGTCCTTAAAAGTTCAATTCTTATCAAAATTAGGGAAGCTAGGTGTGCTCTGTGCTTATGAGTAGGCACTGAGAAGAGAATAAGCCTTGGCGCTTGCATAAAACGTAAAATACTTGTCATTCTCTTTTCATGCTCTTGCTTCCAGTCAGACATCTTTAGTGTCTTATTAGATGATTCTGAGAAAGGGAGATAATTTAACATGGCATATTACTCTGGAGAGAGTGTTTCAAAGGGCTCAGGAATAAATAATGCATAATATCAATAGCTGTGCTTTAAAAAATGATTCACTGATTTTAACTGTAATATGCATCTAACCTAAGAGTAGTGTCTTGGCTACCCAGGTTTTTTTTTTTCCATCTCATTCATAGTTTCTCACATTCTGAGAACTAGAGTGTACTGTATTAAGGTTATGTAGCTATGTTTATGAAAAGGCTTCTAACTTCTTATAAATAAAGCCCCAAGCCCCATATGCAAGCCAGCAAATATCTGATGTTGAAGAACTGAAGTGATTTTCCAAATATGTCATAAATTAACTTCTCTCTGCAGTTCTCTGGGATGTGCATCAGCATGATGTGTGCCTTGGGAAAGGCCATTCACATGGCTGTAATAATGGATGTAATCTTGGCCTACACTGCCAAATGCAGAAAGGAGGTTTACCAAGATTGTTCTGCATTAATCACACTTTAGTCAGCTCTACAACCGATGATCAGTACAGAGATGTTGGGAATCCTCAGGCCACAGAGATTTAGTTAAATAAACAAGAATGTGCGTGAGATGTATGTGCACAAATCACATATAATGAAATAGTGCTTTAAATATTGATGAGTGAGTGAATTGTTAGTTGGTATAGTGTGAAGACTGTTTAGGAAAAGGGATTATTCCCAGTAACAGTGGATCAATAATGCCAAATTGAAATCAGGCCTAGCAAGTCTGTTTTCTGTTAGTAAGGTCATTATTCATCCACTGTTACCGTTTCTAATTTGCTCTTCTTGAGCATTCAGTTCCAATGTGTGACTCTGTTGCAAATTAATTATAACTTCACATCAGTTCTGTTTTATCTGATGGTCTTTTCACTGTGGTTTTTGGAAATGAATATGACCTATCAATCAGCTTACTACTACAGGTTTATAACACCTTTAAAATTAGTATCTCCTGGAGAAAGAAAGCACAAACAGAAGGGCATCTTATCAGAGGAAGAATGATTCTGTACAGGACTCAAACGGATATCTGTGGTCAAGGTCAGACTTGCAAAAAATTATCTTTGGATCTTGCCAAAGTTCCACACATGCATTATGGTCTTCACAGATGTGGGAGATGTCACATTTCTTCTCTGCCCACAGGCATGGAGGGACACCACAGTTACCAAGACAGGAGGGGAGTGATTACTGCAACAAATCTGGAAGCATCGTACAGCTTCAAGCAGACTCTAAAATTACACAATGGTGCTTCAGAAACGTTGCATGACAGTAAAATTGTGAAGAGTAAAGAATATGAGGGGCAAAGGATCAAGAGCGGTGTTGGTCTAGTGGAGAGTGAACAGAACTGGGAGTCAGGACACCTGCGTTCAGTCTCTGTTCCATTTGTGGATATTGACATAGGATCGTAGGTAAGCTATTAAACTTATTTCATGCCATGTTTTTCCAGCTATTAAATAGGGATGTGACCTCCCAGTATTATGAGCCTTTGTAAAAATAAAATCTGTACCGAAATGTGACATGTTCAGACATGGCAGCTATAAGATGATATAAGTATCTTTTACTACAGGTTAGAGAACATAAAAATAATCCTTGGGTTTTAGTTCCCTGCTTCTGAAAGCATGAGTGGAGACACTATCAAATGAATAAATGCCTACTTCATGTTACCGCTTTTTTTAAGAGTGGAAAAAAAAATCATAGTCACAAGATATTCCTAAAGCATTAACTTTTTCTAATCAAGTTAAAACACTTACTTTCTAAATCTGAAAAGCTACAAACAACATCCTTGCTCTGATTTTCTTAAAAGAATTCTGCACCATATGTAAGCTGTTAGGCATCTGTTTTGTCCTTGTGTACATGTCAAATCATACTCCAGTTAAGTCTTGATTGTCCTATTGTGGATTAAAGCCATGTTTTGAACAAATGTAGGATGCGGAAACTATGCTCACTTACAGCCTTCTTGTTAATGCCACCAAAATAATTTTTGTCATCTTCCCTGCTTCAGCAAACAGCTGACATTTCTTTTGGCAGAATGAACCACAATACTCCTGATCTGACGTCAAAGAGCTGACAAGGGGTTGTAACAGATGAAGCTGTGTATTCAGTTGCTCATGGCTGAAATTGGTACTGTGCACCCAAACCACACTTGGCATTTCTGTTTGGAATCGTAACAAAAGTTTTCAGATGTGAAATGTGAATAATTTTATAGCCTTTCTATTTATATTATGATTGGGAGCTGGACAGTGTAAAATCAATGATCTGGAAATGAACAGTTTTTTAAAATATGTATGTGGAATATGTAGCATATCTGGTGTACTGACTGCAGCTGGGAATTTTCTTGGAAATTGAAATGTTTTGGTCATATTTAGTGTTACACTTTTTTGGTAAATTTATTCATCAAGAGCTTTCATAGCTTTCTTATAGTCAAATAGATAGAAGTGAATTATTTCATTTTTGTTTTCTTTCCTTACTGAAATATAGGACTGTCTATTGTGATTTTTGCAATGTTTGAACTAATTCATTTCCACAAAGGGAGCAGAATGTTTCTGTTCTCCTGCTAGGCCACAAAATAAGCTCTCATTTAAGAAAAGTTCATTTTATCATCTGAAGTCTTACAAGTTGCAAAAATTGAAAGGAAAATTGTAAAATTCTTAGAAATAAAAGCTCCTTCTTCTGTCTGGACATTTGTCTTAAGACCGGATCTTTTAAAAATCTTGAAATATGCAATATAATCTGTATATTTTGTTCATTTATTTATTTATTTCCTAATCACTTCCAAAGGATTCTTGTAGAACAAGATTCTTTTAATTGCAATCTGGAAGGCCAAATTCTAGGTGTGCCTAAAACACAGACAATTGTACCTCACAGTCCCTAAGGTTATTATAGCTGACTTAAGGTCCCTCTTATTCATGGTTCCATCAGAGCTGTGTCTGCAACAAGTGCTCATCATCAAATTTTGATACAATCATCTAACATTCCCTCTGCTAATATTCAGGTTGCACTGTACAATTCCATGAACTCCTCGTGAGTCTGCACATCATCATTTCCATATCATGGGCCTCAGTGCTCACTTTTTGTTGATTTGGTTGTTTTGTCTCTCCCAAGTACATAGCATTTCCCAGAAATTTCCGCAGACACTATCTTCATAATTTGAGAAGTCATGATTGCTTTCACCTTGCTTGTATAATGAACCTTGTTCTGCCTCTTTTTCAGTCACCTTGAACTGTCAGGATCCTGTGTTGCCTGCCAGGAAAATACCTAACTAAAGTTGCAATCAAATTCACCATAGGAGATTGCCTTTTTAGCTTGTTCTGAGAAACAGCTCCACAGTGCAAGTCCTGCATATTAGGGTAGTGTATACATTTATACTGACATCTTCCTGTTTTCTAAAAACTTAGGAAATCATCAACAGTCTTTGTGGTCTTTAGAAAAGTATCAGCTGTTTTGGGGTGAAACACATGAGCCTGGCATAACTCATATTTGTCTCAAATCTTTTTCCAGTTTGGCCATCCAGAATTATATGAAAACTGCATCTGTGCATTTGGCCAAAAGTAGTCTGAGGGTATTGCAGAACAATAGGGAAAAAGTGTGTGGCTGTCACTAGCCCTAGGATGCTGAAAATCATAAAACTAGAATAAGCCTAGGTCACAGAAGTAGATCTCAGAAACATTAGCAACAAGTGGGACTTCATCTCTGTTTTTGTTGCAAGTAAAGAGGGTAAACCTGGATCCAGAAATGGACCATCTTGTTGCTGGAAGAGTAATTACCTGCTTCTTAATGATGCATGTGATTTAATTCTACTGCCTTGTTAAGCTGTGTTTTGATTTTAAATCGTCATTTGTCACTGCTCACTTAGTAGAAATAGAGAGCAGAAAATACATACACAAACACAAGTGTTTAGCTGGCCTGTAGGCTGCATCACATGGAGCCCTGAATGGCAGCAAGGCAAGAAACAATGGGAGTCGCCTACTCCCATGGTTATACTGGGAACTGGTTTTATCTTATTTCATATCTTCGGTTATTCGTAAATTCAGAGCCTCTGAGGGGTTAAGGATTACAGTTCAAAAAGCAACTGAGGGCCCTTTGTCCCAAGCATTACAGGACAGTCCAGATACAGAATCTAGGGTTTAATGATTCTGCCTCCCACATTATGGAAAATTCTCTTATTATTTTTAATTATTATTTTAGACAATAATCTCCTCCCACAGCAAGACCTCAGTTTTTCAGAGAACGAAGCACACCATATATGTGCTTGGCCACCAACTAATGGCATAGCTGCATAATGGCATAGTTGCATAAACAGGGCAGAGGAAGGAGGTCAGTTTGAGAACAAAAATGATCTAAAGAGTATGATCTTGTTTATGAACAGATTGATTCATATAAATTCACTCAAAGTTGAGAATTGTTTAACATTTCTGTTATGTAAACAAATCTGCTATATACATTGTTTGCAAGCTATCAGTGTAAGTACTGAATCTTCACCCCGCATGACCAGCTATGTAAAGCACATGACATGGCTTTGTTCCCTGGTTGGTTGGTTTAGGCTATAGAAAGTGCTTTTGCTAGAATATCAAGTGATTTTTTTTATGACTGCATTGCCAAATAAACATATCAGTGCAACAAGCTCTAAATGTTCACTGATATGAATATAAAACATGGTCTTTATGTTTTAAGAGTGTATTGCAAGTGTAATTGGAATACAGTTTTGTCTTTGGGACATTCAAGATTTTTTTTTTTTCCTTCTTAAAGAGGATTTCATATATTTGCTGTCACTGTAGCATCAACCCGCCCCAGCAGGTATAGGTGTCTCACCAAGTGCTGTACAGAAAAACTAAACAAATATTTCCCTGTTCTCAGTATTTCAAATGTAATATATTTCATGCCTGCTTCATGTCCTGTCTCTGTTTAGGCCTCGTCTACACTGCAGATTGCTACTGATTGCAACAAGTAATGGCCAGACTCATTAGTTGCACTAGTGCAAAACTCCTCATTTGAAATCTGGGCCTGTTGGTTAAAGGAAACGTAAGCATAGGCTTAAATAAGGACAAGATTTGTAGGTCTAGGACAGATAAGGAATGTTAAAATTTAAACTTAGATTGATCATTCTGGTGAGAAGGAGGAGTGAGCACTAATAACACAATTTGTCTACATGAAATACTAATAATACTACATGATTAGCTGCTAGCTTTTGTTACTGAAATCAGGTCTAATATAGCATTGTCAAATCTTTGTTTTTACTCTATATAGGAATTCACAGTGCTGGAGTAGCTGCTCAGAAGTCCTTATATGTACATATCTATCCCCTAGTCCCATTGGCAAAATAACCCCTTTAGTTCACTGAAAATGTCATGCAAGCGTAATCAATAAGTATAAACATATAAATGCAGTGAAAGATGTAGGGCATCACAGAGTATATTATCACAGTGCCTGCTGCTGCCTCTTTCAGATAAACTGTGCTGTGCCAGCCTGACTGACAATGCTCTTATTTTGTAAATTGTATTTAATTTCATGTAAGAGAATATGGCAACAACAGAAAGATTTTTGTAGAGGGAATGGCTGGGCAGATAATGAAGGTTATAGATCATTAGCAATGCTAAGAAGACTCAAGCAGTCCTTAGAGGAATGGGAGTTTCATAACAGAATCTGAATGTGTCTCAAATATCATGCTGACGTTTGTCACCAATGAATTTCCCACACTGTGGGAGTTTTGAAGAGTGACTTATTGGCTTATTGGCCTTCCCAACCCGTGCATGCAAATCCAAAGAGACAGATTCACCACATTTTTGCATATCTTTAATATTCCAGAGCCTTACAATTCAAATATTGCCGTTCACAGGTTGGTAAGCATACAAATGGGAGAGTGAGGGGAAGGGACTGGCAGCACAATCAAAACAGAAATTACAGGAAAGGTCATCATCATCCAGCATGTTACTATGAACCACAGAATAAATAAGGCACTCAGAACCAAGTGCCTTGTTTTGGAAATGGAAACATTTAAGGTATCAAGCATGATTTTATAGTTGTGAGTTATTTGAGTGGGATTTTCATTCTATAATTTTTAAGTAGTAGAGAGACTTGTCAAAAAGAATACCTAAAGCTGCTTTCATTGTCATGCTTAATCTTGGATTGTCAAGGAATTTTAGTGTTGGCAAGCTCTTCTTGAAATATTTCTCTTGCCTTTTTGAAAAATACTATTCCCTGGCCACAGTGAATTTTCATGACTTAGTGACCTATCCCCTGGAATATTGTCATATATAAGTACATGTGGAGCCTTGAGCTACGAACCGCACTGTCTGCAGCTCAGTGCAGCCTGGCAGAGCAATCCACAGAGCTCATGTACTGTCAGTTATCTGAAGATTATTGACTTCAGCGTATACTTCAAAGCTGCTGTAGTCTGGCTGGCTTCTGGTCAGCCCACTGATCATTTCTCTCCCTGTGTTTTTCAGCAGCAGTCCGAGACTGTTCACTATGTTTCTTGTTAAAAGTGCCTACAGGTAGAACAGAGTATTCTCAGGCAACCGTGGGTATTAAAATTCCTTCTCAGAAGAGCTGAAGAGTGTCTGAATATTCTGATCAGGACTGTTTGAAATGTTTGTATCAAGATGCTCTTTTCATTGAAAAATGTCAGCATATATTTTTCTGTGATCTATTTTCTCATAGTACTTCTTTTTTATGAACCAACTGAAAACTTAAAAAAGTCATTATTTACAAGAATATTCATTATTTTTTTGCTTTTTTCCCCCATTCTTTTCTTTTTGTCTCTCTCTTCCCCAGTTTTTCCAGTTTAAAAGATGAGGATGGAAAAGGCAGGAGTAAAAACTAAAATCTGAAAAGTCTCTATGAGTTTAACCAAAAACTTTGAAATTCTTTTACTGATCAAAATGAGGGGGAAAGACGCTTTGGATAGTTAACATAACTATTCACTTCCAAACACTTCCAATAGTATTTTTCATATAAATTACTTTACATTTGAAATAAATTTCTGGGGTACAACAACATCTGTATGGAGGAGCCATGGCAAGGCAAATGTGTCAAGTATTGGTCAAGCATAAGCCACAGCAGTTACAATGAAGCTAGCAGCACCCATTACTCTTTTGTATGGCTTCATGTAAATATAAGACTTAGCATCAATGCTATTCCTAAAGAAGTTGCCAAAACTAGGGAGTGAAGCTCAAGCCACTAAAATCCTCTAAATCTAGTGAGACTGATGGGATCAGAAAAGGGACCTAGCCTGGCCTGCTATAGGGCCCCATTGACAAACTTCCACAGATACCTGGAAGTGAAATCCCAACACCTCTGAGGTTTAATAGCAAATATTGTCTTCAACGCAGCCAAGCATTTGCCATCTCTGTGTGAGTCTGTTATGCAAAAATCAGAGTGTTTGCTAAGGAAAATAAGGTGGATTTATTTTTATCAGTTCAGGCAAATTTGTTGCTCCTTGGCTGTTAAGTGTTGCCAGGGTCCTGTGAACTTGCAAATGACTGTAGGAAACATGCACTGAAGGGCTTACAGGGCAGAGAGATAATGTCAGGGAAAGATGAACTGGTCACAGACAGCTCAGAAGATGAAAGAAAGAAAGCAACATGTGGATGGCTCTCCTGGATACATATAAACAGATAAAGAACAAAGCAAGACATAAATCAGTGGCAATCAGAAACACAAGAAGTTTCATTGTCCACTCTTAGACTTGGGCATCTCAAGGGTATTCATGTCACCATGACTGTATTGCCAGTATGCTATAGTAAAAATAGCCTGCTGCATGGCAATGCTACTTTATTAGTTACACTGGCACCATTTTTCTTCATTTGTTGTGTTGGGGGTTAATACTAGGTGAGATTTTTCAACCTATTTAACCGTGAGTTGTGAAGTTGGCTGACCTTTGACTGCTAAGTGCTGACAGGGTCCTGTGAACCCTGGAAATGATAGCATGATGTTATTTTACTGGCGAGGTGCAAACAGATAAAGAACAAAGTAACACATAAATCAGCAGAACCAAATCAGTGCATTCCCACTCCAAAATTTTTTTGCAGGAGGAGAAGAAAAGACACAAGCCATGATTATAGTGTGTGTTGGGAATCTGTCACAGTCATAAAACAGAAGTAAAAAAATTACTCCTTCAGGAATTGGGCAAGTTGTCACTAAAAACCCCAGAAACTAGGATTGGGCAAAATTGTGCCTCAGAATTCTTATTTTACAAGGCTAAGAGGGAAATGCATCCAAGAAAGATCTGTCCTTGTAACATCAGGATGATATTCTGATATCTTGTTTCTTGTGCAAGAAAGTTTCTGTGTCCATTTCTAGAGTCATGTTTCCTCTTTTTTTCTTCTTCTTTTTTGACAAGACACCATATGGGGGAGAACTCACAGTAAACAGCACTGAAAAATGAGATATATCTTTGCCTGATTTGGGGTTTCTATACTAGCAGCAAAGATTTAGAAAGACTAAGAGACACCCCTGAGCCTGAGAAATGGTTGCATGCTGCTTGAGCCACTATAGAAAGCTGTATGTGGAATAACTGTTTAAGGAGAGAGCTGCTTCAATATCAGGTGTTTACCCACCTTGTGGTTTCAATTTCAACAAACAGTAATCAGCTAATATTATATAACTGTTTATTAATCCTCCAGTCTATAGATAAAACAATTATATAGAAAAACAGATATTATTTTTCCCATTTTACAGATAGTGAAGCTGAATATGAGAGAGCTTCAATGAACTAGTATAAGTCACAAAGAGACCAATACATTGTTAAAAGTCAATGCAATCCTGAAGAATGGGCATAAAGAAATATTATGTTAAAAATCGTCTTAGTATTGGTCCTTTGCAGAAGAAAGCATTTATTTCTATTAAATCACTGTCAGGACCAAGATGACTAACTCAGTACCTTAGAATACAATTTTCAAAGCATCTCAGTGACATCTGAGGGGCATGATTCCATCAATATTCAATGAAACACAGATATTTCATTTTCTCAGTACTTTTAAAAATGCTGTTCATTCTCTTCCCAAGGCTATTCTAGCCCTTAGTACAAAAACCTGCTGATGTTTCACCTGGCTGGGTCATCCACTTGTTTGATCTCCAGTAAAAAAATATAAAAAAGTTCAAACAAGTCAGGATCACTGTTTGCAAAGCAAATTGTTTGTTTCTTGCCTGAAGATGTTTGCTGTGTTGAAGCTGCCTTGGAATAAACACTTCTGGCTTAGCATTTGTAAATTTGCTTATTTGGTTTATCAGTTCTAAGAACTCTAAATATAAAACATAGGATTCTCGTGCACAAGAGAAGAGAATATTCTTTTTTCAGCAGAACAAATAAATGCAAAGATAATGGACACATTTTCTAATCATGCAGTCATATGAACACTACACTTCATTTAGGGTACTGAATTCTCATTATTTTTCTTTTTTTTTAATATATTCTTCGACTGTGTTGCATGACACCTCTCCAACAGTCTTGGTTACAAGATGAATGGCCAATTTGGTCACCAGATTTTGAAAGTAGAGGGGCCAGCTCTACAGATTCAGGAAATGCATATAACATTAATACAAGTAATAATTTTTGTAAATATATTTAGCATTTCTCAGTACATTTTTGTATTTTTTTTAACTAATTTTGTAGTATCTGGGCAAGTATATATGGCATATATATATATGTATATATTTCCATGTGTGGATTTGCTATTGGGTGGGTTTTTGTTCCATAGATTAAGACAAGAAACCTGAGAGAAGTTGAGTGGTCCATCGATCGAAATATTCATTTCCAAAAAGCCCCAGGTGCCATACAGTTGTACAGAAGGGAGAGTGTATAAATCAGACAATCACATTCTGATATTTCATTCTGTGTACAAAGATTATTACTAGCAGCAAAGAAAAGTTACATACAGCACATGCAAGATACAGTTAATAGCAGGATTCCGATTATATCCCTGTCTTTTGGCGTTATAACTTTTCTGCACCTGTTGAACTACGATGTGCTATATTTCTCACCACCTGTCAACAGCTACTGAATATGCCACCCTAGTGCTGATTCATCAGCACTTTCAGTATTACTGCTGCTGCAAGAGATAGGAGAAGAAAGGTTCTTGATCTACATGGAAATAAAAGCAGACTAGCTAAGTGAAATGGTTTTTTTCATTTTAATTATACTGCATTCTTCCTTTCTTTCACTGAGAGAAATCCACCTGTTTCTGGCTGAAGTTGAGAATATAGGCAAGGCATTCAAATTTTTAGATGAAAAATATCAATTAAACACTCATAGAAACATTTCTGAAACAATAGAAAGCTCCAACTTTCTTAATAAGAATCTTTCATATGCATTTCTTTTTAGCAGGGAAATTTTACTTGATGAGGAGCTAATAACACATTTTATTTATTTTATATGTTAATTAATTTTTATTGCATCATGTCCTAGGAGCCTCAGTTATGTACTAGAATGCACTGGTTGCTAGTTCAGAAGTAGGCACTGAACAAGACAAGAAGCAACATATGGATAAAGATGGACTGTAGGATACACACCAAGTTCGAAGATGATGGAAAGAACTGTAATAGCAGCCAGAGTGAATAAGTTGTGTCCTGTGAAGACAGAGATCTAAAGACCAAACACAGCTGCTGTTTCCTGTGGACTGGCACAGTCCCTCACCTCACCTTCTGGAGATATGCCCTTGCATAGCTCGCTCCAGGGATCAGGACCCAAAGCAAAGTTCTGGGCTGTGTGGGTAGTGTCCTATATCTAGATAAATCACAAATGTATCATCACTGCATAGGATGCTGCCCTTGCTGCCCAAACATGCCCCTCTGTACAAGGGATGAATTTTGACTCCCCTGTAACTGTTTGAGCAAGTGGTATAGCATCCACCTCCTTTCACTTCAATGCACTCCAATATCTACATTCTTCTTCTTCTGATCATCTTCGTTGACAATTCTGTTTCTTGTGCACAGCTCAAAACGACAGTTTGTCACAGAGGCTCCTCCATGGTCTGTGGGCTGTCTCTCAGACTGAGTCTAAATGCTTTTGATTTGGCAGCAAAGAGAGAAATCCTGTCTGGCTCTTTCTGGTCAACAACAGTACTCCCAGCCAACAGCTGGCTCAGTACCTCCACTTCCAGTCTGCAAAGATGAGTCACCGACCCTAATTCCAAGAATGATTTTTGATAGTTCAGGTACTGATTCCAGATCATAACCCAAAACAAGACTTTTCTCAAGGCTTCGACTGTTTGAGACACTGTACTTTTCTGAGAAGCACCAAAAAATTGGATGATGTTTTAACATACCCATAAAATGGAGTTTTCCTTCATCAATGAAGAAATATTTCCAATTTTAGGCTAACAAATATGATTTCTACTGGGAGATCTGACAATGGTTACAAAAATACTTTTTTTAAGTGTTTCATCTGAACACTCAAATGTGATATTGTTTGGAGCTAGGAAATTAAAAAGCTTATAAAAAGCAAAAAGAAAGATGTGTGCTTGTGATGCTTCCAGTCTGCAGATGCAAGTGATTCAGATAAAACAGACAAATATTTGTTATCTTCATCCCTTGTTCTCATAAAAAAAAAGTTAAAAAAAAAATCCTTGGAAGTATATGCATTACTCTTGGAACCTTGGCTACTTTATATGTTGTAAAACTAGCTCTTTATACTCAAACTATGTTTCTCTGCAGTGTCTGAAGAGTTAGTGGGGTATCTGATGGAGAACCCTATGTGTTGGCAGATAAATGAAAGAGGAACTGCTTTTTTTAAATGTGCTTAAAAATGCTTTTATCTGTACCTTAGTAACTGGCACATATTTTATTAGAGATGTGAACTTCAGATGGTCTGTTCAAATTCGCTTCAGTTGTGAAGCACTTAGTCAAAAACAAGCTGACACATTTCTAGATAAAAATCTCTAAAGGGATTCTTCTGTTTAAGCAGGTTGCTTTATGCTTCTTGATAAGTGAGAATAGGCACTAGTCACTGGTTGCTATACATGCTATCCTGTGTTCATGCCAGGGTGAGTACAACTCAGCCATGCGTCCTATACAGTAATAATTTATTTTTAAAATGTATTAATAGAAAAAAAAATCAGCTGCTTGGATTGATCTTCAATAATCAAATACTAAAAAAAAGCTTTCAAATTTAAAGTAATTTTGAAATTTGACATAAAATTTTCACTCTTGATTCTCCTCCACTTGGTGACAATAAAGTTAAAGGTCCTTGCTGAGGAATGTATTTCATTGCTACGTAGTCAGTGAATGAGTTATTGTGTATGCATACGTAACTACTGAGAAATGGCATGCAACATTCTTAAGAAATGGGAGGGAATAGGAAAGTCCATACATAAAGTTATCTATCTATAATGATATGGTTATACAGACTATTGTAGTTACTTCACTTAACATGTAAACATACCAGTGAATCAAAAAAAAAAAAAATTATGGAGTAGTGGTGAGGATTTTTGATTCACTTAGTTGGAGTCAGAAGGGCTACTAAAGGTGAGTCTTATCTGTTCCCTTGGATCACCTCTGTAGTTTATTTAATATAATTTGTATTGCAGTACTAGATCCCTCCCTTGAGATATGTAAGCAAATCTCAAGTGTGTCTGCAGGATTATCAAGAGGTCTGAGATTTACTTTTCTATGAAAAGAGGTTTAGAGTGATCCAAAGCAGTTTTCAGTGCAGTATTCTGGCCATGTGGTCTTCTGACCTTTCATCTTCCATCCACCACCAAGGATCCATACCTTAAAAACTTTGTGCCTTTAATTTACATTGTGAAAGATATACCGTAGGTCCAGGACAGCTTGCATTTTCAATCAGTCAACAATCATGCAGTCTCCTGCTTCATAAACCAGAGTCCAATGCATTGCTACTGTGTTAATCAACTTCTAAACAGTGAGGAAAAGATCTTGGGAATATTTCAAGCTCAAGACTGAAAGAATATAAAAGTAACTTAGACACATAAAAGCAACTGAAAAATAACCAGACATAATATTTTTGATAATGAGTTATGTCAAGATCTATTTCAGACAGAAGTGTAAGTATATTAATCTGAGATTAGTGGTATAATGAGAGCAGGATATGATGACAAAGGATTCCTGGAAGTGTAGGTTACAGCTCAACCCTAGCTAGACCACAACAGTTATCTCAGCCCCATCACGCACTGCCAATGCTCAATGTGAGTATAAAGAGCTTGAGTTTCTGTCTGTACTGTGAAAGTTATCAGAACTTCCTCCTCCCCAATGTTTATTTTGTTCTGTCATGATATATTTACTGGTATACAATACCTCAGACTGACCTGTAAGTGAGAGACAGTGCTTCACATTGGGTGGGTCAATAAAAACAAGTTTGACAAAGAAACCACCAAGCAATCTCATTACGGACAAACTGTTGCTGGCAGTTTCAATGATGGTGGTAAAGTCAGAGAGGCGACAGATTTAGACAACAGTGTCAGGCTTTCATCAGCAAGCTCGGATCAAGTGTCTGAAGGTTCCAGATAACCTCCTTGACATCTGAACCACAGGAACAATATGTAAATGAAGCTTTCATCATGTAGTGAAATTAGAATAAGCATTAATTTAAACAACTTAGAAATAATAGTGACCATAACACATCAAAAGCTTTCCTTAAGATACCTTTGTCTGCATTTAATGGACATCCATCTGTGTAAAGATTTCCTGACCTGGTTTACATTTATGCCAAGAGTTCTTTGCACTGTTTTGTCAGTGAAAAACATTTTGTTCATGTACATATAAAGGACAGTAGGAAGGCCTTTGTGAAAGAAAAAAAAAAGAAAAAACAGAATTGCACCTCTGCTGATTGTATCAGGGAAAAAAAATATATGTATATATATACATACATACATACATACATACATATATGTGTGTGTGTGTGTGTGTGTGTGTGTACGTATGGCAGTTGTACTTCCAAGCATATTTTTGAAAGATCTGCAGTAAATTTGAGCTTGGTAAGGAGCTCAGATTGGACCGATCTGTAACACTCCCCTGCTGCTTGGCTTCCAAGCTGCTCTTCAAGCATCCTAACATCTCAGCCCATCCTGCTGCTCTCTTCCAAACGTCCTGCTAAAAGCTCCTCTAACCTTATTTTAGATACTGAATTAACAAGAAGAATTTTCATTATCTAAAGCTGTTGTAGTAACAGCCAGGGACAGTACTACATGTAATTTGGTCTTTGTTTGGTAACAAGGGTACGTAGCTTGTAGTTAGCCTCACTGTACCTCAGAGACATTTTCTCTGGAATTAGAAAGTTTCAGAACTAGTGAAACAGTAATGGCAAATACAAAATTTTCTTTAGCAACAAACAACTCTTACCTCTTGAAAAACACCCGCTAAATATCTACTACACCAACACAAGCAAACAACACTGCTTCAAGATCTAACTCCTTGTACATTTAGTTAAACTTGAACTGTAGGAGGACTTGTAGCTTCTATAAAAATGGCACTTTTTTGGATTCTTTTTTCAGTAATTTTATCACAGAAATTACTAGGTTTACTTTAATCGTTAGGCTTAAGTTTAGTTTATTTAACACAGAATGAATATAAAAGAAAATACTCCTCAGGATCCTTATGGGGCAAAGTCCTTTATGATTAAACCTCATAATGGATTAGGTTTCTAAACCATTTTACTAAGCAAGAATATGTCAGGTATGGGAAAGGGAGAGGCGTACAATACCCGATGTGTTGCACATCACTGCATGCTACTGATATGAATGATGGAGGTCTGCCAGTGGACCTTCTTTTGCTGAGTAATAAAATAGGTTTTTTTTCACTTTACTGAGAGAAAAAAAGAAGCTGCAGTCAATCAGCTATGACACTGCACACAGAAGAAGGTGGTGAAAGGTTGAAGTTTATTACATGTAGAGTGCCTTCAGAGGCACACAGTTTGTCCCCTTGGTTCATTTTGACAGCATTCCCATGATAGCAATCCATAGTTTATTTTATATGTTATACATCTTTATTCCTCTTAGATCATGCTCTGTGAAAGTTCTCTCCCTTCTGTTATCAGGTAAAAGATATCTGTCTTACCCTAGCCCTTTGGCCTAATGAAGAATCTTTTCTTTCTAACAGGAAGTTTAAGAACTGAATTCATAAAAGGAATTTCAAGAACATCTCTCAAAAAGATGAAACCCACTCGTGGTACATTATAGGAAATAATTCATCATTCCACCTCTTGTATACAATCAATAACACTAAAAGACTGTCTTGTCATCTTATCAGTCTACATAGGTTTTAACAGTTCCTTTATTAAGCCTGGAAAAGAAAGCAAGGAGAGAGGGATTCTTTGAACATCCAAACACAGTGTCACACTGAGTGTGATCCTGACACTGCCCAGGGAACCTGCTATTCCTTTGTTTACAGATGGATCTGTGATAACCTGACAACTCAGATGGAAGGTCACCCTTGAGGACAAGCAGGGGGTTCTTTTCCATCATCTCTGAATCCTGGAAGTGGCATTTTTGACCACCCTCAGTATCCGGGCTCTCTATTAAATCCTACTTTTCCTGCTGACAGAAGTATGTGGAATGTGATCAGGAGATATTTTGCCAATTTGTCTTGTATTACAAGTGGGAGGGAGAGGAAAGAAAGAGTAAACCTCTGTGAGCTATCTGGAGGGAATTTTAATTGTTTAGACAAAATAATGCAACCATGAAACTTTACAGTTTTTTAACTGTAGAACTAGCTATTGTGCTAGACTCTTTGGAATAGCCATATGTAGAGAGCACTAGCAGGTATAAACATATCCATAGTGTAGATACCACTAGTAGATATAAACAATTTTTAATATCATATGTGAAATCAGAACTGCGCAGCAGGCAATGAAATGTTTTGTCGTTTACTTCAGTATGTCTAGACCGGTATTTCACCTGCAGTTCCTGAGTCCATGGCTGAACTGCTTCCAGAACAGCCTGGCTGTTCTCAACTCACGAAAGCAAAACCTGAGCAAGATGCTAGAAACTGCACTATAGCCTTGTTGTCTTTGATAAAACCTTACTGTCCTCAATGGAAAGGTCTCCAGAGAAGCAGTCACTTCTGGTAGACCAATAGTTCTTTTTGATTATCTTGATTCATCCTTCAGAATGATGGTGACATACCCAGTGGCTTCAGAAGAAGGTACAAAAACTTCAACAGCAGTTATTGAATAATTTGCCTACAAAAGTCCCTTCTTTCTAGAATGTAGAAGGTGGCTTATACCTTCTTGCATAAACTTTAGGCTTTACAACCTTTCCAGAATCCTAAATCTACTAATAATCCTTAGTTATTGAATTTCCCCCAAAAGTCTAATCCTTCCTTCAGTCTAGACTGCAAATATAATTTATGGCCATGAGCCACCCAGGCTGATTACTTATTGCACAAATAAAGAATTACCTTTTATTGCTTTTAAATTCCTAGCTAACCAATGCTTAAAAAGAAAAAAAAAAAAAAAACAGTTTAACTCCCCTACTTTTTAGCATTTGACTTATTCACTCTTTGACATCTATTTGCAACTTTTGCAGTTGTTTTTGGCATAAATCTACAGCATATAATCTGTTATCGCACTGTCTTGTCCAAATACCAACAAACATTGAGATGACACCATTTTATCAAGCCACCACCGGTTTAAGATTCTTTTTTCCTATATCACATTTAATCTGTCAAGTCTTAGTGGGAACTTTTCTCTCAGGTTTGTTTTTTCTAAGGCATCTGTACCCAGTGAAGGAACAAGTAGTAACAATATTAGTGCTGCTAAAAGAAGACCTCTAGCAAGGGAAAGAGTTATAGCTTGAAAATCAGTCATAGGTTAATGCCCTAGGACAGGTTTGTTAACAGCAGCCCAGGAGTTTCATTAGTAGCATGTTACTGTCAACTTTCTTCTGTGTGTAGTAGGTCATAGAGAAATGCTGATGAAAAATGAATGTCTTATTAAACTTGGGGACAAAGAGGTAGAGGATCTTGCTAGGGAATCTATCCCCTGTCTTTGTTTGGAGGAGGCAATTCACCTAAGGAAAAAATATATATTTTTTATTATAATCAGTTACATTAATGTTTGACGTAAGGGAAGGGTAACAGATTTAGCGGTCCTTTCAGGTTTAGATGAATGCAAAAAGTAACAATACTCCCCAAACCTTCCTCCGCAAACAAACCAGTACAAAAAAATCAAGAGGGAAGATTTGCTTTACTACATTTAGAGTTAAGGGATTTATTTTTAGAGAAAAGTTTCAAGTTTATTTTTAGCAAGGAGAAAAGTCTGGAGATGATATTAATGTCCTTGATAAGAAAAAGGAAAACATGGGTTGTAGCTGGGGAACTGGGCATTTCATCTCCAGTTTCTCTTTTGTTTCGGATCATTTTTTCTGTGTTAGCACATAGTGACATGTAAAAGTAGATCTAATACGATAGACCAAGTAGGGTAGTATATGTAATGAGGATAAAATAGTATGAAAGTAATTTTATCTTCATGTCCTTGGCAAACATTCTGCTTGGTATTGTGCAAGATCACATCCTTATTTGGTTGTCACTTAGATTACTTAATTGATATACTTTTATTTTATTCTATGAAACTTGCTGTATGTGTGCAAAAATTTATTTATCATTAATGGATATTTTAAGAAAAAAACTGTGAAAGTTTCATCACTGTTTATAAGTGTTCGTGATATGAAAGGATAAAGTTTTATCTGTGCCAATTCTAATTTAAATTTATGAAATAACATTTCAAACCTATCATTAAAATAAAGAGAAGTTGGTCAACAGGAGTGAGATTCATCTTGCTTAATTTTTGCCTTGTAAAACAAAGCACGGGTTGTAAAAATGCAGTCTGTTCAGGCATTCAGAGAGGTACTACGCCTCTAAATGTCAAATTAACCCTTTTATTTTAGAGTGCTATGTTAGAACAGGATGAATCTTCCACTGGAGGTGTCCATCTCTCTCTACTGAAAACAGAGAGATTCTAAATGACCTCTTAAACCAAATGTCAGTCTTTTAAATGACCAAGGTAAATGAGACAGACTAATTTTCTTCCCACTCTCTCCACAAGAGCACAGTGGTCAGGGAGCTCTGCATAGCCCATTAAAGTCCCCAGAGGTCCTACGGACAATACAGCTATGCACCTTTCTCCCAGAGAGAGGGTTGAAGAATGCAGAGTGACCAAATTCAGAAAACAAGAACCAGCAGTTACTTAGCTACGCAGCCCACTAAGAGATACTGAAGAGGCACTCGGGAATACAGCCTTTGCAGCTCACCTCTTTATCCCAAGAAGTTCATTTCAAGGACGACGTGGGGAAAAAATGTTTGTTCGAAACATCAGTGGTTTGCTTATTTTGTTTGCTTACTGCCTATGTTTCTTGGTTTTTTAACCAGCTCTATGTGTTAGGGCACAGCACATGTTACTATAAACCTAATAAATAACAACCTAATAAATAACAACGATAACGCAGCAGACATCACTCTAGGACACAAATATGAGTGCAAAACACCCAAGGGATAGGATGGTTGGCTGCAGAGAGGATGGCTTGTTATAGTTGTCACAGTCACTGCACTGTCCATTGCTCCTCCAGCAGGTCTGGCAGAGTTTCTTGGAACCAGACTTTTCTACTGGCAGATGCATCTGCAGTGCCTTGCATCATGGGTCTCTGATCATGGAGATCATCATCATCTTTGTAACACTCAGTTTAACTCCTATCGCCACCATTTCCCTACAAATATGAAATAGAAATATCTCTACTACACAGAAAGTACTTTGAAGGGTAAAGTGATTTACTCAGACAGCTGATGTCCACCCATCATCTCTCTACATCTACATAAAATGAGAACTGATCTTGACTCATTTAATCCATGGACCCTGAGGATTTGAGACCTAATGGTAAAATACCCTGAGTACACTTAACCTGTTCCTTCTTCAAAAGTTCATCAGAACAATAGCTGAGGCTTTGATTTATGTAGAATTTCTCCATGTTTGAATGGGGTTCAGGTATATAATACAGCATAAAACAAAAGCAGACAGCTAGAATGGAGTGCCAGCCACACAAAAGATAACTGAGAATAGCGTGTAAGAACATTCTGATCACTGCTTGCATTTTTTCTAAATTCTGACTGGCAAACATTTAATGCCTGGAATTTTGGATTACCAGTATAGTCATAAGTAAATATTTTATTGGGAGAAATGCTGGGAACCTAAAAAAGCTTTTCTGGCGTTCTGTTTGATTGTATTTTCTCTGATAAAATGTCATTGGCTTAACCTGTCTTTCTTCTATTTAATCACTTTCAGAGGTTCATTAGACCAAGAGGAAATAAGCTTTAAAACTCAAACCACATGCCAATTCAAAGAACAACAATAACAAAATTGCAGGCTATGTCCTTACTTGCAACATTGGAAGGTATTTCAGTAATAAAAGAGTTAAAAAGTTATTAGAAATATCCTTTTCAAATGGGAAAATGCATATGATTTCAAGGCTATGGCTCCTATTAATCCATACATAATGGGAATTTTCAAGGCTACCACACCAGCAAATTCTTGCCTTTCAAGGACTTCCACTCCATTTCACTAATAATGAGTCCCTTTTACTTTATCAAATGAATTTAAATTGCACAATGACTTTCCACAAGAAACAAAATCATATTCCATTCATCCTACATAGGTAAATATGTGAATAGATAGTTATACAGACAAATAATTTTAAAGTTTCACAGATCTGAGTAAAACTGGTTATATCATGGGGACACATAAGAACCACCAATATAAACTATGTATGAATAACCTTCCTTACTGCAGAACAATAAAGAAAACTCGTAGAAAAACACCAGTCAATAGTGTACAAAATTCAAAGGAACATGTAAATGAGTATCCAGATTTGAATTTACATCTAAGCCACACAATCTTATAGAAGTCTCCACTATGTTTTGCGGCTTGCTTCATCTGCCTTTCTCTGGTTGTCCTTTGATTTTCTCATCTGCTGCTTATGGAATTGTGACTACTGTAAGGAACCTTGGGGCTACTAGATTATTAGGAAAAAAATATCTTTAATATTTACCTGACTTCCAGAGAGCTCAGAAACAGTTTATTCATGTGCCATCATGCATAGTTCTGTGTTCTAATTTCCTTATAAACTGAGAATACCAAACACCATTAATCATATCAGTTCTTGGCTTTCAAAATTTGGACACCATGAGGTGTTAGTGTTTTTATTGAAATTACAAATTACAGAGACTTTAGTCCTGAATGAATCCTGACTAATGAGGGGGAAAATCACATAGACCTTTGGTAAATTAATTTCTATGATTAAGGCATAGATTAGTGCACTTCCTAACTCCTTTTAATAGTAACAAAAATAATACTGTTAATTCACTTGATTTGAGTGGCTAGAAATGAAATCAGGAGTCTGATAGTTGTTGCAATTATGAAGTGACCTTAAAGATATAAATTGAATATTTCTTCTGCTTTCATGAATAAAGAGAAAATCAACCTCCAACAGATCATTTCTTTAGTTGCTGTTTTACACTCCTTTCCACTAGTACTCCTTCCAAAGCCTCTCCCAGCCAGCTTTTCTGAGTGCTTACTCAAGCAGTCTGACTTTACACTCTTTGTCTGTGTTGTCTTCTTTTGTTTTCCTCTATAAGACTCAACACTGTTCCAAACAATATCTTGCAAAGCTCTTTCACCTACAGTTTGTTCACTCGACAATGACTGCCGTCTGCATTTTATGTGGAAGATGCTATTGTTTGATCAAAGGCCTTCTGTGGGATCTTTCAGCTGATTTGAGTAGGAAAGACTCACCAGCTTGTACAATATTTCTCTTATTTCAACAACAGTAATACAGTGGCAGTAACTGCAGAGCCCCACCTGCACTGAAGTTCCATTGAGCTGGTACAGCACCAACTCTTTGTAAGATCTGGTCTGAATGTTGAAGATTTTGCAGTTCAGACAAGATAGAACAAGGCTGTACAACAAACCATAAGAGGGGAGGATGGATAGAACAATGTCAGTAACAGATTCACTACGTTTCCTTTTTTTTTTTTTTAAGATATATGAAAATCTCTACACACAGGTATATGTTTATGTGTGCCACTATATCTATAAAGGAGACAGATATGAACTTTTCAAACAGATGTTAATATGCCCATTTTCAGTTGGCAATATCAACAGGTGTGACATCTTGCATCATGATTTAATCTATTGGAAGAACGGTCATAATACTTCTAAAGATTTTCAAAATGTGTCAATGATTTTCTTTCGACTATCGGCTGAAAACAAAAAAAGATGCACGTAGCTAATGTCCTAGTGTGTTCTGTTAAAAATGTCACTTCTTCAGTAAAACATCAACACAGAATTTAGTCACTGGTCTGACAGGTAAAAGAGAAGGCAGGCTAATTTAGTAGGATACATGACTGCTGTGTTCTCTAGGGTAGGCATCGTTTCATGTACAAGGCAAAAATGTCAATAGAAACATGTTACTATGCCACATTACACAGGAGATCTAAGAGGTTTAGTGCCCCAGAATGTTTGGTATTCCTTTTAAGCCTGCAGTTCCAAAAAAATGTTCTAAATCCCTCATGTTTATTTGAATAGATGTTGGCAGGATAATTAAATGCCCCCTTCAAACATCCTGTTGGAAATATTAAACAGTAATTACCTTATTCAACTTGTTCCTTTTGTGAGAAGAGGAGCCACCTGACTGCCAGCTTTCGTTTGCCCTGACACAGATGCAAAGGCTATGCTGCCTTTCTGATCTGTTCACACATTTTCTTCCCATGAGAAAGTAAGCATTGTTTGAAACATGGTATTTTCTCCCAACTTGCACACACAACTGCTGCTTGTTTCAGAAAGATGCCAACTAATTTGAGCAACCTCTCCAAACGACTCTCCAAACAGAAATGTCTTTCATAAGTTTCCGGGTCAGCAGCCCTTAGTAACCCAGGATGACTATTCTAGTCCTGGAGGCACTGAAATAGCTCCATATAAATAGAAACAGTTCCTATATCACATTGTTGCCTCAAGCACAGCATTCAACACCTCCTTGCACATTAAAATATCTCTCCATGGCACAGCTTTACACAAAAGAGTGTCTTTGCCCATATGGTGTCTTTCTTTTTAGTTGATTTTCTTTAGTCTGATCCTCTCATTTTCTATAACATTTATATCTTCTTGTGGGTTGAAGCTTTAAATGGTCAGCACGAATAATGCATGTGGAATCTTTATTTTGTATGCTATTTGTATGTCAGCATATGCTGAAGGTGCTATTTTTAAAAGTAAATAGTGCTTCTATACAACACTTGCCTTTTCTCTTGCCTTGCCCTTTCTCTTTCCCTTTCCCTTCCACTTCCTTTGCTTTCCTTTTGCTTTGCTTTACTTTCCTTTACTTTTGTCATAGAAACAAGCACATATATTTATTGTACTTCATCATTATAATACTACTTTCCTTCAAAGATTTTGGGTCTAGTCCAATGTTCTTGGAGGTCAACAGAATTCTTTTCATTGACTTCAATGGGTGTTTGACACACTATAAGCACTGTTTGCTGTTCCAAAAGTATTTAATACAGGGCTGCTGTGGTTAAAAAGAATTGGAGGCAAGATGGGTGGGAAAGAGGTTCTGCACTTTAAAATTAAGATAATTGCAATTAATCAATCCAACATTTCTGTCCTTCTCCTAATCTCTTTTCTTCTCCTTTTCCTTTACATCTAATACACTTGACAGAAGATGGCCCAATTGAAAATCAATGGAAGTTTTGCAATTTTCTTTAATACCAAATCTGATGTTCATCTACCATCTAAATGTAAGGGTTGTAAATAGTCTATAAACCATGTCAGATATGTAAATTGGTGATTGGAAAGTGTTACCAATATGCTTTAGTTTCCTAGCTATACTGCTTTTTGAAACCTTCTATCAAAATGCTGTGCTTGTTAATAATGAAGTTAGTCAGGGAGGTTGTTCAAACCAGATGGTATGAGTGCAACTTGGAACAGATTTTTTAGATGTAAACTGTATTCTCACAACATATTTCAGGCACAGTTATTGAAAATTAAGATCTTCCAAAATATCTAAGAAAAACAACTAGATCATTTGATTGTTTCAGTACTGGACATTTGAAATATTGTTTTCAAGGGAAGGTAGTGATTCCTTTTGCTTATTAACCAAGCAGAACCCCTGTTCTAAAACTCCGTAACTAAGGACAACTGAATCCACAGATCTCATATTGTGCCTTAGCCAACTAGCTAAAGTTATTTCTCAGTTCTCTTCTGCAGCTACAAAATTCATGGAATCACGTACACAGCAAGTAAGCTGACAGCTCTGCTATCCATTGCTTAAAGAAGTCTGGGAGAGGGGAGCGCTACAATTCCAGTCGCTGTTCCCATAGATGCTTATGCGTGGCATCAAACTGCTATTGACTGTTTTGTATCCTCCTCCTCCTCCTCCTCCTCCTCCTCCTCCTCATCATCATCATCATCAGGCTGGACATACAAGTATCATAACTGCTGTGATAAACTTGTGTGAAAAGGCTCTCTCTGGAGGTTATCGAAAGTGCTTAGATTTTCTCTTTGGCTACACAGAGCACTCAGACAACTAAGGAGGATGAGTTTAGGCTAAAGTTGTAAGCCTTTTAATTGTATCAAACAGTTTAGATCCCACTCTCATTCTTGAATTTATGATCTTGATCTGAAATGCTACTAATTGATTATCCTTTAGCGTATTAAAGCCAACAGTTAGATCATGGTCTCACTGAAATCAAAGAAATAGTTCCCTTGTTTTTGTATGAACATCTTCCTACTTCCCTGAAAAGATTCTCCAAGAGGGTGTGCTCATATGAGTGATTTGGATATGGATCAGATTTCACAGTCAAATTGCAACAAAATTGCACTTGAAGAAATTAAACACTGTTGTTTTCAGGAGCAGAGAAAAAAAGACTGACTTCAAAATTTCAAAGAGCAAGCTTTTTGTTTAATACGGTTGTCAGTTCTTTGAAAGAGGAAATGGCCAGAAGTGAAATGTTAAAGTCTCTTAGTACTGTAGTACATTTTAAGAAGGATTGTGAATCTGGCTGTGTAAAAAAGAAAATACTTTTATGTGTTTTCAGTCAAACTGAATTAAAAACAAACAATCCAGATTAAACCAAGGGGTCTTTTAAATTTCTTATTAGAGAAAGGAAACACTAAAAACACATGTCAACTTCATTCATCCTCAATGAAATGCTTGTGAAACAAAATGAAGACAAGAGGTGAGATTGATGAAAGAATCCACTGATTCCCTCTTGCCTTATTGGTCAGGGGTTGGAGCATTCACTGGCACAAGTGACATTCTTCCTCCTGCTGTCTTCCAAAGGACAGTGCTAACTACAAGCCTTGAAGCTTCAATTCCTTTTGTTGGACATGCTATTTTTTGCATGGAACAGTAAAATTTTATTGTGCCAGGTATCAAAGAGGTAATGATGACTCTGTAGCTTGACTGGCTTCCTACAAGACAAGTCAGTGCCTATTACCAGGAATCAATGTCCGTCTTGTCCTAAAAGTACTTGGGCATGTGTATGGGAAAGCATGGAAAAATGTCGAGGAGATAGGCGATGGAAGCTAGCCAGACTGTTCCGTGGGAAAAGGAGCATCAACAGGGCATGTTGACCCATAGCCATGTAGCTGGGCCTGTGCCAGTGTGGTGTGCACCTGGGCTTTGACTCGAGATTAGTGATGAGCTCAATGTGCCCACTGCACATGTGTATAGTACACAAAAGCCACGTATAGTGCCCCCCCGGTGTTTCTCGCCATGGACCGATGCTCAGCAGTGCCAGGGACTCTCCCACTCCTTTATTGCCTCGATCGGGAAATCGCCAGGGAACCCCCGCTCAGATGCAGAGGTAATAAACGCTCAGCATTGACCTTAGTGTGCCTTGTGTTTGTGTATCTGTTCCTGCCGGGAGTCCAGGCGTTGCCCCCGCCGGACCCTTACAGTATGTCACCGAAATCGGACTTTTGGTAACAGGTATACCATACGAACAAGAATTATAACTGCGAATGAATGAGGGAAGCTTATCCTGGTAACCTCCAGCCTGTGTAGGGGAACCATCACCAAGGTAGAAGACAAGGGGTAAAATCCTTTCATGAAAAAACAACACCGAATCTAGTTCTCCTAGGAAAATGTTCTTCCTCCGGCTTTTTCCTCCTTGAGGGGGGGAAAAAACAACAAAAATGCATTGATTAAAGTTAGACGAGTTTTGCAAATACCTTCAGGATCACTGCAATCATGTTTCTGGTAAATTTAATGTTGGTGAAAACTAGTTTTCCCAGGTCTAATTGTGAGATACTTCTGTTGATTAGGAAACAGAAGTTTAGCTGCTCACCAGCACGTAGTATTTAAATAACTAAATGAAACTTGTAGTAGATCTTGCAGGCAAAACTCTAACTGATGTAACAACCTGAAAGTAATTGGTAAACTGCAGTTAATGATTTATCTGTTACAGTCTGAAGTAACTGAAATAACTAAAACAACATAATATACTCTATTCTGACATACATTTAAAATCCTCCTGGCTTTTGAATTAGGGTGCAGATTCAGAAGCCTGTGGCTGCACTCACTAAAGTGTCTGTTTTAAAATACAGAGTAGCATAATACAGAAAGTGTGAGTGGGACTCCTGGAATGGTTTTAAATACTTTTGTAAACTCCAGTTAGGTGTTGACAGAAAGAGAAAAATCATGGATTATAAAGATTAAGAGAAGGGCAACAAGCATCTGGAAATGTGATGGTATACAGAAGTATATGACAATGCCTGGGATTATATTACTGGGAATGTGTAGTGAAAAATCAAAAGGGACTTAATTGAGGATAAAAGCTCTGAATACTAGATTAATTTTTTAATGTGGTAAAAACTTGAAAATATAATCTGAAATTTGAAAAATGGCCAGATAGACTGTCATCAAAGAGAATAGAAAAAATATTGTTTTTACAGAACATTTAGTCAAGAAGTGTATTGTTTGCCCTAGGAGATCATCAAAGCAAATACTACTGCTGATTTTAAGAAAGATCTTGATAATTTTATTATCCATAGTATTATTTGTATTTTAATTTGTGCTTTAAGATAATAATGAAGATAAAGCAATGCATGTGGCTTAAATTGATTGTCAGCAGACTCATGAAGGAATGTTTTGCTTGTGGTATTGTATCATATAATTACTTAATCATATTTCTTTTATTCTTCTGAGGCACTTAGGGTGGGCCACTACTACTAGTTAAAAAAAATGTTGCTTGCTTCCTCCCTCACTCATACAGTCCTCTTGACTTCAGTAGGTCTATTTATGTGATTTGTTTAAATGCAGCCTCGAACATCAGATCCCAAACTACTTCCTAAGGATTTATGTTTCTCTTATGGCTTCTGGAGGGCTGTCAGTGTGTCTGGCAGAATCAGGCTATCTGCACCTAGAGCCATTAATCCCACTGTAAGATTTGTCTTACCTGGCATTAGCAATCTGAAATTTAGGCAGCTATTCAAAATTAGTTGTTTGACCTCCTTTTATAATCAATGGAGAGGATCAAGCACTTTCAGACACTGATGCTGCCCATCTTAAGATAAGTATGTAAGATAGATGGGATTCATTGTCCTGTGGGTGTGCCTGTCTCTGGTTTCCAGATGCCTCACTTACCAGCTACATAGCAAGTCACTGAATAGCTTAGCATCAACACGTCTCCTGGGCAGAGAGCCACCCACCATGCATTTGGTTGGCCAACAAAGACAATTCCTACTGTGTACAGTTAAAAGTGTCATATACCTACAGGAGACCTGGAATATGGTTATAAGAACATTATTCTAGTGTTATTGTAGTAATTAATACAGAGGATCCTTATCACCCCTTTACTAAACCATGGCATAAATGTCAGAAGGGACGTTTACCTCTGCTGGTTTAATCCTCTGCGTAAAACAGAGCCTAGACCTGAGGAACAGCAGGCAGGAACAGAGCCTTGCCACAGATGTAGGAAGCATAGGGAACCTTTTCTAAACCAGAAGAGTCTGCAGACCTTCCACTTCATGCTCCCCATAAACCACAAAATACTTCAACATCATGTAATAAGTTTAAGACCATTTTGACAACTTTGGCTACAAGTTAGCTCTACTGGCTAAAGTATAGCTTTGAGAAGACTATCTAAGCTTTAAGCTAAAGACTTCAAAGGTTAGAGAATGCAATTCTTCCCCAGGAAGTCTGTCCCCACTTCTAACCATCATCATTGCTAAGAAAGTGCTCTTTATTTGAATTTGCCAAGATTCAGCTTCCAGCTGTTAACTTCCAGAAAGTCTGTTGTGGCTTTCTCCCCTAGAACAAAGAACCCTTTAAGCTTAGCTTTTTTCTCTCTCTATTGTAATCAAATCACCACTTAGTCTTCTTTTTCATAATGGGTGTGTGAATACTGACTTCAATGGAAACAGGATTGAGTTGCTAATTTCAAGCTAGGCACTGAAAATATTTTTCTTATCAGCAGTCTTGCTCCATCACATGCACACATTAGCTTATTATTGTTGGGCTGCTCACATGCTGGGTTGAGGGCTGACACTGTTTGTTTTTGTTTTATAGAAGAAGGAAGCTCTGAAGCATTTGTTTAGGGGGAAAACATGCAAAGAATAACACAAATTCCTTAAGTAGAGAGGAAGAAAAACTTAACAGAAATTATATCTGGGATCTCTGTACAGTAAAGCATCCTTTTTGATGTGTACACTTCATCTGCCTTCATCTGAACCAAGCCTTTTGGAATGGTGGAGCAGTATTTATCTTTGGAAACCACTAATGAAGTCATGCAGCTAAAAATAAGTCTGTTTCAGTATTTCTAAATTTGCAAACACTGACCCAGATTGTACCTAAATGAGCCTAGGTGGCACTGTAGGCATAAGCAGAAATGATAGCTCATCATATACCAAATATAACGGAGATCTGAAGAAAAGGATTTTTATATCTGTTGTTTGAAGTGATGGATACCATCTTAACAGAAAGGAGATAACTGAAAGTGAAGGGGGATGGTCAACACAGAAGACTGAACTGAGGAACACCATAAAATGGTGTATATTTATAGCAAAATACAAGGCGCACACAAAAAAGAAGAAAGTGAAGTTACTCTTTGTTTGAAAAAGCATCAGTGGAACTGAGTATGAGAGAAAATGATTCCAAGAACAAGCTCTGGAGTGCTCATCAAGAAGTGTTGCTGAACATTCATAAACATTCAGATCCGGATATGATATTTTACCCTGGAAGACTATCTTTAATCTTGCTGTCTGGCTTTATTCCTTATAGATAGAAGATGTGTGTAGCTGGAAAACTGATCTCCAAAATGGTAAGATCCCAGAACATGGCTGCATCTTTAGATAGCCAAGACGAAGACTTGTTCACCATCATTACTTCTAGCTTCAACTGGCAGATAAATAGGAGGATGTAAAATATGTTCATAGCTAAAAAGGAGTTCATGCCTCTGGGGAAAAGATTTGGGCACTCATTTAGAGCTCAGGAGTTCCAGTCTTTTATACTTTACACAGAAAAGGGTTAGCAATTAATAAAACGCTATTTATTCACTCATTATAACAAATCACTTTCCTCCAAGCTAAATTAAGGGTTTTTTTTATTAATGAAACTTTACAGGTGCCTAATTTAACAAATGTAAGAATGGTGACCTTAAAGCACTCATGCAGAGATTTAAACAGAAGAAAATGAGACCATTGTAATACTTAATTTCATTCCAGTGTTTTCTACTTCTACACATGTCCAAATCCACTCAAGCATTTTCTAACTGTGTGAGGGTTTTTTCTGGAAGAGGAAATATCTCTTTTTCATTTTGCTTTTCTCATAGAAGTCAGTTCATGTTTATTTTCTTGGTACGATGAACACCTATTTCTACAGAATGAAAGAATAAGGTGAGGGAGCTGGACATCCTTTGGACTCAGCTCTAAGCTCACATACTGCAATCTACAGAAACCATCTGGATAAAATTACAAAACAAGGTGTTACAAAACATATCTTCCTGGCAATTCCATAATCTAACTTCTGTAAAATGATTTGTACACACCGATTCAACTCATCACAGGTGTTAGTGGTAGCTCTGTTGACAACATCGTCTGGCACTATCGTCTCTCAGGCTGTTTGGATGGAATATGCACAGGGGAACAAAAGCAGGTGAGACTTTTAGCAGTTCCAGGAAACTGCACTGTGCTCAGGAACAGGCACATGAGAGGTGCAGCAGTAGATGAGTGCTTTAATCAGTGTGATTATAGAGCTACCTTCCAAAGCAGTTCAATGATTATCAGGATTGAATAAAGTTCCAGATTTTGATTTTCTTTTTCTTTTTTATTTTGAGATTTGCTATCTGATTCCAAAATATTTTTATTTACTCATGCGGCCATTATAATGTACAAGGGTAAAACTATAGTATCAAAAGCACTATAATCTTCCTTGAGCTAACTCCATTGGGAGAACACGATCAAGTGAGGAAGTATAAACAAAGGGAAATGCTGGGGAACATAGGAGAAATAAGACATTTGCAGAAAGCTCCTTTTGGCTAGCTGGAAGGAAAGGGAAGTAGTTTATTCAGTTCTTTCAGTATCCTCTGTGGATGTAAGCCTTTTCTAAATGTTTGTTATCCTTTTTCCTCTCCAAGACTACTTCTTCTACCTTCCCTTCCTATGTTTGTACTATAGCAACTGGATTTCTAAGATTTGAAGGATCTAATCAATTATCATTTGCATAGCTGAGAGTAAATATGGGTAAACAAAGGTTGCTAGGTTTTAAGTGGGAAATATAGTGTTTATTCATTTCAAATATGCACCAAAGAGGTGAATCTACTCACTTCCATATTTATTCTCTTTAAATTGTTTTGAAAACTGGGGAAGAATTTTTCCCATCATGATCAAATTGGGAGTGAGATGGAGATATATACAGTTTTTACCTTTCTGTCAGTGTCAGGGGCTAGAGTTCTGCAGACTGGCACAGGATCTTGGACTGTAATATCAGTAGTTTTGAAGAATGTTCAGTTCATCATGATGCAAAGTCCCATACGGTAAGAAGGAAGTTTAAAGGGAAACTTCTTCATTTAAACAAAGATTGAGATTTCACTGGGCGCCAGTTTCCAGAAGAAAGCAATATTTTTTACAGTTTTGAAAGTCTGCTTGCCTTCCTTCCTCTAATTTTTTTAGGAGGAAGTAGGCCAGCAAAAGAATGAAACTGAGAGAATCTTCCCCCACCATTTTGTAGAATAGCCTGAAATGGTTTTCCTGGTTCATAAGGACTTCTGTGACAACTCCTAGTGAGCAAAAACCTTTCACAAAATGCTATGTACCCCAAAAATGGGGTTGACAGTCTGTTTTCAATGTAATCATGAAAGATGTCCCAAAGCTGCAAAGTTTTGACAGAAGAACAGATGCAGATAGAAACTTGTTCTAATATCTTGAATGTTCAGATCCTGAATTTTGGGTTGACTTGTCACTGAAAAAGTGAACCAATGGCAAAACTCAGAACATGGAGCCACTCTTATAGAAAATGTCCTACAGAATTTCTCCAGAATTTACTCCAAAATTCTAAAAAATATATATATATATGTTCCATTTTTGCTTTGCATTTCTGTGACATGTAAACCTGTCTCTTACATTCATTAGAAAAATGTAGTCAATTCTACAGTTTTTTCCTCTTTTAGATCAAGAATTTTAAACCTATGTATGTATGGAAACAAGGGCTAAGCAATCCTGTGGGCCACGTTTCTGTGTTTCATTGTCTAATGGTCCAACTCCCACTATTCCCCCAAGTTTTTAATGAATTTGAACCAAATGTATCAGCTAAGAAGAGATCTAAAAACTGTGAAGTTCCTGTAAAAATAATGAAAATATGTCACTGAGTAGACATCCTATTAATTCCTCCCTGAGGAAAAGAACTTGGTGTGACTGTGAAAGATTTAACTTTAAGAAAAGTTCCATTTGGAGTCTGTCCCTTATTACACATCAAAATTGTCATTCTTCAGTCAAGATTTCTTTCCTCGGGTGTATAACAATGTGTGAACTCTGAATGAAACTTTTCCCGCAGTTGGAGAAGTCATTCTCTTCTCTTTTATTGCTTATCCCTTGTCTCTTGCCTCTCTTTAACATAATTTGGTTTTTCCAATGCCTACTCACAAGCCAGGTCATGCTAAAGCTTTAGTGCAGTTGGTTAAAAGTCATTTAACCATGTGACATAAAATAATTAGTGATCAAGTTTTATCATTTCTAGTGTTCAGGAAACTGTTTGGTTTCGGTACCATTTCTCAGAATAAACTGCTTGAAACTTTGCAATCAATTACATTCTAAATATTGTAAGTTGTGTAAAAACTGCAAACCATCATTACTTCAAAAGTTCTTTGAGGAAAAAAAAAAGTAAATCCCCAATTTTGGGCCTGATCATGATTCTATGATCCATATGCAAGTGGTAATTTTCATCTCAGCTATCTGTAGGTGCCTCTCACACAGATATCTACACATATGATAGTCACATTGACATTTATCAACAAAAGAGAGGTTTTGGGTGTCATTTATGTCTCCCATTTAGAAATGAAAGATGCCTACCTTTGATAAAATGTACTGTACCCTAAAAATGCCTGTTTTTCTCCAACAACTAAGAAGAGAGTCTAGATTACCTTCTCAGATGTGAATATCTTACACTAAATCATTCCACATTTAATCAGACAAACGTCACTTAGAGACTCTCGTCTTCGTGGGAACTCTGCCTTACCAATGTAAAAAGGAGGGCTAACTGTTTTATGGCATTGCTGACTCACCTTTCTTTTTTCTAGCATCTGTGGGAGTTTTCTGTGGATATAGAGTTTTATGCGGAGAAAGGGAGAAAGCTCTAGCTCCTGTTTAATGTTGCTTAATATGGGGCCAGGCACGATGTCACTTTTTCCCTCCTTTTCACAAAGATTTTGATGGAAATATGATGTCTCCTGCTGATATGTTGATTTCTATCAGACTTTCTATATAGTCAAGATGGATGGTCCAGTATCAGTCACAGCTTTCACAGACACTGACTGAGCAGCTTTAAAAGGCATACTGCCTGGAGTGAGGGTCAAGGAAGGAGCTGGGACCCCAGGAGGCATATTACTGAGAATACCAATAACAGAAAATGTTATCAGCCACCTGGGAAAAGACATGGCTCATTTTCTTAAATTAATTCTACTCTACCCTCCTTCTTTGAACAAGGAAACCAGAGAAGTTACTTTTCCTGCCTACAAGGTTCTCATTCCTCATTAGATCAGCCCATGTATTGCAAAAAGCATCTGAGGAAACAATCTGCCTTTTACATATTTAGTATGCTTTGTTTCCCCTCCCCCTCAAAAATATCATATTTTAAATTGCCGTGAAAATATCAGCTATTCTGCTAATTTGTGAATGTATGAAATTAAAGACCAGCTATGGCGGCTAGCTTTGGAATCTTTACATACACAAACTAGATGTTTTCCTAATATACAGAGAAGCATTCTTGTAACTAAATGCTACTGTCAAAAGTCGTCTGGTTCAGGTCTAGAAAGTGCAGTTGGAACAGTCAGCTAATACTGCATAAGAGCTCCTGAAGGTTCAATGGATTATTCAAAAAGGCATTCAGTTCTTCATGAAGCAGCTTGTTCATCACCCTCATCTAACTTTTAGAAGTAAAGTTTGTAGACTTCAGTAGTCTTTTTTCTAAGTTGATACTGCAAAAGTTAGAAATGTAATTTGAGTGGTTTTTCATTAAAAGGACACTCAAATGCATAGTTAGCCTGTGTCACTGTGCCCAAAGCACAGACAGCAGTCTCACATGTTCCAATGCATTCCTGACATAAGATTGGCTATTATGAACATTTAGCAATTGCTAAAGAATAGCTATTCATTTGAGTAGGCCTATGAATTTCAGAATCTGTTAAACAATACAAATGTTCAGCCTTCAAAGAGGCTTAAAGTACAACTAGACTAGTGAATTAAATGTGCCTGACACCATTCTCTGGTCCTGAGACCAAATGACACAGAAAAGTCTACATCCGTGCGATTAAACCCTCTTGCCCTTTAAAAGACTGTTGCCACATCCGAAATACTTAACCGGTATGGTCTTTGGCCTGTTCTAATTACCAGACTAATTGGGAGATGGCTAGTTTGCCAAAGTAAAATCTCTGATTGCACTTAAAATCTAACAACATCCATGCCAGTGTTTCGGTGACCAGGAACGTTCCTGGCTATGTTTCATTTACTGCTACAGACAGAGCCAGAAGTTCTTCTCACGCAGACCTGGGGCAGCCTCAACTTATTTGTAAATTTTAATATTTGAAGGAAGGTTTGCATTCTTCTTTGGAGATGGATAACATCTGTGAATTTGACAAGAAAATGTTCTATGAATACAGTGAATTTAGACCCAATGTTTTCAAAATATATCAGTAATGAATAATGTCTTCCAGGGAGAAGAAAAGCTATGGAGACCTAAAGAAAAGCATGGGGTTTTTTTGTTATTTTTTTTAATAAATAAATCTGATAAAATGGGTTATAAGGATTTCAGTAAAAGCTTCTAAAAGGAGGAGTTAATTACCAATGGAAAAAATGCTGTACTTCTTTCCCATCATTTTTTCCTTTGTCTGTATCATACTATCTCAATATCAGTTTCAACTCATTTACATTTGACATTAACCTTTATACCTTTCCTAGTGACATGCAGTACATTCCTTTTATATAGTAATTAAGTTTTCTGTTTGCTACATTTTTATTATACAAGTTAAGATGTTGCATTTGAATTATTTTCATAAAAATTGACCTGCTGACTTCCATGTAACAGAATATAAAAGAAAGCAAAGACAGTTTCACAGGAGTAGAGTATTCATAAAGATTTCACTAACCCCCAAGAAGCCAGGTCTGCTGAATACACTAGGTAAGAACAGGTTCTACAGACTTTTCCTCTTTTCCACTTCTGTATACTTTTGCCTCAGATTTGCTCTGTGCACTATAAAGGCAGCTGGGTTAGATGATCATAGTTCTAGATTCAAAATATATGAGTCTTTGAGATAAAGGACTAAGAGAGTCTGGAGAAAAAATTATGCTGTCCTTCCTCCAACAGGGGTAAATCTACATTACAATCAGTGATGTGATTGCAGCAGAGGAAGGCAAATACCTGCGGTGACTACTGACGGCAAAGGCATACATAGCAGAGCAAAGTCTTTTTTTACCACATCTATGGAGGTCTCTTGGGAGTGGGAGACAGATACTTAGAAAAAGCTGCCTTTACAAGCAGAGATTAGTACTCTACTGTTTCACAAAGACTAATTTTAGAAAAGATTTCTCTTAAGTCTGAGGAAAAGGGTTGGTTTGCTTAGTCTGCTATGTTATTTCTGTAAAAGATGTAATTATTTCATACTTGATCCATGAAAGCAAGAAGTAATGCCAAAAGGGCAAACAGAATCCCAAACATATTCTCAGGTGGAAAAGAGAGGTTCTACTCTGTCTCCCTTACCTGTGGAAAGCTATTTGCCTGCTCTTTCCGTTCTCTTGAACTTACAATTCAGAATGGATGTTGATGAACTGTGCAGAAGCCAGGGAAAAGCTGAAGCTGAAAACCATGTATTATAGTGAAAAACTTTAGGAACTATTAACCCATTCCAAAGGTTAAGTGATGTTTTGCGTGGGCACTCCATGTCATGGGAAGCACAGATTTGATAACGAGTGCTGTAAGACGAAGGCTAAAAACAACACAATGGTTTGAAGTTGATGCAGGGTATATTCAGAATAGAAATAAGTTGTTTTCAGCAATGAAGATAGTCGTTATAACTAAATGGAATAATTTACCAATGGCACCAGTAGATTACCCATCACTAGAATTTCTTGACTGAGTATGGATTTCTTTTTCCTAATTTCTGACAGAATTTCATTTAAGAATGTTTGTCTTTCAGTGGTTCTTTCTGTTTTCATAATTCATTATTTTATGAAGAATCACTCAGCAGTCAAACAAAACTCAATTATTCATTTCATTTCATTTTTGTGAAAGTTTTCAAAGTCCTTTCAGAGATCAAGTTTATGTATCTCTTGTTGAGAATGTATCTTTAAATCTAATTTTCCTTTAATTTGTTTTCTTGCCAATTTCAATATAGCAAAAACAGATGTTAAAGGGCTAGAATTTGCGTTTGATGTGAAAACAGGGCCAAAAATTCTGCTAACAATGAAAATGACATTCATTAATATTTGCCAAAATTGTTGAACCACACTAGCTTCTGTTTGACTCAATTTATTAATAACTGACAAGCACTCTAACAAGGTTTTCTGGCAAGAATGAAACAAAGGAAATGAGCCAGAGCAAGTGAAATCAAGAAATGTAAATAAACTTTAGGATAAAAACATGGTATGTTTGAACTTGGTATGAAATATTGACAGCTTCCTCCAGGAACTCTGCAGGTGGAGGAAAAAAACTCTGAGATCTTCTGTGGAGAGGTGGGAAAAAGAAAGACAAGTCTTCACAGGGAAACAATGGGATCATCTCACCCACTCTATCAAGCTCATGTCATTGTAAATGGCTCAGCACTTTGTTCTGGCATTTAGAAGTTACAGATTCTCTTCCGTGCTTTTAATTAAAAGGATTTTAAAGGGTTTTAGACAGTACATGTAGTTCTGTCGACACTGTTTTGTAGTGATTTCATTCAAGTGTCCCTGTGGTGAGACTGAGGGACTCAGTCATTAGTAACTGCAATTTAAAGAAAGAGACATTGCAAGAGGGCTGGATTCTTAGCCCAGTTCATGAACTATTGCTATTCACTGTGATTAGGCCCAGAGTTGTCAAGATTTACAAACACTGCTGACAGTTTGCTGGTTTCATCCTCACCCTTACCTATCTGAATTTCTCACACTGTTTTGCAAGAGCAAAAATACTGATTTTTTTGAAGCTTGCCTGAACTTACAATGAATTTTATAACTATTAGATAGCTGCATTAAGTTTTCTGGATGCTGCAGTCTGTATGTGCTTTTAACTTATAACCTTTGCCTGGAACTGAATGACATCACTCCAGAGTCCTCCCTTGCCTTCTGGGGCACTGGCTTGTGATATGTGACCAATTGCGAGTCCAAAAAGTTAACTACAAAGGGCTTGCACAAGACCCATCTGAGATTTCATGCTTGTGATGAACTTATTAATGCGAGGCCTTTTTGTGGAACCCACACTTCTGAGTGCCTGTGCCAGCAATGACACTGACTTTGGTGATACTTACTCTGTAGATACCACTGCTCAACAAGGGAGAGTGTCCCAAAGAGGTTTTATGGTACATGTCTCATAAGGGAACACACTGAAAAACTAGCCTAGGCTATGTTTATAATACTATACTAACTAAACTAACTAAACTAGCTAAAATGGGCTGGGGGCCTGTGGCCAGATGACATGGTATAACTCACATATTCTATCATCCTTTCCCGAAATGAGGAGGTCACACCCAAACTGCCTATAGGGAACCCCAAACCAAGCCTAGACAATGTCTGGAAGAATGTTGGTTGGTGATACAAACTCTGCCAGAAGCCATGTTAATAGTTAAATAACATGGATGACTGTGTACCAGTGTCTGGGGTTATACCAAGGCCCTGTTTGGCTTACTGGCGTTGACATAACCTCAGAGCATTCACCTTCTCCGGGAGGTGCCTTCTTCTTGTTTGCCACACTGCTGGGAGAGCACTAGCTGCATCACATCATTTCAGTAACTACAGTCCATTATATATGACTATCTGACACATCTGCCTTTCTCTGCTACGTACACTGTGCAAAAGATGAAAAATCAGAAGTTCTGTTGTTGCCCAGGTTGTTTTTTAATGAATTCTGGTGATGCTGGTGGGGGGGGGGGGAACACTTCTGAGAGGCCTTTCACACGAAATTCAGTGTCATCCCAAAGTGGTTGATTACTATCAGGTCTCATTTCAATCAAAGCCAGCAATGTTACCTCTGTTTATCCCATATCACATATGCTTGTTAATGCACAAGTTAATATACAGCCTAAGATTCAGAGGATGAGACACTTTGCATCAAATGCATTTTCAGAGATGGGAGGATGAGGAATGGAGTGAAAGAAAGAGGTTTTATTGAAGCAAGAAATTGATGATGAAACAGTTAAGAGCAAGAGATAATACCTAATTTTAAAAAAAGACATGAAAGTGAGTCAATGTTTAGATTAGACGAGTTCCATAAGTGTCTGGTGAATAAGTTAGAAGTTTATGAGCTTTCTGGAGTATTCAGAAAAACACAGCCCCAATATAAGAGAGAGTTCTCTGTAACCAGATGCAACCAGAGATATGTGTACAATGTGCATAAATACAGAATCTTGGTCAAGGAGTGCATCAAAAAGCTTCATTAGCAACTCAACCGGCTCCAGAAAGCTGGAGATCTTTTTGATTAAATCTTGGTGCATGTAGAACACGTAGGGTTATTTCTTTTTCATCTGTGCTTTTATAAACTTCTCTAAATCCATTGTTTATTGTCCAAACATTACAAATAAATATTTTTGTTTTCTTCTTCTCTTTGATTGAGTTGACCAAAGGATGATTCTGAAGTTAACAGAAGGTGCTCTGGCTTAAGGGCACAGCAAATGGGTAAGCTGCACTATAGGGCACTGCTTAAAGTGTCCTGCTCCCCTAATGCATTCTCCAGAGTATCCAAAGCAAGCCAGAATGTGTCCTCATCTGAGCTACTTTAGTTAGGTGGAGACCTGATATCATAGCAAAAGGGAGGGGAAGAAATGTCCTACTTACTGAAAACTGAAGATCACAGAGAAGAAAAATTTCTTTTGCAAGTTTTTATTCTAATAACTTGGATAGTGAATACATGTTTTTCAGCTTACCAAAAGAGAGTACAGTACTGGAATGAGTCAGTTATTCATGAATCAACAACTTCACCAGGCTATATTAACTTCAGGGTGATCTCTGGGTATGTTCATGCTGACAGTTACCTATGTGTCTGCAGCTAGTCTTAAAGCAAGATTCACCTACATCCACATTGTTCACATGCGAACATATCTGTAAGAATAGATGTAGCCTGGTCTCTAGAGCATGTTGGAGGGAGAGAACCTGTGCTGGCCTGGTGCTTCATTAAGGGCAAAAGCTCTCTTTGTTTGGCATGGATGGATCGATAGAACATGGGCAAACTTGAATCACCTTCATGCCTATCAGACAGCAGACAGACCGAATGCAGCTCTTTGTAAGCACACAAGGATGCTCTGAGCCTGACCTGCAGGTTGCAGCATGGACAGGAACTGAGTGGGTCAGAGGGACTGATGTGAATCAGTCAGTTCTCAAGCCTATTCTTCATTTTCCTCTGTAGAAATACAGGTTTTTGTGGAGTCACCTTAAGGATAAGTTTCAACAAACCAATTGGCGTCCATTCATACTCTTAGAGAGCAATGTGTTAGATGGTATCCCTAGCTCTGACTTCATTCTGGAGCATTTCAACTGTTCAGGTAATTTATCTAGTGCATTTTTTGTTATTGGAGGGATATAGAGAGGTAGCACTGAATGTAGACACCAATTCATAACAGTTCCAGCCAGGTAGTCAGAGGGATAGCAAAGCGATTCCTACAACGCATGTCCTCTGGAGCTCCTCCACCATAAATATTTCACATGGAGCAATGAGAACTGATTAAAAAAAAAAAAGTCAAAACATAAACTCTACAATAGATTAATATTAAGATTAGAATTAAGGAAAGTTGGAAACTATAATCATTTAAGCACAATTTATAAGCCTAATTTCCTGCATGTCACTCCCAGATAATAAATACTTTTCTTTTGGCCTGGAAAAGCTGTGGAAAAAAAAAAGTTAATTTAAGGCTCATTAGTTTATTTTTAGTAGCTCGAGATCTGAGGGATTTGAAAACATTTCCCTTTTCTAATAGAACATGCCTTCCTGTATACCAAGGATGTCCACTGACCTCACTCCCTGCTGGAAGGTGCCATTGATCCATGACAGAAATTCTGTGAGGGCTTTGAAAACTAAATAGGAACCAGAAAAAAAGTATTATCATGCTTAGCTGATTATAACATTGGAAATAAAGTTCAACTCGGAGTTTGCCGGGGAGAAGGAGTAGTGCCTGAAACAAACAAGCACTTCCTGTGTTTGCCTGGAAGAAGCCAATCTTCCCTCTGCTTATATAATAAGAACATTACTAGCTAATTTGCCAGTAGCTGAAAGGGATTTCTGTTTTTAGCTCTGGGTCTGTGGCAACTGTTTTGTTTTAAATGAAAATTAAATGGGAACATACAGCTAAAAAACCGTTGAGCCATAATTGAAGTGCATTAATGGTAATTACTTCTTTCTTTCACTCATCATTTTGACAGAGAAATCCATTACCCCTCCATCTCCATTTTTCCACAAATTACTCTTCCCTGTGGATGTGCAGTGACTGAAGGAAATCATGGCTTTGTTCTTTTTTTTTTTTTTTTAGTGCAACCCTGTTCTCCCTGTACTTCTTTCCCTGGGGACATAACTGAAAATATCAATAAAATGTATAAATAGTTTACTACTTTGATAAGGGTAAGAGGAAAGACAATCATGAAGCACCAAAGTGGAACTGTGAAAGCCAGTTATTGGGAGATGTAACATGTTTGGTGTTGCTCATGGCCATATATTAATTGCGTGATTTATTTCAAACTGCATTGTCTTGCCAGTGAGAGGCACTTTCCTGAGACAGCAGTTTCACCGTGTGAGATCCTTTTAAGGGTCATGTCAGTCTGAACACAGAATTTTCATTTCGTTGCTCAGGATCTTATTTTCAAATGTGCTCTGGTACTCAAGGAAACGGAATTATTCTGATAGGTCCCAAACACAGTCCCTTCACTTGTTGGTTGATGAGCTTTAGTGGACTAGCTTAAGAAAACACTCACAGAAGATCTAGAAAAGGTCTCTCTTAATATTCAGAAATAGCTATTTTATAGAGAGCAGAAATCCAGCCAAAACAATTTTCCCTGAACTGTGGATGAGATGGAATGAGATGAAGCTTAAGTGGGAAATAAGTGAATGTTTTGCTATTAGGTGACTCTCAGGATATGAATACTTGTCACCTGGAGATAATTCTACTTTTGCTGAAGAGTGAATATGGCAGAAGCCAAACTTGCTTCTTCTTTTATATTTGAGATTGTTGTGAAAAGTTTTGCATTAAAGTACCAACAAAATACCAATTATCTCTGAAGTCATCACATAAAGAAATAGATTATCCTTAAAAGATAATCTCTGGCTACTCATTTAATTCAAATTAAATTCACATTTAAATATTTTATTCAGTTACTTTCTTAAGTAAGTGATTACAAGAAAACTTTTATATGAAATCAAATCATTATGTGTTCTTTAAGTTGTATATATGTATGAAAATCATTTTTAATGTTTCTAGAGAGTCTTAAAATCTTTTTACTAGATGATTTTTTTTATCCACATACCTGTAAAGTTAGGTGCTAACATTTCTAGTAATCCCCTTATGCAGGGCTCAAAGACAGTGATAAAACTTTAGAATTAATAGCTTTTCTACAATAATATCACCTCAAACCTTGAGAATCCATTACATTAGTTTTTTTCCAGGCATACAAAGAAGATCTATAGAATGCAGAGGTCTTCCTTTTACAACAGATTTTCCCATAACTTTGCAACTTTTACCAATAATGGTTCTACAGAGAATAAGTAAGAGGTGGTCAGACAATGTGGCTAATGGTATACTTTATTTGTTTCTACTGCTGCATTTTTGTCATATAGTTCCATAATTTGTCACCTGGACATTAGCTTTAGATATATGATAGTAGACAGATACATAGACAGATATGCATAAAATGAGGCATTCTGAATGAAAAAGTGGGGCTGAGGCTTTTGCATGTCTAGCTTGACTAATATAATTTTATTTCAACAGGAAAGAAATGTTTAAGTGAGGTATTAAATTTACTGCTTAGTTATTAAGATATCATACATTTGTATTGCTTTTGGTCTTACTTGTGAAGACAAGAGTCTTGGACTTCCATACTATTAGAAGTCGAAGAATTTATAGAATCTATTTTGATTGTCAAGTATTTTCCTCTAAGGTTCTAAGAAGATTGGCTCTACATCTTACTGATGGAGTAGTACTGGCATACATAGATTTTCCAGATTTGAGTGCATTCACAGGACAAAATTACTTAGAAGAACTCATTCTTTTCTAAAATTATACTGAATATTCCTCGGACATAGACTTGTCACGCTATGAAGCATGACAGGAACAGCTACCTTAAGTTTACTCTGTGATTCAAATAACATCAAGGAAAACAAGGCATATTGTAATATTAGTTCATCGAAATAATGATGTGGAATGAAGTTAGGTTCTTCAGGCCATACAGACCCTCCACTGCATGCAAAATGGCCTGTTTTTTTTGAAAAGAGCTGATTTCATGGTAGTTTCCCTGGTCTTCTGATTGACTTTAACCACCTTAAAAAATGTTTCATAAACTGATATATAGCTAAAAAAGGTCAGGCTTAATACAACCCTGAAATGATTGGCCTGAAATGCACCAGCAGAAAAATGGTTTTACAGCAATATTAAAAAGAAAAACAAAAAGAAAAAAAGAAAAAAGAAAGAAGTGACGAGAATGTTACCCAACTGAAATTGCAAATAAAATTGTCAAAACATAGGGATGGCAGCAACCTCAGGACAATGCCAGTTTAAACTGTGCCAATCCTGCTGGCAAATACTCCTATTTTCAAAGATCTCTATTGCTTGCTTTGGGAAATTGTGGGGTCACAATGTAAATTATTCCTTCAATACTCTGCCTATTGCAAAAACTTTCTTATGTCCATTACTTGTTCTCTGTGTCTAAGGGACATACAGAAATGATTATTCTCTTCTTGCTTTTATGGATATGTTTGCCTCAATCTTTTTTTCTTTAGACTAAACAATCTCATTACATTTAGGGTTTTTTAAATTATTATTATTATCTTTTTGATATTTGTTTCTAGGGTTCCTGTGTTAGCATCAATAATTAGGCAAGAAGACACTCTCAGTACTTTATGTTTCCTCTGAGCAACAGAGAGTTTGTTAGCATACAACTAATTAATTGTGTCCATGTTGACTCAGAGAAGAGATGCACAACTATTATTTCCCTTTCCTCTCTCATGTCTTCCCGTACCCCCCCCCAATAATACTTCAGTGAATTCCAAAGTTACAGTAAGAGTAATGTGCCAGAATAAGTCATATGCAAGTCTGAGATATCCACATGAAGGAACATTTCAGCCAGCTCCAGCCTTCTAACAGTTAAGTCTCTATCTAAACCAGTCACCTAGGATCTCTATGTTCACTGCAGAGAAGAAAGACATCTTGAGGAGGACAACTTATCTGCCGTGGCAGCTTAAGGTAGAGGTCCAGTACTGTGGGGTGCTTATCCTCTTGAGATGTTTCCATCTTTCCACAAGCAGCCTGTGCACCCATTCAGAAGCTCTCAGTTGTTCAGCTGAACCAGATGTCTACTTTTAGTTGCTGTGACCAGAGGTGGCAACTACTCTGAACCAGAATGTGGACTGCGTAACTGCCTGGTACATGGCTACACCAAATCATACAAGTGAATGTACCAGACCAGACTTTATCAGTAAATTTGATGCCTAAATTATGAGCCTAGAGCAGGTGTTTTGAATAATACCTCCGGAATGGATATGTTTCATATGTTTTCCACTAGATTCTCAACTGTACCTTTCATTGAAGTCATAAGTCCTGAGGAGAGCTCTAATGCTCATATGAAAAGAAGAATAGGTGGTTCACTAGAAATAACAGGAAAATGCTGATGCTACTATTTCTTTAACATATTGTGCTTCCCATATTAATTTTCTACTTGGTTAAACAGGTTTAAATATGTGCAAACTCAAGTAAGTATTCAGGCAGACTCTTGCACAAGCTTGGATTGTTTGTCCTAGTAAGTCTCTGATGCCCGAAACATTCCTTGACACCCATTCAAACCTTGTGCGAGCTCTAATATGTTTGTAATGCCATGAAATATTAGAAAATATTCATGGCATATGTTTTGACATGCATTAGCTTATCACAAAATACAATACGATCAAAATGCTCAGTTTCTTTCACTGCAGGTATGTTTCAGTGTATAAAAGTGCAATTACATGGATGTTATCTTTGTGCCTTATCTTTGGGTCCATGCTGAAGTTTAAGGAGGTGTTTACATGTGTTGCTGTGCTCACATATACGTGAATATTGTCATATTTATGAACAGTAATGGAGCAAACTGGAAAAGTTGGTCAGATGATTAGCTTGTCTTCAACTTCTCTCTTAAAGCTGAAGGGACACTTGAACTCTTGTCAAGAGGGAGCCAGTCAACCTAAATGAATTGTCAGACTAACACAAAGCTAGCAAGTGGGGTAGATTATTAGTTTGTTGAGAGCGCTCCTGGCTAAATCTGGAAGGTGCTCTTGGGCATAAGCACAGTGCAGGTGGCACTGCCTGGAAGCCGTGAAGTTAACCCCTATAAAACTTAGAAACATGTTTTAGCAGTTTACATACTTAATTTCCACTTGAAGTTATTTATTTCCAAGAGTTACAAGGGTGTTTGCAAATTCTTAATGAAATCAAGGGAAATCAGATGCCTTAGATCTGAATCTTAGGCTCTTGTGTAAATCCCCCAAGTGTCTTTTAGTATCTAAATTCTTCTGTAAATCTGGGACCAAGTTTTTGGAGTCTGTTGTCCAATGGCAATGACAAAATGAGTGATTCAGTAGAGCATTACTGAACTATCATACAGTTAACTATCCAATTTTCCAAACATATATATCAAACAACACACATTTCTTTTTGGTGATATATAATAAAGTTGATTTTCTTGTTTTAAGAGAGACATATTTTTAATCTTTTTCTGTATATACATGTACCTAAATAGAGATGTGATTCTATTCTAAATTTCCACTTTTACATTGTGCCTCTTTGTCTTACACATCTTTTTCCTCACCTACTGCAGTTCCTACAGGAAACAAATTTCCTCCCACAGTCACCCACACTCCTTCTGTCCCACCAAACAATATAAGATCAATTACATCATTACACAAACTAAATAGAAAAATTAAAAAAAAAAAAAAGAATTGCAATCTTCTTAGTTTCAGTATACTCCGGGCAAAATTCTGGCACCTAGCTTAGCTGGACCCATTTCCATAGTGTTTCATGGTTCCAAAGTTTTTGACGCTTTTATTTTCCTGACATCCTGTGAAATAGAGAAGAATGAGTGTGTTTAATTGATAGGAAGTGTAAATGGCAGGTTTGTTCTGAGAGTAGAGAGATGCTTAAATTGACGCTTGCATAAGCTAGCTCAGCAAGCAAGACAGCCACACATTGTGGATTTATCCACACACCTTCTGAACCCAAGATGGACCCAGGATGGATTTGTGGACTGTGTGAGCCAGCACATGGGCTAGGTCACTCAGGATTGCCTGCATCACAGTCTCTTCCTCAGCAGAGACATGTCATGAGCAACCTGCTGACAAGTACACTGGAAGACTGCGAGCAAGCAAGGATTTGCACTGAGCTCCCAAGCCCCAGGTTACTATTTTAATCAAAAGATTATTCTTTTGATGTATAACTTGCAGTTCAAGTGCTTGTGTGGCACCTTTCTGCATTGAATTGAATTAACAATAAAGGGTCTGCTTGTCTTGGAATAGAGAGAAAGCCTAAAGATTTTCCCTGGTATCTTGTACCAATTGCAGGAGAAAAAAAAGGAAAAACTTCTGGGAAGGACAGGAATGGGTTTACAATATGATCCAATATTTGGGGAAATATTGCAGACAGATTCTAGAGTAGATTCATCTTACTTACTTCTAACTATCTAAACCCTAGGTATTTAGTCTAAGTTTGTCATCTAAACTCCCTCTTATAATTGATGTGTCTTCTGGGGGTGGGGAGTGAGTTTAATCTATCTGTCATTGACTTTAGTAGGTTTGGAATTGCTGTTGAGTTTGTAGTAATTAGCATGTCAGCCAATTACTACCAAAAAGGGTTAGAAAAAAACCTCCAACTGTTTACAATGCTACCACACAAATACTCTCAGATATTTATGTCTGTTAGACACAGTCTCAGAGGACAAAAGTCACCTGAGATAGGTGAACATATGAGACCTAAAGATACCGTTTTGTCATTTCAACGCAGTCCTGATACAATCATTCTGGGATTTTCCACAGAATCCAGGAATGTGCTTTACTAACTGGTTATGGGAAAGGTGAAAATAGCATTTGGGCACTAATGGTAGGGAAGACTGGAAAGGTTATCTCATCAAGGAAGATAAAGAAATAAGGAACTTGGGCAGGCAGTGAAGAAATACATAGATTATGTGATGAATGTCACAGGGAGTTTAATCATGTAATGTACCTACTGTTGGCTGTTGATTTATACTAGTAACTCTCAAAGGCAAGGCCTGATGCTTTTCTACGTGTCTATATAGGTCATTGAACTGCCTGTGAGTGGTCCGTGCCTTCTGAGTAACTCACTGATCAGCATTGCCTTTGCCATGGCATCTGTTTTTATCTACTTGTCTCCTGCTCTATTGGCAGGCTACAAGCTCTTAGAACCAACCTTGGTCTAGTTTGTATATCACGTAGTACATGAAGTCCAAGTCCTTGGCTGGAGATACTTTCATGTCTTCAAAACATAGCTCAGTAAAATAACTATATGAGCATCACAGATTTGGTAGATGAGGCTTGTTATAAAACACCTTCTAAAACTGCAGCGGTTAGAGGTTTTGCAGGGAAACTTAAGCATTTAGTGAGCTTTGCTCTATGTGCAGTACCTGAAGCATCACATTGGGAGACTGGTTAAATTGACAGTGAGTTCTAAGGAAGTCTGTCAAATCTGTGAAAGATTTTTAAGGCATTAGGTCAAGTCCTAAACAGGAGGTAAATCTATAGTAGGCTCTGAACATTATAAAACTCTCAGCTTATGCGACACAGATGTCATATTGGTGCATTTTTGACTGTTCAATAGAAAGAGAAAAAAAACAACCTCCTCCCCACCCCTCTATATAAAGAGCTGAGAAAAACTGAATTCCCTGGTCCACAGGAAAAATAAAATCTTGGTTCTGGCACCAAAATTATCTTAATTAAACTTTATACTTGACAACTATTTCCTTATAATCTAAACCTCTGCTCCAAATCTCATGAGTATTGAAGCACAAAAATGAAGCTGATTTAATGCTCCAAGTGTGTTTTGTTCCCTAGCACAAGATGAATAAAATTTAGTGCTCCTGGAGGTCAAAACCCACGCATTGTAGCAGACTTCTTGTAAATCTTTTAGATAAGTTTAGGATGGCTGCTGTTATTTTTGTAACCTTCCTTTGAACCATAACTTCCTCATCAGGTACTTCATATTCTACCTCAGAGACATAAAACTCCCAGAAGCCAGGCTATTTCTTTCAGCTCTTTTACAGTACAAAGCAGCCATCCAACAATCCTTAGGGTCATGCAATATTGCTACCTTTGGATCAGTTCTTCAGAAGACAGAGCTCATCCCTTATCATTTTTCATGCTAAATTGACAGAAGCTACCTGAAGGAGCTACAGGCTGCAGCTCATTTTAAATGAGGGCACGGGGGCACACGTTGATTGGCTGCCAATTCAGTTGCAACTCTGAACATAAAGGTATGCTATCATGGCACCCATTATATGGCTAATATAATGTTCAGGACAGAAATCTAAGCTTTATAATAAGCTGAGAATTGAAGAACAGACTTTACCAAGAAGCAGAAAATTAGAATGTCAAAAATGGACATATTAATGCTTCATTGTAATTTTGTGCATGTAACTTTGTGACTAACATTTTATGGTCTGGGTGAATGCATATGTGTTTTGGGGTATTTAATAGATTGGATAATAACTGGATAATCATTTTATAACTGGGAGTTGTAAATTATCCACTTTCCTACTGCCTAGGAGTTTTTTGAGGCTAAGTGTATTAAAAACCATGAAATGTTTAAATACCGTAGTGCTGGGGGCCACAGGATTGTCTAATTATAATTTCATATTGTGCAGAAATCATCATCGCATTATTCACTCCTAAACTAATGCTACAATCTGGACAGCTCTTGCTTCATTTTCTCTCTCTCTCTCTTTTTTTTTTTTTTGAGAATTAGTACTTTTGGCTAGTCTTTATCACTCCCCTCACAAAAACAGTTCCAGGAACATTAACCAGAACAAGTTAACCCAGATCCAGAACTAAATGCCCCTTATAAGCCCCCTAAACCCAAGCAATTGCTCTTTTTCTGAAATCTGAACCTTACACTCTTGGCTGCTTGGTAGTGGCTTCACCTAGAGGTGGACGAACGCCCATGTTCGCTGCACTGTTCACTATGTTTTCTGCGTCTTCTAAGGTTGTCTACTTGGAAGCTGGGAGGTACAGATTTGAATCTCCTCAGCTCCAGGTGGGTGAGTTTTCCATCCACATCTGCAGATGAGTAGTCCAACATTAGGCTAGTAAGTGAAAGATACGTGTTCTTTTCTTTCTCTGGCAAAAAGTGGCCATTGTTACTTTCCTTTCCTTTTGGTGAGCCCCAGGCTTTTGGGTCTTACTAGGTGCTCTCAGAGCATGTGTACCAGACTGGGCCCTCTGAGACACTTAGGCGACCTCATCTGTAGATCCAAAATAGCTTCAGGTAGCTATTTGGTACATAAATACTCATGAAATACTGGTGCCTGCGTCACATTAGCAGATAGCACAAGTTTTTAATTGCCTAATTAGATTTCTAGGTAAATATCTTGGTATCTTTGCACCATCTGGTACATCAGCAGTTGGGGGGGGGGGTCTTTGAAATTTCAGCATTTTTCTGGAAAAAACTGCATAGTAGGCAAGTGACTGCTATTTGGATCTCACCCCTCACCCTTTAAACAAATTTAGAAATTCTACTGAGGGTGCTACTGAGCCCCTGTACACATAAATTCTACGAATACTTACTCTGCAATGGGGTTTTGTTTTATTGTTTTGCTTAAGGAATTCACTTAAATTCAGAGCTTTTCCAGTATTACTCCAAGAAACATAATGGCATTTTTCAGCAGAAATGACAAATGACAGTCACCTTTTCCATTTCAAAAAGCAGGAATGTGACTGTGATATTTTTAACATGCTGGGGTAGTAGAGTGGGGGCAGATTTGTCAAAGCTACTTATTTTACAGGGTGACATTTAGCATGAACAGGTTAACAAATGGCTTGAATTTGTCTGAAAAGAGAAAACTTGAACTGTGACAATAAACATCCCAGCAGAGATAAAAGGAGTATTTAAAATTGATTTCATTAAACTGCAATTATGACTTCTACTTTTGGTTCTCAGTAGCTTCAGTGAGACCTTTGTAGTGTTTGTTTTTTTCTTTTTAAAGGGGAATCAAAAGGACTCCTACTCTGAACTGAGAAAAGGTAATATCCTATAATTGTGCACTCCTGAGTTTGCATCAGGTTTTGTAATTTTTAATTTGTCCTTATAAATCAGTCCATGGTAAAGTCTCAAACTGCAATCCAGGAACTCACAGAAAATACACAGAAGTAACTGTGCCTGTGTATACAAAAGTACTTTAAGTCATAAATGTAATCCATAGGCCTTGGGACCCAAAAATATCCTTTGATGTAATAGTTTATACCTCTCAATTGCACTGCTTACCAAGAATAGTCAAAGCAGCTGTGCCTTCTGTTTTAAACTCTATGCTTCCCCCCGCCAAAGTTTGAAGTCTCACAGCCATTCACTGGTAAGGAGGAAACCTCCTATGACCAGTCCCATGTTCAGTTTCTTCAATACTTTATCTCACGAGTCTCATCCAGAGGAGTCTATATACAAAGCAAGATTAACATTTAAACGGCAAACAGGTCTGGGGTACACAACTGAAAACAAACCAGGTACTGGAAAATTGTGTGTGTCAATTGCTTAAATGTGAAACACGCAGTCCATGTGAAGGCTTCCACATTAAGCCTGCTGGGATCTTGGGTAGCATGCAGCACCTTTATAAACCCTCTGCATTTCAGTAAGTTTTACCTCAAATGAACTCAGCACAAAGAAGAGTCATCATAAACTCATGCTGAAATGCCTGCCTAAGAATGATTCAAAGAACAGCTCAATCTGTTCTTAGCTGGAACAAATTGTTCAAAGAACCAGACTGATTAAAAATCATAGGCACCATTAATGCAGAGTGCCGATTCCCCCAATAACATGCTTGTTTCCGTCATTCACTACATCTATTTTACTTATGCGCAAGCCTTAAGCTCCATACTAGGTATCTAATCACTAAAGCTATATCTCTCAAGGAATGAGTTAAAGATATGTTTTCTAGTTTGTTGTATAATCCAAATGGATCTCAGACGCCGAGGCAGCCGTTAACTAAAGAAAGGGAAATGATGAACTCTTCTACCTCTACTACCTGCTAAATGCGTGTAGGTATTTGCATGTGTCAGAAACTGTTCCTCTGCATTTCATTTTTTTTCAGCACCATTTGCTGCTTGCTATTAGAGCAAAGGGAGCTTAATATGGAAATATATTGCGACTGAATAGTGATGGGAGGGAAAGTCTAGAAGCTTATTTGGATCATTACGCTAGCTATCAGACTATATAAGAACTTTTTATATGTGCGATTCTGGACAGAACTGGAATCAGTACAGCAGAGACCAAACAAACAAATAAATATCTTTAGGAGCAAAATAAAGTCTTAGCAGGGAAATAAGCTACAATAAGAGCTCTAGGGAAGAAAGAATGAACAGCTCATTTCAGCAACCAGGCTTGAACAGAGCTTGGTCAATAATTCTCAACAAATAATTTGTTTGACTAATTTTTTTCTTTATAGTGTAAGTCAACTAGCTTACTGAATGCATTTTTCGTTCAGAAGTATGTGATGAACTGCTAGTGGATACTGAATGATTTCTCCAAATATTTGTGGAGTTACTACAATTGTAGACACTATAAAGTCAGTATCTTCTCTGAATACTCTAGAGTGATCAGTTTAAATTAGGTATTCTGGGAAATATGCAGGTAGAAATTCATTTGCAAAAATCTTCCCATGTCAAACTATCCTACCAGACCTAAACAAATGTAGGAGAATCCTTGAAAAAAGACCAGTACTGCCAACATACTCCAGTGCTACCTGCTCTAACTTCGAGTGACATCATGGCTTTCCACCTATGTTCATAAAAATATCAAATGGTTAACATATGGATAGAACAGAGCCAAACCAACAGTTTTCAGGAATATTTCCATGAGGATAAAACCACCCAATGTCAGTTATTTTAACAGGATTTTGTTTTGTTTGATATGTGTTAACATAGACCATTATTATTATTATTTTTTAATTGAAGCTTTCACATACTGTAAGCAAACCCTACATATTGTGTTGCTTGGAAACAGATTAAAAAAAACAAGTCAAACATAATCAGAAGTAACTGTCCAGTTATATACAAAAATACTGTTAAAACTGTGTGAATTGAGTACAGTCTAGCTCAGCTTTGTTTACAAATTATAGTGTGTCATTTCAACTTAGTTATGCACCTGGTTTAATGTACTTAGTGACTACTAAGTTAAAATGATAATTACGTTGTTTACCTAAGACATGGAAACATAGCCTGCTGTTTATTAGGGTTTTAAAAGGAACTTAGTGAATCTTTTTGTCTTTAGGTAAATTTGTTTGTTCAATTATTTGTTTTTTCTTCTTGTTTTGTGAAAAGAAGAAAAAAGTCAACAGCATGCAAGTGTCAAAGATAGTTCTTGTGGAAGATCTAGAGGAAAATTCAATTAAGAAAAAAACATCTTGTCTGTGGTCCTACTTTTCTTCTGAGCATATGAACGTAGGTATCTATAAAGAGCAGAATGTCCAACATCAAGTTTTTATTTCATCTCTTAATTTTAAGGAAAATTGAACCATAGGACCAACAATTACATAGGTAATTGAAATTCCATCATAAATTGTCTTTTCATTGAAAAAAAAAAAAAAAACCTTAGGAAACATGCTGATCTTGACTTTTTTTTCCAGCAAAATAGGAAGTCCTCTAAGGACAAAAGGAAGTTTTGTTGAAATAATATGTTCCAACTTCCTGAAATTAGTATTTTGACTTTTAATTTGAAGCAATATTTTGTTAAGAGTTTTATTATATTTTATGTAAGATATAGAAATATTGCAAATAAAGTAAAAAAGCCACCAAAATATTTAATTTTCCCAAACCAAAATATTTTAAATATTCTCTGTGTGCAAAATCTCAGGTTTTATTCTAGGTCAGAATGAAAACAGATTCTAGAACTGTCACATTTCCAATTAAAAAACAATTCTCCTCCACTCTAACTATAAAGAATATATCTGCTGAAAATGTGGCAGCAACTTAAGGCTCTAAAACTGTGATGACAATGGTGTGTAACAATTTCTCTAAACTGGTTTTGGCAGTAGTCGTCACACAATCAATTGATAATATTTAAGGAAAGCTTCTGTTACAACTGTAAATTCTAAACCAGTTACTTCTGCCTGAAAACAAATAGAAAGAAAGAAAAAAAAAGTCTTGCCATTGTGAAATCCAGTGCAAGGAAAGCATTTCTATCAGCTCTGAGTAGAAACACACTCATCAGATAACTAGAGAGCAACAGTTCTGTGCCATCTTGTTCTTTGGATCTGGTCAAGTCCACCACTATAGGGGGAAATATGTTCTAAGAAAAGGATTCATATGTAGCTCCAATGTGCTCAAATATTTGCGTGTCCTGTTAGTGATGTCTATATACGCATGTGTATATGAGTGTGCGTATTCTATCTAAAATGTGTTTGATCTATTATCTCTACATCAACTGCAGGTTGTGATGAATCCCATACCGTGAGATAATGAATATTCTGCCTCTATCTGGGGTGTCAAATAACTCTTATGCCCAATACCCAACTCTTATGCTCTTATGCCAAGATTAAATGAGGCAATTTCATGGCCTAATTATTGTATTAATGCTAAGGTCTCGTCAGGACAACTAGAAGCCTATTCATATTTAAAGAGGTAAGCAATAAAGCTATTTGCTGCTTTGAATGTCACTACTGCCAGCAGTGTGAGAGCAATGGAGTTATTGAATTCTGAATGCGAGAAAGCAATGGCTCTGCGCAAGCGGAAGGCTTGTGATCTCTCTGCCTTCACAGCGCCATGGGTGCAGGGAAACCTACTCAAAGGCCTTCTGATGTAAAAAAGTAGGTCTGGTGTATCTTTGTGAAAGTCAATGCCATTTTGCTAACATTTGATGAATGTGAACTCTGGTGTGACTATTTGTAAAATTTTATTTTCATCTTGAAAAGCAATCTTTATAAAAGGTATCAACCTCTTGGATTTAACTGCAGTATGAAATTGCACTGTTTCCTCATGTGGGAAAATTTAGATTTTTTTCCTAGTAGTTATATTTAGGGCAACATTCTCTTAACAAATCTGTGGAAATTACTCTTTCAGAAGTCAATGGGAGCCATGTGCAACCAAGGATAGAATTAGTTTCTTAATGTAAAATGATAATGGGTTATTTTATTTTTCTTCCTTTAACTTTGAACATTATCAGGTTAAAAAAGAGATCTCCTTTGCCTTTTAAGTTCTCAAGGCAAACATCTCACATTTCCTTAATGAGTTCTTAGCTTTATTGGCATACCACCATTGTATAGTATAATCATTCCAAAAAAAATCTTCAATTAAGAGATCTTCCTTAATATGTTTTTACTTGAGCCGGTATTAAATTTCTTTTCTATTGTATGTTTGTCTAGACCTACCCAGAACATGCTTGACTGTTTGTACAGTAACAGAAGTCCATTTTTCCAATAAAGATAAAAGAGAGGAGGAGGATAGAAGAAATCAGCTGGTAAAACTAACAGTGTATGCAGATCGCTCAAAGGAGATTTCTTCAAAGTAAACTAAGATTCTCAGTTTAATTCTTCAGATATATTCTTTGCACAGTACTTAAATGGAACAATAACAAACAAACAAACAAACAAACAAAAAGCAGTATGTTGCAAGACCTCAGTGGATAAAACAAATGAAAACTTGCACAACAGTTGCCCAGGACAGGGATATATTCCAACATGGACTTGCTTTGCTTTGACATTTAAATCTACAGCTAACACTAGAAAGCAACAGAAAAGTCTAGCAAGTTTTAGGAAAGCCAAGTCCAGAACCAAGGAATAAAGACCGCCATGTGAAGGCTGAAAAGAAAGAAAAGGCTCGTCTGATACCTAACATGCTACCTTGACTGAGGTATCCTCATACTGTCCCATGGTCTTTCAATGGGTTGGAAGGAAAAGAACATCTGAAGCTTTGGTTCTCAAAGATATTTTATTATCTAGAGTAAAGTCCAAAAATCAAAAATGTTTAAGCAGATGACTTAAATTTATACAGAAGCTAGACCCTTGTATTGAAGCTCTCAAGCTGAAATTTCTCCACCTAAGCTGCTCACATAGAAAGGAATACAAGTGCTATGGTTTTCTCCAGAAAAAATATTTACCTGTCTAAAGTTCTGCTGGTAGATTAACATAAAGGTGACATCACCTGGGCTAAATTTTCATCTTAAAAGCCTATCCTTGACAACAGAATTTGAACCTACAGGCTAGAACAATTGACTGGGGCTGGGTCCCCCAGGATGGTTTTGCTTTCAGGATCATTTTTATTTGTATCTAATATAAAATGCATAAGTAGTCCAGAACACAGTATCCAGTACTAAATTTTGCTTCTTGCGTGACAGCAAACCAATCATTAGGCTTGACTAGACTCTCTTCACATTACAAGTTTTATTTTTGCAGCAGAGTTGCCCAGCCTGAACAGTAGAGAGTCTAGTCCCCAGGACTAGCTTACAACTTGCATAACTGGAGTATTTTCCTATAAAGTGAGGAATATGAACTTTAATCCTTTTAGACGAAGAAAGAAACTGAACCCACATCTTTTATTCTGAAGATAACTACGGTATGGTAACCATCAGTCTTTTCTAACTATCATCTGTTTCCTGAGGAGAAAAGAGAGAGTTGTTTATATAAATGGCCAACTGAGATGCATACTCACCCGTAGCTTCAGTCTCCAAATCTCAACTTGATAGGAAACTTAGCTCAGGGATGCATTTACAGACCTAAATTCATGAACAAGGCAGGATTTTTTTATATGTCCCTTTTGCTGATATTTCTGGCTTGTTGTTGTGTGTCCCATTTTCAGGCTCTTAACTTGCTCCTCTCAGACTCATTTAGACACCTAGCCCTCCACTAGGTCAGGAAACTGAAAGATGAGGAGTGGCACCATTTAAGGCATCACACTGCTGAGACACAGTGCTGATGGAGAGCACAGGTGTGCCTAAGGCAGAAAGGCATCATGCTATACCACATACTTACTCTTCTCACCCACCATATTCCATACTATATTGTGTCTTCCTTTGCCACTGTCAATGATGCAGCAAACAAATGTTTTCATGTGCTATTAACAGCAATATTGTTACTGGACTGTTTTGTGGTGAGAGAGAGGCATGGAGTCATAGTCTGGCAGGCAGGGCTAAATGCTGTATTAGCAGCACTTAGATTTACTCAGGCCTGTAGCAATCTAGACCTTTGTCTGCTTTGTGCAGAAGTTCACTGCTATGAAAAAGCACACCTTTATGAGCATAACTGTTTGGAATCATAATTAGAATAACATGTTATTTCTTATTAATCCTTAATACTTGATCTTTAGAGTTAATTAGATTCAATTCTTTATATATAGTATTCTAAAAAGTTTAAATCTAACTATTTAGAATTCTTTAGATTGCATGATGGTTTTTTTTTAATTCTCAGCATAAATGTGAAGAGTTTCTGTTAATAAAAGGAATTTTCTGACTTGCTTCATTTGCTGCTGACTAGCTTCATTTTCAGTTTTACAAAGCTTCATTTTAACATTTACTGACCAGCACACTTTGGAGGAATCCTGCTGCTTTAACCTATCATTTCTTTCATGGTCCCAGAAGATATAAAGACCTGTATTCTGACTGCTGTTTAGTTTATTGAGGAGACTTCGGCCCTAGCTATTCACAGGCTGTTTCTGCATGAATCTGCCCTGCGGAGGTAGGGCACCCCTACCTCTACAAGGAGGGTACAAAACCTGTGCATGGACTGCTGGCCGATGCTCAGTTTCTGAGCTACTTTGGCATAGGTTTTGGTTTCATAGCCTTCACATTTCCAGAGAAAAGCATGTCTTTCTCGGCTTGACTTCAGTGTTGCATCTTCTGGCGAAGCTGTGCTCTGATCCCTGGCAGCTCTGTTCAGTTGAGCATCAGGAAGCGGGTTGTGGGTGCTGATGTTGATGGGTGTCATTCTCTTCTCCACTCTGTCATCCATCTCCTAGTGCTTGTGTTTGGTGGTGGCTGGAAAGAGGGAAATAATTGTATCTTCCATCTGTGTAAATGTGGGATCTCTGAATGAGGTTTCTGTCTTCTGTTCTTGAGTTGAATTTAGACAGTTTATACAAATTTGTTATACTTTGTGTGACATCAGTAGTAAGTAACAGAGGAAATGTTTTTTCCCCCTCAGTTATCACATATGGGTCAGGAGGAGGGCTGAAGGGTGGCATCTCCATGGAATAATTCATTGCATAGCAAAGGAGTTCAAGATACAGTTAATGAATCTCACTCCCTTTTACTGGTTATAAAAGAAGCATAGAGTGATCAGTAAATCTAGAAATGTTACCTTTAATTACTTCAGTTAGAGCAGATGAATCTCATCATCTTATAAGGTAAATAGATCACAGATGATTAACTACTCCGCAGAGGTATGTGAGGATATAGTAACTCCTAGTCAACAGAAGAATCCGTAGTTTTTTTGATTGTGAGCTACCTTACCACAGACTATTTTTCAAGTGGAATTTACATGATGATACCATGACAATTAATTTGGTACAACTTGTAGCTTCTCTCCTGGATTGTCAAAAATCTGAAATAACAGGGTTTCAGAAGACTAAAACAGCCTAACTAATTCCTGGTCATGTTAGTGAATCATACTGTCTGCTGTCATGCTTTGGAAAAGGCAGTGCTGTCACAATTTTTGTGCATGTACTAAACTTCAAGCATCATTGTTCTTAAAATGCAACAGCCTTTAGCAGCTTATAGATTCTCACATAGTCCTGGGAACACTGAAGCCAGGCTGTTATACTTGGGTGCTCCAGATGTGTTAGAACAAATATATGTACAACAGGGAAAGGGCACACACACATCAGGTAGTGCTGCGGTACAATGCTTAGCATAGCTGCTTGGTTTGCAGGAGCATCCACACATGACTCAGTTCTTGAAGGAAATTAATGTTTCTTAGAGCTGTGAAAGTGTCAGAGCTTTCCCTAGTAGTTTGATTCAAAAGAGTTTATCCCGTGATGAATAATATTTTGTTCCATCCATTAGTAGTTAAAGCAACTAAAGTGGGCCGACCTGCAAAATGAAGAAGAGCAGTATCAGAATATGGCTTTAAAAAGTCAAATGAAGTTAATATACTGGATATGGCTTTCATCTGCAAGAATCTTTTATAGATTATGTTTCAGTGAGATAATACAGTTACTTGAAGAAAAAAAAAAGTGGCTTTGAAATAAACTGTTTTTCACACTTATGTTTTCCTAATGGTTGAGTTAGGAATGGAAAGTCAGCCCCTTAGTTTCATGTCTCAGTTTTTAGAACTTGTTGTTACAGCTCTAACAATAATTGCTCATAATTTTTGGTTGTAAAAATATGTGTTTTTAATGTTTTTAAGCTGTGAGCATTAGCTCACATTTACCAAGAGTAATGGTGAGTTTGTCATGTCAGGACATTGAGAATTAATGACAGTTGATATTCAATCTTCCCTATTTATGTCTATGAAAATAACTTGAAGGTGAAATGTATTTCAGCTTCTAACTCATAGGAACTAGCAAAAAGCCCTGCTAGTATTATGATCTGCAACTGGTGCTTTGTTCTGTCTTCTCCTAAGACTTACCTCTGCTTTGAATAATAACTTCACACGGTTGGGTCCTTTATATAGCAAATATTTTGTTAGACATGAGTAATGTCTTTATATATGTTTCACATATGTATCTCGTTAGAATTTATAAGACCTACTGGTCTTAACAAGATTTCATAAAAGAGCTGAAGCAAGCACCTCTGAACATGGAGCAAGCAGAGCACTTGTTTTTTCAAGTATTCCCGGTTCCTTTTATTTGCATGGGGGAAAAACACAGTATTGAGCAAATCACATCTTTGATATCTAACTTTCCAGGGAAAGCAATGGCATGGAAGTTGATTTATTACTTTTGAGCAAAGGCACTGAACATACCAATATTAATTCCAAATGTTCCAAAATCAGAAATTGGGCCTCAAATCCTGAGCAACCTAAAAATGAAGCAGCTTGTTTAAAAAAGAAGTAATGATATTAAGAGTTTGTGCTGTTCATCAGCTGTCTGAGTTTCCAAGGTTCCCCACTGGTCATTTTTTTGCACCATACCAGCCAGGAGAGGAGCGAATCTCTGAGGCATATGATACATGTGCTCAGAGTCATGTGATGGGGGATCAGCTGTGCCTTCCCCTTCATTCACCCTCCCATCCTATCGCCATTGAAGCCAGCTCTGTCTAAAAATATACTTTATTTAAACGAATGAAAGCTCTGATTGTCCTAAAATAACATGAATTCCCATCAGGATCAGGGCACCATTGTGCTAAGTGCTGTACAAACACAAGGAGATAATGGACCTGATTCATCCCTGAATTACTCTGGTTTCCATGGATTTACAGCTGTGCAAGTCAAAGGCAAATGTGATAATGAGCATGCTGCAAGAATGCACAGCTTAGGGCAAGTTTCTTTCTGGACTAAATCCTTTGAAATCCGTGGAATTAAATCAACAGATGACTTGATGTGTACTTTAAAGCTACAACTACTCTAGTGAACTAAGTAGGACCAGACCATGGGCCCAGACCCTGGAGCTCAGTCACCAATAGCACAAAATCATTAGAGCATCCTCAGGTTCAGCATTGCCAGTGGCTGCCCAGCGCTCTCTCAAAACAGAAAGCCCAGGCTGGGAACCTTCCCGGTAGCCAGTCAGACAGTTTCAGAGGCTAGGATAGATTTACAGTATGGATGTGGTCAGATCATGCCAACTGGCCTCAAGGCCAGAGTATCAGGGTGCTGCTATTGATAAGTTTACAGGTAGAGCTATAGTCTGAAAGTCTTGTTTTAACTTGTAACAGCTTCTGTGCATGTCTAACATCATTCTGTTTTAGTTTTCTCCCCAGGATATATATATATATTTTAACTTACACCTGTTTCTCTTATGCTTCTTAAATCGCTGCTTCTCTCCCTTGTTCCTTTCAAATCTCTGTTTTGCACGGGACCAGACCAGCTGCAGTCTGGAAAGGGAGAGGAGCCGCGTGGCTGCACAGCTGTGCAGCTGCTGCTGCCGGACATGGCTCAAAGCATGCACACAGCGCCAGGCAGTACTAAGGTAGCACGAGCAGCACAGCCTGGTAATCACTAAGAGGTTCTTAGAGCTTTTTACATTATAGGTTCCATTCTGACTTTTTTTTGCCTTTCTGATGTATTATTTCTCATCCTTGTGCAGACAGACCATTGCTTAGTACATGTTTCTGGGCACTTAACACAGCAAAGCCCTAGAATTGTATCCAGTGATATTAAATAGTAGCACCTATTTCAACATTTATTTGTTCAGTTATTCATTTGTCCACCTATCCTTCTCTCGTAAAGCCTCTCCCTGTGTTCTTTAGCCAAATATCTTCCCTAGAATGATTTAGTTAAGCTCAGTCTGTCTCAGGTTTCTTTAACAATTTCACATAGGCAGTCTTGTCCCTCTTTTTTCCTTCACAGGGATAGCAAACAGGAAGATACTCCTCATGCACCAGGAAAAGTTCCCAAGAGGCCCATATAAGAAACTGTGCACCGTGGAATCTTGGCATTGTTAAAAATATGAAACATGGGAGGCAGAGAAAAGGGGAGTCCTAAATCTGATTTTATTATGACAATTCAGTCATTATTATTACATTTCGGAGTTACGAAGTCTGTAAGCATTTAGGATGCATTTTTAGAAAGAATTACTAGGAAAAGCACAAGCTCTTTGACAATCAATAGGATTTAGATGCTTTGAAACAATTTTGATACTTGGAAAGACACCCATTTTGCAAAATGCTTTGGAATGATTAACACTGAACTAACTTAATTCCTGTTGGTCTCAAGGAGTACACCTTAAATAAAATGGCCAAAGGACTAATCTCTGATAGAGCCCAATTGATATAACATAGTGCACATCCACATGGCTAAATTGCCCCCCAAGAGGCTAGCTGCACCCAGACTGCCTAACTTGAATATCTTGTACTCCTATGCCATGTCTGGGCACTGTCTTGGAAAGCACTAGGACAAAATTGCTTCAGGGAATGTGCCGACTATTTAGCAGCATGGACAATAACATGGCAGTGCTTGGGGCTGTGCTGTTCTGTTTAGTTTACTAGCACATATATAGGCTGTGAAAGCAGAACTGAGCCAACACAGGCTTTTATAAAAACTTCCGATAGATTGGCATGAGGTTTCCCAGTGCAAGCACTTTGGTTAGACACTGTTCTCACTGCACTTCCTCAAGCTGGAAGTTATATCCTTGTAGGCATCTAAGACTTTTTCTGTAATTTTGCTGTAGGAATTTTGTACCATTTCAGAGAGTCTTTGTCTGGTTTTGCTATTATCCTTTCTGATTAGAAGGAAGTGGAATGAATCTAGGCAGCAGATTCAGCCCACTTCCTTGAAGATTGTTGTTAACCCTTTCCTGAATGCTTGCATCTGGATTTAAAATATGAATCGCGGTATTTACACTGTATCAGACCTTCAGCCATGACTGCTGTAGGAATATAGTTATTTACAGGCATTGCCAGTGTAATCTTTGTGCATTTAAAAATAAAAGTGAAGTCTGTGCACTGTCTTGCGTGGGCAAATGAATAAACCTCCATACCAAAAGTTTTAAGATTTTAACTTATAAATCTATTTGCATAGGCAAACATGCAGAATATAAGCAAGTCCTTCGCACCTAAAAAGGTACTTGGAAAATGTGGACTAATGAGTGGAGAAAGAAGAAGTAAATCTGTGTTTGTATTTTCCCTTTCAAAGCTCTTTGGTACCATATCCCTAGCGCTACCATCCCAGAATCAACATTCACTCCCCGTTTGCCCTCCTAATTCCTTGGTTTTGGTTCTTGGAGGTGACAAAAAGATTCTGATGTATAGATGGAACTGTGCAAATTAAGGGTGGGTTTGGTTCATTGCCTGAAATAAGAAATAGGACTGATGAGGAGGAAAAAATCGTTCAGACTGAAATAAGGCACATTTTTTCTATGGAAAAATGAAAAAAAATGTTACTGCAGTCAATTCTAAGAATCTTGTTTGGTCAAAACTGTTCTGTTTGCTATATTCTTAATTTTTAAAACCTTTTCCTAAGATGACTTTGAAACTAAAATTCAGTGTTAGGACATTTTTGTTCCTCTCTTGATTTTGAAGACAATATTAGCCAACTCAAATTGAGATTACAAATAAAAAATACATCTTTCAATAGACTGATAGATGCTGAAAAATACTAGTCCTTTCTAGATACTTGTCAGACACTCTGCCTATTTTACAAGCTTACAATTGTGTTGCAAAAATAGTAGCCATCAGTATTCCCCTCCTAGGATAACTTATTGGCAAGTCCAAAATCTAAGTACCAAGTCATGGTTTTGAATGAAATTTTCACAGTCAGTGCTTTACAACAGATTCAGCTGCTGATAATGCAGGACATCTTCATGGCACTTGTGTTTAATGACCCCATTCTGAAACAGTGCACTCTCTTTATCTTCTTATTTCAAGGTGTTCATAAAAACTATATGCAACGTGGACAAATGAAACAAACCATTGCTCCTTCTAACTCTCTGGTCCAGCTTCCTCTTGTTCACAGCACCAGTGCATCCAGGAAAATATCCTAACATATATGAGGTTAAAGATGTGGATGTTTTTGACATGCTATCTAACTCTCATAAATCCCTGTAGTTCTACTAAAGTTAACCATTGCCTTACAATCAGTTAAATTAAAAATTTATAAACTCTTTGTATCTAATTGACTTATTTCAAATAAAAGACATTTGGTTTATAGGAAAATAAGAGTTCATTCAGCTAAACTAACTTTCGGATCATAGTTTTCATTAAACTGTTCCACTCCCCGGCTAAACAAGCTCCCATATCTTTGAATAATTATGGATGTATTGAAATTATCTGCATTTACGTTGCAGCAAAATCCCTTTGAATTAACTTGACCACAGACAAACTTCATCAAAATGAAACAGTTTGAATTGTGCTGTATCTACACTGTTGTATGAATATATCCCTTCTCAAGAAAAGGTTATGCAAAATCTTGAAAGAAATCAAACAATTATGAGAAGGCAGGAAACATTAGCACTGAATTTTCCCCAGATCTCAGGCTGAGGCAGCAGAAAAGGGGTTTTCCGTGTTTACGACTCCATGTATCAACTGTCGATAGTGCAGGTTTTTTCTGCGCAGATGCACAGAACTTGAGAAGTTACACAGAAAAGAGCCATCTTGCCTATCAGCTCTTATGTTTGGGTGGACCTTTTCCTAAACATTTTCCTCATTAATTTTTCACAATCAACAAAAAACAGAATCTGAACTTGATTTTCATGTATGCTTAGGATCAGATCCATTCCTGGTGTACATCTGTTGCAATCAAGGAAGCTGCAACTCCTTTGTCTTTCACTTAAGGGCTTTAAGATAAATAAAACCATCCTTCTTAGGAGAGAAAAGGAAGGTGTCTAGATGACAGGCCAAATAAAAGCAACCAAAAACCCCAACTGTTCTTAATTGAAAACAAACTCCTGCTAAATTAGAACAGCACCTTGGGTGGTTTTGCTATCATCTGTGTTACTGAGTTCAGTGTTTTCCCATGGAGAAATGATACACGTGAGAGGGAATCCACCAGCAGACAAAACCCCCCAAAAGGGCAAAGATGCATCACTCAAATTGAGTGGGAAGTTTTTTAAGTGATTAAGTTGTCACATTGTCCCAAAGCTAGCAGGATAAGATTTTTTTTCCCTTATCTGAAGACCTGGCTTTATCTTCCTCAGGCACTTCACCTGTGCAGTAGCAGGACCGGTCCTTGCTGATTTTGCAGCTAAGGGTTAGCCTCTATGGGCAACCAGCAGTGTCTGTCTACACTGTTGAGTTCTCCTGTGTTCTCCAATTCGTCACATCGCTGGTCCCAGGACCACCCAGAAATTCAGGCCCCACCACTGCCTCAGCTGCTGAGGAGCTGAAGACACTGCTTCACACGAGGAGACTGAACCTGGACAGACAAGTTGCTGTGGGTAGCATCATAATTCAAGAGCTCTGTGGCAACTGCCCACATGGGCACTGTCAGCGTGCTCTAGTAAATGCAAAGTAGTATATATTTCTTTCATTATCGTGGGGTAGCAGCCTGCCCACAATAGAGCAATATGCAGTGCCTGATTACCCTGCATTGCTTGTTTGTGGGTCCACATGGGTGCTATGGCTTAGCCAGATAAATTAGTTAATGGTCTGCATGTTACACAGGTCTGATACAAAAGTTGTGGACCATCTCAGGCAGATTACACCTCTTCATTGACAACAGAAGTAGTAAAAATAACTAAGAGATGGAATATCTCTTTGGAGAATATGTAAAATGGTTAAAGATTAATTAATCCCAGGATGCATTCACACAAAGTTAAACAAATTCTGAAGGTGTGCTTAAAAAGGTAAAGCTAGCTCCTTTTTCAGTGTAATGATGCAGGTTTGTTATAGTTGATGGACTTCTGCCAATTGATACCAGCTTGCTATAAATATCTTCCATTTGCCTGAGCAGTAATTACTCAGGAATACTCAGTCCAAGGAATGGCATGAATGAAAGCTGCCTTGCAAGGAAATGCTAGTTTAAAGCTTGCTCATGTGCACCGGAGTATTCCCATTAAATACAAAATAAGATCAATTAAAGGCAGAAAATGCAAGACTTGGAGCTGCCTAAAAGTATTGTACGTTCTTTTACAAATCAGATGATTAAGGATGAAAGAGAACAGTTCTTCAATGACCTATAAGATATCATGTAATACATGTTTTGTTTTTCCTCACGTATTTCTGGATATGATAAAATTAGCTGCAAGAGATGAATATTTGCCAATGTATGGCAGGTGTTGTTGCAAAATTATTCTTTCATGAGAGCAATGTAGAGTAGGCCTACAGTTAGATGTTTGTATAAGAGAAGAGTAGGCCTTTTCTTAAAGGATTTTTCCATTCTAACAAAAATAGCCATTCCTATTTTCCAACAGGTACCAAATAATACAAACCAGATTCTTTCCTGAAGTCAGTGTATATCTGCTGGGGTCCAACATTCTTATTTTAACACTATAAATAATAGAAAATTGTAAACAATAAAAAGTACGCATTGACTTCTATAGAAATAAACCAAATATTTCGGTAGTTTGGGTCTATCTTCTCTAGTCTCCCACTTCTATGACTTCATTGCATATTGTATGCACATATGAAAACCATTAGCACTTTCAGTGAATACAGAAGGAAAGGTTCTGTTTTCCTTATGTTATATAAATCAGGAGTAAACCCAGAGAGTCCCAGGAAAGTCAGATAGGAGGAAATGAGAAGATAAATCATCATTCAGTAACTGAAAATGACCAAAGGATTAGTTTAACATAAGCATAGATGATTGAATTCATTTTGTCACTTAGAAGTTAATCAGTATAACGCAGCTATCCTAATCTTCCTTTACAGTTGATGGAGAGAAACACACCTCCAGAAGGCACTTTATCTTACTATCTCCCTCCATTGACTCTTAAGGAAGTCAAGATGACTAACTTAATCTACATAACTAAATTCCATACAGCTAAATTCAGATGAGATTAGGTGGACATTTTGTTCCATCCCTATAAGATCTTGAACGCATGATTTCGAACAGTGATTTGCAATATCTGTTCTGGCCTCCTATATGACCCATTGCATGCATCTTTACCCAGTAACACCTTTGTTAAGACCACAATTTCAATCTAAGTCACACTTTCAGAATACATGAAGAATTGCAGGAGATGAGGAATTTGCCACATCCTTAGACCCCCCAATCGTTAATTATCCTCACTGTTAAAAAAATCCAAAAAAACAAAGAAAATCCTCTCTAATTTCTACTTCTTTTTAATTCAGTAGGAGTACGGAGTGCATTCAGCCTTACAGAAATTCGTCCTTTGAGATTTGCTGATGATTTCTCTCTTTCAGAAAATTTCTTTATGAATTAAGCATTCTTTAGAATTGGCAGCTTTTTGTATCCCACCATGTGTGCTTAAGTACATACTTTAATATCTACAAATTCTGCAAGTGCCCTCATTCTGCAGTCTGATTCAGGTCTTTCTGGTTGAGGTGAAGGCAGCAAAGAAACTTATTGCTGACAAAGTGAAATCCTAGCTCTAGTAATATGAAGCACAATTGCCATTGTCCTTAGAGGTCTTCATTTCATCTATTGTTTCTTTTAATTATTGCTTTTGAATTACTTTTTCATATAGTATCTTTCTCTGATAACCCTTATTTACCTTACAGAAATAAAAAGGCTATCAAAATAAAGGTTAAGGAGGGATCTTATCAAGTCTGTAAATATATTATGGGAAGATAGAGAAAAGACAAATTAAGCTAATTATGAGTAATTAAGTTAATATAATATTTCTCCAAGAACAAGGATGTAAAAAATGGCTACAAATGAACTTAAGCTGGAAATTAAAGGAGTTTTAAGTTTTTTGGAACACTTCTCCAAGAGATGAGGACAAAATATCAGGCCAGTTTTAAAATATGCTTACCTACCATAGCAGGAAAAATGTTTTAAGCATCCAAAGGTTTTTAGGATCTCTAGAATACTTTAGATACTGTACAGCAGACGTATTAATGTACAGTTAAGGATTAACTTGACAAAGATTTGCAGGTATCTAAATCCAATTTAGGCAAATACAGAAAGACAATTTGATAGCTAGTTCTTATGTTCTGAAACCTCTCCTGGACTTCTGTGCGTGAGCAAGGCCATTCCTTCCTGTGGAGAGACAAAAAAATGAATTGTGTCATCTCCTTGCCTGCAGGAGACCAGTGAATTGCTTAGCAGGTGGAAGTCACGTTGAAAGCCTTGGGTTATTTTGCTTGTTTCTTAGATTACAGTCACAAACCTGAATTCAGTGTTTTAGGTAAGGCCATGTAACTGGTGTCTCTAAACAGTGTCAGAATGCTCTTCAGTTTCTCTGTAACTACCTCTTACAATCTGATGTATATAGCATTGACCATCATGGAACATGAACTTCAGTTATATCAGAAATGAAATACACATTGTCACAACCCAGACAGTAAAAAAGAAAATACAGTGCAACCTCCCCCCCCCAAAAAAAAAAAACTTCTTAAAAATAACAAAAGCAAATAAAATTAGTAATGCTGGAGCAGTTTTCCACTTGTTCTAAAAGATGCACTTTGCATCTTCCATTTGGTAATTTCCTAGCTCAGTTTGCTAATTAATGTTAATGTTAATGCTAGTCTGAATGTTAGTGCTAAAATATTCTAAAGACTCTAAGCTAGATTTTTAGCTAATTGCGCTAAGTGTTGGACAAAGACATAACAGTGTAGAGGCTAGACAAACGAAGGCATGGAGCAGTATTATAACCTGTAAGAGACCAAGGGAGAGGAAGCTGGGGTTTTGATGATGAGGCAGAGAGGCCGTTGGACCGGCCATCCCGTTACGCCAGGTGACACAGGAGGCAATAGCTGAGAGGAGCCACGGGGTGTTGGCCCTCCTGTTGGGTCTGACCTGGGCTCCTGCCCGGTGTCAGCGAACAGCAGTGACCACCATGCTTGGCTGCTGTTGGCGGCAAGAGTGAAAGAAAGATGGAGTGTCCTTGACTTGTCCCATTCCCGGCTGGGGTTTATATTGCCCAGAGACCTCAGGAAAACTCCTATAACTGGGCTGTCCCTGGAAGGACTAGAAGGCTTCAGAGCTCAGTGTACAGTTACTCAAACTGGAGTTTAAGGGTTTTATACTTTTCACAGGAAACAGGATAAGGCCCATAGCTTTGATTTTGATTTGACATTTGGTGTAAATGTATCCAAAACTACTTATCCAAAGCCAAAGGAAAAGCTGGTGCCAGAGCAGAAAACAGGCCTCAAATCTTGCTCTTCCCACTGCTTGACTGTAAATACAAGACTAACATTTTAAAACATGACACAGGACTATTTTGTCACATCCTCAAAAGACAGACAGGACCTGCGTTATTGTTTTAAGCTGGGAGTTTTCACATTGTGTTTTGCAGTGGATTGCTTCTGTCACCGAGGAGAGGTAATACTCACAAGTGAATAGGAAGCCAACTGTGCAGTTATGAAACACCTCAGGTTCATTTCACGGCCAAAACCACCGACAATGACACTTACTGCACAGCCATCATGAGCATTATAGTTAAAGGAAGTGACTCGTATTATTTTTAAAGGAGTTTCAAACCTCTTGTCCTGCTTCTGACCCTTCTACCAGCGTTACCATTTCTCTGATTTTATGTATTTTCTCTCCTATGAGGTGAGATGATAGGTTTCCTTTTCTACTGCTTCTCACGAGATAGAAACTGACTTAAAATTAAATCCTTACAGGCTCCTATTCTGATTTACTTTCATAGAAATTAAAGGAGAATCAGAAATGCTTCATTTAAGACAGCAAGGTCTTATTTGCTTTATTTTTTATTTAATCAAACCTGATAATTTTTGAACTAAACAAAGGTTAGCCCAATCATGTGCTTATAGTATTGCTAGAGTAATCTTGGAATGGCACAGGGAGATTAGTGGTCTTCCTGAATGGTCTTCACGTTCTTCATATGCATGGCTGATATCACTGTTTCCCAAAGGAATGTCCCCCTCACTGAGGATTTGTTCCCTTGACTGCAATAGAGCTGCATTTTTTCACTTTGGTTGAGGATTTGTCCCAAAGATAAGAGCAAACCAGTGAGGCTATAAATCTTTTATTTAGCCAATGAAAGAATGTCCATAGTGAAGCTATTTCCATGCTTATGAGGCAGATAGTAATACCTAAAATGAGTTTACACAGCTACTGTGGGTCTAGCAAGCAGTGTAGCTGTGGTAGCATGCAGTTCACATGGGCTGCAAAATCACTCTGTAAATGTTAAGGTCATGCAGCCAGACAAGAATTCATGTTTCTGCAGCTGCTCTGTGAGGATTAGCTAGGTAGATTAAAACTGCTAAAATATATCCATAGAAGTGTCTACATTATACTTATGGTAGAGAAACCAAGATCTACTGAGATACTCACAGACTTTCTTCCCCCCTTTTTTTTTTTAAGTAGGAAATCTTGGAATGTATTGTAAATCCAATGGTTATTGCTAAAGAAGTGAAGTTCTTAGGCAATCAGTCTCCATAAAACAATTCAAGTCAGACATGGGAAGTCACTTTCATGTAAGTTGTAGTTCTTATTACTTATATATAATTTACATCTGGGTCAAGAGAGTCTGGGAGCCACAACTGCATTCCTGGCTTCACTGTTCCCTGGCAAGGTTGGTGTGCTGTTACAGGTCTTCTGGGTGTTCCTCAAAAGCACTGTTTAGGAATACTGAGCATTAGGAACACATGGTTTTAGAGGCATATGGTTAGATTCATGAATAGATCTTAGACCTGCAGGATTCCAGTTTGCAATGCTTGCTCTCTGGTGGAATTTATGACTCTGAATTACTGGGACTACCTACCCTAATGCACGAGCAGATGCAGAGGTGTGAAGGATGGAGTTCATAGTCTGTGCAGTCTAGAGAAGGGTGGGCCAGAGGCTAGGTTAAAGAAACTGCTCCACTTTACCCTTATGACATGATTCTGGCAAGAGGATGCCTATAACTCAGCTGGTTACACAGTCCATAGTGTCTTGCTACACATGAAATCAGGACCTTTCCACGATGGAGCTGGGCAGATTGGTCTGTATGTATATGTGCTGCGGAATTCCTGGCTATGCCAAAATAGTTCAGTCTTCAGTGAGGGGCAGGCTTAATTGCAACACAGTTTTTTTTTGTTTGTTTTTTTTGTTTTTTTTTTCCTTTATGCCATCTGGAGCTTGTTTTAAACCCATGCCTTCAAACGGCTTGTATGTGTCATGAATCTGGGCACCTGAGGGTACACTTGAAATACAGTGTAGATTAAATCCTCTGAAGGTAGCACGCTGGGCAGAGGCCCAATAGGAAATGCTGTAAAAAGAAGCTGAGTCTCAGCACAAGAGAATCCAGCACCTAGTCCAGTGGGGGAGGTATGGGGGAAGACAACTTCATCCACATGAGATGTCCAGATGTCAGTCAGCTTCTGAAGCTGGACACACAATCTAGGTCAATCTTGCAAGAAATTCCTAATAGAAGTGGAAGAAGTTTCACCTGGTACCTGAGAAACATACCTACTGGAGCATACCTATGGAGCAGGAACCTAAAACCAAATCTGGTGTCTATGTGGAGATACCTTTTCCCTGGGCTTTAGGATATTCTCAGCTCAAGATCAGCACTTTGGCTGCTTTTTTTCCCCCACTTTATATAAAGTATTTAGGCATCCATTTAGAAAAGAATCTAATAGCCTGCTTATATCACTTGAATCCATTAAGAGTAATTTTCATTCTTCCAATAAAGAAATGCGATTACTTTGATCTGTAAAAAGTGATAGGTGGGTAATATTTTGTATTTGGCACTGATATGATGGCTACTGAAAGACAGTGTTCAGTTCCACCTCATGAATAATACAGAAATTTAGGATTCTCCCTGTTAAATAGCTTAAGGGAATAGTTTAAGGGAGCATTCAGAGAACAATGAAAGGATTAGAAAAAATACCACATAGTAATGAGCTTAATCTGCTTTATTTATCTGATAGAAGATGGAGAGGATCTGAAGTACCTGTTAGAAGTATAAAAATTTGCTTGTAGAGTTCTCCAGTCTAGTAGATGTAAGGGCTGGAAACTGAAGCTTGAAAAAAAATCAGACTAAAATAAACTCTACACTTCTCACTTTGAGAGTCATTAACTACTGAAAGAGCATTGCAGAGAGTGGTAATGGATTCTAAGCCATTAGAAATTTTAAGATGAGGATTATGCCAAAGATAATGCTCTATTGGGTTTGAACTACAAATTATTTAAGGGGTCCTATGGCTTCTATTGTGCAGGAGGTTGGACCAGATAATCACTAGGGTCTCTTCTGAACTTTGTAACTCTTTCTATAAAAATGAATCCTTGTAGTACTATTTAATTTGACAGAGTTACAGCAAGGAATAATTTGGCACAGAAAGTAGGAAATAATGGTTAGTTAAGCTGAATTAAAACTACAGGAGAAAATAATGAAATTATGTTTTTCTTTTGGGTTGTCTGAACTCCTGTTTATCAAGTAACAATTTAGATTTATGACAGCTCTGATGAATGTTCAGTAGCCAATACGAAACAACCTGGGCCAATTTGGTCTGATTCCATACAGAAAGGTAGAAGTCATCCCGGAAAAGCTCCCCAGCAAGTTAAAGAATTAACTAGATTAGAACTCCAAATTCTCCCTTCACCTTGGCCACTGAATACTGAGGCACACTGGTCCCTGTGGGACCAGAAAACAGATGTACAGCAGCTGTTCAAGGCATCCTGCTTTGGGAGGATATTCATCCTTTCTCTACATCTCAGAATTGTGGCTTGCATTCTTAGCCACTGCTTAGTTCTTGTAGTTTGTAATCATTATTACATATTACTAAATTGCTAACATTAACTACTAATTACTAACCTTATGTTTAAGCATAATTGTATTTCAGTACATGGAGATTTCAAATGAGGAGTAACCTCTATTTTTGCGAGCTGTAAAGGCCCAATTTTGCTCTGTTTCAGTAAAGTGTGTCTCAGCAAGAAAAGAGTTAGTCAGACCTCCTTTGCAAAAGAAAGCTGTGATTTCTCACTCTCATTTTGTAATTTACTGTTAGATTCACAGAATTATAGAATAATTTAGGTTAGAAAGGTCTTCTGAAGCTCATCTAGTCCAACCCCCTGCTCAGAGCAGAGCCAATTAGAGCAGGCACTCTGGGCCTTGTTCAGTTGAGCTTTGAATACTTTCAGGGATAGAGACTCCACAGCATCTCTGGACAACCTGTTCAGTGTTTGACTGCCCTCAGGATTAAAATATTTTACATATAGATTCATCAGATCAAATAAGATCACTATCGCTCCATTCTGGAGGTGAGGACGGAGCTTTCATGTTTGCATCAAGGTAGTGCTAGAATATGATCCATAGGAGCAGAGTAAAAGGAATTTGATTGAGAAGTCACACAGTTAAAGTTTAAAGTTTAAAGAAAGGAACAGAAAATATTAGTATTGGGTCATTTAGTGCCAGTGTGATGAGAAGAAGGATTAGTAAGGATTAACGATACTTTTAGCTAAAAATTAAAGTGTTGATTTTATAAGATACATTTCTAAATTATTGGGGATTTGCTTTCACTCTGAAAAATCACTTCCTTCTGCAAATGCTACATTTGGTTTTTGTTTTATATTAATCATAAAGAGCCCCAGATTACTGTTCAGTTGTGCAAAGTCCTGTACCAAAGCTCAGCAAGAAAGTCTATCCTGACACTATCTGATATCCAAATAGCCAAAGTAAACCAAGAGCGGGTGGAGACACAAGAGATGATGAATTTGTTCATAGTAAGTTAACTCCAGAGCAGATGCAAGACAAATGCAAGTCATCACACTGTCCATCCTGATGTTGCATCCATGATAGGCTCTCTAGCAGAACATCCTGTGGATGTCACCTCTGAAATTCGGTCCTCTGCTCCTCGGATGACATCATTCCTGCAATTACAAAAGTATAGAGGAATGGAAGTAATGCAATTAGGCCTGAGAGAGACTAGGACATCTCTTTGTTTTTTGTATTGCATACTTATGATAGGAATTTTATCAAGGATTGATAATGACCAGAGTGCTTTACTGTAATGTCTGTTCAGTGGGTGGTTATAAGTCCTGGCACAGGATCCAGACACACATTTTTGATTTATAAAAATGCAGATAAATAAATAGGGTGTCTCCAGAGAGCTGCTTTGCATTCCTTAAAAGCTCTGGCTTAGAAAGGGGGATCATAAGAAGGTGTGAAAATTTAGCACTAAGGTCTTAATTCTGCCTTCATTTACATGCCTACACCACCTGTTCCAGGCTGTGAGAACTGCACCCTGGAGAATGAGTGCAGGACTGAAATTAATGGAGCACTGCTGATTTGCACCAACCAAGGAGCACATCCTATGTGACTAGCACACTAATAGCACCACATAAATAAATAACAATGATACCATCTCCTGAGGGGAGAGGGGCAGTGTGATAAATTAAGGGTGAAATCCTGGCCTTTTGCAGCCAACGTCAGAATTCTCACTGACATCAGTCAGGCCTGAATTTCACCCTAGCTGGATTTATTTTACTGTTGACTTTCTCCTCAGTATACCGTGCGCTATGCTGAGAAAGCATTCTTGACAGTCAGAACAGTGAACATTTACTCAGTTGCACAGACCCATTGATTTAATGCCCCACTGTGCTACAGGGAAAGTAACTTTAAAGACAGCTCTGTGTCTTTAAATTCCAGTAGCATATTTCAACAGGTTTCAAGGGGTTGAAAGCCAAATTTCCTAAGGGGAAGCAATATCTTTTGTGATGATAGAATCCCATTGCAGCATCTCCAGGGTAAATACGCCATTAATGTGGAAAAGGGTGAATCTTAGGTACAGTTCTGAATACAGTTAGACCTGGTTCTTGAAGCTGTTCCCTCATCATCAAGAAATGGGCTAGTTTTTGTTCACAGTCTTGAGCAAATCCAAAGCAAAAATGGACCATCAGACTCAGTGTGCTTAAAGAAAACATCAGTTTTTGTAACTATGAGCAGTTAAAAGAAAGTGATGGCTAATCTCATATTCATCTGTATTTTATTTCCCAACCAAATGACCTAGTTTCTGCTGAACTAATGTAGCTGGGAGTTTTCTGGATCTATACTAAGATTTTTTAACCACCCTGCTGCAATACTGAGGGAATCTGGATGTGAGAAAATATTATCAACATTATAAATTCGAAGAAGACATAATGCATAATACTAAAGACTCTAATAAGCTTATGATTGAAATTATTGCAATATAAATTAAACTCATGTTTGTGTCTTGAAGTTCCAGAGAAGTAAAAAGCTCTCTATTACTGAAAAAATCAAAATGTTTCCATAGCGAGCTGCATTTGCATAATCTACCCAGCCCAGCAGCTGTAGGTATTATTTGAAGCAACTGCCTGGGGTGCTTGGATATGAAACTGGATTTTGGGAGGAAGCCTACAAGAGCTTTTGCAAAGCGGAAGATTTTTTCTGTGATAAAGAGCTCGTTTCCCGGTTCTGTGGGAGGTCCCCAGCGGTGCTGGGTTGCCCCCGTAGCAGTGCTGCGGGGCGCGGAGGACCTGCCGCGCGAGGACTGCTGCAGAAGGCAACGGTGGAGGCTGGAGGGCTACAAGGACATGCCTCGAGCAGGTAATTGCAACGCGTCTGTGGGACAAACTGCTCACCAGGAATGAAGTCAGACCTCCAGATCAGCGTGGATAAAATGATACAGCCACAGAGCTCACAATAAAGAGGATCGGAGTTAAATGAACTATTATCATCTTACTGAATGAGAAGCTCTATTTCATTCTTTACTCCGTGTACGTTGTGCTGCTCTGCTTCCCCAAGTTCGGGACTGTTCTTTCTCCTGAAGAAAGATTTCCTTGTTTGTGTACAGTCTCCGAGTGCTTGTGAATGGAGGAAGTTTGGCTTTTTAAGGGAACCTTGAGACTTTCTGTTTTAGTTTTCCCAGTTTCTAGCTGGGGGCTCAGACCAATAAAATTATTTGTTGGGAGGAACTGTATATAGGTTGAACACAGCCCTTTGAGCTGCTGTTAACTACCTGACAAAAGGGTTACATATATGCTACCATAAGTAAGAATTATTGATCTGTAAGCAACCTATAAACCATCACATATATTTCTACTGCGCAATAAAAATATTTTAGAGTCATAGTTTTCAATAGAAGTTAAATTTATATGTGAAAGTTTTATTACAGCAGTACTATCTAGACAGCAATAAATCAATGTCATTTTTATATAATTTCACGTTCATAAAGAAAAACAGAAAAAATCCTACAATAATGATAGAAAAAAATTGTGATAAGAATTTTCTCTATGTTGAAAGACAGGGTTCTGCTGAAGCTCTCTGCCTGTGGTATACCTAACCACGGACATATACAAAACTTCTAAGAGCTTTAATATTTTCTATGGCATCCATATTAAATATAATATGTGGTATTCTAAGTTACAGGGTGACAACAGGAAGTTCACAAGATGGCATTGATTGTTTCAACAGAGGAGCAAGAATTAAAGAAATATTCTTCAAAGCTAATTTAGCAATAGTATCTGAAGACATGACTCTTGGGTTCTTGGTTTTGTTTTTTTTTTCCTATAATAGAATATCCCATCCCCCAGAATGCTATTATGCACCATTTTCCTAGATTTCACAGCTCCTCACTTCTTGAATTACACCGCAAAAAGAAATAACACCTTCCAAAAACATTTCTGAATACATAGCTCCTACCTAATGAAGTAGCTTTACTCAAAGAATGGAAAACAAGCAGTAAATTTAAATGTATTAGAGCGTAAAATAAGCATGGTCTTACTTTTTGGTTCAAAAGTCCATCAGGGCAATATCCCGTCTCCAACAGCAACTGCTTAAAGCATGCGCTACTGTTTGTATGAAAGGCCAATAAAATATCTGAAAAAATGGTTATTATTGTGAAATAATCTCATCTATCAAATGTATCTATCTGGTCCTATTTGTATTTATAAAAATATAAATCAAAGTTTGTATGAATTTGAAGAGCCAAGAATGCATTTTATGCAGCTTATATTTATTTTAAAATACATTGTGCTCTTTGAAGACACCAGAACTGGGACACCCCTAGGGGATTCTCTGGATCAGGTCTGTTTGCAGCTGGGGTGGTAGATTCATCTCAGCTATTTTCATATGGTTCCCTAGAGAGGCCTATTTCTTTTCAGTTGTTAGAGCAGAAGTCTAAAATGACTATTTTAAACTGCACACCTATATCGCAGATGGCTAAAATGGAGTGAGAATTAATCCTCTCCTGGGGGTTTAACCAATTTTTGTCAGACCTAGGAGGTATGTTTTATAGACGTGTATGCTATTTCTCAATCTCTTCTCCTAGAAAAGCTTGATCCTTTTAATCATTTTAACATAAAAACTCAAGTCATTTCTTTTTTTTTAAATGAATTTCTGAGCAACTTTTCAACATCACCTGCAGAAAATTATCATTATTAAGTTCAAGAGTTAACACCCACTGAAATGAATGGGAATAGCTTTTTTCTCTTTAAATATAACACATCATGATTTCTGCAGTTTGAAAAAGACAACCCTGTATCAGCTTCCATCAGCTTCTGCTCAGTGCATATTCAGAAGCTCTTTTTCGGAAGCATAAAAACTTGAAACGTATTTTAAAAAATGAAAGCACGTGTGGTGCAAAATCTGAATCTGTCACAGGAGCTAGATAAACAGCTCAAATGGGCCAGATCTAGCCAATGAACAGTGTGTTTGACATCAGTGATTTATACTATTTCCCTTTCATGTTATAATAATTGTCACGAATTGAATTTATGTTGTGCCATTTCCTGTTCTAGCTGCAATCTTTGCTTCAAGAAAAAAGGTTTCAGAACTTTAATGCCTCCACTGTTCTTGGAAAGATAACAGCAAAAGGGGCTATTTTATGATTTCATTGCTTGGTTATTCATGTTTTTTCTTTCTATAGCCTTCAGGGAGAACTAGAAGGAAAGGGCGAGACAAATAATCAGCTTCCCATCGAAAACACAAAGCATTGGATTGTTGCTGCTGAAGAAGAAAAGTGAGCAGGGAAAATGATGCTCCCAAAATTGCCCCATAACAGGAAACCCTATAAATGTCTCCCATCCTTCTGCTAGATCTGCATGAATTTGCAGTGTGAGCAGCAGAAAGGGCAGATGTTGGATCAAAGAGGAAATGTTTACCTAAACAATGAAAAAAGCACTCTCCCAGCTTCTTTATACCCAATGCATGCCAGATTGCGCATAGCCTTTACTTGCTAACAGAAATGCAGGAGATTTCTATTAAGCATAGTGTTGCCTGATAGCAGCAGAAGCAAATAGACAGTGAGTATGAGGAGGGAAATGAATGCCTGATAGGAATTCAGTCTGGAAGCCAACAAGAAATCATTAAGCATGTGTATGTTCCATCGCAATATCTAATATGATAATATTGTCTTTATTGACATGTTGTGTGCCTTTCAGCTCTAAAGTGGAGTTCATCCTATTAAAGTGCACCTTTTTGGAAATGAAATGTATTAACTCATAAAATTCAGCAATATGCTGAAACAAACAGTAAATAAACTGTTCTGGACATTCTCTTGTCACCATGACAGGAAAGAAACACCAAAGTGTGAATTTAGTATATATTCTGTAGAATTAGATAAGAGGTGTTGGCAGTGTTCTAATGCTCAATTAGTAAAACCATAATATCCCAGCAATAAATGTAATTAATATTCACTAAAACGGGAATTGTGCTACTGGGCCACCTATTGCATCCAACTATATTCTGGGAATTTATATTGCTCTTTCTGGGGAACACACATTTCTCTGTTTTCAAAAATGAGCCACAAAGCTGTCTTCAGCAGTGTATCTAACTGCATGGACTCTCCCAGACCAAGAAAGGGAGAAAGCTTCACAGAGGCTTTAAATAGCACATTTTGCCTGCATTTCTCTTTTTCCTAATGTAAGCATGAAAATGGGCATTGATTGCTGTAAAAATGATTGTGATGGACGCGTTCTGCTCAGTCCGTTGTGAATGGGTCAGAGCCAGCACCCGGACTGAATTCACACAGAAGAAGCGGCGGCACCGCAAGCACGTGTAAACACATGGGCACAGCCCTCTTCCTCTGCCAGCGCGGAGAGCGGAGGTCCGCATGGGGTCTGCTCTGCCTGCAGAGCCGACGGGAAGCCAGAAGAGTTTTCCCACATGTAGCTCTGCTTTGCCCACCCTCGGGGCCTGCTCCCGGAGGAAGGAAGACTTCCTTTAAAATAACCTCCTGTCTATGTGCTGATAGCTGAAAGAAAGGAGAAGGGAGATCCCTAGGTTTTTGACAGGACTTTCCCAGGCAGCAGTGTGCTAACGCTGTTTGCAGACCATATCCCACCACTGATCTGCCCTCGAAACACTGGCCCCGTCATGTGCTGATTTTCACATGGGCAATGAATCTGCTGCGTTCAAAGTACTTTAGATTTGCTGTGTGGTGAAGCCCATCTGCTCAGTGCATGCAGAGCATGTACAACATGCTTCAGATACAAACATATAGCTGATCTGCCTGTATAAAATGGCCATTTCTCTAGAATTTGGTGCTCCGGAACCCTGTCATTTTTGCTGCTCCACCAGAACCACTGAACATGTGGAAATCTAGGATGGATGGCAAAGTTAAATTCCTCCAGTGGAAAACTTCCAGGGAAAAAGGTATTCTGTGGGACCCCTGTGGTACTGTAGCTTTAGATAGTTTATCATCTTTTTATCCAGAAAACCTTCTTTCTCTCCTCTTCCCTTCTTTCAGTTTATCTAGGAAATAGAGATCAGTGAATCACAACCCCCACCCTTTTCTCCTTGAGACAATGACAGGGATGCTGAAAAGACTAAAGGAAATTTAGATAGCTTGGACTTTCTACCCCACTGAGCTTCAAAAAGACCACATTGTGCCTCTGGTGCTGGACATTGCATCAAAGGTCTGAAATGCTATAACTTAAGCCACTGCACTGTGTTTATATGAATGCTGTATTTTATTATTTTGATCACTATATTGTTTAAAAAGTTTCCTTAGCCTACTTACTTGGCAAAAGGCTTAAAACTCACGTTCTGACCATTCTCCCGACCTTTATTTGATCTCAGCTTTATCAAGAATAATAATAGCAGAAAAAATGTAATTATTGATTACTGGTCTGATTCCGACTACACATCCCAGTTTCACACATTGATACATCTAGTAACTTTTATTGGAATGACTTCAAAATTATACTGGAACAGAATGAGGATATGCAGGCCGGAGTTTCAGAGAGTTCAGTTCCCACTTAGGCAGCTAAGCAAATGTCACCTTTCTAAAGAGAGCACGTGGAAGGCGACAGGCTCGCTGCTGCGGATTGATTTTGTTGGGCTCGCACAGAACTTGCATGCCCGTGACGCTCATCTGGAGGAACATCACTGCACAGGGGAAAGTCCCTGGCTCCTGTACAAAGTTAAAAATCTTCCTTGCTTTCAAATGCACAGCTAAATAAAATACCTACGTTTTCAAACACATCTTGTATTAGCAGCTCTCATTAAGGAAAGTGGAAGCTTCTTGTTGCTGAATCTTTTTCAAGGATAGTTCATTTTTAGAGCTGCTGAAGACATCTATGTGGGATAGAGTTGTAACTGGGCTGTTTTGCTCTATTATTCCTTCTAATCAAACCTAAATTGGTAGTTTTTCCCTTAGAATGAAAAGCAAAGTTAAGAAGAGAAAGGGCATTTGGGATTATGCTCACTCAGTACTGTGACAGACACAGCCTTTTACCTGCTTTGTTTTTCCTAGTATGAACAAATATCTTGATTTTTTAAAGCTTGCAGCATAACCTCCTCATTATCACATTTGTTGAAACAGATGGGAAAGCATTTGGAGGGGCTGCTTAGAAAGCGATGGTTTCTACAAAAAGAAAGTTGTATTTAAACACTGATATTCAAGTTGTTGGGGAGGCAACAATCTCAGCTTCCCGAATCTGATACATTTGCATAATTTCTCTTTTGTTCTTATGTTTTCTGCTTGCTGTTCACATTCCCTCCTAGCCCTCTAAAACTCCACTGAGCAGGGTATGTTTGAAATAATAGGACTCACATACTTAAGTTCATGCATTTCACAACCCAGTCTTAATTCCCCACATCCATTTTACAAGCTGTAGTTTACACAGTTTTTTGTGGCTTCATTTGGGCTGGATTTCCATTTTCTGAAAGATAACTGTTCAGTTGAATAACCTCTTGAGTTTTACAATTAGCTCATACTGTTTTATATTTCTTTTGCTTTCCTGCCTCTTTTTTTTCTTTTCACTTTATTCTTTTTACATGCCTTCTGTAACTGTTAAGAGATACTCTAAGACTTTTAATTTTGCTTCTTTTGATTTTAAAGCTTTTTTTTGAATGGATAGGCAGCTGGTGTTCTGTGACAAGAGCAGTAATTTTCTTTCTGATGAATAGTTTATTTGAGGAAAAATGTAATTCTGGTTGTCCCAAAACAATTAACAAATTTAGGTCAAATTCATGGAATAGTTTTGGCTGGAAAAACAACAACTTTGAGATGTTACATTAGCAAAACTGCTGGATAAGGAATCAGCTACCTTTTATCTGTTGGCTATGAAGCTTTCTCAACTTTAATTCTCTGAATTTCCTCTTTTTGAGGTATGCTGAATGCACACCTCAGCAGAAAGCTGTAACACATATCCTTGTGTGGTGTATAATCTGGGCTAGTGTCCTAGGCTAGTCCTCAGACCTGCTTTCATATGCAATGCATTCTTGTTGACTCAGAGCATATTTAAATACTTAATGGAAAATGAAACTGCTCCAACAGGTGGGACTGAGGAAAAACCCAGATCAAAATTAAGTACAACCAGGTGGCAGAGAGCTCCATGTTAATTAGCGGAATGTAAGGTCGAGATCCTTTAGTGAGAGAAGGACAGCATCCTGTTTAATGTCCCCAGGACCAATCTGTAAAAACTCCTCCTGTGACAGTTTTGTGACTTTAATCTTTGGCTTTGGTTTGGGCTTTTTGGACTAATTAGTTGATAAAACTAAGTTCAATATTTCTGCTAAACATGAAATTTCCAAGGCTACTTATTGTTCATGTACCTAGTTCAAGCACACTTCCTACAGTATATAACAATGATTATGACCTGGTGTCTATATGATAAATGGTTTTACTAGTCAGTTAGAAGTCCTTGTGTTTACCACGGGATAAGTCTGCAGAATATTCATATATTCTTGGACCTGAACTTCGTGTAATATAGTGTGTTAGCATGGCCTAATTTAGCCCCTGACTAACAAACTGACAAGCTGCTTGGACTGCTTCAGGATCTTTCCTTGCATTTTATTAGGATTTTCCATTTCCTCATTTAAATTTTAGAAAGTCTTCTGTTATATCTGAAAAAGTCCAGCATCACAGGCGGACAAGGCAGCATTTTTCTTCACACCTTACTTGTTAATCCTAGACTAAAGCATCAGTGTTCTTACTGTTTCTAAAGTGTAAAGAGAAATAAATATCTTCTTCAGTCTAGGACTTTCAAGGTACATATTGTACTAATTGACCTATTTTTTAAGTCATAAGTCAGTTCTCATTCTTGGTTAATATATATTATATCAGTCTATCAGGAGCTTGGTGTCTTCTCTTCCTCTCTCTAGTTCTGTGACTATTTGTTTCTTTATATATAATTAGAACTAAAATTTCTACTACAGTTAACCCCAGAATTACAATTATTTTCTTGCAAAAGAATTATTGCCTCTCTTGCAGATGCCTTAAAAAAGCTTTTAATTTCAGGTCCAGTGGAATGCTTTTTGTCCCACAAAACAAAATATCAAACCACTGAGACCCACTCCTCTTTGGTTCTCCTAATTGTATCCATCCATTTTCTTTTGCCTTTCTTAGGCACACAGAGTCATAGACGATCTTTTGCTTCTCTTTGTAAAGCACCTTACTGAATAAAGTCCTGGCCTGTGCTTAACATCTTAGACTATGTCTACACTGATAACAAAGACAAACAGGGTCAGACACCATGTTCTGGACAAATGGCATGTTCTAATTGTGTTCATCATGTGTAGACCTTGGCCCTAAGTCTCCTAAGTCCTGTGTTGTGATCCTGTGGCTTGAGGGTGTGTTTCTCAGTTCAAAGTGCCTGAAATAATGTGGAGGCTGTGTTGTGGGAGAGTGCTGTTTTTACATCATGAAGCCAGGATTTGCATTACACACCCTGGGATGTGGCATGGTAGCATGTAGGGGCATACAAGTATGCAAAGTCTTCTTGGATAGTTGTGCATGATAATGTATGGTGAAAGCAGAAAATCCTGAGGCATATAGATTATAGGGAACGGCCTCTGAAGTACTTGGTATCTCAGACTTGAAGTGTCCTCTTGAAGATAGTTTTTGGCAAGGGCCAAGCTATGCCAGTAGATGTGCCATCTGGGAAACAACAGGGATGATGATTTTTCCAACACTGGAACTTGCTCCCTGATCATGTTTTATTTATCAGTAAGATGCAACACTAGGTGGTCACACAATAAATATTACTCCTAATTTTATGTCTTTATTTCTAATATCCCTCTCCCATTGCTATATTCTCCAAAGAGGGTGAAATCAGCCTCTTTGGGGACTGGAGCATCTCTCATATGAGGAAAGACTGAGCGAGCTGGGCCTATTCAACCTGGAGAAGAGAAGGCTGAGAGGAGATCTTATCAATGTGTACAAGTATCTGAAGGGAGGGTGTCAAGAGGATGGAGCCAGACTCTTTTCAGTGGTGCCCAGCGACAGGACATGAGGCAACAGGCACAAACTGAAACACAGACAGTTCCATCTGAACATGAGGAAAAACTTCTTCACTGTGAGGGTGACAGAGCACTGGCACAGGTTGCCCAGAGAGGTTGTGGAGTCTCCTTCTCTGGAGATATTCAAAACCCGCCTGGATGCAATCCTGTGCAACGTGCTCTAGGTGACCCTGCTTGAGCAGGGGGTTGGACTTAGACAATCTCCAGAGGTCCCTTCCAACCTCAACCATTCTGTGATTCTGTGATCAGCAGTATTTTAGTAATGATTCTACTTTTTTCTTGAAATAACTTGGGAGTGTTGTTTTGCTGTAAAATGAAAATATCCTCAGTTGCTTTTCCAAGAATTGTTAGACATCAATGAATTATTTGTCTGATGAAATATCTAAACACTGTATTTAGCTACTCAAAACCGTCTTTCATCATTATTTTAATAGATTTCGTTGACTCTTTCATATCCTTCAGGCTTTAATTCAACAGAGGTTTAGGCACATGCCTGGAATTAAATGAGTGGGTCAACACAGTCACCTCAATAGAGATACTGAGGGTTTAAATCTAAGTATGAAACTTGTTAAACCAGAGCCTTAATATTCTCTTCCTGATCTGTGAAGTGCCTTAAAAACCTGAAAAGTAACTTTGTTCTGGTTTACAAACAGATATTTCTCTGCAAATCTCTCCAATCTTACAATGTACGTACAAAACTAAGATGACCTAGTTTATTAGGTTTGTCTCTAAAATGTGGGCGCCAGTTTGCATCAGGATAAATTACAGTGCTGTGCACCATGTGTAGTCAGTAAGGCGTTTAAGTGCCTGTCTGCATGTCTTTACTTTGGGTACAACCATGCGCTGCTGTCTCTACAGGAGTCAACCTCAGTCAGCTACAGACAACTGAGGACTGTGTATTCATTGGCACTTCCAAAGCCTGTTGAATGGTGTACTTTTGTCTGTAGGCACTGGGTTCCTGCAGGCTGAGCCTCTGCTCACATACCCAGAGAAAACCCGAGCCCCAGTACAGGGATGTGTCCAAGCCTTGCTCCTTGCTAGAGTGGAGGTACCTGGTTGGGACGATATTGGGCATCTCGCTCTGTGAGGGGTTCCATGATCTCAGTTCTTCCAAAGCCTCGGTGAGCAAGGTGATCTCATTTCTAGGACAGGACAGTAACTACTGTCCTCCATTAGCATCAAAACAGTAGTACCTGGAGCACTCCAGCAAGAAGTAAAGACCGGATTTCAGTGCCCTCCTCATCCTCAGGATATTCTGGCCCACAGAGCTGGGGGGTTTGAGAAAGATGTAACAAGGAGGTCATATGATTCTGGAAAGCTTTTTGAAAATACTTAAGTTATCAATCAAAAAAATGTCAAACTGAGCTGTTTTGTTCTTTTCATCAGTTTTCTCATTTGATTTTAGCTGAAATTTTGTATTACAATATTTTTTACATATTTAGTAATTTCTAGCATTGCTTTGTCTCCAGAAAAAGACATCTTTGTCTTTTGAAACAAAATATTTGAACATTTTTTCAGCGGCACATAGTAATGAAGATAAACTGCTTGGATTTTTTTATTATTATTTTTATTGGAATCTCCATTCTGCAAACAAGTAGAAATCAGAGATATTGTTCTGATTTCAAAAGATATTTTTAAAAAGAGTTTAGAATTTCTACAGGGCAGAAATTCTCTTTCTTATTTTCAAAACCTGCTCAAATATTTTATTCCCTAACAGACCGGACTTATTTTAATTTAAAAAAGGGAACATGATTGTCCCTCCGGCCTCTGGAGACTGGATCTCCTGCATGTTCCTTGCCCTCTGCTCTGCTTGGAGGGCAGTCAGTCATTACCACAGCTTCTTGCCCCTCTCTTCCACGTCAAGGGACTTTGCACACAAGGTGCTCTGACCCTTGGGCCTGATCTGGGGTCCAGGCTGGGTCTGGGTGAGAACAGAGGTAGCCGTTTGGAGTTGCTCTGGATCTGCCCTGTATAACCTTGTTAGGAACATTTCCAACAATCAACAAATTGAAAGATAACTTCTCAAAATGTAACTTATCAACACATGTCTAGGGTAGTATAACCGCCCAAAAAATCAAGGTGATGAGATCTGCAAGAAGTTACCAGCGAGGGATGTGGAGGTCACCTGTCTCAGAGGAACTGGAGAATTTTTTATTCTGCATACCCTTTTCTGAGGAAAGAAGTGATCCAAGTTTGACTGAACATATCTTTCTTCTCAGTGGTGAACCTGAATGGAGCTCAGATGACCACATTGCAATGTGCTGTGCTATTCATGTGCAGCATGGGAGTCGCAGCTGCTGATAGTTCCTTGTCTGATTTTGGACCATCCTTTAGGATGAGAGGATAAGGTTTACATATGTCCTGTGTACAAATAATTTTGATAATAACTTCTCTCTGTGCACATTATTATTATTATTATTATTTTACTTCAAAGAGAATGATCAGGCCCTGGGAAGCACAATATTAGCTCTGCTTTTAATAAAAGGTAAATACAGCAACAAAATGCAAATGAAAAAAATACTCAAATCTGCCACAAATGTTCTGAGATCTGATAAATATTTCTGGATCATATCACATATCAGGCAACACAACAGTTGACAAAGATATTCATTATGCGAAAGACTGACTGTGGAGGGCAGAGGAAAAATGTGAGTGGAAGGTTTTTATAAAGGCACTCAATTTGAAGGTCTGTTAAATAAAACAAAATAGCATGGATACCTCCACTTTGAAGTGAGCTAAATAGTGTAAGTGTGTTTACGTGCAGGTATCTGGAATTTTGCCTAATTCTTCAGCAGTTGTTTTAGCCCCTGAAGTTGACAATAATCCTTGTCTCCAGAACTTTAGGTCTAAGGGAAGAATTCCCTTTTTTATATCTCCCAGTTCCTGCGTGGCAGGGCTGTCACCAAGCATCCCTGGCAACAGGCATAGGCCCACTGACCCTTGCAGAACAAGGAGGCTGCATCATTTAATGCCTCGCTTGAGGATTGCAGTTTATATTACATTTTATTGAAGTAGCTGAGCTATGTGCTGCCCATGAGAAAGGCTAAACGTGGCGTGACGGAGCTAGGAACCCATGCAAGCTAGGTACTGTGTGATGCACATTATAACTGATTGAGCCAAATGAATAAACGAGTGTGCAGATGAGTGTATGGGGGTATCAGGCATGTGAGCAGGCCCACTGAAGTTTATGGGGCAACTTGTGTTCTTAAAAAGCACACAGAGAGTATGTTTAGTGAACCATGTCACATTCTTGTTACAGGCTAAAAATTCCAAAGTAAGATGTATAGACAAGCCTTGTGTGAGAGCCTATTTAAGGAAATTGTCTCAGAGTCCTGGAGCCATCTGTGATATAAAAGTATACTGCATGGACTCCTTGAATAAAGGGATTCACTGCCAGGGCTTTTTGGAAATCTCAGTCAGAGATGCTTTTTATACAGCAGGCGTATAGATCTTTCACATGATGAATCAGATTTACTAAGAACGTCTGCTGTTTGGAAGTGATTTCAGACCTGAAGAATGTCTTACTGGAGGCCTGATTTGATTCAGGGAGGGGAGTGAGGGTCACATGCTGTTGAAGTGGACTTTATGTTCTTTTGGGCTGACCTCTAGGAAAAATAATAATAAGGACGAACCAGTTCAAGGGCTGTAGGCTAGTACCGCTTGGAAACTAATTACAGCTCTGGTTGTGCACAGCACTGAAGTTTCCCTTGTAGACTGCAGCACTGATTTAGTTGGTATGTTAATACGGAAGTCTAAATTAAATCAGGCTTGTGTCAGTGCTATCGAAGAGGCACATTCACTTAGCCCTGCAGTTTTATAAAATGCAAAGAAAGAAAACCATATGGCAGATTAGGGCAAATTGCTTTAAAATTGTGGCTGAGAGCCAAGGGAGAGAGAGTGAGCTTGAGAGAGCATTCACGTCTGTTTGAAATATGCCCACTTTCACTCTACTGCTTTACACGCTTGAAAGTAGAAGGCTCAATTCCCTGTGAGTTGAAATGTATTAAATAATTCACATGCCTTAATGAATGTGTGCAGGATTTGTGAAAGTTACAATAAAAACTTGTTTTGTTTTGTTTTGTTTTGTTTAATTGGGATTTGGACTACCTTGTCCTGCTAAAGACTCAATAAAAGAGCTTAGTGCAAGCCCAGGAACCCCTTTGATAAGGGGGGAAATGAACATGTGCAGTAACCAACACTTACTAGACAATCCTGGCTATTATTACTGCACAGGTAGCACAGTAGTGACTAGAAGATTTATGCAGGAACTGAGATCATACAGAACTGAAAAAAAAAAATATGATCCCTGCCCCAAAGAGTTTTTAACGTAGTTTTATTTCTGAGCCATATGAGGCTGTAATAAGGACATGAAACGGAACTTGTGATACATATATGGCAGTCTGAAATCCTCTTTGATTTTAATAACCTGAAAAGGTCTTCTATCATTTCACATCCAGAATAAGGAGAAAAAATTAAAGATTGTATTTTCTTTGTAGGAATTTGGCTTTGCTCCACAGCTCTTCTGAGTCATTATATCAGCCTTCTGTGGACACTCCATGGATGCCTGGGACCACGAATGGGGTATTAGCTCCTGAGTATGGGGAATTAGCTCCTGAGTAGCTAATACACTGCAATACATATTAGGGCTTGAGTACTGAAATGCATGGTGATCACAGATCTGGTTCCTTAGCAGTGCTCCCTGCAGTGGCCCTGTGAAACCCTCCAAATTGCCAGAATGGCTTTCCTCACATCACCAGAAGCCTCTGGAGGAAGATGCTTCTTCTCCCTGTTCTGCAGGTCCTAAACCCTTCTCCTGGGAGGAATGACAAGCCAGAAGCCTTAGAAGGTGCAGCTTCATGGGGGCTGTAGCTCTGGATCAGCACAGGGCTTTTTGAATTTTTCCAGAAGCCTCATTTCCTCTAACTGCAGTCAGGACTGCCTACCCTGTGGTCAAGAGGATTTTTCTACCTGCCCTGAACAGTGAGGATCCTCCTGTGCCAGCGCAGTGGGTTACTCCATGAGCTGCCACCCTATTCTCATGACACAGTGTGGCCAGCCTACAAAGTACCCTCAAACTGGCATCTGTCTATCTTCTTCAAACCTCAGAAAATCTTTATCTAACTGCTGAATATGCTTCGGGAGGCCTAAGTCTTATGAACTAAATTGTATTGCACTGTGTTAAAAGTGTGGAGTACTGAACAGATATTGCTATTGTTTCCATAGTAACCCCTCTGTGCACATTTATAGTCTCTTACTTACAGCCTTCACTGGATTTAACATTCAAACAGGCATTGATTAAAACATGACATTCCTAACACACCGAAAAATCCATTTTGTACAAAACCCTATTGTATGGCATAGACAAACTGGTTGATGGCCAAATTAGTTAACAGAACTTTTCAGATGGCATCGGAACAGACAACAAAAAGGCTAAATTCTCATTATGTTAAATGTCTAAGTGAACCTTCACAAACTTAGCAGTGCAGGCTGGAAAAATATGAAACATGGATGTATCAGGGATATCTCAGGTAAAGTCTGCTGAATTCATCTTTAGCCTGAGGTGATTTCATTTGTACCTTTACTGATAATGATACTAAAAAAGTATTGACATACTATTGAACCAAGATATTTTTCTAGGCTGGGAGGCAGCAGTAGTATCCTGGGGCTCCGTGAGTGTCTCTCTCTTTCCACTCAGTAATCCCCATTCCTCAGCCAGTTCGATCTTATTGGAGTCTAGGGTCTCTGTCTGGTGGACTTTGCGATGGAAACTGCCACATGAAATGGCTTTGGGTTTCTATCTTCTGGAATGATGTGATTCCCCATCTCCAGCACACTCTTCTTCACCAGCTCCCATCCCATGATGTTCTCTTCTTCACCTATCATCCTACAATACGAGACCTGCTTTCTTTCCCCACTCCTACCTTTGGGCTGAAGATCTCCACTGACCATCTACCCCCATCCCAGGCTCTGCCCTACAGCAGAGCTTGGCTGGGGCGAGGGGTGGAAAAGGGTAGCAAAGACATCACAGAGGTAACCATGCCCTAGTCTGGGAGGCAGGAATAGAGGTGTGGGTCAGAAACTCAGGGCAATCAGGTAGCACAGAACGAGGAACCCAGACTAGCATCAAGAGCACCACAGCCGAAACAGTACCTAATAAAATGTGTGGGTTTTGTATCACATGTATACACAGAACAGGAGTGCTATCATGGTATCTGCACTGTCCATTCAAACTCCTGATGATATTAACTTCCATCTACCTCCTGCTTCTGCCTTACTCTACATCTAAGTACAGTTGAGAAATATCTGTATTCCATGGAATCAAAAAATCAGTTCCCATCCAAATTCAGCTGTACAGCCTTTCAAGCAGAACACAATCATAGGTATGGTTGGACTCTGAGAGGTCATCTATTCTGCTGTTCCTCAACTCTTTTTAACCCTACTTCCAGACAGCCTTTTTGAAATTATGCCAAGGATCATCTAGTACAGTGTTGCCATGATGTTTTTCATTTATATATGAATAAAAATTCAGCTCCCCTGGGAAAAGTCTTTAATGACTTTTATTTTCCCCCATTTTGTTTTCTTGCTTGCATGCCTGGAAATATGTGTGTGTGCATAAATATTTAAAAGCTTTTGAAGCTCTTTCAAAACAATTGTGAAATCACCTTGTGATGTCTTACAGATCACCAAATGGTGCGCAGATCACAGCTTGAGAAACATTCATCTACATTTGATGTCTATATTGTGAGGAGATGAATTGCACCTTAAGGCTGTCTCTATACTAACAAATTAAACACAGCCAGGAAACATTCCTCAGCTCTGGAGCTCAGTCATCCCTACCATAAAACAGTCAGCACAACTTTGGCCCACACCAGCTAGCACTCTGCCAGATAACTGCTGGGCACAGAGCAGGGGTCAGTGCGAGTGTTCCCAGTACAAAGTTTCAATGTGGCCACTCTGTTTTGGAGGGTAAGAGAGACTGAAGGTACGGACCTAGCCAAACTGACCCAGTTTGGCCTCAGTGTGAGAGAATCAGCCTGGTACTGTTTGTTTTACTAATATAGACTTTAGTTAACATTGTAGACACTTAAATGTGGTCAAATGAAACTTTCCATCTCTCTGTCCCTCATATTAGAAGGTACCACCACACTTCATCTTGTCACTTGTCATTGCAAAATCAGAACATTTCCTAATAGGTCAATAACCGTGGTGAAGTCTCCACCAGATTTCAAGGTCTCTAAGATCAAACTATTTGCCACAGTGTTTTCACTAGATAATGTCTTCCTTTTAGCAGGTTTAATTAAATATTTCTTTCATGAGGTTTAGGAGTTGAAGGGTGTGCCAGAAAAGCTAGCAATTCATTTAGCATTCATTTGCCTTAATTTTAGATCTCTCAAAATAAGGATTATGGTTTACGCTAGTCATATAGGCTTTCACTATACTTACAGAGAGTGATAATCTCCTCCAGAGGGTGATTATTCCCAGACAAGGTAGACATTTGAGAGATGTAGAATTACTCACTCCAGGCAGGAGTTACAGACACTTCCAGTGGTCATAAAAGGTCATGAGACCAAATTTTCAGGTGAAATGAATTTTAGCCATGTAGTATGCATTTCAGACAAAAATGGTATAAAAGAGAAAGGAAGTGAATAACTGAAACAGAACAGAGAATTTAGGAAGGCAATGCTATCAAGGCTGGAATGATTTCACCCATACATATTTTACTTTGAATTAATCTAAAAGATGTATGATTGAATCTCCATAGCAATGAAAGATAACATTATCTAAAAGGCTGAGAAAAACTGGGTTTGAGTATTCACTGTGCTACAGCATTCTACATAAAATTGGGATGATAATAATATTTGCATCTTTCCATACTTTGTGTGATTCATTTTTTCAAGTTAGTTGTTTATAACAGGGAGTCTGTCTGTGGGTTTGTTCAGCGACCAGTGCAACAGTGTCTCCACAGTCAGTTGTTCTCCAGGTGCTACCATATCACATAATACAAATAAATAATAATCTGCAGCTTTTCTCTCTCTGTTTTGTTTAGCTAACATGAACATCACACAAAACAGGGGGAAAAAAAAAACAGCCCAAAATCGTAACTCAATGTTTGCTCAGATTTCCATCTGCTCCCACATCTCTGCTTTATATCTTGAATACATCTCCTGTGCTGCCTTTATTTTGTAACTGAGCAGAAAACGAGTTTTATCTAATTGTCAGATTATACCGTGTGTATCATGAACATAGTTCAAGAGCCCTTACCAAGTTTTTGAGCAGTTTATCTCAGGGAGTTCAAATGGTTACCGTTCATTATGCTGCAGCTGTATTCTCCCAGAATACAAAAGGACTCATGGGTTTCAGTACAAACCAACACATGATCTTTCTCGGTAAAGAAAAACACACTTTCTGTTGATATTTTCCAGTGCAACTAAATGAGGAAAAGAAAACAGGACTTGGGCAGATGGTTGGGACAGGATGAATGCTGCTTACTCTGCTTCAGAACATCTGTCAGACCCACTGCCAGGAGCAGTCTTCACTGAAGAATGCTGTTACTGTACTATTTTTTCAAATATTAAAATTATTGATCTAACTTATTAAAAAAACAAAACGTCCAGACACTGTAAGCCTTTTCCCTTGCAGCTATGCTCAGAGGGAACTGGGCTCCCTGTCAGTGTAGAAGAGCAGCGGAGAGCGCTACCATCAAGAACAGATGCTCTCAGATCCAAAGAGATGCTGAGTGTCCTGTTGAGTTCAGTGGGAGTCAAGATCATTCAGCATCTCAGCTGATCTAGTCCCAGGAACTTGACACTTGCCGCCTTTATTTTGCACAGCACCTAAAAGCAGTTAGTCTTGTTCCTGTCAGCAGGATTGCATGCACGAATGAGCACGACCCAGGACAGGAGGGCTGTGAAAACGGGCTCAGCTGTGAAGTACTGATTCTCGGTTATTGGAATGAATATCACCAGTGGGAAATCATTGTCACAGGAGTCTGTAAGCCATGTCCCTCCATTATATCTGGTTTGAATATATTTGAATATATTTAGCAAACAATTCATTTAGCAATAGACAGTAAAACACAGACCATAAACAATAAGCTATGTTGTTCAGAAATATTAATTGTACTCAAAGACGAACAAGACACAAAGACTTCCAATCCTAGCCATGCTATGCATTTTTTTTCATTTTTACAGCACCAGCCCCCGAGTATGAAGGTGACAGACATAGTGCTGAACATAGCACACACCTTTTTTCATTTTTTTCTCTGAGAGTAATTGCTTGCTTTTTCCTTCTGCATACCCACCCTTTCTCTCATGTGTGCTGTGGGCTGTCAATGAGGCACTTGACCTCCCTTTGAGGGTACAGGTATACGCCGGTTCCTGTGCAGCTGGTGCCAATGCTGCTTCATGGATCATTTGACAGGGGAAATCCTGAGAGCCAGCCAACTGGCACCGCCTTTGCCAAAGACTAAAGATGTTGCCTCAAACTTTTAAGCTCCTATCTGGAGACTCATAAATCCTACGCTCTTGTCCAAGCTAAGATAGCATGCGTTACAACATGCAGTGCTGTTGATTTCACTGGCGAATGAAGGGGTGTATGCTTTCCAGAGAAGTGTGCCACAAACGTAAAAAGCTGTGCATAATGCATTTTCACTGAATGAAGCATCCTGCACTTACCAGTCACACTTCTGTCTGGACTATTTTTGCATATGATTGGTATGATTTACTTTAAATGAAGGAGATTTGAAAAAGAAAATATTGTTTTTCTGTTTATTTCAGCCTCTTTATTTCCTGAATTTGGCAGTGTTTTCTATATAGTCAGCAGTGCAGTTTCCTAAGCCCTGGCAGAATTATTTTACCCTATTGTCTGTTTGAGTCTTTCACACAGAAACAGGAAAGAGAAAAATGTTTTTTTTTTAAGTTTTTCAAAGGTTGTGAAATACTAACAACAAATTATTGTTGTTATTCCTGTCCCTCTTCCTCTCCATCCTATAGCCTCTTACATTTTTACCACATTACATCTGCAGACTTTGTCTACATGTTATCCTCCATGCTGATATAGTTGGCTAGGTGAAGTTATATAGGTATAATCCCCAACATAAACAATTTTGGTCTGCTTTAAGCGTAGCTTTTCAATTTAACTTAAATCTTTTCTTCAGAGGCATAAACAGACCAAAAAAAGCCACTCTGATATGGGATTAAGACTGTTCAGTTTGAGGTTTATTTGTATCCTGCCCTCAAAACCTTTTGCATATAGACCAGACCATATCTGAAGCTTTTTGAGAGAAACTGTGTAAGTTTATACCATGTTCTTTGGGCAAGTATAAGCTTGGCTTGTCCACCTCCAAACTGAGTAGAAACTGTCTGACTATTATATGATGTTTAGCCCAAGCTAATAAGCCCCTTTTTGAGGCCTAGCACCTTAACTGTTTAAATAATTGCTAAAGAAGATACATGTCTTTATTTTCTCCACTGGAGCAGGCAAAATGAATTAACCTTGTTCTCAATATAAAATGTAGACATATCTGAAATTGCTTTATTTGTATCATAGACTGCTATAGTATTCTTTTACATGTTCTTTAAAGGAATGCCATCAGACCAGGCAACTCTGTCAATTATGATATGATTCTTATGTCTAGCCATTTGGCCATTTACGGCCATAATTCTCTGGACTTTGACCTACTAGAAATCACGGACAAAAAGCCACTGCATAGCGTAGATATGTACAGTTCACAGTATAGGACTCTATATTGTACATGATTTGAGTTCAGTGCACATGGGATGAATCTGACTTCTTGGATTTACTATGCTCAAATGCAGGTGTCTAGTAAGTCCAGTGTGGAATATGGTAGACAATGTTTTTGAACTAGCTAACATAATTTGTGCTGCACAGCCCATCTTATTTCTAACAGTGCTTTCCTGCTAGTGCACAGTTTTTAGTCTTCATGCCTCAGAAGACACAAGTCCTTGAGTGGTTTCCTTGTCTTGCCCACAGCATTTTTCAGTTATATTAAGGCTGTTTCCTCTGCTGGGATGTAACAAACTGACACACTAATGCAAAGCTGCTATAACCTGATTTTCAGCCTATACATTGTGCTGTATGTCAGGAAGACTCTTCTTTACAGATCTGCTCTTGGTTCCATTGCTAGGAAACCTTCATTAATTTCACCAGGACTGGATTCTGTTTTCAGTCCTGTGACATAAGTAAAATGACAATAAACTAGTTTACTGCTGAAATGTAATTACATGTATCTATGACAAGCTTTATTTAGCATATAACCTGGCATACTATATTTTGGGCTCTGAAACAAAAACAGCGATCTTTTTTTTTATAATGCATTGTTTAACAGGGAATAGAGATATGACGGATTTTAGGCACCAATGAAATGGAGAGGCAGCAACCTTTAATTAGGTTTCCTTTTGTTCACCTCATGTTTAACGAAGCAGCAAATTCACAGCTCAGTAGCAAATGAGAGCTAATCAAAAGAAAAGTACTCATTTGTTTAACTTATGTCCATGTCTTTTTCAGATGAAAATCTTTTATTATTGTTTGCTTTTCACTTCTTTCACATGAAGAAGAATAGATCTTGTAGATAAAAAGGCCCAAAACAAGTGTTCAGAATTGCAACCCTGTCAAAGCTTTCAGATTGAGAAAATCTCATTTTAAATGTTGGAACCTCTTTGCTGTTCGGTTTCTTTGAGGAAAAGAAAGAGTCACGTCTCTCCTATTATAAACCAACCATTTTGTTCCTGTAAGCCAACTGGTTTGTATGCCATCTCCAGTGCAATGTGACATAAAGAGGAAATATCTCTTCACATGGCCAAGAGGAAGCTTTGCATGTTAGTGACCCAGCTGATAAAAAGTACAGAAGGCACCATTAGGAGAAAAAGGGTCATTATCTTCTCTCGCAGGAAAGAGCTTTCCTTCATCTTGAAAACAGCCCGACGCTTTGAAGGCTCTCTCAGCATGTTAGCACCAAGACTACAAGAGCACTGTCTATGGCTTTCAAACTATTCTGGGGATTTCTTTAGCATTAAGATGGTGCTAAATTAGGCCAGAAAACAACTTTTTACCCCATTCTAAGGTTGCCTCTGACTATATGATCTGGACAAGGGTTTTTGTCAGCATTGCACATGTTTTAGCAAGTACTGATTCTCGCTAAATATACCTATTCAGCTTCTGTCTAAGAAGCATGAAGAATGTCATTTAGAATATTCTTATGTATAGAATATCTATTTACCTCAATAGCTGAAACTCACTTTAATTTTCAACTTTGGGATGCTGTACCCTTGACATTTTGCCAAATATTTTGCCAGACAGTTTCCTCATGTATGCAAAATCATGATAAATCATGTTAAATCTGTGGAATGTTTGTGATGGTATAACTGAAAGCAGAATCTTTTCCTTTATATTTAATTAATACTATTAAAATAAAAATAAATAAAATCTCTTGAAACAGTTGAAACCACAGATTAGAAACTTGTTTCTACCTGAAAATGCCTACTACAGAGTTGCTTCCTGTTCAGTAATGATTCATGGGGCAGTTTTTCAAAAGTAATTAGCGAAGAAGAAGAAGAGGAGTTATCTTGTGAGAGGGCAAAGAGAGTGAATGGGAAGAAACAGAATAGAAGAGTGGTAGTTGTTTTCCAGGAGCTGCTTTCAAAGTGGTTCTTACTATGTGCATTGCTGGTGCAAGGTGTTGCTTTGAGCCAGCTCTGCAGACCTTTAAGGGGTGATTGCATAGTTTTCTGAGATCTGTAGGTCTCTTTGAGCATAAATACCATTTCTTAGGGACTAAACATGTGCATGTGCTCTTCTTGGATTGTTAGGCTTAGTTCTTGCCTGGGAACAAATATTCTGTGATGGCACCATTTAAATGCTGTAAGCTGGAGAGTTTCAAATTGGGAAATTGTTCCCAGTAGATAGCACAGATTTTGTAACCTTTCTTATACCCTTTTAATGGAAATGAAATGTAACTCTAGACAGTGAGGGCTGATTCACAATTAAAATGAACAGGTTGGTTCGCCTGCTAGCTTTTTTTTTTTTTTTTCCCCAGGGTTTGTTAGATTCACATTTACATTGGTTATAACTGCTATACTAAATTGTACTGTTTTAGGCCTTGTGTCCTAATGGTGGATGTTTTCTGAAAAAAGGAAATAAGTAGAGCTGAGATTCCTAAGAACAGGACTGCAGCTTGAAAGATGTGCTCCCACATTATGTTGCTTGAATTTAGGCTCTGAGTATAAAAGTGTATAACTGAATTTGGGGAAATTATATGCACATCTGGAGAAACTTCTTGTCTATGAAGGCTGTGCTTGTCTAGTAGTAAAAGCCATAATGCTCATGACATTTAACATAAGATCTGGCAATATTACAGAAAACACACGGGACAGATGATCATTACATTTCAGATGTCTTAACAGACCTCTTTCATTCCTGCTTTCTGTGGTTCCATTATTTTTAGTACTCCCATGAAAATAGCTATAGTAATACAAAACTATTGTCCCCCTAAGTCTTCCCCCATGACCCTTAAAATACACCTTCAAGACTTTATTCTCTCTGCATGATGGACAAGGACTTGTGGTATCCGTGCTATCAGGAGGCGAATCAAATTTTGTGACAGATTTCAATCCGTAGAGCTGGCAGGGGAGGATGAAAAGAGCTCAGAGAGCATTCAAGACATGGAGTCAGTTCATTTGAAAACAAGCTACTGTGTCATTTATCATTGAGTGACCGCCTGCACTGGTCAGGTCTGTAGGCCCTACTGCCTTCATATTAGAAGTAACTAAACTCTTCATTAGTGTGATATCCATACTCAGTCGTGAGATGTGTTCATTTCCTGACATTATGAAAAGGTATCACAAACACTGATTTGAGCATGCTGTACTATCTTCAAATATTGTTTGATCTGAGCCTTGAAAAAAAAATGGTTACGGCATACATATATCATAAAGTTCTCTCTGCAATATAAGTAGCTTGTTTTCATGCCATAATCTACAAGAAAAATGCAGACACACACACATACATACTTGTATATGTAAAAATACAAACTGAGCCTGATTTTCTGTTATATTTTATCTTCTTTATGCTTCTTCAGGAAAGACTTTTATTTTAGCTAGTGAAACATGTTTGTAGATGGTAACCTCCCATATCTACAACATGCCTGACCCATCAGCCCTGGCACAAGGACTGTGATGAACGAGGTAAGATGTGACAGAGCTCCTTCTGCTTTTCAGAGAGGTATAAAAGATAGTTGAGCTGTGTAATACAAAATAAAGAATCCATCACTAACTTCTAATGTCACTTTTGCTTCCCAGATACAATAGAGCCACAATTCACTCAGTATGTAAAAACTGGGATAAATATCTATTCAGTAATCAGAGTTCATCTTGCTTATAAAATATTTGAGGATACTCAAAGGTAACACAAATGTAAACAGCAGAATGTGTTGTATCCTGTACATATGCATAAACATAAAGACAAATCAAAGACTAGACATAACCTTGGATTTTCTTCTTTCCTCTGGCCAGTGGAATGAGATCCAACGAAAAGAGGCAAACACAACATTAGAAAGGGCTGCACAAGCCACTGCCAAGAGCTTTTCCCACACCCAGATACTTCTGTAAATGTTTTTACCCAACTACAGTGCCAGCTTCAGTCATTCCTCTTCCCGTCAGTCCTCTCCAAGGGTCGTAGTAAAGAAATGTAAGCTAGCACGAAATAACATTGTCAGCATGGCTTACTGTAAATGATAACAAAATGTAGGCCTCTAGCCCTAATCAAAGCATCACATTTTTCCAAGCTTATACACCCAAACTATACCCTTTTCCCCTAGAGCTGAGACAAAATTGCTTTGAAATGGCAATATGAACTTGAAGAGTTACCTGTGTTCTGAACTGCAACCTGCTTTGTCAAATCTCCTCCTCTGCAACAGGATTGTCATACCAGGCATTGTCATAACACGTAGAGTTTGAAATGGGAGAAGTTTCTTCTAGGCCAGGTGTGTAGCTATAGAGTTGTTTGCCCTGGAGACAAATCTGAAAAGAAAACCAAGCAGATCCATTTTTTAATGAATAATCAATTTTAAAAGTCATTTGTTAATTAATGGAATGAAAAATTCAGTTTCAAATGTTTGTTTCTTATTTTAACCTCTTCTACAATTAAAAAGGTAAAAATAGTAAATAATTGATATTTCATTTCTTAACTAAATCTATGTAACTCATGCCAAACACCCATCTCTGCTTAACTCTCAATATTGCAAACCATGTCTGACAGCTTCTTATAACTGATCTGTATTTACTTGCAGTTCCACATATATTGTTATGGAATTAGACAAGCTGTAGAATTTCCAGACTTGAATTTCAGCAATTAAACATCCAAGCTTTATCTGGATCTATTTATCTTCTGCATTTAAAAGCTCTATCGACTTTTATTGGAAAAATCATAAAGGTTTGATTTCAGCAATACTATTTTTTTCTTCCTTAAGGGCTGCTTAGAAACCTCTTGTCCTAATACTGACCCAGTGTGATTCTAGTTAGCTAACACATTTTGATAATGTCATAAACTGAGTTTAACATACCTACTGGCACATGGGATCATGCTAAAAGTGCTGCCGGATCCTTTTTGAGAGCTATCCACACAATACAGTGTCATGTTAGTGTGTGTCCAAAGTGAGTATGTGTGGTAGTAACTATGCAGATATGGCAGAAACTATGCAGATACCTTTTAACTGAAACAAAACCTGAAAAAGCCAATACTAGTTTCCGTGAATTAAGCCTGCAAGGAAAGTCTCTTGATATGTTCATTTCAAGAAATCTACTCACAGTGAAAGCACATTGATAGCATCTCCCCAAACCAATAGTGCATGTTTCCACGTAAACTCTTATATCAAGACTACATCACGCCATATTAACACTGGGTCATGTGGTTAGGCATTAACTTAAATGAAAGTAGTTAAGGAGAGGTGTGACTCTGAGTTCACAAACTAAATGCTTTCATCGTCACAAATGTAATTACGTAATAATAGCCACTTTAAAAAAAATACAAAAAAAATGTTTGAGGCATCAGGAAATGATTCATCTTGTAAAATATTTAATCTCCACACATCAAAGTATTGCATGCATTGAACTCCTTGTCTTCTTCAGTCATTTACACCCTGCTAAAACTGACATTTAGAAAATAACTAACCTCTGTTATCCAGCTACAGACACTTCACCAATCATGAAAGAAGGAAGTTCACCAAGATTGAAATTATTGAGACTGGGAGTAATACACGTGACAGGAAGTTTATTAATGACCAAGAACAAAGTTTCCTTCACTAGGCTGCAATGCAGATCTCTTATCTGTCATACAAATCTCACTTGTTTCTAAATATCACTACATTTGTCCTATTTTAAGATACACAACTTTTTAATGTCCTGCTGACATCAGTAGGAATCCCACAAACACAATCTAAGCGTGGCGTGAGTTTTGAATTTGAAACAATTCATACTTCTTCCTTCAAGTGAGTCTAATACTAGCATCAAGAACAATAAAATGCATCCCACCCTTTTGTATTCTTACTTTTTCAAAGTGGTAAGTCTTATTTCTCAAACAGCATCTTAGCCCTTCCACTGGACACTTTTATATTATGTCATGGTTATTTGGGTAATGCAAATAAATCACATCTCAGGCATTACTCACACTTGAATTATCACTCTGTGGCTCAGTATTTATTTTGACATGGATGAATTTCAGTTCTTCTACTCCCTTTAACATCAAGGAAAACTGTTTTCCCTAGCCCTGCAATATGTCTGTGCAATATTCTTTGCAAAATCTATTTGTCACAATAAGCTTGCTTTGACTTCATTCAGCATGAAGGAGTCCATCTTTCACCAGTGTAACTGCTAGATGTTTAAATTTTCATGATCTAGGTTTATTATTTCTATCAATAATGGGAGATATTGTCATCTGATAGCTAGGTGCTTATCAAAAATGTTCTTCTCAAGTATTTTTTAATAGATCAAAATATATTTCCTACACTTCGTTTATCTTTCTAGACTCTTACTCTCCCTAGAATGGACTATGTATCTCAGGGCCTGCCATAAGAAACTCAGCAATACTTCCTTGTGCCACTGCTTGATTACAAAAGCACTGTAATCTAATGGAAAGTAAATTTAGGAACCTAAATGAAATGAAGGTAATAAGGAGCAAAAAGAATAAAAGATTATTTGACAAATTCAAAGTCAGCTGACATTCTATAATGTAATGTTACTATTCTTATCAGGACTGTACATTTCATTCTTCTTTAATTCATAGTTGTCTTCATTCTCCTGTTAGTCGTGGATAAGGCACATGGTAAGAAGGCTACTAGCTAAACCATGTCTAATCTTCAGTATTTTATTCTTATAGATTCTGAGATAAGAATTTGCAGACTGAACTACTTGACTTAAATAATGTCCCTAGTTAAAGGTACTTACTGTGACAATATCTTCAGTCTATCGAAGGGTAGACTGTAGGAATAACAGCTCATAATCTCAGTTAATGTCATCTTCCTGCCTCTGTCTGGATACATTCCTGACTAATAGCAGATTATTTTATGCTCTGCATTATTTTAAAAAGCAGAAGAGCTACCTAATCCCCCCCCCTCCTTCCACAGCTGTCCTATCTATACAAACATGATGGTGAAATGATGACCCAGTTGCAATCTTCTCGTGTTTTGACCAGCAATGCTGGTAAAAAGAAACTCCAGAGTGTATAACCTATTGACAGAGGGTGCAATTTGTTTTGTATTACAGCCAACTTGCTGTCAGTATTGCATTAGGAAAGTGTTTCTGAATATCTGGGTATAGTTGCCTGCTCGTCAGAAACTAAAAATAATTGCTTTAAGAGGGGGAACCGAATTTGCAAATATTTCTCCTTGACATCTGTGGTCTCGGATGCTGCTGTAGCCAAATAGGGACTGTCAATCACCATTTGAAAAGATCCAGAAAATAGCAGAGTTAAAACAACTTCTTTTTTTCCTTCTGAAGAGCAGTGTCATAGCTGGCTAAATAAGGTCTATATTGAAGGAGAGGGAGGGGAAGAGGGAGCACGTGCTTGTGTTGTAATATGACTCCTTACTCATCAGATGGCACCCATCATCATCACGACCACAGCCTTTCAGTATGCTGGAATAAACTAATTATCTCACTGACAATTCAGGTTTTAATCCCCATTTGTAAGCATTTGTCATGAGCCTTGGTGAGCCAGTTTTAAAGATTGCCATGAATTACATATTGCTCCCTTTTTAAGTCTCTGCCTAAATAAGGACAATTGCAATGCCATGGAATGACTTTCAATAAACACATTTGTGCTTGTTGCTGTCAGACAATGTGAATAGGACAAAGCATTTTACAATGCTGATTGTAAATTAGAGTTCTAATATTCAGTTCTTCTGGAGCTGAAGACTTTATTCAACACCCATTAAAATGGGCAGGGAGAGATCCTCATCGTGATGTGACTCAATGGAGTCACACTTTTAAAAGGGTAAGATACTGACCCCATAGAATTTACTGATTTCAGTAGAGTGCATCCAAGTTCACATCTCCCTTCATTCTTCCAGTCTGAATGTGTATTACATACACTTACTGGAGAGAAAATGAAAGCCAGGATCCATCTGCCTTATCTCTAGGCACTTAACTGGGATGTTAAGTTAGAAGCCTGCCTACTCTTTTTCTATCCTCAGCAGAGAAGTAAGTTTCTCCAGGGAACATCCGTCCCTCTAAGATCTGGATGGGTGGCACAGAGGGCAGAACCAGTTGTAATGGATAAAATTAAGACAGAATTAAGATGGGGGGGGGGGGAGAGAAGAAGAAGGAAAAACAGCCTTGCAGTCAAGTTTATTGTGGAATATACCTGAAGGAAGGATGGTAATGTGATTATTATCCTATAGAAGTTAATACTGAATTCATCATCATGATAATGCTTTGGAAAAGCAAAAATCTCATACTGAAGTAACTAAGTGAAACTGCCAAAAAATCCCTCCTTTTTGTAATATTTGTTCAGAGTACATTGTAGTATAAAGTCTACGTGAATGAGTGAGGTAGTATTCCTTATGGTATGCATTGATATTTAATATATAGCTTTGGGAAATGCCTTCAGAAAAGAGGTATTTTCTCCCTTCTCCTTGTTGGTTGGCAAATTAACAGCTTGCACCAGATGCATCTCTGGTGAAATTCTGTTCACCTCAGTTACATTAAATGGAGTTACAGCACAAAGAAGTTGGCTTAGGGGCTTTACATTCTAGATCTTCAGCAATCTTTCCACATAGCACATGCTTTCCATGTGCTTCACACATTTTTAGACACTTGGAAAGATAAGCAAACAGTAGATACAAGCTACAGTTAAAGGCTGTATCACATTGAAGTTAGATTCATTTTTTAGGCATTATTTCCAACAAATCATCAATGTTCAGAAACAAAGGCTATTTTGTATTTATATACTAATTTTGCATGACTGTTTCAATGTTGAAAGTACCATTGCTTTTCTGGTTGCCTACTCAAGCAAGCTATGTGGCACTAAGATCTTTGAGTGAAAAAATATTCTGGTATATGCAAAACAATAACAGTTAAATACAAAAGAAGCAAATATCTTAACATTCCTTTCCATTCTAATGTCCTTTCAGGAGGAACAGGTTCTTCCTATTCACCTCTTTAGCTGTTGTCAAGGGTAAGTGTGCTTTTCATTCAGTATCAGATAATATGAAGGTATTTACATGTTGTTATCAAGTTAACTTTGATAAACAGATTGAATTCTTTGTCTCCTGCTTTACGGTATTTTCTTCAGCCCTTGAATATTTTATGGTTCTTTTCCACACTGCTTCTGATTGTTCCTCTTCTGTTTTGAAAATGAGGACATCAAACGAATATACAAAGGTTTGTTTTCTGGAGGGGAAAAGAAATGGCAGGGAGAATTACATTTAACAGACAGGGTTATTTGCATATATAAAATCAATTCCCTGGTTATCTATCCAAGTATCTTTATAAAAGTTTATGTTTAATTGTGTGTTAGTTATGGTTATCCATACCATGCATTCTATACGTCTCTCCATGTGCTCTAAGCCCCTTCCCCATTTCAGGGTATACTTCCCTGCTCCCAGATAATTTTATTATTATTCCTGACTAATTTTATTAATGAGATTCATATTGTGGGTGTGAGTGGGACTACTGACGGATCAAGGCAGGATACAAGGCTTGAGGGAGAGTTCAGAGTTGAAGATGATATTCAGATCATCATGCTACATAACAGACAAGGATGGCAGCAATCAGGAAAAGTGACAGCTGTGAAGACAAATGGCTTAGAAATGGTGATGGGTGGCAGGGAAATACTTATTCTGCTTCACCCATGCTGAATTTGATTTGTCAGATGATCATACATTAAAAGATGTCAGAGAGAGAAGGCAAGATTTTAGCTGGGACAGAAAGGTTGTCTCTGTGCTATTGTAGACATAGGCAAAGTCCCTGGACTTTGTCCCCCTATAATGCCAAACTCCTGGAACAGTCTCTGCCATAGTTTTGACCTGGCCACTATCCCAGACAACAGTTTCAGAGGTAGCAAAGGTCATGGACCACTCTCAAAGGGCAATTTAGATAACACTGCCCTGTTCTGAAAGGAAAAAATATATATTTAATACTATGGAAGCAGCCAGACCCTGCCAGTTGGCTTCAAAACCAGAGAATGGTTAGGGGTTTTTTAGTGCAGATGTAACCAAGGAGTCATGCCTGGAGTAGACTGGTGTGTTTGTTGTGAATATAGAGAACTCATAAGAGATCTACTAGTTGAACTACTCTTTATCAATGAGATTACCCAAAGATGAGATGCAGAGGGATCTGAGAAATTGAAGAAGACAGATGAGAAAATTTTCAGATCTTCAAACTGAATGTTTGACTGCATTAGAAACATTCTGGCATGGAACAGCTTCCTAAGTAGTTTCAATTACTTTGCACGGCTGCATTGTTCTCCTTAATAGTTTCCAGGGCACCCTTTTCTGTATTAGATGCAATCCTCATCAGGAGTGATTTTATCAGCTTACAAGACATCAATGGAAATGTTGAAAAACATGATATCTAATGCAGACATACAGACACCTGTATGATGATTCTCTATTGACAGCTACTTTTTGTGATCTGTCAGTTAGCCAACTCTTCATCTTGTATTATGCTTTATTGCTATTGTACAGTATTGAATTTCGAATAATAGTGTCAGGCAATATGAAGTCATTCACCCTACAGGAGTCTGAATATATCTGCACAACTATTTTCTCAAACAACCACAATCTTCTCAAAGAATCACATCAAATTCCTTGAGAAAAACTAATCTTCATAAAATGATCTTGACTGGTATCAATTTTATTCCTCACCATTCATTCCTTTTCAACTGAATCCCATGTCAGCTCTCCCCTCCCCCTCTCCGCCCAGGATTTATATCACTATCCAGCCTGTGGTTATCCAAGTCTTCCTATTATGCCTTTTATGAATAGTGGTACTATATTAACGCTTCAGTAGTTTCCTGGAGTTTTTACAGTGTTCCTGGAAATGACAAATTAATACCATCAGGCAAGGTATGAGGAACCAATTCTTTAAGGACTCTTTCCTGTAAAAAAGGTTTTAAAAAGGCTATCTCTAGAAGATGTTGTTTGACATTCTCTTTGGTTTCTAGTTGGCTGGCAGAAGGATAAAACACTTAATCTTTCTCAATTGATACAAACTCATAGCTCTTCTTTACAAATGCAGAAAAGAAATCTATACTGAACAATTCTGCATTTTTATCACAATTAATTCTTTGATCATCTCCAACTGCTCCACCATTAGAGATTCCAATTCTTATTGCTTTTCAGCCAGATTCCTAGTATTAACACACAACTGAAATGTTATTCTCCTCATTTTCCTCATCACAACAGTTTAGTTTGTTCATATCTCCTTGACTTTGACTCTATATTGGATGCCCATTCTATTGAGAAGATTTGACCCCTAGCTGTGACTCAAGATCATCCTATTTTTACAGCTCGCTCTCACCGGAAAATAGCCCAGTGTTCTGCTAAACTAAAACTTCTATTGCACAAGCAGTTTTCTGTCCTCCTGCTTCTTGCTCATTTTCCAAAGTCCCAGTCCCAGTTCCATTGTACATTCTATGGATTAAAATGCTTCAAACAATCAAACAGTGAAAATCAACAATCAAAAAACACATGAAAAAGAGTGGAAGAAGTATTAGAGAGGCAACTAAGAGAGGTTTAGAAGAAAAAAAATAAGGCTAGCTGATATATAGAGGTAAAGACCTTCAAAGGTAGACAGTAGGTACTTAAATAGGGGCCATAAGACAAGTATATTACACAATGAGATTGCATATAGAGGAGTGTCTGAATAGCAGTGTGTGCAATCTAATGGGGACACATCAGAAATACATTGTTCTTTTATGCCTAAGAAATGTGCAAGGTAAGCAGAAAATAGTCTCCCTTTTTGCCTTTATTTCAGTTAGCAGATATTTTGACATTGTCCTAAATGGGAAATGGAGCAGGGTTGCATTCTAGTACATGGTTCCTCTCCTGAGTTCTGAGTGCTATTGCTAAGACCAAGCTCATTAAAGATTTAAAGATAAAGAAGCAGTTCTCTTACTGGAAAAAAAAAATAGATGGCCTGTGAATAGTAAGAAAGGAGATAGATCTACATGCTATGTTAATGTTGTGACTTCACCATTATCTGAAATAGTTCTGCAAATGCTTTCAGGAATCTGATATGAGATGCCAGCAAAACTGGCTCTGCTGGCAGTTAAGTGTGCATAATCGACAAAGGTCAGCTAAATTTCAGGATTTTCAGTGATGGAAGAGTAAGACCCAACATACATATCATTTGAGTGTTCAAAAGTTATGGAATATTTAAAATCCATTAACTAAAATTATCTTACCAGATAATTTCAGCAGACATAAACAGTAAGTGCATGTTTTTAAGAGAATTTGTGCTTTCTGACTTTCTTAATGTTGCAAAATTTAAAATCAGTAATTTTGGGGGGTGTGCTGATATATTCCAGATTGTGAACTGTCGGTGCCCCTGGAGACAAAGTTGTTTTATAAACTTCAGCATTTTTAAGACTTTTTTTTCCCACCCACAAAAATGCCAGAAACATCAAAGCAAGATACTGTAAAGGTGACAAATTTGATGTTATTTGAATTGCTAGGAAACTGTGCTCAGAACGTACAAATCATTACAAACTATAGCTGCCTTACTTTTCTATACTTGTTGCAAGAATTGTTAGGATGTAAGATGATAAGAACACTTACTAATTTAAAAGCTTATCCAAACACAATACCTTGATCCTGAAATCCAGCTGGATGTCTCATCAAATTCCCTCTGTTTTTTGTTCCTAAATTATTGAAATGAGAAGAGTATAATGTGATGTGTTGAACATCTGATCACAACAGATTACCTGATGTTAAGAGAAGCACAAAACAGAAGTTTTCTGTTTGGGGGTCTTTTTAATGAGCATTTTGTGCTTAGATCCAAGAGTTAATCAGATCTGGAAAGAAGTACTCATCTTTTCCATTAACTGTGTCCATGCTACCCATCTCCATTTCTCTACCCTGTGTTATGAATACCAATGATGATCTGATTAGCCAATTTGCAGAAGGAAAATGTCTGCAAAGGACCGGAATCACTCACAGCCACACAACTCTATTTCCAACACTGGACAGCAGGGTGAGTGCAAGCATTTGGCATGTAAACAAGACCTCTGTGTTTATACACATATTGTAAGTATTAGGTGCTAGTGAGTTATTTCTAGCAGACGTAGAACATCCGGATACAATTATATGTGGGAAAAAATGGGTTGATGGCTTCCTTGGAGTTAATGTTCAACCTTTTTTCTCATCTGTGCAGGAGAATGCAAATCTTTTGTAGCTTGGTAAATGTTGCTAAGACTATTTCAAAACCAGAAGGAAAATAATTCAGCATCACCAGGGGTGCCAAAAAGGGTGGCAAGGTCACAGAAAGCAGAAAGGGCTGGAAATTTAGTCCGTCGACCAAATACACCTCAATTAGGGTTCAAATTGTGTAGTAGAGCCATACATTTCCAAACATGGTCAAAATACAAATGTGACTATGTTACTTTTAATGTGATGGGATATTTGGGCACCCACCTGAACTTTGGAAGTCTCACTCGGTATTAAAAAAGACAGTTCATTGAGATCATAAAAGAATTCTTCAAACACTTTAGATGTGAAATTAACTTAAACATCCATCACTTGTGCTCTTTAGCTTGTCTGACTTAGCTTGGACTGGCCACTGTGGAAGAAAGGATATTGACTGGTCTGGAAATACTCCGTCTTGAGCAAAATTAGCTATTTCCTGTTTTCCAGGATGAAAAAACTCAATTGCTTTGTCCCTGCTTCATAAAAATGATTTGAAGGTGAGTTCTTATTCTCCTTTTCAGGAGAATGTTCCTAAACCTCTACTTTTAAAAAGGCTTTGTAACACTTATTTAAGATTAGTCCATTCTTCTGTGCAAATGGCTGCAACATTTATGCCAGCTATCTGCTGCTCAGAATTGTGTGGCATTTAGCACTCTTTCCTGGTTTCTTGAGGTAGAAATGAGTACGGAAAGTTTATCGGTTGGGATAGCTCTAGAGCCAGCCAGAAAAAGAAAAAAAGCCTAAAAAGAAATAATAAAATGAGTTAGCATTAATTCTTATTACAGAGGATAAATGCCTGCAGGTTTAGCTTAGTGTTCTATAATAGTATATCTTTTTAAATGCTTTTCCATTATACACAATGTCTCTGCACTGAGACGATTTTTTTAAAGTTCCTATTTCTTCAGAGGACTCTCTCTAAAGACTTTCTTGCAGACTGATCACTTAAGCGATTCCTTTCTGCTGAACAGGTGGGACCTGAAACATCTTGTATTCAAAATCTGCATCTAGATGAGTAGAATTACAGTCTCTTCTCACTTGGTGTTTCTCATGAGATCCAATTTCAGCAATAGCAATTATAGAGTTTAAATAGTGTGAAGAGAGAGACCAGAGTACATAGTTTTACACTCCAGTCTTACAAGCCTTTCTCTTTAAGGATGTGAAGCTTAAAAAGTTTTATCCAGTTTTAGGAAAGTTTGTAGTACTTACACAATGAAATTCCCTAATTTGTAGAAGACATCAAGCGCTTAACATTGGATTTTCACCAAAAAAGCATTCTGTGCACCATATTAGACTCCACGCTTGGATGGTTAGAATGTGGCTGTGTTTTCCTTCTGTTTATGCTTCTACCACTCTACACTCAAGAAAGCAAAGATCCTAAATTCAACAAAATAAGCCTGAAGGAGTGTGGTCCTGTAACCTTGTGGTTAGATACCCCGAGATGTGAGGGAAGGCTTGAGATTTGCCTCCTGTGCTTGCCTGCATAGCTATGTCTGTACTACTACTAGTTAAATAACACTAGGACATAGGCTGAGCACTGAAATGTGACTGTCCATGCTGTTAAACTTTCCAAATGTACATGCTTTTGGTCCAGGCCAAGTAACACTCTCCCAGAGAGTTCAGTCGACATGACTGGAAGTTTGCACAGCTGTTTTTTCAAGGATAAGGAAATTTAATAGGATGGGACCAGCCAAACTATGCCAGTTGATCCTGAGGACAGGGAACCAGCCTGGCACTGTTGAGTTCATTCTTACAGACAAAGCCTTTATGTGTTTTACATTCAGTAGCTGAAGAGAGAAGTAAGGAGTGAGACTGGCTTAACAACTAGACTACAGAATCTTGCCTTGTTCTCTTTCCGAACTCACAAATTTCATATTCATCATTGTGGTAACTCAGAACAAATTGAATCTTACTCAGAATGTACTGTAACCCCGTGATTAGGGTTAATCACCTGAGAAGCAAGTGGGGTAGATTCAACACGCTTCAACTTCAGGAGTACCTGAATGCAGATTTATTGCTTTAGCATATGATCTAATGAGGCTGCTATGCAAAAGATAGGCATTAGAAATCACTTTTTATTCCAAAAGCCATATTTTGAACTGAACCTAATGCTGGGTATATCAGTTGCTCCTGACTCTGCCCAGCAGATTGGATGCCTCAGCCAATCTGGGTGTAGAAAGACCTGGATTCAGAATCACCATTTCAGGCAGGAAACTGGCTTCAAGGTTGTGTGTGTTTGAGCAGATGCAATCACATAACTATAAAAATCAAAGGAAGTTTTCATGGAAAATACAGGCACTAGGGACATCCTAGTCACACAATAGGCTGAGCAGAGTTTCTTTTGATTGAGTAACATGCATGCACCAAATACTACCTAGACGCTTATATGCTATTTTGGATATGGTCTAATCTGTAGTCCTCTACTTAGTAGTATGGAAGTTAATAGAAAATATAGAATCATAGAGTAATTGAGGCTGGAAGAGACCTTTTGGGGTTCTAGTCCAAAACCCTGCTCAAAGCATGTTTAACAAGATCAGGTTGCTCAGGGCCTTGCCGAGTTTTTAATCTTTGTGGATGCAAATTTCGCAGCCTCCCTGGGCAGCTGTTCCAGTGTTTAACCACCCTCATGGGATGAATTGCCTTCTGGAAAGACTTGCCTTTCTCCATTAACCAAAAAGACAGCCTAGACAACAAGCTTATATTTGATGTCTGTTAGACAATCAAAGTAAGTGAAATAAATTGCATGCTTTGTGTATATTTAACCTATTTGGATCCCACTGGCTATGTCTATATTGGTAAAATAAACTGCCATTTCCAAGCACTTCCAGTGTAATTATTCTCCTCATCACTAAGTAGGACTCTTGTTCTTTATATTGACTAAACATGATACGGCTTGGGAAAAACCTATTTACTAGCTTCTGTTGGTCTAAAATGCAGAAAGACACATATCATGCAGAAAGACGCATGTCAAAATATGTTTCTTATATAGCAAATTATCTATATCCATCTACATAAATGTTATAGTTCAAAAAGGTTATGAAAAGTTACAGATAATACATGCATTTTTCACAATCATTTATTTTAGATAAAGCTAACCTAGTTTTACTGCATTTTAAGTGATCCATTTTTTCATCAGGGTGATCACTATCACTAAAGTTTCAGAATAATCACCTCTTCAATGGCACTTTGCTGCTAAAAACACAAGTAAAATGCAGCCATCTTTGGCCCAGAAAAGCCAGCCATCTTCCGAAAAAAGTCTGCTGAGACTGTCCAGACCAATCTGTACAGTAGCTGCAACAGCAGCCAGTGAGTTCAGAATAAAACCAGGCAGGACAGCTGGAAGCCAGCCAGGTGGCAGTCCTAATTTACACATAAGCAGCGGCTCTTAGATTTAACAAACCAGCATCACTGCATGGCGCTGTGCCGACATACATTAGCTGAAAGCCCACACATCCAGTTTCTTCAGTGCTCTCCTTTTCGTGTCTGCTGCCTTCCAAATAGCATACGCAGTGTCCGCCAGCTTGACAGAAGCACACCTTTTCCATAAGCAGCCAGTTACGCTGCTGGGTGCATTGCGCAGCAACGCACCCCATTCACAATGGGACCACTGGGCCACAGTGCCATGACATGTCATGACAGCTTTCACAGTGGTGCTGCCATGCTCCTTTGCTCTTTGAGGGTGCATCCATTTAGGATCTGGGGGCTCTAATCCCAAACTCTCTCACAGATTAGGCAACCGAGCCTTTTTCAGGACTGGCCTCAGGCTTCTTATATGTTCAAAAAAGTGAAGTGTTGTACAGGAAAAAAAAGATATTACTGTATAGGGTCATCACAGGCCTTGAATAATGAGTGATAGAAAACACTACAGATAAAACAGGAAGATCATTTGCAAACCTATGATTTGGATTTTTCCCGGAGTGTATATCTCTCTCTCTCTTAAAAAAGAAAAAAAAAAAAAAAAGATTTTAAAGTTATTTCTATTGCTTTCCAGAAGGCTACCAGGACATTGTTGAGATGCATCTTAAACCTTCATCTGTCTGCTATTTTATTCTATTGCTGCTCTCTAGGAATAAATAAATAAATAAATAAAAATAAAACCAAAACCAAAATAAAACCCCAGCGATGTTTGAAATGGCTTCTAGTAAAAGAACTTGAAGGAGAAAAAAAAACCAAAATATTTTCTTAACAACAAAGACACTGAATAATCAGGCTATTTTTTACCTTTTTGGTGCTAGCAAAATCTCCTTGAAGGACTCGGAGGCATAACAGTATGTCACATTGTAGTTCACATTTTCTAAAGATACTTTTTGTGGCTGCAACACATTATTTAGCTAGATAAGGAGAAATTAAGGTTAAAAGAATAATGACAATTTGCTCTATCTGCAGCAGGAAATGATAATGAAGCAATTTGCCAGAAGACAATTACAGGGGTGATGTTAGGTGTTTTACTGTTGTTGTGACAGAAGAGACAAGAAAACAAGAGATACATTTTATGGATTTTTTCTAAGCATCCTTCACATTCCTCTACCTGCCAGTGACAGTGAAACTAATAGGTTGACCAGAATTTCTTTAATGAGCAAACAGATGGCTGGCACTTAAAAATCTCTACCCTTCTGTGTTTGGATCAGGACCAGAATTAGTGCTGACACAGCAAGATACATTGAGTGGAAAGAATACTGTGGTAAACAGGATAATGGAAACAGAAAGAATATTTACTAATAAGGCCATTTTTTCTCTGAAAGGCTGTGCCTCTTTAAAGAGTTACAATGTCTGACATCAGAAGTTGAAATGTGATGATAACAAGCTTAGATTTAATTATCATTAAAGCGGTATGCCTCTGGGAAATGTCCCTTGCATTGCTCTTCTTTCTTGGAAGACCAACAAATTACATATTAAAATATTTAAGGATGTGCCATACCTCACTCACACATAATAGGATTTTATCTCATGACTAATCCAATCTATGCATTTACTCATAGGGTAAAACAGTTCATTTATCATACCTGTGTAGATCAGTTACTGACACCAAGAAATAGCAATAGTACACAGTAAAAATATGTGTATATTTAATCAGTGACAGTTTATGAAATGGGGACATGCTCTTTGAACTTGGTTGGCTAAAATTACACATTTAAATGTTGCTTTGAGACATGATCTCCATTTCCCTGTTTTAATATAGCTGAGCTGAAGTCCACACTCATAGGGGAGTACTGCTATATAGGTCTCCTGGAGTAAATCGTTCCATTCATTCCTCATTCTGTCCTTTTGGGAATGCTGTGGCAACTGAAGAGAAATATATTAATTCTAAAGTAAGCAACCACTTCTGCAATCTCTTTGGACAGTAATGATGGGCTGATAACAGACTGTGGATCCGTTCCTTTCTCTAGCAGTTATTAGACATACTGAGCAATCATCCAGAACAGAGCAGATGCTTTCCCTTTTTCCCTTTGCGGAGGTACTAGACTGAAGGACCCCAATATATTTTATATTCTCAATACCAGTTGCTTATTGCTTTACTGATATTGAAACAGAAGCTTTTTTTGTCTGTTCCTCCTTTTCACACCTCCTTTGTTTCTCATATCTCAATCTACTCAGAGCCCTAATTCTTTGAATCTGGGCTGAACCAAGCTCCATATGGTCTGTGCTGAGATTTCAGGTTCCTTCAGCTATTTAGCCTAAAGCTGTAGCATATTTCAAATGAAACAAGGAGGTTACATAAAAGCTGGCTAGCTCAACCTACCTACAGCCTTGGTCCTACCAGAGGCCATTTATTCTATTGTTACAAGTGAGTTTGTGTGTCCAAAGGATGTTAAGTTTACCGATTTTGTAACTATCTTTATATCTAAGGCCAAAACCCATTTGTAATAGATTTGTGCTTGTAAGGTCAACTACATGATCTTTAATCTTGCTTTAGGCCAAGACTATAGACGGGATGGGTGAAGAATGTATTATTTTCACAGTTGGACTCACTAAGTCCTTTCTGAGGGATGTTTTCATGCATGTGATTGATATCCTTTATGAAACAAAACCATACAAAGGTACAGGTGAGTCAAAAGTTTAATAGGCTATTTTCAATTTTTGACTGTAATATGCTCATTTTTAAAATATATGTAGCTGTCCATCTAGCTCTGTGATAATCACAGTTAAGAAATCACTAGCTCTTCTGGCTATAGGATGACATGTTGTTTTTATATATCAAAGTTCAGATGATTCAGTAAACAAAATGTCATAAAATGTTGCATGCTTTGTCGAAGAGGATACACTAATATGGCATGTTATTGTTTGAGGACCTAAAAATTATACAAGCATGCTTTCTGTTTGCAAGTGAAATAATTTTTCTAATGTTTTATTGGTCCACATCAATCTGAAACAGAAGAGATTATTGTTAAGATTATTGTTACAAGACCCACACCCTTTCAGCGTCTAGTAATCATGAAGTTTTATAATATAATCTTGAGCTCAATCCTCTTGTCCTTATTCAGATAAAATGACTATTATAATCAAAATAGGTTAAATAAGGATTATGAAACCAGACCCAAAATGTTTGTTCATTTTATAAGAAAATGAGAATAAAATGTTCTGGAATGCTATAAAATGGGGATCAGTTATTCAAGTAACAGAAATGACTTTGGAGAAAGTCCTTCAGTCTCATGAGTAAGTGTATAATTAGGCAGTTTTGCAAAATTCATTATTTACCCAAGAGATAAGAACAGGTTGAAGAAACTGTTAACTGTTGATAACTTAAATAATAAAGACAGAGTTTTATAAAACAGTCAGTAGTCTGAAAGGTATTTTTCTCCAGATAAGAAATGTGCAATAAATAAATAAGTAAATAAATACACTTTTAAACAGGTATGTGTACTTTTTCTCTGAGAAAAAAGGAACTGAGAATTTCTGATATAAGCTTACATATGTCTACAAAGTTGCCTGCATCAGTGATGAATTATTTATTTTTATCATTTTTAGTTCAGCTCTAACATCAGAGATATTGAACTCTCTTCATTGATTTATGAGAAATATTAGCTGACACATCAAATCAGATGTTACAAAAAAGAAAAGCAATGTTAACATTTCAACAGATGAAAATAAGGCAGAATGCAATCTGATCACACTATTGGTCACGATATGTTGTGCAGGAATGACCCTTTGGAAACAGCTCTGCAGTTCCAGTAAAGACACTACTATCAACAACAGCAGTTAACAGTGGTATGTGGAACAAAAGGTAACCTGAAAGGCTTTTTATCTGCAAAGATCTCACCTAAACTTGATCTGCCCTAATTTAGCAATCACTTATACATGTGGTCAGAAGTCTCTTTTTGCTGTTCACAAGCTCGTATTGCCCAGACACACAGATACCTTGGGCTGATGTAGCTATAAAGACCGTAACAGCAGCTCTCCTGTAACTCTGGTCCAATTTCACAGTAAGTTCTGCAAATTCAGTTTGAGCTGCACTGTGAGTTGTACAGGAGCACTTAACTAAGTGGAGTGACATTCTGGGATGCTGCACTTTTCTAACTGACCAGTGTTTTCACAGGATATGTAGATCATTCTAAATGTCGTCTTGCAATAAGTTCTATGAGTCTTAAGTCCATCGATCACTCCTGTGTTGGTGTTTTCCTATCTTTTGTTTTATATTTATACTTCAAGCTGGCTGGAATAGTCTGTCTTCTCAGTCCATCATACAGAACTATTGGGGTCAGGTTGTGGGCTACATCCAGAATCTTTGACAACAGAAGTTATGATCGCTAACATCAACTAACTCAGCCTTCAGAATCTATGTCCTACCGATCTCCTAGTTATTTCAAACTATAAAATAAATGTTACTAAAAATAATCCAGATGATGGATTCTACTGGATATAGCCAGTCAGAGAGCAGCAAGAGTGGGGCTGCTCCATGAGGGAGATGAGCCAGGAGCCAAGGGTGCTTGGAGCACAGGCAGGGCAGTGACCTCCCCGACCAGGGCACAGTCCTGCAGTATCTGAGCAGGGCCAAGTTGGTGACAGGTCCCATCGGCAGTCTCAGACAGGGCAAGGAAATGAGTCAGGTCTGGGGTCCATGCAGTCAGGAACAGCAGGAGACAGGGCCAGAGACAGGACTGCAGACAACTACAGCAGAGATCCAGGGTCCATACAGGAAGTCCAGTCAATAAGTCAGGATATGAGCAGACAGGGCTGGGCAGAGGTTGTCCTGAACGTTCACTCTTCCTATTAGTTTTGCTTCCCAGCTGATGTCTTTAACTTGCAAACTGCTCTTAGGATTTCTTTGTCAACTCTGTTAGCATGAGTACTTATAACTGTGCATATACACCTATTCATGTACATTATTAATCAATCCTGTGAATGACCAAGTGACACACTTTTTTTTATAGATTTTTTTTTCCCAAGAGCTTGCTCAGCACTTTCTCTGACATATGCAGCTTTCAGATCAGTTCAGAGTAAATCAGTATATTCAGATACCATATTTAGATAAGCATTTTCGCTAACCACTGTTTACCACCAGCACAGATTTAAAACAATCCCTTTCTTTTTCCTGTTACGAACTTTCAGCTTTAGATCCATCATTCTTTACAGATTAACTTCCCTTTAGAATTTGAATAATCAGCTAGTAGCTGAAGTGCTACAATATCCTGGGCAAACCTGGTTTCCTCTAGTCTCAGCATCTGAGGTTGCTGCCACCTTGATGGAGAAATGATGTAACCATTTTTGGCCCCAAGCATGATGTCTTCGAATAGGAGGACATCTGTATGATGATCTCCAGATCTCTGGCGGGCTTTCAGTAGCATATTCAAGCAAACCATTAAGTAACTATGTTCCAAATCCAATTTGTTCTTTAATAAAGTGCTCTACTGTAATCCATCAATATTGTATCTGATGACTTTCCAGAGGCAATAAATACCTATAGCAAGGCCCTTGGTGAATATCATGAAATATTTAATGACTCTCAAGTGTGCCTAGAAATGAAACAGGAGCATAGAATCTTCAGAAACCGAAATAGAGATATGTATATCAAGGTACAAAACAGAGAAGAATTAAAATGCCTACGAATGCCTACGGTGTCTATTAGTAGATCTTTCCAATGTTTAAAAGAGAGATAGGAACTAAAAATAACAAGATCATATAGTAAGGGATGGAGAGAATGGTAGGATAAGAAGCAGTATTTTTTTTTAACTTCTAAATGTTTCTAAAGATAATTTATGTTTCTAGCTCACAAATTATACTTGGAAAGCTGCGCTTATTTGATTCAGTAGACTGTAACTGCAAATGCAGCTGTTGAAAACTGAATTGTTTATTCTATTGCTAGGCTTTCCTGGCTGTGACCAGATGCAACCAGCTGTTAACCAGTTGCTTCTCTCTGCTCATCTCCTGGCAACCTGATGATCAACAGACCCTACAAAATGGTTATAACTGACTAGAAATAGGAAACAGTTTAGACATTGACCTTCAATCCAATGAAATAGTGATGCATTATTTATTTCTTTATGAATCCTTTGTGTGACCTTACCTGTTCATACTTTAATTTTAGTAAGGCTAGTTCTATATTTAAAGTTATACTATGCTTAAATATGAGCTTAAATGTGCATCTATAAAAGCAAAGCACAAACAAAGACACAGATAACATGACCTGGTATACAGTCTTGCTGCAAATGCTTTAGGATATCACTGAAAAATTTCAAAGCATTGTTTACATTCACATAGGTAATGCAATATTTGTCGTATTGATCTCTTCTGTTCTCACTGTGTGGCACACAACTGTGTTTCCCTGGTCCGCATTTAATATGCACACCATTTAAACACTGTAATATTATGAGTTCTTCCCAAGCTTTTCAGTACCATAATAGCATCTCAGAACTCTGCAAAAGGTAGCGGATTTTCTTCACACCTCTTCTGTGAGTAAGGATTGTTATTGTTCTCCCTTTTTATGGAAGAATGCCAAAGCTATCAAAATATCATTAATTCTGTGTGTCCGTTTTGTTTCATATGCGCCCCCTTTTTACAGTATTTGACATGATAGAAGCACGGCTCCAAGCTGCACTTGTAGTGCTTAGCATTTTTGCAAGTCTAGGCCCACAAATATTCAAGCTCTCAGAGCACGCAATTCCTCATTCACTATGAAAATCTGATTAAAAGTCACTTTCCAAGCAGGGGAGGACAGGCGTAGAATTATTTTCAAGGTTATTATCTGACTTAGTTTATCCTGACATCTTCATTTCTCTTCCTGCAATATTCTGACTCTTTCAGCTTCTACAACCATTCCGCAACATTTTGCACTATGTAACACTGATGCTGGTTCCAGAGGAGGGCATCCTTTGCTCTGTATAAGCCTGGGATTCTAGAATAAAAATACAATGTGTTGTCATCAAGAGAGACTGTAACACTGAGAGCTGAACCAGGGATGCACAGCTATTTTTAAATGTAAAATTTCCTTGAAAATTTAATATTCCTTTAATATAGATTTTGGGGTATAACGAGAGATGAAATCCTCAATTATCATTGCACATTGACATTGACACAGTTTATTTCTCAGAGGAACTGCAGTCATTACAATTAGAAGATGTGAATGCAAGCAAAATAATAGCTTCTGGACCAGCTGAGGAATTCCAAAGATAATTTCATATGATACTTTTTTAGTTTAAACTTCATGGTGAAGTGGACACTAGTGCAAATTAAACTTAGAAATCATCTGCCTAAAGCATTTATAATATCATTCCTCAATGGAGTTGGGCAAAAAGTTCATGAGAAACGTAATTCTTAATCTAGGAACTGGCTGAAAGTGCAATATGTGTGATTTCTAAACAAAGCTCAAAAAAACAAATGTAGTGTGGGCAGAGGCCTACCATTTTTTGTGCGAGGCACCAAAATCAGCAATGGTGGCAGCAGCTCTTGATTGTATTGGGCCGCGTACTACTTAAAAGTGCCCTCAGTAATATCATTTGGGACATTGCCATTTAATAAACAATCCTATTCTTGACAAGGAGAACCAAAGAAGCTGGCAGGTCTTCTGATTGTCCAATGTTTATGTTTTAAGCACAGGCATCCTTGGATGACAGAATTTGGGGCATTCAGAGCAGAAATTATGTTCTGAAAGTATTTGTACAAAGCTGAGTACCTTGCCATTTAATTTTCAGACTAACTTCCTATGTTTTATCTTTTAAAAAAGCAATATAAAAAGGGAAATTACTGCTGGGATAAAACCTACCCTTAAATCTAAATAGCCAGAAAAAAAAAGATATTCTGTATTGGAAATAAAATAGCATTGTAGTCTGGTTAATTTTATTTTCTCTGAACATATAACACAGTAGCTAATAATTTGGTAACAAAAATGAAAGTAATTTTAAACAGGCTACTCCACACTGCAATTCACTCTTTGTTTGTTAGGCAGTACAAAGTCAATCACAAGTGCAAAGCTGTGTGATTGTAAATATACATATGCTTTCTCTACCATTTAAAACCTTTCTAACCTGAGTGGGCAAATCCAATTTATGGGACTTTAAAGAATCTCTCACATTAATGGCATTTGCCAGACACATTATGCACTATAGCCCCAGTATCAGAGCAGTACTCTTCCCTCTACTAAAACTGAAAGTCTTCTGTTGTTTTTTAGTGTATGATGTACAAAATGCAGACAGGGAGAAATTCACTGAATTATTTGCCCAGCTAGATCAAACAAAGATTGATACAGAGAATTTGAAACATAAATGACTTTTTCAAACCTGTATTGGAACTCTTTTATGAATCAAGAGAAATTTCTCATCAGTATCTAGAGTTTCCATTCCACCTTTACTTGTCAGCCGACAATCATCTTTCTTTTCCGCTGCTTGATAGAAGTCAGTCAGAAAGGAGTTACAGGCACTTGAGTATTAAGACAACATTTTCTGTATGTATTCATGTTTCTACTGATTCACAAAACAGAGTTATGAACAGAAGGCCTTTCTAATGGAAATAATAAACACGGCTTTCAAAGAAAGAAACACTTTTATCCTTCAAGCCTGAACTAGTCTGACTAGCACTGAAGAAGTCAGTTAAGGTTGGTTCTTTACAATTATTAATGATTTCTAGCCAGCCAAAAGGCATATCAAATCTCTGAACAAACTCATTCAGAAGCTAGCCAAAAACTGTGAATGTTTGTATAAATGAAGTTCAGAATGTAGATCTGGCACATCCTGGATTCATACCAAGACCCAGAACTGAAGATACCCTAGTGGTACTAAGAATGGTCTCCTACTACGAGTGCACAGGATGCAGGTACTCAGTTCTCGTTGTGGATCTCTTTCCAGCTCAACTGCCAGCCACAGGACCTTGTTGTCTTAATTCAAGAGAAAGGGCATGATGCCACTGCTATGCATAAGAGGCTCCTGCTTTTCTCTGGAAAGACATATGCCACAACAGCGGTAGCTAAATCTCTCTTATTGCTAGGATCAAATCTTTCTCTGCTCCTTTCAGCATTTACACGCAAAGTCAGACAACAAACTCAATGGCAACAATAAGTGGATGACAAGCAGCTATAACCTTTCTTTATTACATTTAACTACATCATTATCATTAAGATAGTCCAGTACTTGGATAAAATCTGTTAACAGATAAAGAACAGGAGACTGAAACTGAACCTCAGATAGACAAGCAGTATAATGATGGGCTAAGGGAAGTACTTCAAAGAGTTTATAGCTAAGTTTCAGTTGTTTTATTGATAATATACACTTTCAAATAATCAATTAAGTCTGCAGCACAAGTAATGCTTGCTATTACCTCGAATTGGATAGGAGAATCTTTTTCTGGATGATTACAACCTGATCTCAGTTATTTCATTACTCACACAAGGCCTTGGCAAGTGTATATGAAAAAATAAATGCATCCTTAAACCTTACCAAAACAGGACATTTCACTAAACATGAGTTTTCTCAATATAGAATTTCAGATTCCAAAAATAGTTTAAAAACATTTTAGGAGACTGTAAAAAATATGTCACAGAACAGCATTTATCAGAGTATTACCAGCTCTCACAGGTGTATAGAATTTCAGGATACTTTGTAATTTTCTTAAAATTCATACTTCTGACAACTTGTAACTATTTGAAAAATCTCAGGATCAGTTTCTAGACCTCATAGTTGTAACAAAAAACTGTGAAAAAACACTTCAAAAAAAATAGTGGGCAAATAAAAAACAACCTTAAGTATATTTTAAGTGATTTTAGGAGTATTTCAGGACTATGTTGGGACTTGACTCATATGTAAATGTCTGCCATTAGCAACAGTGATATTCCTCTATACGGCAAATAGATAACTGCTTTCACGTCTGCTCTACTTTCATAATCCAACAGCAAAGCACAAATGATATTTTTCTGCATCTGGCATTTGTTGATGATGTTGATGATGATGTCTCATTGTTGAGATGTACACCACTGAAGTGATTCTGGGTTTTCAGAAGCAAAAACTTTTTTCTAAAGATTCAGAAACTGTATTATTAATTTCCTTATTTCATTTCAGTATGCTCATAAAGAAAGACTTGCATGTCTCCAAATACTGATACAACAAGAGGCCCTGAAACATTATAATGATAGGTAATAAAATATAAAAGCAAAGCTTTGCTTTTCTGTTGCTTTGCATACACAGTAATAAAACTACTTCTCTGGCAGGATATAGAGTTAACATCTATTTCTAAATTGCTTCAGCACTTGTGCTCACAAATGGTATGGTATTAAGCCTAAAAGAACATAAACATTATTTTATGGCATAGTATTCACATAGAAATAGAGTGTGTGTATGTGTGTGTGTGTGTGTGTGTGTGTGTGTGTGTGTGTTCAAGAAAGAGGCTCTCTAAAACACTTTTGAAGACCATGGTTCCCATTTGATTGATGAGTTAGGAGATCATAGTGAGTGTTGTCACATACAAAAAGTCAGGGCAGATAAACCGACAGAACACACATTTAATTCTCAGGAGGAAGAAAGAAAAACTAACAGAGCAATACTGAAATGCAAAAGGCAAGAAGCAGCTGCCTTTAAATTAGTACCTATTTAAATGGTGTAGATAGAAATATGCCAACTTTTAAGTAACCTGGAAGAATTCTATTTTTACCATGTCACTAATTATTGAAATTCAATTCAAGAATTAGTTCTGTACTTTTAAAAACTCCATTAGTCATGCCTACTTAAGAAAAAAGTAATCATACATTAGTTCTTCAGTACAACTAAACATGCCACAGTTGTATTTCAGGGTGCGATGTCATCTTTATGAAGTTTATAAGCTATAAAGTGCTACCAAAAAAAGCAACTGCTCTAACAAAGGAGAAATTTCAATTTGAATGTACCAAAAGTGCAACTTAACAAGAGTGTTGCTGTTAATTATTACAGAATCATCACATAGCAATGGAGCTGTATTTCCTTCTGAAGTGCCTTTGTTATGCTTTCTCTGTAGCCCTAAGCAGAAGGCAGGGTATGGTTTGCACAGGATGCATGAGAATGGCTGCACTAAACCAATTCTAAATTGGTTTCAAACTGGGGCTTAGCCTCAAACTATGCAAGAGATAGCATAACTCGCAAATCATGCATGGTCACCTACAAAATAAAACAAATATAGTTATTGTTCAGATGTATCTCACTGATACATTTTCACAATTGCACTCCTTTGCGCGAGAACGATCAGAATCTGAACCAAGTTGCTTCACTGTGATTGCTTACCCAAACATATAGTCTTGCCACTAAACATATTGGCTTGCCAATTGGTTGCACACACTTCCTTTCAATATTTGAAGCAATGAGTCTTCACCAGAAAAAGCTGCTGGATAATGCAGTTTAGAAACCTCCCTAATAATTACTACTTATTTGAACTACAATGTTTCTTAGAAATTCCATCTGATATCAGTATCACATTGTGCTATGCACTTTAGAGACACAGTAAAGTTTAGGACAGCACTGGAGAGTCTATTATCTGAATACACTGAAACTGAGACACAGAAGGAGCATGTAATTTGATCAAGGCTGCATAACAAACTTCTGGCAAAGTTTACAAGTCAACCTAGATATCCTAATATAATGTTTTAAACATAAGATTATAAAATATAATAAACATTCAAGCAAATTAAAAAAAAATCTTTCAGACACTACAATTAAAGAAAAAGTATTTTGTTTTAGAATAAAAGATTCAGTGTTTTCTTTTGCAGTGATAGAACCCAGAATCCTTTTAACTAATTTGTTGAGGAAATATGCCACAGTGGAATTTAGTATGACTGATTAAAGTATGTTAATACATTTTCCAGCTTTGGGTCCTGAGTACCATTGCCCTATCTATGACCTTTTTAACTCAGGAATTATGTTACTTGTTCTATTAACAAGCATCCATCCATGCCACAGGATATCATGGCTGAACAGAAATTATTTGAGGAGCAAGCACAAAACAAAGAGTATATAACAGACATGAAACACGTGTGTGCTTGTGTGCTTGTGTGTGTGTGTGTGTGTGTGTGTATTTGCCGAACATACTATCTCTGATGATGTTAATGCCATTATATAAAGTGACAATATAAAATCACTAAAGTGATTTTTAGAAGATTGATCCCTTTTGTTTTGACTAAGCATAACCTGTAAATCAACCCAGTTCACATCACAGTCCCAACAACTTTTCTAAGAAGGTGTTCCCATGCAATGTGTTGTGTAGGGGTGAAGCAGCAGCCTGAAAAATCATTCACCTTCATAAGTTACTTTTATGGAAGACTAAGTATTTTGCTTTTCACCTTTGCTACTTGTCATATATATCTCACTGCACCAAAACCACTTATAGATGAGAAATTTAATGTATACATATTCTGCTTGGTGAGTTTTTTCTTAACTTTCCCTGGGATTGTTACTAATGGTCTGATCAATTCCGTCTCAAGATCTGTTTGTTGGAGGATGGTGTGCAGAACATCTGATTTTAGAAAGTATCAGCAATCATCCACATCTTTCTTCTTCAGGCTGGCACTAGATCGTACGCACTAATTTAGAGTCTTCAGTACAGAAATAGTAGCAACAGACTGGAAAGCTTAGTCTAAGCAGCTGTATCATGAATCTCTTTACCAGATTCAGGTCTCAGGTACCAATTCAGCAAACATGCTAGCACATAACCTAACTAAACCTGTGAGCTAGAACAGGACAAAGCAATCTTAATGCAGGCCAGAATGTGGTAATACAGAGTTTTTTTAAGCAATTAATATAATCTAATTCCCACTGAAGCTTGCTTATCCTTGCTGAATTATATATGGCTTTCCTAAAAATATACACTGAGAAATACCTATTTCTCTGCTCAGTGTCCTGTTAACTTATCCCTTTCTCATCCCTTGATCATTTGATCCTGTCTGTCATTCACAAAATCTCATGAGACTCACCACCTCAGTAACATCCTATAAGCTGCCTTTAGTATCCAACAGAACTAAGAAAATTGAGTCGTCTCGCCACCATCCCTCAATCCCCTGTGGGAGTAATCGTGTTAATTTTCAAAACTCATAGGAAATAATTCTCATTCTCAAGTGTTTTAAGGCCCCTTCAAGGCTAAAGCAATGTGAACTGATTCAGTGTAAATAAGGCTCATTAAGTTTAATGTAGTTGAACCTGATGATGGCTGGGCAGTGTTAGCACAAGGAAAAATCTCGCCTGCTCCTTCAGTACTATTTCTGCTGCAGTATCTTCTGTTTCTTTCCTCAGATCAAGGCAATTTTTGGCTGTCTACAGATAGCCAAAATGCCATCTTAGCCTGGATTGGGAAGCAAGGGGCATGTAAAATCTGCTGCCCCACCCGTTCTCATTCTTATTGCTAAGGGCAAGTTATTTTGAGGGGAAAAAGTCTCCGTCTACTTTTTTTAATGACTCATTCTTTTTGCATTACATCAGACAAACTGTTCTGAAAAAAGGGGAGAATTCCTACTGTAAAGTGTCTGTGGTAACAAGGTTTTTTTTCCATACAAAATGGAAATGCTGGTAGTATCAACATCTGGAGCACTGTAGCCTTAGGCACCATTACAAGAAGCAAGGGATTTGGACAGGATACATTCAATCTTGCTTTAATGGTATGATGTTCTGCCAAGACAAACTTCTAAGCTTTGACATATTTTATTTTGAAAAATGTTATCGTCAGGTGTTAAGGAAATTCCTCTTCACTGAGGAGAGTTTTGTAGCAGTGTGTTTGATGACATAATTACTATGTGACTACATATTTCACGAACGTCTTTCCTGACTTGAATAAACAAGAAGCAACAAACATTCCTTCTGGTGACATCTCCGTACACTAGTAGATTTAAATAACAGCAAAAGGAAAGGACTCAGAGATTCTCACTAAATGATCTGTAAAGGAATTATCTTCCATCGGAGTACTGAATTTTAAATCCATTGCTCCTAATTAAAGTAAGTTGGATGCTCAAATGCTTCCTAAGTCAAGCCTCTCTCTGCCTTCAGCCCTACTCAAAATCCCTTCTCAAGTCCTTGCATTGTTCCAAAGCTTTCACTCTTGCCAGTCTCTTGCTTTCAACTTTGATTAAAAAACACTGTTACCTCCTCCTGTTCTGACTGCTCTGACATTATGACTGCTACCTTTCTTTCCAAAATTGCCTTTATACACATAGCTGTGGACTGCCCACAGCTGTTGCCAGCATGGCTTAGGCTCTCAGACTGTCTCTGTCCACCTGGTTCAGTTCCAGCTTTGATGGGATTTCTGATTTTCAGAAGTCCCATCAAAGTCCTTATATGGAGCTCTCTGTCCCAAAGAGCTTACAGTTTAAAGGAGGAGAACACTTCAAACTGAATAATACTGTGTTAGTCGTGGAAAACATTCTCAGCTGGTTTAAATCAGCAGAAGTTTACTGAAACCAACCAGCTAAAAGTCAACTATGACAATGTTAAAATCTTAGAATCATATTCAAGTAGCAGTGTTTAATAGTAGATCCATCAGAAATACTAATAAAACACCCTTCTTTTCTTGGAATAGAAACATTTTAATGGAGAAATATTGGACATTTCACTGATAATCACACTCCACCACTCACAGTCCTGTGGACTAAACTGCAGCTGTCCTTGGAATGTCATTCCAAAATCTGTATTTCAACAGCTCGGACACATAGCTTTGATTTTTGTTGGGTCATCTTTGCTTCCAATAATCCACATGCACCATAGATGTAAAAAGTTATATCTTTTATATCTAATTCAGTTTGTACTTTTTCAGCGTAGCATTAATGTAGCACAACATGAGTATTTCCCAGGAGAAGTATTTGTCATTATAACACAGGGCTCAATTCATTCACTAAAGCAAAAGTTTGCAGAGCTCCTGGAAGTGGCCAGCTTCAGATAACGAGACCATTGGATTAAATATAGGTTTAGACTTCTTTTTTTAATCTTTCCCTTTATCTCCATCCAAATCCCCACTCCCTTTTGGCTGCTGTCACTACAGCACTTCAGATTCTGGCACAGAACCAGTAAAGGAGGTATTTCAAGAGATGGTAAATCAACTTATTCAACGCTCTCTCTGGCTTCCTTTCTCAGAGGTCAAATATGTTTTCAAACCAGTAAAAGAAGTGAAAGTTCTTTCAAGTCTCACTTCTCACAAGGAGAAGCAGAGGGGGTTTCTCTAGTATCCATTGCTAACAATATACAATTCTCAGAACAGCCTCTTTTCTTTTCTGAGCCATGGGATAAGCACAAAGGCTTACTCATTGTCTTTTCATATTTTCTACAAAATGCCAGATACAGAGCTAACTGCATAATGGGACAAGGAAAGTACACAAACATCATGTTTCATTATCCACCTTTATTTTTCACTCAGATTCCCAAGTCAACTCCAAGAAAAAATGCCAATATTCATGTGTACATGGAAACTCTATCAATATTTCATGAGAACAAGCCTGTACAAATAACAGAGTCTTAACATGCAGTTAGTCTCTGTACATAATGATATCCCAATTCCAAATGAGGCCCAAACATTTATTTTTGTATCAGCTAAAAAATCTAGTATTCATCTTACCCCTAGCAAATAAATGACTGTAATGGCACAATTCATAGATCACGTAGAAATGCCACTGCATCTCATAAGTAGGCGCAGAAACAGAGCACGCATTCTTTATAGTCCTGTTTAACACTGACACATCTTTCTATGTAATTACTTCAGTTCAAATCCAGAAGTAATGCAATCAGAATAATACAGCAAAATGTGTATACAACCATCCTGACAGCTGGACAAGCCAGACTAATCTATTTGTCAGAAGACTAATCATCACTTCAGCATTTCACTGCTGCACGCCAAATTTACCTTTCACTTTTCACAGCAGCTGTTGACCAACACTCTGCATTTGATATTTTCAAACATGATGATTTTCTATAAGAAGAGGTTTCAGTTGCTGTGTATATACTTTATTAACTATTTTAGAAAATTAACAAAAATATGGGTGGGACAGCAAAAGAAAACAAAAATAATATTACCAGTACAAGTATTACATTGTTTGTCCAAATAAGTCTTAAAAAACAAGATTGAAGGACTTGATGAAAGCAATGCTTTAGTCAAACAAAACTGGAATCAATGCAGAATAGCTGGAGGTACCTCTACGTCAGGAGGTAAGATTAAATTATGTAACCAGCTAAATTCTTTAATGTTCTTTTAAGGCATGCTTTATCTAAACTTAAAGCAGATATCTAAAGCGGGTCAAATGGATTGTGCTGAGTGTTCTCCATTGACTAGAAAGGCAGCCTATAATGTCTACTTCAGATGTAAATGTCTGCATTGTAGCCATCCCTCAAGGTGAAAAGAATTCCCCTCTTTGTTTCATTCCAGCATTTAGCTTTCTATGTCATAAAGCAATCCTACTTTCATTGCAGAATACTGTTTCCCCATAGCATCAGCAGAATATGTACTACATACTGAAAACCTGTTAGGCTTTTATTGACTTAATTAATAACATTCAATTCAATTTTCTAGCAGTTCTCAAAACGCTTTACAGAGGTGCTAATCATCCCTATATCCATTTTATAAATGAGGAAAACTAAATGTTAACATGAAAGTTAACATGATTTGCCCATGAACTGCTACAGGTCGAAAGGTTAAAATAAAACTAGAATTGAAATCCTAGAACACACTCTTCCGTATTACATTTCATCCTACCTCAGAATTATTGTCACCTACCGTCAATCCAGCTTTGCTGCATAGTACTTGACAAATTCACAGGTATGAAAAGCGAGCATGGAGATAATAATAAGAGAACTAAAATACAGAGTGAACAAAAGAAAATAATATTTATTTTCTTGTAACAACTTAAGACAAACGTTACCCCTATTTATCAAATGGTCTGTCTGCAGAGCACACTGGAGCATGATGCAGAGGTGCCTGGTTGACATTGGCCAAGCCAGCGCCAGAATGGAACATGCTACAGCAGTTTCAAAATGATGCTGAACCCAAGTTATTAGTCTTGTGAAGGGGACAAAATTTATTATCCTGGGCAGTGGGCCAGGCAAATATAGCTTATATTTCTTTTAATACTTGATAGCTCATACTTGAGCTATCACCAGTGTACTGTGCTTTGTAAACTTATCAGCCCAGTCTAGGTGAACTGGGGACTGTCGTCATCATGTTCTACTACCCCATGTAGACATGTCCTAAATTTTCTGTAAAGGAAACTAATTAAAATAATAATGTGGATCAACCTATACAAACACAAAGTAGTATAGACAAGGATTTAATGCCTTTTTTTCCCAATATTTCTGAAACAGATAAACAGTTTTAACCATTTAGCACTACAGGGTAAGTTAGAATATAAAAACACACCTGTACACACACACACACACACATATATGCATCTATGTACATAAACATATACACAGACACATACTTTTATATAAATACAATATTCTTCTCTCACTGATATGTTCACCTATATTCACTTTGTTGATACTTGTTGTAAGTGCATTTAACTACTGAACAATGTACACATAAAAGAATCTTTTCAGTAACTTTTTTTCAGAGTAGGTAGAAAACTGGTCCTCAGCACCATGATGAACTGGAAGGAGGATTCCTTCCAACCTTGTATCTGCACTACCATCCTGCCAAGAACAAGTCTTTACCAGTAGTCTGAAACTCTGGCATACCAAAGTGATTTTCTGCACTAATTAATGCTGATCTAGCCGTTTGTACCCAGAATACAAGTCAAAGGAACTGGAATGCCAGTACAGTACTAGGATGTTTAAGGCAATGAGCTTGCTGCAACACTACACATTTAGCACCCTGGAACTGATGCAATGAAAATTGTTGTTAGAAGTTTTGGGTAATGTCAAGATGAAAACAAAATATAATACAATTTCACCACTTATTTTATTCTTTTAATACAGATTTCAGCTCTTTTGAGATAAGGCACATTTCTGTATTCCTTTGCTAGTGTGGCCCACATACCGTAAATCTGGATATTATGCAAAATTACATTTGCAAACAGTAAGAACATTTCAGTAGCTGACATGTTAAACACAAATTGTTCTTAGCAATGAAATTATGTCACCGGAAAACAAATGTATGCATTATTAGTACAGAAAACCTTTAGCTAAACCTCAATACTGTAATGGCTCATAAACATTAGATTACTGACAAACAAAACATTTAACATGTAATGTCTGATCACATTAATATAATTTTGCACTACCAAAGCAGAATTACAGCTTTTAATATCTTGATTAACAATGAGACAAGAAAGCCTATCCTAACATTAATCAAAAGAGAACTCAACAGTCAAAAATGAAGACTATATTTGTGTAATAAAGGAAACAGAGCATTACATGTAATTAATTTTTTCTTGTTTTCTTCAGCTCAAAGTTAAATAACAACATTTTAAAACTACTTTAATTAAGGGTTGCAAGGGCGTTCTGTCTTTAATTGTTACTTCTGCACTGACATTTCAGGTTATCCAAATCAAAAGTGATTAGAGGCTATCAGATAATTGATTCTGACAAAAGCCAAAACAAAGTAAGTGAGCAGTTTTGAAGTAAAATTAATTTGTTTTGTTATGCTGTTTTATGATATCATTCAGCCCAAATGCATGCAACTTCTTCTTCTCTCATTGATGTTCTCTTCCCAGTAGCTACAAGGCTAGCATGCTCTCCTGTCTCCCATCTCATACTCTCCTGTTGCAGATCGCACCTATGCCACTGTTTGGCTTCCCAAATACTGGAAGCTTCTTGTTCAGGTTTTCCCTCATGTCTTCTTCCCTGTCTCTTTAGGTACTCAGCACTCAGGCAGCAGAACAGCCTTTATAATGCCATGAGAGACAGGTTTAGAGGGAAGTAGACAGGGTCTAGATCTTATGATGCATCTTCAGATACTTCAGTAAAAGATGGCAATATAAAATCTTGAGACATATCGACAGCCAAAGCCAAAGTTACAAACATTCAAAATGGAATCCAGTTTCAAATATTATCAATCTTTTTTTGCCTAAACAGATCCCAACTTTGGTCTGTTGAGTCTGATTTCTGACTTCTGACAAGCACTGTTCTAGGAGGAGGTGCACACACTTTTCAATACTCAGATGTCCATGATTTGGCAAGGGTGCCAAGAGTTTCATAGAAGCCTGTGAGAATTTGGCCCAGCGACATTAAGGACATGGCCAACTCTCTCTGGGAGACTATGAAGTGTGTGCAGAAGAAGGAGTAGTAAGACATCTGTAGACTGTGCCATAGCCCTTCATTCATTTATGCTTACAGCCAGAGATAGACCAATAATTTTATGTGACAGATAAATAAACAAAACTTTGACACACTGATTTAGTAAAGTGGGAATGGCAATAATAATAAAACCATCAATACTCTATAAAGGACTTTAATGTGTCTGAAGATATTTTCATTACTGCAGTAAGTGTTAAGCGTTTCCTTTGCTGTTAACAGTTTTTATGGCAAAGCTTTGAAGCATGTCCCACAGGTTATCAGTAAAGGCTCTATCTGTTGCATATAAAATAAGAACAAACTAAACAATCCAGAAAACTACTTTCAAGTTGTGGCCCAAGACTAAAGTTGGAATCATGACAGGCCAGATCTTTTGCTGGTATAATCTGGAATAGCTCCAATGGAACGAAGCCATATCAATTGACACCAGCTGAGGATATAGTTTGATGCATCCTTTTATTCATTCACTGAAGTCTATGTTTTTCTTCTTTTTTTTTCCTTTTATGTTTTAGTCACCAACACCATTCTGGCCAGTCACTAATAGTCCTTAAAGGTTAATCTTCCTGTTAGCTTGCATTTAAAAATGAATCTCAGATGCAGGAAATGAAAGCCTTCCTCTTAAACATAAAGCAGATTCCAATTGAAAACTAAAGAATTCACGCTTCAAAACACTCTCCAAGGATGTCTTTCTCTATTGGTAACATTTGGAGATATTTGAAAGGGAGCTAATGAAGACAGGTTTATGTGACTGGTTATAATTTTACCTTCCCAGCTGCACATTTCAGATTTGTCTCAGTGAATTATCTGGTAAAATATTTCATAATAATGAACCCTTTAAAAGGCTTTGCAACCAGTAAAATATTCTGAGCTTAGGTTTCAAAAACAATCAGTAATGTGAGCCTGCACAATAACGCACAAATGGCTAATTGCTCAAAAAAAAAGTTAAAACATTTAAGTACATATAAACATAAAATGTTGTAATGCTTCAAACCACTGCATGACTGAAAATATGAGGGCAAAGCAGGGTAGGGGGAGGTAGAAAAGGAGCTGGGTAAGATTCAAGAACATCAGTATAAGCAGCCCATTTTAATATGTGAACAATCCCCGTAGCTCTTCCAGTGCTCAGTGTCCAGCCTTTCTTACTGCGGCATTAAGGGCAAGATTTTAACTAAACTCAGATTTTTAGAGAACTAAACTAACTGAGACCAACAAGTCTCCCAGAGTCACTGGCATAAGGGCATTGCCACAGTTCACTGTGAGAGGAAAAACTGTTATTTGATGAAGCTGTCAGAAATCACCCATCCTCTTCCCACCTGCCTATTATCTGCAGCAGGTCAAGAGAAGCAGAAGACTGAAGTTCAGTGCCGTTCTCTTCTCTCCTTGCTTACAAACTGCTACGCGTAAGGATGACTATCCTGGGCTGGCATAAATTTCATTTTCCAAAGAGTTTTTCCCTAGCTTTAACAAGGAAGGGGGTTGGTATTGTCTGAATAGGCTCAGTCCCTTGACTTTCAAAGAAAAACAGTGAACTTCAGAGATGAGATTATTTTATAAAGACAGCTACCTCTGCAAGAGGCCTACTATACCCACTGTTGCTGAACTACACGGTATAGATGGGTATTTCTGATACCTTTAGAATTACTGGTAGAAAACAGTTTTTTAAATTTATTTTTTATTATGGCAAGGTAATACAGATGAGTGTTCAGTGTGCTGAACACCATAATTAATAAAAAGTAAAAAAGAAACAATTCAATCAATTTTTGTTAGCTTTTGGCAGAGACTACATACATATATACATATATAAGTGCGTAGGTAAATTATTCTGACGGAAAACCAGCTTTCACAGAACTTCCATCATTGTTCTGATTACATATCGTTAAGCCATTTTTAACTGGCCTAATCGTCTGTTGCAGAAAAAAATATTTTGCCACAGCTGTTGTCCTGAAATCCATGTGCATATCAGATGTATTCATTTTCTCACATGTATTTATAAAGACAGGAAAATAACACAAAAACAACCTAACTCTACTAATATGTCACTGGTGCTATATGTCACTCAGCAGCAGATACTTTTGCAAAGATTAAATTTAGGGAAGTTATATCTTCCTACTCATAAAAGGAATACTTGCAAGAACTATAAATGCTCGTAAGTGATTTTACAATCAGGATATATTTTCACGCACTATGTGTACATTTAGGAGGAAGTAATTACGGTAATAATGTGTGGAGGTTACAATACTGTAAAAGGGAATTTATCCACAGATTTTTGTATTAATAATGACTCCATAGCAGCTTGGCTAAGAGAAGCACTGAGTTTTTTCCTTTGCATTCATTTTTTGTGCACAAACTAAAGCTGGTATTCGAACTCGAAAATTTAGCAAATTCATAATTTGTAATATCCGCTTTTTAAGTTAATGTACTTGATTTCCTCTTGGCCTAGTTTCCTAAGGAAACAAAGCCCAATCAATGAAGCTATCTGTCATTTCCTGAAGTGAATTCTGAACTCACTAGGCAGTTTCAACCAAACTTTATGGAGGGGAAGAGGTCTAAAACATGTTAAGCTCTTATAGATTTCATTAAAATTGGAAACTGGGAAGAGGAAAGAGATCTTATTAATATTTCAATCAAGAAGAGTTAATAAGCTAGTTCTTTATTAGACGTCAAAAATTCTCATAGAAGAGAGACATCAGAAACCAGGCTCACAAAATTCCACGTTTCTATTACATTTCACTTAGTGGTCTTATCTGTAACTTCATAAAGTTCTTTTTGTTTTGTTTTGTTTTGCTTTAGAATACAACTGTAAGATACCAAATGCTTAGATGTTTATCTAGCCATATATAGGGTTTGAAAAATCTGTTGCAAGTAGGATGTTTTCCTGAGCAACTGCTATCAGCTTCTGTCAAATCTAAAAAATACATTTCTAGTCCTTCTGGTTTTAATGAAAATCTTCCAAAGCTCTCAAAGCAGCCAGAAAGCTAGCTGAAGTCTCCTTCAGACAAGCACAAAAACTCATTTCTGACCAATCAATTCTGAAGAAATTTAAGGTACACAGAAAGCATAGAAGGAAGAAATATTTGTTTTCTTTTCACTTACTATAGAAAGATGTAAAGGTTTCTGATGCATCTCTGACTAGGAACACTTAAAGGTGAAGCATTCAACTGCAGTTATCTGGTTCAACCCAGTATCTCCTCTATTCTTAGCAGCTGGAGTGATGTTCTATTATCCAGATATTTCTTATGGATAGTGTGACCTCAAAATTATTTTTAATTAAACAGCACTAGCCCTCTGATTACTGGTACTCCTTAAAATTTTCCTGAATGTGTAGGTGGGATTGACTAGAAACCACTGCAGTGATTGTAGGTAAAATAACTAGAGTTTTTCAGTGTCAATGTTTGTATAACGTCTTGGCCACATAAAACATTACACAAACATTAGGTATCATGATTGGTATTTGAAAGTTTTTGTGTCACAAGAGCTTCTGTGAATGCAGCACTGTGGATGTCATTCTTTGCACAGATGACATCCAATACATTTGAGATGCTGCACTAGTATTTCATCTTAATAGATAATGATGACGCACTCTGCAAGAACTTGTGGGAAAGCAACTGCTACCCTACGGTATTACAGATTAGCATACTGCAGAAATCTGCTGCAGTATGTGATACTGGGCAAGTCCCTTACCCTGTCTCATTTGCCCATCTGTATGAGGGTAAAAGTAATACCAGACTACCTTCAGGGAGGGTTGTCGCGATAAGTATTTTAAAGATTGTATATGCTCAGCAGCTACATAGCAGGGATTGGTAAAACTACCTAGCAAAAGATCTTACTGAAGGCATGCATGAGTAAATCTATTGCTCTAAATACGGCAGCTTTTGTGACTGCTATGTTAACTTTACTTTTTTTTTAACAGCTACCTCCAAATAATTGATCCACCTGAAAATGTTACCACTGCTATCTATTAGATTGTGTACAGGGTCCTCCTATAAGCAAGCAAGCAAGCAAGCAAGCAAGCAAAAAAAAATAACAAAGAAAATCCAAGTCTATGAGCATCCAAACTTTTGTCCTTTTTAGGCCTATATAGAATGTTTCACACCTCGTTTGTTTCAGTTAGGACAGAACAGGAATAAATTATTCCAACTCCATCATCATTTTGACAAGTACACTTAGAAGACCCCATGATTAACAAAACACTCTATGAGCTTTCAAGGATGAGAAACAATAAATTTAACATGGACTCAGGAGACCATATAGTTACTTCTGACTCACAAAGAAAACTCAGATGACTGAAACATGTGCCAAAGTTTGGGTGGCTCTGAGGAGGACAACTCCACACAGATCGAGTAACACTGTCCTGCTTCTTTCGGTTTTCTGGAGTAGTTGCAGGCTACAGGGGTGGGACAGAGACGTGTGTGGCCGCATAAGAAGTTTACCTTACCCGGCATTCCTTAATGAATCAATAACGATGAAAGAGAAAATGTACAGTGGCTGTGAACAGCAGTAACTTACCCAGATATTACGCCCAGGTGTGTATGTCTGAGATTTCAGCACAAAGGTTGAATCTACTCAGACTCTTACCACTGAGTAAGCAAAAGTATCTTTTAGCCTTTTATACACGCTACCTTTTTCTACCTTTTCAACTAGGGAAACCAAAGGCCTAAGGATCAATTGACCCACTGGGCCTGTGGAGAGCCGTACAGAAGTCTCCAAGAAGAAATAACAAGCCTAAAAGAAATGAAGGCTAAGATGAAGAAAGCTATCCACAAAAGATATAATAAAGCAACGTGTTCAGCAGCTCACTGTTAGTTCTCAGAGCTTTTTATGCTCCTGATTTCCCTTATCGCATCTGAAAGTGCTTAGCTAGACTTTGGAGGCTTCTGAGAATATAGCCAATTTTCTTACCATGCTTTAAAATATTTGTTACACAACTGATCTATGTTTGGACCCAGTTCTAAAATTGTCTCACCTTACTTCCCAAGTTGTTTCAATGAAATGAAGTAATAATAAATTCACAGTAACGACAAATAACTTCAGTTTTCCATTTGACTTGAGGCTTCTTGATATGTACCATTTTAGGGTCAGGAGGGATCAGAGAAAAAAAATGTAAATGTTGGTAAAATAGCCCAAAGTAAACCCCAACCAAAAAAGCACAAAGATTTGTGCAGTCCTTCCAGAGCTTTGCACAATATTTCCAGGTGCTGCTCAACTGCACAAGATGAAACAATAGATCTGGGTCTTAACAACTCTTTTTACCTAAAGAGAACCGGTGATCAGAAACTGCAGTGTTTTTCAGTGTTTGTACTGTTTTCCATCTCCGTTTTTTTCACAGGGAAAGTTACTTTTGAGTTGTCTTGAGTGTAATAGCCTCATTAATGTTCTAAGTATCTAGATACTACAAAAGTTATATAGAAATATAAACACGTGCAACAAGCACTGCTGATCTTTCCTAGAAGTTGATTCTTCAATTTATTCCCACATACATACATATGAAAAAAGAAAAATGGGGAGAATTTTGTGTCAATAAACATAACAGTAAATCAGATAGCAGCCCATGTCCATCCCCATGGCATGGACATATCGAGGACTGTGTACGGAAGAGCACTAGAGGAAATGTGGAAGACAGAAAGAATGAATTTAAAGGGGCAAATCATATATAATTGTTTAAACTGAGGTAGGTGTCCTCCTCGGCCCTGCACCGTGCCCCTTCCGCCGTGGGCCCCCGCCAAGCCCGACTCCTTCTGGCGCATCCAAGGGCGGCCTCCAGCACCGCGGCCTCCAGCACCGTGGCTGGGGTGGTGCTCGCGCCGAAGCGCTCCCCGGGGCGGGGGGCTGCTTCTCCAGGCATCCTTCTGAGGTTCACCCGGGGCGCACCAAGGCTTCCCCGCACCGCAGGCCACCCGCAGGTGGCCACCTCCGTGCGGAGGGGAGAAAGCCGGAGAGGCCGGCCGAGGCAGCCACGGGAGAGCCCTGCGGCGCCCGCCGCCTTGGCGGGGCCCTTTGGGGCGGCTGGGGCCTCCTGTGGGCAACATGGGCTCCAGCCCACAGCCAGCCCAGCTTTCAGCACGCGGCATGTCCACCACGGCCGCCCCGCAGCCGCCGGCCCCGGCAGTGGGCAAGGAACCGGTGGGTGCCGCGTCCGCGGCCCCCCGTTTTGGCACACGCCACGCAGGCCGGCCCGCCAGGAGCGCCCGGTTTTCCAGTCGGCCTCGCGCCCCGCCACACCGACGGCGCCACGCGACGCCTCGCGGGCTTGGCCGCCCGGGAGGGGGCCCGCAGGGCGCCGCCAGGCCAGGCGGGGCAGGGGCGCACGGCGACGGCCCCGGAGACGGGACGGTGCCTCGGGGCGCCCCCCCGCGGGAAGCGCCCCTGCGGGCGGGTCGCGGGGCGGCGCCGCGCACAAAGCGGCCGCCCGCGGCCCCCCTGCGAGCGACGCCCCAGTCCCCGCCTCGACCTGCAGCCTATGAGCGGGGAGGCGCCACCCCGCGCGCCAGCCGCGACCGGCGCCGGCAGCGGCCCCGCGCCCGCCGCCGAGGACAGCGCCGCCCGCCCGCCCGCCCGCGCCGCCGCCGCCCCGCCGCCGCCGCCGCCGCCGCCGCCGCCGCCCCGCGCCGCCGCCGCCGCGCAGCGCCCGCGCGCAGCGGGCGAGGAGCCGGTGGGTGCCGCGCCGCGATGCGTCTGGGGCCGCCGCCGCCGCCGCCCCGCCGCTCCCGCCGGCCCTCCGCAAGGTGTCGCCGTCCGCAGAGGAAAGCGGCCCCGGCCCGGCCCGGCCCCGGCGGCGCTCGCCCAGTATTTATTTATTTACAGTTTCGCGGGGAGCGGAGGGGGTGCGCGGGGTGGGGGGGAGGGGAGAGGCGCGCTGCGCTGCGCGGGGCGGGGGCGATCGTTGCGCTGCCGGAGCCTGTTAATTATTTACAACGCCCGAGTGCGGCTCCTGCGCGAGACCGTCGCCTCGGGGGGCTCGTTTGCAGCCGAAAGGCGTCGCGGTGCGGAGACGGCGTCGGCCCGGGGCGGAGCGGGGGGAGGGGGGGCGCAGAGGGGCGCCGCGGGGCTGCACCCGGCACCGCCGCGGAGCCCGCGCTGCCCGGCCCGGCCCCCCGCGGCCCCCCGCGGCGCGGCCCCCTGCGCTGCCGCCCGGGGACGGCACCTCATTCTCCTGGCGAAGAATAAAGAGCAAATGGGGCTTTTGGCGCCAAATGCCAGGCACCTCCCTGCTTTTATGGAAATCGGGGAGGTGGGGTTAAGCCGCTCTCGCTCGCCTCTTCTTCTTCTTTTTTTTTTTTTCTGCTCCCCTCCCCGGGTGTGTCAGCTTCCCCCCCTCCCCTTTTTTTGGCTTTTTTCGGGGGGAGGGGGGTTAATAATATCCAGGAGCTTCAAAGCCAGGCAGTGACAGTCATCTGTCTGCAGGCAAAGGGCGAGCGCGGCGGCTCGAGCCAGCCGCGGGGCCGCGCGGACTGGCGCGCAATAAAGTGCAACATACAAGATCATCTGCTTTTTTTTTTCCTCCCCTTCCCCCCCGCCACTCCTCCCCCTTGCAACACCCACCACCATCACCAAGGAGGTAAGAAGAGGAAGCTGCAGGGTCTGGGCTGCAATAAGCAGGAGGACAAAAACCCAATCAAATAAATAAAATTCCACATTGCATTCGAGTTGCTAAACTAGGGAGGATGGGAAGGGAGAGGAAGTGCAGGGGCATTACAGTGTGCGAGTGGGCTTTTCATTGAGCAGAAGAAAATCCTGAAGGATTTCTGTTTTGTTTTGTTTTGGAGCTATCGCATTGAGATCGCCTGTGTTGTGTAGGTGCCTCTTTACTGGTTTGCATTTTTAACGGTTTAATGTATTTCATGAGTAAAAATATGTACAATACTGGAAGTGATGAGGGGGCGGGGCAGGGGGAGAGCAGCTGAGCTGGGCTCGTTTCTTTGCATTTCATCATAAGGCTTTTAATGGATTTTTTTCCCCTTTTGGGCGCCGTTTAAACGTCAGCTGTTTTAAACCCAGCAAAACGATTTTTCCCTTCGTGTTACGTTAGCTGAGGTGAAGGGCGACACTGAATGTCTAGTTTAAAGTCTCTCTTTTTTTTTTTTTTAATGTCTGATGCAATTGAGGTCTTGGAACAGGAATGGGGCTGTGGTTGACTGGTCGCGGATAGTGAGTGGGGGGTCCAGTTAAGGTAAGGGTAGCGTGAATTTTCCGGAGGTGAGAAAGGGTGGAAAGCTTGCATTTTCAGTAGGTTTTATTGCATGAAGCGGCAAAATGTGCAAAGTTGTTGTCCTTGCAACCTCTCCTTTGCTCTTGTCTTGAACTGCAAAAAGGGGGAGAAAAAGTTCCTGTACCTTCTTGACAAATCAGCAGGCTTTGTTGGTGGTGCCGGCGTGTTTTTAATGCATTTTTTATGTGAGATTATTACATAAGGTTGATAATTTTTGTTGCTGCCGAATTTCCCCTCCTCCCCTCCCCTCCCGCCTTGTGTTTTGTGCGGATTTCTCTGGCTCGCTTTGAGTGAATGAACTGGCGATTTGCGAAGTTGCAAAGAGCCCCTCCGCCCCCTTTTTTGCATCCTTCTCTCTCCCCTTTGCACTGTTCTGCAGATGACAAAAGGAGTAAACTTCCTCTACTTTTGCTGGCATATTAAAAGGGCTTTCTGGAGAGATTACGGTATCAAAGCCTTGCATCTGTCCGCAGTTGCTCTGCTGCTTGGAGCGCTTGGAGCAGTTCGGGGGAGAGCACGCGAGGCATGCGTGCAAAAGCGCAGAGGTTGCTTTGCACCTCCGCTGTACCTTGCTGGCTCGTTTTGTGCCTCGCGGAGCGCGGGAGGAGGCGCGCAGCTCCGCGTGCGGCAGCGCTACTTGGGTGTTTTTGTTTGAATGTTTTGGTCGGGAGGAAAGGTGTGAGATGCATTTTTCTCAAGTTGCAAAAGGCTCCCTGCTTCTTGATATTGATTACGGGCTTTTTTTTTTTTCGGTTAAGAGGAAGGGAGTTACGTTCTTGTATGTTTTTCGTGTTTTAATTGTGTTTTTTTTTTCATTTTTATTTTTTTACTTTTGGTTCAGTTTCAGGTCTTGGGAGCACCTCTCTTCCCTTTGGTGGAAATACCCATAAAAGCTGCCTCTAACACAGTTGCCCAAGCCGGGAGTCGGCGAGAAGACCCGTAATGCCGGGAATGGTCAGTAAAAACCCAGACCTCGAGTTTGACTCGTTGCAGCCCTGTTTCTACCCGGACGAAGATGATTTTTATTTGTGCGGGCCGGACTCTGCTCCCCCAGGGGAAGACATCTGGAAGAAGTTTGAGCTGCTGCCCACCCCTCCGCTGTCCCCCAGCCGGGCCGGGCTCCAGGAGCACCCGCCGGCGGGGGGCCCGATGCCGTGGGGAGGGGCGGCCCTGGGCGGCTGCCGCCCCGCCGACCCGCTGGACTGGGCGTCCGAGCTGCTCCTGCTGCCCCCGGAGGCCGACCTGTGGGGCGGCTCGGACGGCGGGGACTTCTTCGAGCCGGGCCTGGGCGCCAGCAGCAACCTCAACTCCATCATCATCCAGGACTGCATGTGGAGCGGCTTCTCGGCCCGCGAGAAGCTGGAGCGGGCGGTGAGCGAGAAGCTGCAGGGCCGAGCGCCCGCCGCCGCCCCGCCGCCGCCGCCGCCGCCGCCCCCCCCCCCGGGCGCCGCCGCCGCGGGCCGCGCCGCGCCGGGCGCCGCCGTGCCGCAGTGCGTGGACCCGGCCGTCGTGTTCCCCTTCGCGGGCAGCCAGCGCGAGGCGGCGGGCGGCGGGGCGGCCCCGCGCGGCGCCCGCCCGCCGCGCCCGCCCGCGGACGGCCGCGCCGGCGGCAGCAGCGGCGGCAGCAGCAGCGGCGGCGGCGGCAGCAGCAGCAGCAGCGGCAGCAGCGGCGGCAGCGGCGGCAGCGGCAGCAGCAGCTCCGGGGACGACACGCTCAGCGACTCGGGTAAACGCGCCCCCTTCCCCGCCCCCGCGGCGCCGGCGGCCGGAGCCTCGCGGTGCCCGGGGCGGCCGGCAGGCGGCAGCAGGCGCGGCGGCCCCGGGGGGCGGCCCTGCCCGGGCGGGGGGGAGCTGGGGCCCTGCCTGCCTGCCTGCCTGCCTGCCTGCCTGGCGTTTGCAGGTGTGCTGCCCGCCGGGGAGCGCGGGCGGGAAGAGCGGGCCGCCAGTGGTGTCATCCTCCTTGGTGGAGGACGCGGGGGCCCTCGCACGTGATTTTGGAGGCCCCGAGCAGGCTCGTAGCCCCACGCGGGAGCGCTTGCCTTCGCACTGACAGGCTCTAAAACGCCTGGAAACACCTCCCGCCCATACGTGCAGAAAAGTCCAGTTTGGTTAAAACAGGGTTTTGCTCGTGTAAATGAGCCGGTCCATATGACCGTTGCCAGAAACTTGGTGATCTGTCCCGGGTTTCAAAGCCTGCTGTCCCTTTAATGTCTGGTTTGACAGCTTTGGGTGAGGAAGCACTTCCAACAGCTGTCTTCTTGGCAGTGCACCAAACGCCGGCTTAAAGGGTCCCCGGCTGGAGCAGCTTCACCTTCTGCATCCGAACAAACCCAGCAATTGTTCCATTTTCCGGCTGCTTTTCCACCAACCAGGGGCTGCGTTGTGACTCAATGCATGCATTTTGTACCCCAGCTCTATGGCTGGAGTAAAAATTTGGGCATTCTGTCTAAAAACTCCCTCTGCCAAGATTATGTGGGTGGTTAGCCCCACTTTTATTGAAAATCAGAGATGTTTAGAAAGACTCATAAAATTATTACGTTAAACTTTCAAAATAATTGTTCTTAAGTCTGGGTCTGAATGTGCATTTTGTATATGTTACATACTTTCCTAGATCTACATCTGACTAGAGAAAGTGGACACACCCTATTTTACTATCAGTTTTTTCACTGCTGCTTTTGCTGTACATATTTTGTCAATAAATGCATCTGGGTTGGTATTTGTTCTGAATATTTTCTATGAGAATAACATGTATTTTCCATTTTGTATTGCCAAAAGATGATGAAGATGAGGAGGAAGAGGATGAAGAAGAAGAAATTGATGTCGTGACAGTGGAGAAAAGGCGCTCCTCCTCCAACAAGGCGGTTACCACCCTTACTATTACAGTGCGTCCTAAAAATACCGCTTTTCCATCGGTCAGGACACAGCAGAATGAACTGATTTTAAAGCGTTGCGCACCAATTCACCAGCAGCATAATTATGCTGCTCCTTCTCCATATATGGAGAGTGAAGATGCTCCACCACCGAAAAAGTTAAAAACCGAGGTGCCCCGTCCAGTAAAACCCACGATCCAACCAAAGTCTAAGAGTTCAAGTCCTCGAAATTCTGACTCAGAGGATAGTGAACGTCGACGTAACCATAATATCCTGGAGCGTCAACGGCGTAACGATCTGCGGTCAAGTTTCCTCACGTTAAGGGACCATGTTCCAGAACTAGTTAAAAATGAGAAAGCTGCAAAAGTTGTGATCTTGAAAAAAGCCACTGAGTATGTCCATTCTCTTCAGGCAGAGGAGCAGAAGTTATTGCTAGAAAAGGAAAAATTGCAAGCCAGACAACAGCAATTGCTAAAGAAAATAGAATACAAGCGGACTTGCTAAATTTTTTTTTTTTTTTTTTTTTTTTTGGCTGACCAGGACAGTCATTGCCACTTTGCACATTTTTGATTCTTTAAAAAAATTGTGTTTTTTGACGTTAAGAATGTTGGTTTTACTTTCAATCCAGTCCCTGAAGTAATCGACAAACTATATTATCCGGGTACGGAGCAAATGGATGTTCTTGCAAGGATTTTATTGCAGGACTACCAAACAACAATGGACTGCCTTTGTTTTTCTTCTTAAGAGCTGTAGATGGTGGGATTTTTTTTTTAAATTGTTGTGAGCATTTGGAGCTGCTGATGACATCTAGTTGAGTTTAAAAATGTTCATTCCTAATTTTTATGGTGCTTATGTTCTAACAGATGTTACTTTAGGGGTTGGCATTTGTACCCCTGTGGGAATTTTCTGTAAATACCATCTACACACTTGCCTTTTGTACATGTCTTGGGTTATGAGAGGTGGCTTTTGCTACCAGTGTTAGACTGGAAGTTCATACCTAAGTACTGTAATACCTCAATGTTTGAGGAGCATGTTTTTGTATACAAATATATTGTTAATCTCTGTTATGTACTGTACTAATTCTTACATTGCCTGTATACTTTAGTATGATGCTGATACATAACTAAATTTGATACTTATATTTTCGTATGAAAATGAGTTGTGAAAGTTTTGAGTAGATATTACTTTATCACTTTTTTGAACTAAGAAACTTTTGTAAAGAAATTTACTATATATGCCTTTTCCTAGCCTGTTTCTTCCAGTTAATGTATTTGTTAATGTTTGGTGCATAGAACTGGGTAACTGCAAAGTTCTGTGTTTAATTTCTTCCAACGATGTACATTTAGTGCTGCGTCTTATAGCACTTTGAAATACCTCATGTTTATGAAAATAAATAGCAATTACATGATGTGCCATTTACTATTTTTCTTTTAAATGAAGTTCTTCTTTTAAATAAAATTGTTAACTTGAAAATGTTCATGAAATACAAAAACATGGTTCCCTATTCTAGGCGCTTAATGTCTATAGGTGATGGTCTAAGAAAAGTCAGCTAGCTGGGAAACTGTAAGAACAATTTTCCTATTTTTTTTACACTTCAGATGCCTCCTGTGATGTCATGATTGTCCCAGTGGACTGAACTTACTGTGGTTAACAGAAAGACTCCTCTGTCTTTAAAGATTTTTGGAAAATCCACCGTATGCAGAGAATTGTGAGGGCTCAGGAACATGGCTAACATGCATTTGCTATGGGACTGGCTTCTGTGTGCTAGACAGGTGGAAGGGTGAATAATGGGGGTACAATTTGCCACAACTCAGAGAATGAAATATTTGTAGGAAACCCAGATCTTCTCTAACTGCTGCTTTTTCTTCCTTGCATTATGAAAGACATATCCTTAAAGCTGTGCATCACTGCATAGGAGAACTGATATTCTTTCTTGTCTGTAGCCTACGATCCCATTTATCACTACTTGTGATAAGTTAGTAGGAATTAAAAATCCCAGGGAAAATACTCAGTACTGAAGTATGGAGTCCAACTGTATATGTGGCATATCATAATGCAATAGAAATGCCTTTTCTGTGGCATGGAGAGATATGAAGCATGTGTCAGATAGTTTGTAGGCTGGACAGTGGACTTTGGCAAGTGGTTGTCTCAGGTGTGATTGATAGCATTTTGTGGTGTGACGGGAGCAAGACCTGCAAGTCTGTGAAATATGTTTGGCAATATAGGCTTAAGAGCTGTCTTGAGACCCAAGGGGCTGTTATATTTTCTAGTCTGTACAGATACTTCTTCTTCTGTCTTTTTCCACCCCATACCTGAAAAACAAGGGCATGGAGAAATGAACAAGTAGCCATTAAGTAGATTAAGGGTCAACTTGCAGGAAGTTAGTCTTTGAAAATTGCCCATTCTTTAGCCACAGTAAATGGGAAGTAACTTGCTTGGTGAAAGAGGTGCAGGATATCTCACATTTACCATGTGGTAACAGAGGGTATGTAATGGGGCAAAATCACCCTGGTGACTGACATGCCATATGTTCATGCCCTACAATAGCTTGTCCACGTACCCACAACTTGTGCATTCCTGGGCTCTGGCCGACTCCTTTACCAAAGAACATTGGGAGTTGAACTTGCAAATGTTTCGGTGCAGTAAATTCGGATCCTCAACATACACAAACTGGCAAATGCTGTTTGGAGTCAACTACACCTACAGCAGTTTACATCATCTGAGGATTTGGTCTGAATTGACTTATTGCATTTTCTAAATTCAGATATGAGGATCACAATCATTCCAAAAAAAGAATCCTCATTTTTTATCCCTTAATTTGGACTTGGTCTTGTTTCTTCCACTTTCCCAGTTCAATAAAAAACACTAAAAAATCCTAAACAGAGATTTCATTGGTGTAGGCAGTCACAAGGAGCATTTAATTTTGCTAGTTACAACTGACTGAAATTGTTTTTAAACTCCATTTAATTAGCAATTCTTGTTGAACCACTTCTGTAAGTATTGTTTTCACACAGAGTCACAAGTCACGTGAGTTGTCTGCTAAGAGGAGGACGACTTTTTAATCATCCCACCATACTGTCTTTCTCAGCGGTACCTGCTTGACTTCCAGTAGAGCTTCTTAACATAAATTTATTATTAGATTTAGTGTAATGTGAAAACATGGTGCAGCTGTATGTTGTCCAAATACTTTCCTACAAAATATAAATCATATTTGGACAAAAATAAATCACACGATGTGTACAGTCTAAGAATGTACACTCTGAGGATTGAACATGCAAAATTAATCAGAAATTGCCCTCTCCTCCCTGTCCCTCTCTCTGTCCATCTCCTCCTCCCTCTCCCTCTTCTCGTCCTCTGCATTTGGAAGAGACTTCTGGAGAGCAGCTGGTCCAATTCCCCCACTCAAAGCAGGGCCAACTTCAAAGTTAGACCAGTTCGCTCAGGGTCATATGAAGCCAAATTTGGAATATTTTCAGAGATGGAGGTTCCACAGCAAACTTAGCCAATTTTTGACTACCATCACCATGAAACAGCTTTTCCTAACATGTCTTTGGAATTTTACTTGTTGCAAGCTGTGTCCATTGTCTCCCATCTTTTCAGCTGCACCTCCAAGAAGAGTCTGGCTGCACCTTCTCTGTTACCTCCCAGTAGATAGCTGAAGACTACTTTAGTTCAAGTTAGTTGTCCTTTAGCCTTATCTTCCTGAGACTGAACCCATTTGTGTCTCTTATTGTTGTGGTATCCAAGCGCTTAATGTATAATACAGGTGTTTAATACTTAGGTTTGTTTGGATATTTAGCACAAAATCCCATTCTGAAAGGCCTGTTTTTTGGTGTGCAGGGTCTTGCCCTGATCCTTTTGAATTCTATGATAAATGCCCAGCTGGTTTCAATGGAATAGGATCTGGCCCCATGCACATCAGAAGTGCTCCCGTGTATTGTACTGTTCGCGCCTATGTGCTGTACTACTAGTAACTTTTGGGGGTTTGTCTTTTTTGTTTTGTTTTGTTTGGGTTTTCTTTTAAATAGCTTTTAAGGGTTAATAGGCTTGCTTTCAAATTGTTGCTGTAGGGAGCAAGTTGTCAAGGACATGTTTTTGTAAGCAGAAATCTCAGCTGTAGGATGTTATTAAGTTAAAATTGTTAAATAGAAGATGGTTTCAGGTTCTTTTCTATTTAAAAGATAAATTTGAGAGGTGTAGGGAAGATAGCTTTTGAAAAGAAGAGGTAAACAATTTATTTAATAGTATTTTCAGAAGAATCACTATGAGACTTACAAACTACAGCAATAAAAGATCCTGGTCCGTGCATGTCTAGAGCGAAGAGTCCCTAAGGACTCAGTCAAATAATGAATAGAGACACTCTATTCCATTTTCTTAATATACAGACCCATATTTGATGATAAATCCAAATATACCTGGAGAAGCTGCTAAAAAAATTTTGCAAGTGCCTAATAGTTCCATATTAAAAAGCTAGTATTGCCCATTCATGAAGGGAAAACTGAATTAGATTGATCCCCATCTTATCTAATCTGCTAAAAAAATTCCCAAGTTCGTTTTCATACAAAGCAGAATCGGCTGATAGAAGCGGATGGTTTCCTCACAAATCACGTACCCCAGAGGACAATCTCCTTCCACTTTTCTGCTTATTTTCTTAAAGCTACCACTAAGAACACAAGGGGCTTCAAACACCAAAATGAAATGATTCCCCCATAAACCAGCATAAGTAAAACACCAGCGGGAGAGCTTAAAAAGGTGAAATGTGTTAATGATGTCATTACCACTAGGTCACCTGTTGCCATGAGTGCGAAGGAAAGTAAATTTCTCAACCCCCAAGCTGCTGTTATAGCAACTTATCACCAGGTCTTGGCAGAGCTGCTTGAGATTTCATGATGTGTATAATTTGCAGAGGGCACATTTGCTCCTGGTAAATACACTGATAAACCAAGCTAGGATAAAATGACTTTAAAAGGATCTCATTCATAAGCCTCAATTTCCTGGCTTGTGGCTGGCTTAAATCAGAAGATTAATTTTATTTAAAGTTTTAAGTTTTGGATCATGAATTTAATGACCTTATTATGTACCATCTTGTGTATCACACACCTGACAAATGTATCATGATTTATACCTGGGTTCCTTTCCTTGCCTCCCCGTCGCCTTTGCCTCTCCTTCGCCTTCCCTTTTCCCTTCCCCTTCCCTTTTTCCTTTATACTTAAAATATACATGGTGTCTTTTCTCTTGGCAGCCCAAAGAAGACATAAAACTCAAAGGCATTTGAGGTGTCACAATAATCTGTTTAAAGCAAGCAGGGATTGCATTCGAAAGACCAGATATGCTACACTTCCAGAAATCTCATCGAAAAAAAGCATGCTGCAAATCATGGTAGAGAAGGTGACTGTCGGACCGGCACAGTGGTTTTTGCCGTGGTACTTTTCGCTAGTGCAAGGGCATTGACAGTCAGAGCATCAGCTTGCCTCAGCAGTCTCCCTGAAGTCAGACCCTTGCTCTGCAGCCAGACAAGCTTGCACTTCTGCTGGGCTACATTGTCCATTCGTTCCACCATAGGCTACTTTTTGCTGCCTATTTGCTTGTGCTCACAGCTCATATTGCTGTGCTCAGTGCAGGGGAGCCTGGCCACAGTCAAACCAATGGGCGTTTTGCCGTTAACTTGTGTGAGGTGGGAATTTCCCCTGACTGCAGCTCTGTGATTCCGATCCAGCTTCCTGCTTTAATGGCCACATCCTTCCTTCCATGAAATTAATTATCTATGCATTTGAACAACAGTCGACTCAGAGAAGATAAAATGAATCCATTTATGAGCTGCGAAGGTTCCTTGTGTGTCTGCTGTATGTATAGATTAGCATACATGCTATATGCACGCAAGGAATTCCGCGTGTGCTGGTTCATGAGCCCTGCTAGATAAAGCCAACTCTGCGTTTTAACTGTGTAAGTAACATGACTGGCCATTTGGTCCTTTGAAGAAAAAACAAGCAAACAAATGTTTTGTTTGGGTTTGTTTTTTTCCTACATATTTGTGATCACCCCATTTATGACCCTCCTAAATAATACAGAAATGGAAAAAAACTGTATGTACAAAATAAATAAATACAATTAATGTTTAGTGTTTTTGAACTCCATAATGAAATGGATGGGTATGTATTATTCATCAGACTTGCAACTGAATTAGGACCTATTTGGGAATCATCTCTGAGCCACTGAGTTAAATTTCGTAATCATTGTTAGGTTCCATATATACCATTACATCTACTCTATTTGTGGAGTCTGTCTTTGCCATGATATTGTTCTTCCATCTGACATTGTTTAGATAAGTGGAGACATTTTCATTTTATTGTAAAACAAGATTGTTATTTCTTTTTTCTTATTCTGTGCTCCCAATTCCCCAACCTCATTTGTCTGCTTTAAGTATTTATGGCTTTCTATCTTTTATACTGTATGCTTTTAAGGAGCAGAACTGTCTTCTCTGGTATTTGTCTGAAACTGAGGTTAGATTGTGTTACTATGAGTTGCTGTATTAATCACAAAAAAAATTATGGCAGCAGTCCTGTTGCCCAAGAGAGCAGTATCTAACAGCTAAATATAATCTAGTCTTATATTAGAGGTAGGATGAATCATGTTTTCTACTTCTGTTTAGTTATGCTTTTTAATCAGCAAGCGTTAGAAGCATTAGATGGTTTCAAGCACCTAGCTGCTTAGGCACCTAATTCTCCTTATGTAGTCACCAGAGAGACCCAGGCTCTCGCAGAGGACAGCTCAGAGCATCTACTCCGGGCTGTTACTGCAATGGGACCAAACACTCTTCTGTATCACCGAGAAAGCACGATTACAGCCTGAAAGGGAGATTACATGAGCTATGTGAGGGGCTTCTTTATTGCTGCTGGTTACCATCATCAACTTACTTGGTCTATAGCTGATGTTACTTACTGGTTGAAATTTAAAGCAATGGCTTGGAGAAAACTGCAGTTTATTAGATTCATTGGAACAACAAAACGGTGGGTGAACCTGGGATTTAAGAGTATAGCTAATTTTTTTTTCTGCATATTCATTTTATTTGCAATTAAATAAAATATTTCAAAATCAGTTATCTGCATTTTGCTTCCCAGCACTGTCAAAAGTAAGTATACAGTGTTTTAGCATTCAAAAATTTCCCTTTTGTATAGAACAAAGCACTGTAGGTATGTAATAAGTTAGAAGATTACTTGGATTGGTGTCCTTAATATTTGTATATAAATATTTTTTTTTCTTGTGCAATACATGGATTATAATATTTAGACATAGCCCTGTTTCTTCAGTATGACATGGACTTAATAGTAAGCACATTGTAATTAATACTGTAATTAATTTAATTTTAATACATAGCTAATATTGTAATTCATGAAGTAGGAGGTGAGGTAACTATCTGATAACATATAAAGAGTTTGGGGGGTGGCTTGTAGCTTGGAATACTCATAAAACAATTTTTAAAACCACCTAGATATTTTCTTTCTTTTAAATTCCTAAGATCTATCTTGAAATATCCTTGAAATATTACTATGAATTTGCTTTTTCATTTCCATCTATCAAAGATATTTTCTGAAGAAATTCTCTGTGTCTTCCAAAGTTGTCATTATGTCAGTCACTTTGTTGATATTCTTTCTGGAGCCAACGTTGGGAAAGGCATGATGTCGACGAAGGGAAATTGCACTGTCTGTGACATTTACATACTTGGAGCCACATGCCAGGCTCTTTAAGGTAGAAATTCCTCTCTGGACCGGGAGCAGGGTTGTGAGGTGAATGTTGATTCGGAGTGAGGAACATGTGGACTTCTTTTGTAGTGTGAAACAAATGAAAAACACATGTGCAAGTGAGAAAGCCGTCCCTTCTTCCCCCCTCAAATGTAAAGCACGCAAATGAGGGGCTAAAACCAGACCTACCAGCCAGCGGTGACGCTTGAGCATATTCTTGCAGGATTCATTTTGAAGTTCTAGAGCAGGACTTAAAACCGGATCTTTTATCTCTTGCTTTGGCAAAACGAATGCTCTAGCAAGCCGCACATATGCAATTTCTGTATTTTTTGTGCAGGACATCAGCTATTTCCAGCTATAGTGTGGAGAGACCCATCAGGTGTTACGACTTAGGCATGATCAGAGCATGTCTGCAGGATTTTGCAGTACTGGTGAGATCGGTGTTTTGCTCAGTTCAAGAACAGCATAAAGCTTTGGCTTGCACTAAGTCTCTGAGCAGTTCATTAAGTTCAGAGTGGCAGCAATATTTTGGCAGTTATTTGGGAGCTTTGCAAATGTGATCGGTGAAAAGTCAGGAGATTCTAGCATTAGGTAGCAGTTGAAGATAGAACTGGAGAAAGTCACTGTTATTTAAACACAGACATAGATGTGACATAATACTCAATTCCACAATGTTTCCTAACTCACAGTGGTTTATATAAGTTTGTCCTGGGAAACTAAAAGGAGTTTAGGCACCCTTACTATATCTGTGAATCTGGTCCTAAAGAACTATAAAATAATAGTTAGATTTCTAAATCAGTGGGTAAACACAGAGAAATGAGTCTTTCCCAGCAAGTGGCTTGTTTGTTTGTTTTCTTGTTTTTTAGAAGAGAGGTGTATGAATAGCTCACGCTTTAGACTCCTCCAGCCTAAGAAATTGGGAATACATCTAGTTGGTCCCTTTGCAATTACTTGAACTCTTAAATATGAGTTAGAAAATTCTTAGTGTAAAAAAAAACAACAAAAAAACACCTAATGGGACTGCAAACATATTCAGTTTTATCTAGAAACTGGTCATTAAAAATAGAGAGTTGTGATCTTGAGGGTTTTTTGTTTTTCATTTTTTCCTATACCCAGTAGTTTTGAAAAAAAGAAGTGTTTTCCTATATTCTTTCAGTAAGGGTTCCCAGGCACCATTCCTTAGTCAGAGCCTCCCTAATTAAGTTTAGAAGCATTTCTTTAAGAGTTCTACCTCAATCCAAATAAGCCTGGGTAAAAAAACATGTGCTTCAACTCCACTGTGTCATTTGTTCTGTATGTCCACGTATAGGTTTCTTGCATGAGTTGAATAGGAATATAGTTGTACAACATAACACTGGAAATATCATAGTGTTGTGAACCCATATATTTATGAATCCTTCTCCATTCAAACATACATTAATGCTGTTATTGAAGCTTCATAGCAATGTAATGTACTGCAATAATTTCTTTATATATTTTAACGCTAATTGTGTTCATGATTACTTGTCTTTCCTTTTTGCCTCCTTTGGCTGATTAACCATGCAGGATGCAGGGAGGATTCATCTTACCAGATATCAACTCTTTTTAGTCAGTAATGAAAACACGTATTTTTAGGGCACAATTCATCTTGTCCGTAAACAGATTTTTAAAGTAAGGCACGTGCATCTCACGCTGGAAGTACCCATTTTTCTGTATTGACTATAGAGGAGCCTTGGCTGACCACATACAGATACTGACACAATACATGTCTAAAGGGAGGATTCAGCTTAAGAGACCTAAATATGGATGTCTACGTTTAGATATCTACCTGAACGCTTGATATCTAGGTCCTATTATAGGCAGTGGAGTGTAGCGAGAGATTCACTGCAGGTGTCTATTTTAGGATAAACTGAATAGTTCTCTAGGCTCAGTTCATTGTATTGACTAGCTCTCCATTGGCTGCAAAGCAAACTCTGGCTACGCAGCATGCAAGCAAACACCTATGTGGAAACATCTAATTTCAGGAGCCTTAAACTACAGGCTGAGTATTCAACTCATCTTCAACTCATTTTCTTTCACTCATGCACTGTAAAGAGTTTTCTTGAACAAGTCAAATAATCTTAAGCCCAGTTCTATCTAGCTCATCTTTTCTGCAATGCTTCTCTTTCTGCCTTTGTTGTCTACAATAGCACCCTCATAACTTCAGCATCTTCGGATTTCTTTTGTCGTCTCACATGCTCTGCTTATCACCATATAGCAGTGTTCACCTTTGCCAGAAAATTGCCTGCATTACTGATAGAACTTGCTCACATATCTCACATGTTGCCATATTGCATGGTGGGCAGGACCTTATTTTCTCCTTCTCACACCTACGCAAAGCTCAATTACAGGGCATGCTGATACTTTTCAGATGTTGATATACAGACAATGTTTTAAATTAAATGATAGTGCAACCCACATTTTTTCAATGTAAAAAAAAAAAGGAACAGAAGAAAAACAGAATGCAGATGAACATTTACAAAAATTGCTATTAACTTTTACAACTAGATCTGTTATGTGACCTCTAATACCTCTAGCCATTTCAGTGTTTCCTTTGACTTGTTTCCATAACCTTACTCCAGCAGTCCTATAACTTTCTTTCTCTGTTCCTTTTATAAATTTACTTCTTGCAGCTCCTTTGACCTTCAATAACTTTTCCATATGACCCCATATAAGTTCTTCTTTTCGTTTAAACTCTCAAAGGAATCTCATCTTTTTGTCTGCTTCACAGTCTCTCTCACCTTTGCTAATAGTTATTTTATGTTTCAGTGTAATTTTGTTATTTAAGTCCAAAATTCAGGGTCAACTTCTGTGAGCTACTGAACACTTGCTGAATAGCTATAGCTCTCTTAACTTCAGTAGGAGCATATATAGTAAGTGTGTATAACTCAGGACATGTCAGGATTTGTAAATGAAAATTGTATGTATGCAAAGATGCATTGTACTGCATTTTATATTCTTCCTCTTTTTCTAGTTTCTAATTTCTTATTGTCCTTTGTTTTAAAACACAGACATGCAGTTTCTTAATAGAATAATGCATAATAATATTGTTTTCACTTTTGTCAGTGGAAGAAAGCCTTTCAAAGGGTGAATTTTGTTCTTCTGGAGTAATTTAAGCATATGCATTCAATATTAACCGAGGAGCAGTTAAGTAACTTATGAACTCCTTTGGCAAAGAAAATTATACCCCTCCGTTTTGCTGCTAGTGTTGACAATATGCAGTGCTCAGCTGTTTCAGTTATACAAGCACCAGTGAAAATAAACAGCAATTAGAAGTGGTCAAGAATAAAGCACTTGGCCCTCTAATCTGCTGAAAATTTTTGAAATTAGCATTTTTCATCACTGTTAAAAAAGAATGGTATTAAAACAAAATGAATTTTGGATACCCAATTTTTTTTCTTATCAGAACTTTTAAATGTTTTGGGAATCAGTCTAGTAGCAAGCCCCAGAGTAAAGAAATATTTTTGATACTGATGCCTGTCACTCTACAACTTAATAAGAATGCCTTCTGCCTATAATGTGTATATTATCACTTACGTGTTTCCCTGAACGAAGACTCAGCTTTAAACTTTTGGAAGCTTGCTGGAAGTGTCAACTGAAATTCAGGTGGTATGTTAGCAGACATGAGGAAATAGAAGTGACGCAGAGATGAAACAAGTTCCCAACAGAGAAAAGATTGGTGACTGTTAAGAACTGACTTCATATCACTTAGTCCTATTTTAACGTCCTATGCACATGACCATGAAGCCTATTTCTGTGAGTAAGTAGAAAAGTAATAAAAACTGATATTGTCCTAATTAATACCAAAACCTGATGATGGTTTAACTTCATTGCATATTTATATTTTACATTACAACAAGAGTTCCTAATCTTATTTGTGCACAACCACACTGCAACAGCATCCAACCATACACATTTTCAAGAGCATATGTTCAGCTGACCACCTTGCTATGCTGCTAGTAGGATGAGTACCACAGTTTGGGAGTCCCAGCAAGGAAATCCAAGCCTACTCCAGAAGAAAAGCCCTTGATTTTACTTTCATTGGCTGGGGAATAATGACCCCGGAAAGGGTTTTACTTGTGTATTTGTTCTTGTTGCCCAGAAAACTGAGCTGCTATAAACTAATGTAGCACCTTGAGAGTCAATGACATTAGGGCAGATTATGCCAGCTGAGGAGCTGGAGTTGAAATAAATTGAGAAACCTGATTACAACTGTGCCATTGTATATGTGGAAAAGTATTTAAAGTCCTTCAGTGTTTTCTTGTGACCCCATGTAGATATGATTTTTAATGCCCTAAACCTCCTTAATCAAGATCTTAGTTTTAAAAATTGTTATTAAACATCTTTGCCCAAAGTATTTTTATATTTGATATACCTCAAATGTCGCTTACATCTCAGCAAATATGCACTGTGATTAAAGGGTATAATCTCTCAAGAGAGGTTTATAATCATTTTAATTACCCTGGACTTAATAAAAGGAGTTAAGGGATTTAATAAAAGGGCATTAAGAGATTGCCAAAGGGTTAAATATATATATATTTATAAGAAAAATTGTAAAGCTTCTGTGGCTTTGAGGTGGGAAGGTGGGAAGGCTTAGTGGGAAAAGAGGAGGAGGTGAGCAAAAGTCAAGATGAGGATTAGTGTCAATTAAGCTTCCCTTTGAACCTCCTAACTTGCATATGCAGAACCTGACACAGCTGAAAATATTCGCAATTTCCTGGGCCACACTGGACCACAGAGATTGGTGTACGGCTCACTGACCTACAGGAAACAGTAAGGGAGGGAGAAAAAAAGAAAGAAAACCAGCCAATTTCTTGTAGCTCAGCACTAAAATATTTTAGAGCTTGTTCAGGGGAGAGTATCTGGAGTACATAAGGGAATTCTGAGAGTCAGTAGATTTGTTTCTCAGGCCCCAAACGTTTTGTTTGTTTTTGATCTACCTTAGATCAAAACCAAACAAATGCCTTGCCCTATTCCCATTGCTCTTGATTTTTGGGTTGTTATAGAATTTAGTTGATATTTCTAGCCTTCTGGAATATAATAATTGTAATTAGAGATGAGAAGATGAAGGTGAACCAACAATCCTCAGACAGGAAATTCTATTTCTCTTAGAAAACAAGGCAAAATCCAACCTACAAACACCTATGGCATTGCCTTACATGATCCTTATGGAGAATCAAACCAGAAGCCTTATCCAGACAGGTAAGATGGAGATCCAAATGTGGTTATCTGAACATAAATCAGTGCAGGTTGTCTTGAAGATTTTGTTGAATGGAAGCAAACTGAGTTGCTTAGGTTTTCAAGTTTAAGTTAAAACACATTTCTAATGTAACTTCTATTTCCTAAACACTACCATTTTTCATTGCTGGGGTAAATCCTTTCTCATGCTTGTGGGAGTTGCTGCAAACCTCTGGGATTGACTTGGTGGACAAGGAGGCACAGAGGCATGCCTTGGGGCTTAAATCAGAGCAGGCTCCTTGGACAATTTTATGCGGTCGTATATAATACCTACTTTTTATAATCCTTTCCCCTTCTCTCTGTCCCCTGAGACCACACCTCTCCTGTACAGAGAAATCTGGTGCTGAAGTCAGCATGAAGAAATGAAATTTTAACAAGAAGGCAAGAGAACCATCCAGTATCACCTTTATTATTCAAATTACCAAGAAACCCTCAGATAAATGTGGCAGTATAACTTTATTTAAAGCATTAAGGCCAACATCTGTTCATATGCACCTGTGCATTCTCTGCTTTTCTTCTCCCTGCCTCTTTAATCATTAGTGATGGCTAAAGAAATTGGGCCAAAGACACTTGATTCCCTCTCTGTTGTGTAGAATGCATGGGGATATTCTTAATGTCGATACTAAACAAGTGATAATTTTGAGAAATACATTTTCTCTAGTATGAAGACGTGTATGATTAGCTCATGCTCCATTTTTTAATCTAAGTTTTTTCCCTTTTTTAAAATGTGCTATAAATACAAAACAATAACCATTTAAAAATCATTTTCGAGAAGCAGTGACTAGAGAAGGCAAGAAAGATGGAGCAGCAGCAGAACTAGCATATTTTAGATAAGTGGTATGCTTAATCAGACCTTGCAGCAGAAACAATCTAAAACTGAATTTTGAGCAGGTCAATGCAGCCACGCTAGCTTTCTTCCGAATTCCATGAGGCTGTAATTCAAACAAACACTACAGAGCAAAATATATGTATTACTCTGTTAATGAATGAAACCTACAGGTTTTTAATGCTTTCATTGAAAGAAATTGATACACTGCACAGTAATTCATGAGGGTTGTTTCTGCTCTTGGCAGTGACAAACAAACAAACAAACAAATGAACAAACAAACAAACGAACAGATCCTTAGGCATCTAACCTGCAAAACCAAAAAGCCTTTTTTTTTAGGCTGGGAGCTTCTCAAAAACAGCAAAGCAAGCCTTTGCATTGTTCCTGTTACAGCTAGAAGCTTAGGGCCTTTACAGAAGGAAACATAACGTATAGATTGCAAGCCTCCTGTGGAAAGAACAGTGTCTTCCTATTCCTAGGGACTGCAGTCAACTCGATGAAGTTTCTGTGTCTCTAAAAAGGTTCTCCAGGTCTGTCTACATTGCAAAAAAAAAACAAACCAAAACAAAAAAACTCTTAACAGGGACATCTGAAACAAATGCCACCTTTAATCAGGATTAGCATGTCACATTCCCTCTGAACTAACTCAAGCTACCTTGTCTTGTTGCTGATTTCGGCTGGAGCTGGGGCTCAGTGGTGGACGAAGAACATCCAACCGTTGGCTGACATGGTCCCACCCTCCCTGGCAGCCAGTGGTTACTTTGGTTTGAATTGCTGTGCAACCACAGCCCAAATTATCTAACCTGGGTTAGGTAACCCAAGTTAGGAACACACCTTTCTCCGTGGTATGTTTCAGCATGACTTTCATGTTGGTTTTATGTTTCCCACTAAAATAGAGATTGGTATGGAAAGTGAATGTACTCAGAGGAACACTATGGAGCTCCACAGGAGATTTAGCCTTTGGCTACAACAGGCACAGCCCTAAGTCCTGAGAAAATTCCATATACTCCCTGTGACTCATTTCTGCATGCCTTGCTCAGGCAAAGCTTCCACTTAACTTAATGGGATATTTTTAAAAAGGGCTGGACTAGCAGTTACACAGGATATAGCTGTCAGATTGTCAGATCAAGGAAAGTTAGGCTTTTTTTTTTTCTTTTTTTTGAAACTAAACAATATTTTCATAGCATAGACAGGAGAAAATGTCTCCTTTACTGTATTAGGACTTTAAGAATTGCTTATGTAAAAATGGATGGACCTTATCTTTATTTTATTTTATTTTATTTTATTTTTATTTATTTATTTTTTTTACCATTCTGGTCCTGCTTTGTATAAAGCACTTAAGCCCATGCTATATGTTAAATACATGGGCAGTCCATGAACTTAAACTTCACTTCATTAAAGTTAAGCACATGCTTAAATGATTTGCTGGATTGAGGCCAGAATGCTTGTTGAACCAAAATGAAATACAGCAATGTCTGTTCCTCCCCCTTAGACAAACAATCACTAAATGAAATACAATAAAATAACATTCCCAGAGAAATCATGTGCCACAGAGAACTGTTTTATTGTTGTATTAGTATTGTATTTGTCTAATGTTCAGTATCTGCACTGTTCATACAAGTGTAACACAGTAGTAATTAGGTAAGCTTTACTTTTTTATTCTCATAGTATATTGGGTATATTTTTATAGGGAAAGAAAGTAAAATGAAACTAAACAAGAAAACAAAAGCTGGAAATGTCATTCCAAATTGCTTGACTTAATAAATTATGGAATGATATTTCAGTCTTTACGGCAGCAGTGGAACCTTCAAAAAATCTGGTTTCACTTCCATTGGCTCAGAGTGTACAACCCAAGGCTTGTAAAGCAGGATCCACCTCACATAGCTACAGATCCTTAATCAAGATTACTGAGTTAAATTCTACTTCAGCTATAAACTATAAAATCAGAATAATGCTAGTTATTAGATATTCGGAAGAAAATTTGTTATTTTTTCAAACATGCTGAAAAATATCCCATCTGTTTTCTATTCTAAGTAGAGCCAATTCAGTATATTTTGATTTTTATTGTATTTTGTTACTTGGAGCATTGCATCTAATGCATTTGCAAATGGGCCAGAATGAAAGAGTAGAAAGACAGTTAAAGAAGCAGTAACAGTTGGACAATAACAAAAATAATAGCAAGTACTTGTGAACTGTGAATAATAAGACCAGTGAAACAGCAGGAATCTTTTTTGACTTCATTGGATTATGAATCAGGTCCTAGACCACAATGAGCTGTTTCCTTGGGGAGGGTTATTTGGCATTTTTTTTCCACCTAAATATGCAATGCAATACAGACTTTACCAAAAGTTTATAACTGTACACCCCAACAGAAAAAACATTTTATGGCCTTTCACACTAGGCTTTGGGGCTTCAATAAATCTGTGATGCTCCACTGACTGCAGTGGAGTTATGAGTACTGTTCCACTTTCAGACTGCCTTGGTATTTCAGACTGCTAAATGCTCCACAGAGCTATCTGCTCTCTGTTATACCGAGCAAGGCAGCTAAGGCAGAAGGATAAAGCTCTTGGGAAGAGCTATTGAAGAATAAAGTATCATGGCTTCAGAGCAGAAGCTGTTGGTTCCCAATCCTGTGCCCAAAATTCCCTTACAGTCTTTCTTCCCTGTTTTCTTACAAAAAAACGAAATAGTTTTTTTTTTAAATGCAGTGTTTATTCCACAGCTTTTCCAGTCTATTACCCACCCTCAGTTTTCTGTTCTAAAGCTGTGAATTTTCCAGTAGTCTATCCAATTGCCCAGCTGAGATGTGAAGCCCAGACATATTTCCATGGATTCAGCTCTGGATACAATAGTCTTGCTGTCTAGGTGCAGACAGCAGGATCAGGCCCTGACAGAAAGGTCTGCCTTATACATTTACAGGAATGCAAGATTTTTTTTTTTTCTGAACTTCTTAATCCTATTTCTTTTTTCTTTCTCTTTGTAATGTCGTTATCGTACTATAAGTAATTAGACCTGGGAAATTAAAGAAGAGAATGCAATTAGAAAAATTAAATAGAGAAAGACCAACTGAGCCTGTCCCAGATCCCACTGAAGTCTATTGATTTATTGTTTGGACCAGTTGGATATCTATGAACTACTAAATGAAAGAGGCCCTGGATGTAGACATTAGCAGTGGCATGTGATTGTCCCCAGTTACATGATGAGCACAGTTCCTGGCAGGGTTTGGGCACAACTAGCTCTTTCTGAGACAGTGTTTGGACACAGCTGGTCCCGTTAGCACGGGCCAGGGAGCACTCCCAGGAAGCAAGTCTGGATGTGGCCACCCTGTGTTGGAGGGTAAGGGGTGTTAGTTCAATCCATGCATAGAGCTATATATAACTATGTACGGTGCCCCAGTGGGACTTAGGGCCAGAGAACAACCCTTAGCCCATTGAAATTACTGAAACAGATATAACCAACAAATCTGCATGCCCTAATGGACAAAGGGTCTTTGACTTCCAGTCTTTCCATTTATAGCAATTAGCAATTAGACCCATCCAATGTTAATGTCTTCAACAGTGCTTTTGTTTTTATACTAAGTAACTTAATTGATTACAGCTCTGTTAAGTGTTGTGTCAAGAACAGTTTTTCCAAGGTCCAGGGATTTCTCCTGCTGTCCTGTCATGTGGACATTTCCAGGACCCAAATGACATGCAAAGCCAGGTAAGAAATCCACCCTTGTTTTGTCTCTCAGTTCTGTCTCTTTTCTCTGACTCTCTCCAGAGCTCCCTTCCTCATTCTTTTTGGTTCTTTTATGCAACAGGAATGCAGTCAAACAAGGCTGTAACATCTTACCTTCTTTCTTTACTACATTTCAGGACCGTGTCTCAGGTGCAAAATGCACATACAGTCAGTCAATGGATTACTTTTCCTGACTGAAAGCTTCCCGGCAGTGAAATGTGTAGTGTATCTCTTAATCAGCACACTCTTTCTCTACTGAGTGAACTTTCTTCAGTTCAGCACATTCCTAAGAGCATTACTACTTTTTATAAATCATGTATCGTAATAAATATTCATTCCACATACCGTATATCAAGCTCAAAAGCTCTAGCTCTCATCTGGCTCTTCATAAGACTACATATGACATATTGCCAATACAGGTGACAAACCTGGCATTTAGAGAGATTTTTCTTAATTATTTCTTCCCATGCCTTAGGTTAGGATCTTGTCATCTTTCTTACACACACACTCCTTCTGCAAAGAAGAGAAGATACTTCCATACAGTCCTTTATTTTCACACAAGGACATTTGTCCTTTATTACCCACCATGCCTTTAGTGACGCTTGCGAAGCTGATGTAATTACCTAAGCATACGGATTTCTGCTGGATCACAGATTCCCAAGCGGTTTTGGGGAAAACATGAATGCTTTTTTTAATGTAAGAAGACAGTTTCTCCTAAAAGTTGTAAGAGATTCCACAGGAGACTGTAGAACAAGAGTCATTGGTCCCAAAAGACTGATGTGGTATGGAGGAAGGGCTTTGTTATAGGAAACTGTGCTTTCCGATCATTTTGTAGCTGATAGACTGGGGACAGCAGACTGGAATGGATTCCACGGAAGTCCTGCTTATCTCTATAAAGCTTCTGCAAAATCTGGACTTGTTGTCAGACTCGTGAGTGGAGTTTGCTGTCTGGGTGAAATGGTGTAGGTGAGGGACTATCTTCTGTGAGACATTCTGGTTGATAGGAAAATTTTTCAGTAAATTGATACTGGACTTACTTGAAGAGGATTTTTATTTACATATAGAGGCTGCTGCTGATTTTTCCAAGTTTATGACTGTGTCCATGATAAAGATTTCCTTGTTTGCGCACAGCTGTACAGCTCTTGCAAGCAGGAGAAATTCTTTCTGCTACAAGTGTACGCGGGAGGCAACATTCACTTTCCCTGGGTTTCTGAGTGGGAAGCTTAAGCCAGTTGAGTCATTTGTCACGAGGGAGTCGAGGCCTATTAAATCCAGGTCGATTTGCTGCCTGTAGTGAGAAGGGTTACACCTGAAAGCTGAATCGAGCTGAACGGCTCTACGTTTGGGCATAAACCCGAGCGAACTGTCCTCCAGCAGGTAGCCATCTCCACAACCCCCTCTACTTCCGAGGCTGTCTAGAAGCAAACCAAAGCCTAAACTCTGCCACCCACACCCAGGTCTAAAATCAATATCCTAGGGACAAAGCCCCCTTTAAGTTCCGCAAACTCCCATTGAAATCCAACTCCCGTTATTTCCACGCGGTGCAATCTAGCATTTAGCCCTAAAACTGACCCTCGGGCTGGGTGGTCAGCGAGACAAATGAAGTGTGGTGCAACCGTGACTGAGGAACGGGTGCTCCTGAAAGCCAGGCGTTGCCCACGGAGGGACAACGTGCGCCCAGTGGGGTCCGACGCACCAGGCCCTTAAATATCTTCTGTACCTTTTGCTGGTTTTCAGGGCACGGTCTATTTTGGGGGTAAGGGGGGTGGCGGGGCTGGCGGCCCCGGGCCGGGCAGCGGCCCTGGCAAGGAGGGCTCCGTGCGGGATTTGCAGCTCATTGTTCGGTGCGCGTTGCCACGGAAACCGGCGCAGCTGCTGGATTACAGGCCCCGGCTTGTGTTTCCCGGGCAGCTCCGGCTGCCGGCGGCGGGTCCGGCTCACACGATCCGCCAGCCATTCAGCCTCCCGGGGCACGCCAGCCCGCGCCGGAGCATGTTTACTAACATCGGCCACATGGCTCCCTCTCCACCGCCGCTCTGCCCAAAATCTGTCAGTCCGAGCGGATTGCCAGGCACCGGGCCAACCCGTCTGCAGCGTGCCACAAAATCTGTCGGCAGGGGCTGCAGCCCGCCATCTCGCCGGGCGTCCTTCTTCCCCGGGAAGGGCGGGCGGCGGGATGCTGCTCTGCACGGGGCAGCGCAGAATATACCTGTACATTATATATATATATGTGTGTGTGTATGTGAGTGTGTTTGCGATGCTGGAAGAGGTCCCGGGTGGCGGGCGGCAGGCTCGGCTCGGCGCGTACGCGGCGAGCGCTGCGAGGTCGCTCCTGGCGCAAAAGGCCCCCCGAGCGTGGTGTTCAATGCTAATGATAATGCTGACGAGGCTGGAGGAAAACGAGCGTCCCAGCGCCGACAATGTTGTTTCATGTGTACTTTTTACTGGCATGTTGTTTCTCTAGCAAATTTACAGCACGAGATTACTGCTGTAGCCGACCTTTTTTCCTTCAGTCAGGGTAATGAATGTTGCTATTTAAATGCTTTGCTTTCATAGCCATGTGCTTTAGTTGTTAAAAGAGTAGCATAGTACCCAGGGGAAGCCTTTTGTTGCCTCCCTGCGAAACCTGAATACAAGCTTGCCTATTGGAAGCTCGAGAGGCAGAAAATAACAACTGAGGATAAATTTATAGGGTGTAACTTAGCCTAAATCATGTTACAGAGGTAGAAAATATGGATCCGATCCTGATCTGGTGTAAATCGATATAATCCCATGGTGCAATCATGGTTACACCAGCCCAGGAGCTGGTCCTTGCTTCTTAAAATGCAGACTAACACCATCCAGCAACATCAAGGGATGATTTTAAGTAAGTGAAATGGCAGGGAAATTTTCTCATAGGCAGAGAGTAATGCTTAAATTGAAATATGTCTAAAAAAGCAATCTCAATAGAAGTATCCTGGAATCCTTAAATATACACGACCATTTTAGGATCCATAATCTGAGAATGCTTAACTCCAGGAACACTGGGCCTTTTAATATAAAACTGAGGTATTAAGACAAAACTGTAGAAAAGAGCAGTGCTGCCTAATTATCAGTGCTACATCATGGAGCTTGTTCCTAGAAAGTCTGCTTTTCAGTACTTACTGTGTTGCAAATGGTTCAAAAACTCTTAACCCTGCTATCTCCCTATCCCTAAACTGGTCAGAGTTTTAGTCATTTTTTTGTAACTATAATCAATTATAGCAAGAAACATTCCAAGAAAGAAACAAAAGGCTGTAAGAATATTTTTTAAAGTGTTAGGATCTCTAGTAAGCAGTTATTGAAAAATTATGAGATGGGACAAATAGTTGGAAAACTAAAAACCTAGATAAATTACAACTGTCTGTCTTGTCCCCCTGACCCCACTTCCTCTCCCTCTTGTTGGGGAAAACTTGTATTCTGTTTTAGTTGTGAATGTGGTCAAGTTCGAATAATATTTTGAACTTAGAGTCACTTGTTCATCACCTTAGTCTGGTGTAGACAGTACTGTCCAATGGCCAGATACACAATTGAGCAAGATGATCCATTTTTTGATCAAATTTAGGAAAATTTCTATGTCACTACTTGAGGTTTCAAGATCACACTAAAAATTATAATCAACTCCTTTTTTCAATAAAGTGGAATAAAGCAGCATATCTACATTTTGCAGGTGGGGTCTTAAATCTCTGAGAGAAATGACTGCATTTTTAGCAGAAGGTTAATTTTCTATGATTACTCCTAAATCACACAGTAATCAGTTAAAGAATTGCTTAACTACAACAAACCAATGCTGTACAGAAGTACGCCAACTGGCTCCTGGTGAACCAGTATAGCAACCCAGCACAGGGTAATGCTATATAACAACACTTCTCCACACAGGGTTTGTAGAAAACTATTCAGATGCACCATTACCGTCTTTTAGACCGGCATTTTTAGAGCTGCAGTGTATATTTAGGCACTCAGCAGACAAAAAAGAAAAAAAAGTCAAAATGAAACAAAAGAAAACAACCAGTTTCATACCCAAAGATTTTGCAGTTCATCTGTTTTCTAATATTCCAGTTATTACAACAGCAGGGCTGTTGCTGAATCCCAGGGGAGATGTTAAATACAGGTTACCAACAATGCTGCTGTACTTTAAGAAACCTCTGCAGTACCTCTAAGAAATTCATTCCTAATGCCAGAAGAAAATGGCAAGTTCTAAGGTAATATGGCATTGACCTGAGATTTTATTGTTTTGATTTGCTTGCTTTTTTTCTCTATCATTTAATAAACTCTGATTGCAGAAGAAGCTGAACAAACAGTAATAATTGACATATATGTTAAAGGAGCAGCCAGGAACCTTTCAGTGTAACATGCACGCTAGAAATATTGTTAAGCCTCCATTGACACTAGCTTTGAATCAGGACATCTACAACCTAAATAACAGAAGAGTTGTTCCATTTAACAACTCTAAAGGGTTGGTGTTGAACTGGTAACATACAAGCATATGAAAAAGGTGGTAAAATTTCAGTCAAAATTTTGGTTGGGAGAAGGCAAAACACAGAAAACCTCAGCTTTTCTAGAAAATGATTATTTCTTTTTTACTTTTCTTTTTCTTTTTGCTATTTAGCCAAATCACCCAAATACTCAAATTAAAATATTTTAGAAAAATAAAAAAAAAGAGAAAAGTTTGGGTGTTTTGACATTACTGTTTTTTGATTGAACATTGACATTTTCAATAAAAAATCTTTGTTTTTAGTAAAAAACAATTCCTATTTTCCCACTCATGATCTTGTGTGAACATCACCAGCAGGTCTGTGTACTGTATATGTGCTCCTTCATCAAACAAGAAGCCAGGAGGGCTGCTGCTAGCACACAGTATCTCTCCTTCTAGCATATTGGTTTCCTCCTTTCTGATGCCCTTTCTGATGACATCTCAGCTATCGCAGTGTCATAGGAGCTGTGATAGCCCCTAACAAGGCCTTCGCCAGATCCCTTCATATTTTGCCTTGCCAGTATTCTTTGCTGTACTTATTTATTCCCTGTGCCCACCTCTCCCCAAGCAGAGCTGCTTGAAGAACCAGAGAGGAAAGTAGTCTGAGTTCCTCAAAAAGCAAAGAGGGGCATGGCCATATGTGCCATGCATAGTCATGACCAGGGTATCATGCACAGCCTTGCAACCTTCCCGTTGACCATTTCATATAAAGGTTTCCAGATGGAAGTAGCTGTGCGCAATCATATTTTTAGCACTGAATAACAGCAGAATTTATAATTCCACTGTACACCTTTCCATTGCTGCTTGATATTCAAGGAAGCCTTTAATTGCCAGATAAAATTTAAAAATTGCTGCTGAAAAATTCCATTTCTTCAAATGCTGGACACTACTCTCATTCAGTTAGCAATGACTTGTGATAAAGAGGGATCCTATATGTGGCACCTCTTCTAAAATCACTAGTTTTGAGAAATGTAGTTTTAAAGTAACAGAAATCAACCTCGTTAGATTAAATTCTGTGAAAGCTTTCTGCTTCCTCATCTTTCCTTTCTTCTCCTCCCTGTGAAACAGAAAAAAATTTTGAAATATCAAATATATGTTTCAACATTTTTAATAAATGCTTCAATTTTTATTTTCAAACAATATTTATATGCTAAATTTAATTAAAAATTTTAAAAGAAGAAAGTAAAGCAAACACAAGTATATAAAAATAGTTTTGATAACAAAATGAAAAAAATTCATAGGGCCCAGGACAGAATTTGGGAGTGAAGAGCATTCTTTTTAGTTTGTTCTGTCAGGAAAATGAACGCATTTCACTCCATTCCCAAGTTTGGCCACTGTTCAAAAGCTCATTTCACCCTTCCTTACTTAGGATTTTTTTTCTGCTCTGGCCTCTTGACCAGAGATTTGGATTCCCTGTGAGTTCTCCTCTGTGCTGTCTGAGTGACTTTGTGCAAGCGTCAATCCTGGAGCTGGGTTTGACCCAACTGGGTTGGCCAAATTTGCCATCGGTCTGCATTGCTTGTTTGCATAAACTCCTTCGGTTCAATTTTGGCACGATTTGGCCAATGCTGCTGGCGGGCTGGCGGGCTCCCAGTGCTCTGCGCCCCGTCCGCCAGCTCTGGCTGCTGCCGTGGGCACAGCATGGTGGCAGCCCGTGCCGTGGGGCACCGTGGCTCCCTGTCGTGCGGGACGTGGGGAGCCAGCAGGATAAAACGTCAGGTGCTGAGCCGGGGGCAGCCCCAAACTTCACGCTGCCGCTGGGACCAGCTGGGACATGAGGTAGCCACAGTCACAGTCTTTCAGATTGCTCTGCAAAATTGGGTCAATGAAACTTTTTCCCACTTTTTGTCTCTCTGGGGAGGGACAGCAAAATGCAGTATGTGGGATTATGGTATATGCTTTTGTAGCCACACTGATCTTAATTTTTTAGCTATGATAGGAAGAGTGGCAGCAAGGGCCCCAACTTTTGTTATTATCTTGAGAATGAAACATCAGATGGACTTCAACTGGAGTGGTTGGAGTGGGTCTTGGTACAATAAAGACAACAGGAATAGGCATTCCTCTCTAGCCTGTTGCTAGTCTCCAGTCCTCACCTTCTGCCATTTTCCTAGCCAGGTGCTTGAGCTCTTTTATTTCAAAACAGCATCACCCCCTGTAAACTTTATAGCAACACTTCTCCATTTGTTTGCTAACCTTAAAGTAAAAAACATGCCATCGTATCTTCATTGCTCTTAACTGTTGTAGCCAAACCTGTATAGATGCAAGCTATAATCGTGCCTCCTCATTTGTTTTGTAGTCAAATCCTCCGTGCTGTAGCTCTTCATACTGTCAACTGTTGAGTGCGTAATAGCATCTCAGCTAAGGGGCTTTAGGTATTACTCTTATGAAATGATTTCGGCACTCATCCAAGTTACCAGCATATGTACAGCTAGGAAAACATTTTCTAAAGTGTACTTATATAACCATTTATTAATTTGGATATTTAACTTGGAAAAAAAGGATGTGAAACATATGTAACTTCAGACTTTAAGGTGCATCTGAATATAAAAAGTGTTTTAAAAATGAAGTAAAAAGAAATTCAGAAGTGTTATACAGAATGGTGCTGAGAAAACACAGTAGCTTGATTTTTTAAAATGGTGCTGATATTATGAAATAAAATATTATTATTCCAAAAAGAGACCAATATAATGTGCAAAACTGGGAGGCATTGTGTTCTTTGTGTTAATAGAAAGAAACCAGCACAGGGAAAAAGCTTTCATGGTAATTTGTGAAAAAATGTGGATTAACTAACCTTGAAGCAGAACCTTTTAAAAATCATCTCTTTAATGCTGCTCCTTAGAGCAAACAATCCTTTCTGGAGGGGGGGAAAAAAAAAAAGAGAGAAGATGGGTTCATAGTGTTTTTGTTTTGAATGGAGCCAAAACCTGCACAGCAACTTTTCAATAATATCTGAGTAAACACTTTGTACATGAAAAACGGGCTTAAAGTAATTCGAATATGTATTTGGAACTAGAACGGTTGATCTATGCTGCTTCAGCTGTAAGGTGAACTTTTATAACAGTCATTAGAAAATAATTTGCTGCAGGTCTTTTGTTCTGTATTTGAGAATAAAAATGCCTCCATTATTATTGTTATTATTATTTTTATCTGATCTGGTGTTTTGCCTATTGGAATCAGCTTTAGTGGTATAGGAAGATATAGAAGAGCTTTTAGTCTCTGCAGAAATCCTTGTTTGTAGGGGCTGGATTGTCACGTAACAGTTTAGCCTTGGAGAGCAGCATAGTATAGTGCCAGGCTGCTCTAGGAGCAGAGCAGGCACCAGATGGTGACCCCACGTCTCACATTCTGGTTCTGTGCCCTTGCTCCAGGAGGACTTTGCTGCAATGGGCCTTTCTGCTGGAAGAGTTTATGTCCCACACCTGCACCAGCTCCAGGAGGCAAGCTGATGTAGGAGGATGAGAGCCAAAGTGACTTTTGCTCCCTGCCTTTTCTTCCCTACCCAAGCGACAGGAGGAACAGCAGACTAATATATGCTACTGCCTCCTCACATATACTCCAAAATTGTCAGGCAGTTGTGTAACAGATCTTGTTAGGCCTTGATATGCCTTGTATGATCACATCACACAGTAACTACTGAGACCTAGGTTTGTAGAACTGATTATCCTTTCATGGACTTTGTTAAAAGACTCGTGTAATTTCTATTCTATTCTATTCTATTCTATTCTATTCTATTCTATTCTATTCTATCCCAGCCTTTCTTACACCATAGCTGTTGGTGTCTGCTGCTTATTTTACTGTAACATCCTGTTAAAAGAGACATATTCATTCCCTGCCCCCTCCCCCCAAATCCCTTCTTGTGAATAAATGAAACCAATAAAAGAGGCTGTTCGAGGTAGTCTCACCAAGACTGCAAGAGCCCTAGGTATGGTTGAGCTCACAAATTCATCTTATCACACCTCAGAGTTATCCTGGACACACAGATTCCTGCTATACACTTATACACATAGGTCTGGATGAAGGTGTATTTTACAATAATAACAAAACCATCAATAATAATATATAATATAAAATAATATAATGTTATTTTGATTCATATAATAGTCAAACTGCTTCGGTGAAGCAAACTTCCTTTCCCTTTGTACAGAACTACTAAACCCCACAAATGTAGGGGTTTTTTTTGTTTCTTTCATTTCAGGTTTTTTTTGCTTTTACTTCTAGCATAAAACTTCCTGCAGAAACGTCTGAAGGAATATTGCTCCTTTGGTACTAAGCATTTGAAATCGTGATGCAAGAATAACAGGTGAACCAAGGCTCGTAAGCCCTGGGTCTTTTAAGAGAAGCTGCTTCATCAGTGTTTGAGCCTCTGGTGAATAGCTCACTGCAGCTCTGTTTATATAGACATATGGTGTGAAGAACACTAATACAGTTGTCTGTGCACAACTGTAACAAACAATCTGCTTATTGTGTATTTTTTTAGGCAACACTTCATGCTGTCTAACAGGTGGCCCAAAGTTACAATAGGCACACTGTCGGGGCAGAACAAACCCCGTTTACACAAGAGCCTTCACTGCAGATAGTGACTAAGGCGGCCTGCAAAATCAACCTTAGAACATGATTGTTTAAAACACTGTAAATGCCACAAATCTCCAATGAATATGAGCCTTGCCTTTTACATCCTCCTGTTGCCCTCAATCTATCTCAAGGCCAGTAGAGTTAATACCTCCCAATGAATGAATGCCAAGTGACATTTTAAAATCTCTCACATGTTATAAGCCTCAAGTTTATGGATATAATGCTGTATGATTCGTATAAAAAGTGAAGCTATATTGGTTTTAAGTAGCCTATCAAATTTTATTACAGATTTTCAGTTTGTTAGGATCATGCTTTTGCCTGCAACCTCTGAGTTTTTAAGTGTGTTGCCCGCTCTGCATACTTGGGAGCATATTGTAGCACAGGATTTCTTCATGTTCACTGTGAGAGGAGTAAAGTGAATCATTCAGCCTTGTCTCTAAAGATAAATTTCTGTTACATTTATCATTTCAGTCTCCTTTGTGATCTTTCCTCCAGAAATTTCCTTACCATTCACTGCTTTTACTTGCTAATAATTTTGTCCTTGGATATGCACTCTTGGAGCATTATGTTTTCACTTGTTCTGCAGGAAGTTGATGCTTATGGGGTTTTTTTTATTTGTTTTTAATTTACTGAAATTCTTCTGGCAGAGTGGGAGATTATCAGGACAGGACTCCTTTAAAGTTCCTGGAACTTTGTTTTTGGCAGAATGCCGGATTTGGCTCCCGTTGAGCTCATAGATTTTACAGAGGTAGATCAGCCCCCAAGTGCAAATCACAAACAGTAAGGGAATGAATATCCCTTTAAAGCTAAGGCACAGGTGATCAACCCTTCAATAATTTACCTAGCATGTAGAAAAGTACCAGTATTCTCAGTGTGATCCATCTCAACTAATTTCAGGTGTTTAAAATTAGATATGTATTCCAAGCTAATCTTCTAAGGTTTCTCAGCAGCCAATGGTGAGAGATGACCTCCCCAGAAAGCACCTCATCTTAGACATCAAGACAGGTGTCTAACAAAGCTGTGAAAAATCGTTCTTTTGAGATGCCCGTCTCTCCTTTGATAAGATGAATAATGCCCAATCTTTTAAGTGGTTGAAGTAAGATGAGACAAATCCCACCTGTATCAGCTGGACTTGTGAAAATAATAATAAGCATTTGTATAAGCATTTTTGTGGGATGGTGTCTTCCCTCAAATGGTGCTTTTGTTCATTTCTGCAAGGTGCCGAGAGCTTTCTGAAGCATTTGAGTTCAGCAAGACTTGGTAGTACTGACTGTTTCATGAAAGGAATGAAACATCTTGATATCCTGGATCAAAAATGATTCAATCAAAATTTGGATGGGCTTTATCTTTAGGGGCTTTTTGGTGAAATACTGGCTTTTAATTTATGACAATTGCTTTTAAAGGTTACTTGCCCAGTTAAGTGTTCCCCTTATTTTTTTTCCTATGCTTTTTTTCACCCCACTCCCATCCCTTTTGCAGAGAGCGGGAGCATTTTGAAGCACACACATATTTTCACATCAGACAATATCTGGATGAGATTAGATAGAGCCTGAACCAAACCTCACAAGGTCAATGGAAAACTTCCAATGATTTCAGTGGTATTTGGGTGAGGCCACTAGTGCACTGATTCATGAGGATGCTTTGCTTCACTTAAAATAAGAGCTAACATCATGTCTGGAGTGCATTGAGTCATTTGCTAGTAAGGTCTGAAGTAATCTAACACTACCAAATACCATCGTATGTACACACGTCTTACAGAGGTAGGACACTAAACAAGTTAAATCTTCCTTAGTGATCAGATTTTTTAACTCCTATGAACTACAGACAATTTAGAAACTGAATTTTGGTAGTCAAATCTGCGGGACAAGACATTTATTTGCCTCATGATACCGGAACAAGTTTTTGGGATGTTAGACAGTATTTAGGATGTATTTAGGATGGTGCAATAAAATGGAAAGTAAAACAATAAAAAGGAATATTGTCACAATGGGTGTGTGTATGTATGTTTAGATAACTGAACAAATGCATTTTTCTAGAACCCCAAAAGACTTTCTAAACATTAGTATTGTTGTGTGGGATATGATCTAAAGTTCATCCAGTCCAGTGTCTTATCTTCAGAAATTACCAATATCAGATGAAGATACATAGGAAATCTGACTCAATAATATCTTTTTCTGGTCTCTAACACTTTGAGGTTGGCTTCCAAATGTGCAATTATATGTTTCTTCCAAAATATCTGTTATCTATGTTTTTTGTATACATAAATATATGCATTTATCCATATCTATATATACATATGGCTATACTGAGTTATCTAAAAGAGTTGTACTCAGATCATTCCAGTGAGCAGTAGTCTCCAATGCATACAATATTGTTCTTTGATTTCCTTTTTTCCATGAAAGGAAAAGAAATAGAAATGCATGTAAAAGTCAATCCTTCTTTCATTCTTGCAGGTTATATTTATACTAGTGAGCTAACCAGTGCCAGAGCCATGACCCAGGTGCCGGAACTCAATTATTTATCTGTTAAAAATTAAGAACAGTCACTGGCACAGTTTTGGTTGGGGCTACTTAACACCCTCCCAAAAAATTCCCAGGGAAAGTTCAGTATTTGAATAGAGCAGGGACTACTCCCAGCAGCAGTTTGGATGTGGCCAGTTAGTTGTGGAGGCTAAGAAAGTTTAATAGTGTAGACCTGGTCAGACTGCGCAAACTGGCCTCTGGGCCAAGGAACGAGCCCTGGCAAGGTTTAGCTTATCAGTACAGATGTTGCCAGTGATTTTCTGGGACGGAGTGTGCTATGATCTCCATGTGCATGATGTGAAAAAAATGATTCCTTGGCTCCAGAGTACAAATATTATAAGAATTGGGCCCAAGGTCTTTTTTTTTCCTGATGCCATCTCCTTAAGAGGAACACTTACTATCCTTTGTAGTGGTACATTTCAAGTGATTCAATAATCCAGGTGTAACAATTTCTTCTGGAGTTACTTTATCACTGTTTTAAACCTTAATCTAGCAGTCAAAAAACTACTTCTGTTTTCTACAGTCTGAACAGCTGCCAGACATTAGTTCGGAAAAATGAATGTGCCTTTCAGTATGGTCCTGTACATTTCAAAATAGGGAATCAGGATATATTCTCCTAAGAAAGAAGCTCCTAATATTTCTCCTAAGAGAAAGAGCAGAATTTTAGTTCCTGGATTTATCTATGGATAAACAAAAATATGGGGCTTGTTGAAGTGACATTTTAGTACCTGTTCAATGGCTCTGAGCTTGCTTCATCTTGGCACCTAACTTCAACTTACATGTTAAATGTCCGGCAAACTAAGTGGTTAGGTTCTCTCTATAGCTGCTGGAGAGATGCAGATGCCTTTGGAGTCTTCTCAAGGAGACTGTCTGCTCACTTTTTATCAAGGTCCAGAGCATCACATGCTGACAGTGGCAAGCACTGGTCTTTAGTGACTACAGTTCTGTGCTCTGTAAAATCATTTTACCCTTTTACCAATCAAAAGAAAAGAAATGGAAACAGAAATAAAACTCTTCCCTTCAGCCCTACTATAATTTCTGACAGCTGCATAAGACAACTGTTACGGGATTTCTTGGGAAGAGAATTAATACTTAAAAAGTTGATGTAAGCTCAATCTCTCTGCCTTATGTCTGCAGAAGGTTGATGTACCTGAGGCACTTCTGCGTCTGGACATCTGCTTTACAGTATGGCATTTTTACAAAAGCTCAGTCTAGCAGGGGTCACAAACTCCTCGAATTTTCCTTTTGCCTTAGGGCTATCGTTTGTAAAGTTCTTCAATTAATTTCCACTTGAGAGTTACACCAGTCTTCCTGTTTTATAAACATATATACGTATGCTGATTGAGTTTTCTGTTTACTAGTTCTAAAATGCAACCAAAATAACTTTTATTCCAAAAATAATGGGAACAGCTTCTTTTTTCACTCTGAGTAAGAAAAGCCAATGTCAGCAGTTACTATCCCATCTGCCCTGGAGGGGATTCCCTGTCTTTAAGAATAAACTGAATTGCAATAAAATCAGCACTCTCTTACTCTTGGATGGATAGCTTCCTTTTATAGACTTTACACCACCACTACCTGATGTCCTTAAAGCAAGTCTGGACTTCTAAAATGCATGCTTTAATTTAGCTTCTGGGAAAAAGGTTTATTATATGTACGTAGGAAATCAAAGTAATTGTTCACAGCTACAACTACAGGATGTATCACTGTAGCAGGTAGGATGGATGTATGAATCTCCTTTTGGTCTATTTGCAAAATACCTTAATTTTTGCCTCACTTCTCAGCCTTTACTTTCTTTAACAAAGCTGGAATATTGTCCCAGGGTTTTCAAGACCATGCCATTTTCCATAGTCAGATTGAGGGAGATTAAACATGAAATTTTGAAAGAAAGTCACAGGTTTAACCTGTATTGTTAGAACCATGTGCTTTGTGGAGGGATGGAAGTGGCAGGAAGATGGATGCTGTGCCTTTGCAGTATCTCCGTGCCTGCACTCGCTGGACCACTTTTGTCTTCAGAGACGTCATAAGCTGGTCTCATGGACAATACTAACTAAATTGAGTCATAACTAAAATATGTATGGAACAAATGTGTGTCCCTGAATGGGGGGTTGAAGGTATCTGCACAGCCATGGAGCTTTATCACATAACCTATAGGAATGCAGCACTGGCTAACACTGACAGGTACAGGACCTCTCTGTCTCTGACAAAAGCCAGCCAGTCAAGAGTTAGTGTTCACCTCAGGTGGTTTTCACAAGGATAGACTGGGTCTGTGGCTATACTATTCCAACAACATTTGTTCTTACTCTTTTCTGGGGTGAGCCCTGCCATTCTTTTCTATGTCTGGTACCATATCATCAGTCTATGTTTCATTATTTGTTACCTCTGCCTCTGCTTTGCCTTCATTCTTTTCCTTTCCTTGCATGCTTTTCTCCTTCTTGTGTTTTGGAGTTTGTTTGGTTTTTGTTTTTTTGTGGTGTGGGCTTTTTTTTCCAATGTGTATATGTTTCTTTGATTTATTATTTTTGTCTCTTATTATTTTGATCTTTTACTTTTTCCTCCCCCTCCTGTGCCTCTTCTTTTTTCTCCCGATCCCCCTTCCTATTTTATGATGTGCCTTGCTGCCTTTCCCTATACTTTTCCTATGTCTTTGCTCTAAAAAGGCCACCTAAGGTTGCACTGCCGTGGTACAGTCTCCCTGGCTTACCTTGGAATGAGACAGTATTTTCCTGTGCTCTGAGGTCTGTGGTTCAAACACTCTCCCTTTTGCCCACCTAATGGGGTGAGAACCGCTCTATCCATAGCAGACTATTTCTACCTTGAGCATTATGCTCTGTGTGATCTTCTGAGAAGCCTAACACTGGGTGTAGTCAAAGAGAATGATAGCATTTATTAAAAATGGTTTAAAAGACAGAAATCATGTACCACGGAAACATACTATAAAAAATGAAACATACAGAAATCATATTAATAAAAGGCTCTTTTAAGATGTTGTTTGTAGTTCTGGAAACATGGTTATGGAGGAAGATGGTATAAACCATAGCAACCCCATTCTTAGAAATCACAGCTGGCCTTTACCTCCGGAGCTGACAGGGTTCGAAAGAGACCAAGAACAACTTCCCAGATCCTCCTTCTTCTAGGTATTTCTTTCCGTAGTAATCATGCTCTCTGCCCTTTTACTTGACTCAGCCATTCCTGTCTCATATTCATCTTATTGAAAATATATGCTCTTTTAGCTTATAGAATATATAGCATACACGTGCCTCACTGATTTCTTGATTTGTTTGGTGTCAGATCGGTGGCAGACACTGTTCCTGTCTTTGAATATTTGCAAATGGATGTTATTAGCCAACATTTCTCTTCTTCTCCCATGCTGTGCAGCACCCTGAGCAGCAGTTGTTGATTTAGCGACTTTCCACAGCCCGGAGTCAGCTGCATTTGGCTGTTCTGTGCGTTCTCTGGTTGTTGGGCACCTTGGGATCCCTTGAGATCACAGACACTTTATCAGTAACGTAGCAGTCCTGTTAAACCTCCCCATGAGTTCACAGGAGCACAGTGTGGTAAACATTCAAGAAACATGAGTTTAGCAGCATGGCATCCATAGCATCCATTTTTCACCCTTGTGAGAATGGTAAAATTGTAACCTCTGTGTACAAGAGACTGTATTAATGCATGGCTATCTGTTGGGAATTTTTAATGCAAATTATTGCTATACATACACCTCTTTTTCTCCCTTTTTTCATAGAACATTCACTAGATTTTCTCTTGCTCTCTCTCTCTCTTTTTTTTTTTTTTTGTTAAATACCTTGATAGGCTACTGGTAATCTACCACTAATCCTTTCTCCTCAGTACACGCATAAAGAAATAAAAGATGCCAGTTTGTGGCTTAGCTGCATTCAGGAAAACTTCCGTATTGCTGCCAAGAACTGCCATCTGCCACCTACAAGCGCAGGTGCCAGGGAGTCTCCTCTGCACACAAAGCATAATAATATAACACAAAGGACCAATGTGCACTAATAATTGCTAAACACACAGAAAGAGGGGCCAGAACATTTTTATGAAAGTTTACTTAGTCTGTGGAGATTTGCATACAGATGGCTAGGTCAGGGTGCTGTGTATGCCGCCTGGGCCACTGTGGGGTAGGGCTGCCTTCAAGCAGCCTTTATAAGCACACACGGCTTTTACTATAGCATAGTGTTGTGGAGAGACCTCATTCTGCACACACTGAATAGTCATTCAAGTAGCTTGCTTTGAAATGAGAAAAGACCTTGGATAGGGGGGAAAAAAAGCAAATTCTTTTCTTTGTGAGACAGAGGAGGAGTGTTGGGAAAGAGGCCAGAGGACTTAAAGAATGTGGGTTAGCAACCAGGAATTAGAGGAAAGTTTCTGTGGAGACACACAATTAGATATGTGGCATTCACCCCTCTCCTTCTAGTGGGCAACAAGAGCAAGCACATTTCAAAGGGTTCATCATCTGCATGAAACAAGGAAAGGGGGAAGAAAAAGCACCCTAATTTTTAAACTATAAAGAAAAGTGTAACTGTCTTAAAATAAAACAAACCAAAAGGTTAAGCAGCAAGAAATTTCCCTTCAGCTAAGAGCATGAAGACACAAACCCTGAATTTAGTGGGTTTCCTTTGTGTATATGTGGGTCTGAGTGTGTATGTACATGTACACACATACACATGTGTAAGTACCAACTAATATATTAAGATTAAATTTGAGAATGTTGCAACGAGAGTTTATCATGAATGTATGAAACACCTTTTTTTTCTAGAAGATGTCTGGGACTTACTGACCACAAATCAGAAATATGCTACCTAGTGCAGAATACTTACGGCAGGTGTCAATACTTAGTTACCACTATAGTAGGTACCTCTTCAAACATCACATGTAAATAGAAAGAAGAGTGATTTTTCAGAACTGCTCATCTTCTACTGATTTCCAAATATGCCTAACTGTCATTTTTGCCTTTGAAACCGTTCCCTATCCAAGGTGTGTGGTTCAGATTTTTTCCTTGCAGTTTGCACCCTGGTGATTTCATCAACATTAGTGAATCAGTTCCTGATTCTGAAAGAGAGGAGGATTAGTTGTTTGTGCTTTTCACCTGTCTCAATGAAGAAGAAAAAAAAAAAAAGGTCTGTTTCACTCTCTTTGTGTCCCAGATTGTCAGAGAGATGTTTGAAGAAAATATAATTATTGAACCCATCTTATTCCATGACATGTCTCTGTGTTTTGTAGAGCCTTTTAGGAAATAGTAATACAGCTCCAAAAGATACTACAATTAGCTCAGTGTGCATAGAGCAGAAAATCACACAGCCTTACATTTTTCAACCTCTGTATAGATTCATCAGTATAGAATTTGAGTACCAAGCAATCAAAGAATTTGAGTACCTTGCAGTAGCTCTGTGAGGTAAAAATATATAAAACATGATTTAGGGGAAAAGAGCAACAGATAGATTTGCCCAAGGTCACAGAGAAAGTCTAACAGAGATAAGCTTTGAATTCCAGTCCCCTGAGTACCAAGCCTATTCCATAGCCATTATCATTCATCCTACTTTTAGAGTGCTAATTGATTTTGACTGCTTAGCATGAGCTCTTTAAAGGGTCCTGATTTGCAGGGCTGTTTGTCTCCTGCAGAATGCGGGGCTGAGATCGGGGCAGTATGAAAAGGGTGGCAGAGGAGAGGCTTTTCAAGAGTTTCTATTACTGCAGGGCTGGGTGCTTCCCCCTTGCCTCCTCTTGCCCCTGCCTCATGGCCACATGGCATAGGCTTCTTCAGCTATTGTACTTCTTTAGCCACTAACTCCTCCTGAGCCAAAGCACAGAGCTCGAGCGACCCTTCCCTCCACTATGCATTCAGGAACAGGGATCCTGAGGTTTCCATTTCTGCTGCTGATGCTGGGTTGATCACAAGGCTTGATTCCTTCAGGCATCCCCAAACTATCAGTAGTGGAAACCATAGTCATACGTGGGATGGCATGGAGGAGAGAGAGATTTTTCTATCTCAAATGCTTCTGCATGGATTTTTAAGTCACATCAAGGGTTTCTTGAGACTACACTTAGTTCCTGTTTTAGCACGTCTGTACTTTGAAATCAATAAATCATCCATCCCTTTCATGAAATTGCAGCTTTGCTTGAGAAGGGAAATAAACCTGAAGTATTTATATGCAAAAAAAAAACATCAATGCTTGCATTTGCTTAGTTGACTGGTACTGGAGATTTTCATTTGATTGGGACTTCACGACATTGTGCTTTCTTAAGTCATTGCGGCAGCAGAGCAGACCTACCGTCCTTTTCCAAGCAAACCTCCACCTCTCCCCCTCGGCAATGGAATTCCCCTTTCATGGAACTTCATGCACAGTTCGGGGGTAGAGGTAGATTCACAGGCGGAGAATAACCAAGTGGGAGGTCTCTGATAACTTCGCAGCAGTCTGCAGCTGCTCACCAGGTATGTGCTAGCAGCTGATTCAGGATATGACATAGGGGATTAGAAGCTGGAGCCTAAATTACATCTTTAACTTGATCTTTTCTTTGTATATACTGTTCATTTCTTGGAGCTACCTTATAAATCCCATCTAGAACAAGGATGGGTACAACTGTAGAGACCTTTTTGGGAGCCAATGTACTTCAGTGACAGCATGGCTATGGGTGAACACAATAGCTTCTCCTTTTTTTGAATGTAGGATTTATAATGTATTTCATAAGCCTTCTGAGTAAATTAGGAAAAAATAATAAGTTAGAAATGGATAGAATCCAGATTCCTAAATACTAAACACTGCAAAATTTCCATATAAATTATCCCTTCAGGAGTTGGGTTTTACTTTGAATGCCTTCTTGGTCTATGAGGTCTGAAATTATGCCAGTCGGAGGGAGTTCCAGATATTTTCCATAAAGGCTGCTTTCCAAAATCTTTCAAAGCAATCACAGGATCTCCAAGAATGTCCTAACCATGTCCTCCTGGGCACTTTCCCCATAACGGTATCATCTGAGTTACTTTGGTCCATTGTAATGTCTTTATCAAGTATCACAGAGCTAATATGGAAATTATTTTAAAACAAATGTTTATCATAAATGATTAGATACTATAAAAATTTCGGGACTCATATCCCCATAAAGTTTTAGGTGACTGCTAAAATGTAGAATCAGTAGTTAAACTTTGAGACTCAGAGCTTGGAAAATAAATTATTGAAAGTGAACTGAAACTGAACTGAAAGCTTCTGTTCAATGTTTCTACGTGAAACCTTGACCTCACTCAAAACAGTAAGAATGCCATTGACTGCTACAGCATTAGAATTTCTACTGTGCTCGCTTCTCTTTCTCTAAAGCAGAAATAACATAACTTTCTTCCTTCAGGAGAGATACATTAGCATTCATGAGATTCTCATATCCAGCGCAGTGCTTACTCCTCTAGCTTATTTGGAAAAATCACTGCTTTCTTTTTTTGGAATATTGAAGAAAGGCCACAGTATTTCTCAGTGCATATACATAACTTCCAGTTCAGAGCATCTGTTGGTGTCATCTGTTGATGTTGAATTTGACAGTGGAAGCATATTGTAAAACCAACTTTTCTCAGAGATGACTTGCACGGAGTTCACAAAATGTTCTAAGATTCATAAAGACAGATATTTAAAAGTATGCATGGCTGCTTCTTACAATGCAGTTAATAGTAAATGCTTAAAAAATAAAGGGGAAAGTTCTGTTTCTCTCACTTTGCTCATATTCTAAGGAATCTGAGTTGCAGATTCATAATTTTCTTGGTCAAAGTATAGGACAGATAAGAAAGATAGGACATATCAAAAAAGCATTTAATGTGTGAGGCAAGATTTACTGCATTTTCACTTCCTATCTTTTTCCTAGCTTTCTTAGAAACTTCTGTTTTGGTCTGAAAACCTTTAATTCTCCAAGAGAAGTGACTTGAGAAGTGTTGATTTGAATTACATACTCATAAAATAATCCACCAGCCCATCCATCTATAAAGATTTTTGTTTCGAAGATACATTTCTAATGAGGAGTCATTAAAAAAAAAAAAATCTCATGGGCTAAACATCACTAATAGGCAGTACTTCTATGTGAGCATGTATAGATCTGAAAGCAACAGGTCAGTCTTATGGTTCATTCTTTTAAACTAAATAGCTAGCCTGCCACTAAATAGCAATAGCTTCTAAAAAAGCAAAAGTTTGTTGGGATTCTAACAGTGCCAGGACAAGGGCAATCCATTTATATAGTATTTATATAATATTATTACCCTCTGATAAATTGCACCCTTTTGCTGCTACGAAATGTTTATGTTCTGCTACTTTTCAGTTATAAGTATGACTTGAAAAACACCTTTCTCTCTTGCAGCAGACAAGCACAGATGCAGTTGTCTACACAATGTTCACAAAACATATGATGAACATCTGGGAGATATGAAGATACAATTCTCAACTAAATTTGGTGGAATTCTTTTTCAGCTGTCTTAAACATATAAATTTGAGTATATCAATCAAGTGGCAATAAAAGCATGTTAAATTTGTTTAGATTCATGCAGTTTCCATGGCACGGGCCTATTTTTTAATTAGAAAGCAAAGGATCCAGAACCAGCTCCCTTAGACCTGGATTTTTAATGGGTAGACAGGATTTTCTGATGGAGAACAGGCCACCTGGAGCTCTGGAGGTGGCGACACCGGGAGCTTCTAAGTTATTTATAGAAATAATAAAAAATGGTATAAGTTTTCTGGATCACACCTGGCCAGAATACAAGGAGACAATGGAGACTGCAGAGCTCCAAGTCTTTTCTTCAATTGGTAATTGGGTTTTAACATCTCCTCCTGCTCCGTGCTTCCTGGACCCAGTGGTCCAGGTTCTAACTTGAAAGAGCTTCAAAATAACCAAAGAGGCAATGCAGTACTCAGAGGTAACAGAATATTTTTTAAAAGCCCTGGTTAAACTAAGTTTCCTTAGCTGTGTTCTCATCATTAGAAACTGTGGGAGCAAGAAGGAGAACTAAAGTTTATACTGAGGCAGTTCCCTTATATAAGGTATTTAAAGCAACTTTAAAGAGCCAGTGACATAGAAAATTTTGGTGAGCATAGGTCTGTCATTTAGGGCCACACATGTGTTTGCCTAAATGTAGATTGAAATGCCTAAATCTAGTAAGTGATTTTTTTAATTCTAACTTCTCATTGTTTTGCAAAAAGAGCAGACCATAATGTAAATTATGGTCACCTCTCCCATTTCAGCAATAAGAAGGGCCATACAAGTATGAAATATTGTTCTGGTAGGACACTATATTCATTTTTAAATGTGTAACTTTCTTATCTCTCCCCTCCATCCTATTGTTATGGCACGCTATTTGCAATTAAAACAATGTCTTTATTTTCTCATGCATTTAAAATAATACAGAGTGAAAACAGCAAAAAAGGACTAGTTACTAGATAACATGAGTTAGGTAGCTTCTTTTAAAGGTGGAAACAAATCTCTCTGTTCCAATAAGCAGCTTTTCCATTGACTACAATGGGCACTTGGTCGGGTATTTACATTATAGAAGGAATTAATATCATCCTTAAGAAAACACATTCCACAGATTTGTTTTCCTGCAGTGGCTGCACCTTCTCTTATCAAATTACAAAAGGCTTGTCATGAATTATTTTTACTGCTTCATATAGCCAACTTCTACCTGCAAAGGTAACTAAAAAAAAACAACCATGGAGATGCCAATTTTACGGTAATTAAAAAAAGCAAAAAAGCAACTTCACTAATCAGCAAACCCTTTGATCTGGTTAACCCTAAAGGTCAAAATACCCTAACCCCATCAATGTTCTTGCTCTAATGTTGCCCTGCTTGGGTCATTTCTTCCATTGTTTTATTCATCCCATATTAACTTCAAAACGAAGCTGCAGTATTCCTGTGTACCTAGCAAATCTTCCTGGTCTTACAATGAGGTGAAGGCCCATTGTTTCACTCCAAATCGGTTCCCATTGTGCCCATTCAGCAAAATCGTTCATTTCCCCAGTCTAATGACTACATCCTATTCGAGGCTGTAAGCATTTTGTCATTCTGACCACAGAGGCTATTTAAGCTCTTTGATCCTACCTGTTATTGCCCCACTCTTCAGTTGCTGAGCTGACAAAATAGGCACTGTTTTAGCTGCAAGCATAAGTGACTGTATTCCCATTTGCAAGACATATATGTGAATGTAAGAGTATGAGTATGTTGAAAAAAATGCCCCAAATCCTTAATTTTACAGTAATTTATTTAACTTGTGGGGAGATGGATTTTTGAAACGTGTTGCATGTCGGCCCCTGCTGAAGAGGTTATTGCTTCCCCTTGATGTCAATGACAGTTTTACATTTCATTTCAGTGGGAGCAGAACTGAGCCAAATCCTTTTGTGCTTTCAAAAACTACACCCTCATCATATAAAGCCCCTCATGAGAGTTCATGCCTTTAAGCAGTACTTTCCATTGGGAGAAAGGAAGAGAGAAGCCAGAGGCAGTGCCCCCAGCAGTTTCCAGAAACTAGAGACATGGGTGTAGAAGTGGTCAGCTCTTGTCACTGGCACTGCCACTGGCAGCCTCCACAAGATAATGGGAAGAAGAGTGATCACTTAGAGGATTTTTCTGGTGGTAGTGGATTAAAACAAGACCTGTGGTGTGTAGTTCTTGTACATGTAAGGTTGAAAAAGTGCCATAAAGGACAATACAAATCCATGCTATCTGCTCATAGCCTGGCCCTTAATTAGTAAAATAATAATTATGAACATTTGAAAAGGACTATAAGAGGATGTGCTTTATTAGTTGGGATGGGCTGAAGAAGAGAATCGTTTTCCGAGTGATGCATGAAACTTATTAGTTTGATGAGAATAAATTAGGCACCATTTCATGGCCCACTGTTTTTCCTATAGTCGATTTTTCCCAAGATTTTTACTTCCTCCTAGTTTGCAGCAGATCTCTAGAAAGGTCTTCATATCTCCCAGCTTTATATAGACTTCTTGCTTCAAAGGGCCTGAAGTCAGATCACAATCTGGTGGTCTGAGTAAGAATAAATGAGCTCTTGATAGAAGAGAGGGTGCCTTGCCTCATGCCAAACTTATTTTTTCTCATCCCCCTTGAAGCACAGCTCTCTAGAAAAACATCTCTTGCAGGTCAACCTGGAAAACTGGTCCTAGGGTGTATGATGTTTTCTGCTGGATCTTTTCTTCCTGGACTGTATGCTGGAAGAATACCTTTAAAAAGTGTCAATGTGAGAACAAACCAATGCATTGCAGAACCAGCAAATGCCTTTGCTTCTTAGCACAGCAGAACATGTTGACAAGGAAAGTACTTTTATTTCGCTAAGGCAATAGATATATGCATCTAGGACAAATCCTAATATTTTTAATAGAGCAGGATGAAATGTTTTGAAATAAACTTATTTTTGTCAGAAAAGGATTTAACTTCTTAACTTCATAAGCATGAGGCACTGATATGTCTTGTCCAAACAGGTATTCTCTCTGAGGTATGTGTTTCAGAAAGGAAACTGGAAGCATAAAGGACCAGGAACTACAATTCCTGTGAAGCTCTATGGTAGCTCATAAAAATTCAGAAATTAATGGTGACACACAACCAAAAAAATTAGATGTTTCAATATTTCCAGATAATGAGTTTGGAATATACCACTGGAAAAAGGACAGGCTGAAATGGTGAGCTACCTTTTGCAAATAATAATGTATTATTTTTTCTCCAAACAAAAGCTCCAGAAATCAGCACTGTAAGAGCTACCCAGGTACTTCAGGATTTTGAAAAAGTATTTTATTTCCTGATTTCTGATCGAAAGATATATTGACACATCCTAACTTCCACGGGAAGGAACTCTGCTCATCTATTACACTTTTGGGAGGAAAGGTGTTATACTAGATACAAGTTATAAAAATAAAAGAAAGCTAATGTGACCCATTTATTTGTTAAAAGGTTCAATGATTCATGGCTTTAATTAGTCACAGAAAACATTGCCAGTACTTTCAATCCAACTTACATTGCTGCTGTGACTACATATCAGGAACTGGTAATCAAACCTATTTTTATGCTTAAAATTGTTTTAATTCATAGGTGGTTTTATAAGAAGTGATTAATTTATGCTGGAGGACCACACAGAGGGGCCAGAGGATTTATGACCTGAGGGAGCTGAGATTCTTTTTAAAATGTGTTTTTAAAAGAGATTCATTTTTTCACTTTTAACATTTGTTGGCCAATAGCCCTGTACAGCCATTTACCCGATACCTTTCTGGTAAAAGAATGACAAATGTCTTGCCTGTTTTAATGGTGGCTGCAAGGCTTGAATTAACCGTAAAGACTATGGTCCAGAATCTTAACCTTTAGATGTGGCTGTTATTAGTAAATCAGATAGACTGAAATAAAAGCTGCTGCATATTCTGTTTCCTACACTATGTACCCAGCAAGGGTTATTGGTTTGAAATGCAGGGGAAAAACTGTACTGAAGAACACGGAAGAGCAAGTTTGCAAGTTTGTATCAATAAGAAAATCAGGTGATTGCTGTTCCATAGAACTGAGATTCCACAGCAAAGTTTGGCTATTTTGGTGCTACTTGCTACTATCACTGTTAAATTACTATTATAATTTAAGATTTACAGTGTGGTGGTATGCCTGAGGCCTCAGGAGCAGAGACAGGACCCAAATCTGATAGATATCCCCCAAACACATAGATAAACACAGTTTCTACTCCAAAGTCACCATGATTTGTTTTAGCATCTTTAGTGTCTTCATTAAAACCTGAGTACTGTTTGGCACCATACCATTTTCAAACAGAATAATAAAGTTATATACCAATGAAGTAAGATAATTTCAAGCACTATTACAGTTTAATCAGATACATATATCATATCTGTAAAGGGAATGTGAGTTCCTCACAGATAACTCATAAAAATGCTTTGGGAAAGCTTGTGAGATTTTAAAATTCCCTAGTCCAGGCTGGGCTGACCAGCATAGCCCCTGGCTCACAGGATGGTTCATAGGATAGGCACTATGACTGCAATTAAATTTATCCAAAAGATCATCTTCATACCATGGTGCTCAAGTTTAACGTAGCTTCCCAGACAAAGCAGTTCTTCAAGATGTTGCAGAGGGGAACTCAGATATTCTCGACTTGGTTATCATAGACAAGAAATTCAGCACAAACGGCTGAATTCTCTAGGGGTTCGTTGGAAGAAGCATCTCCCAAATAGCTGAAAAAACTGAGGCAAGGATAGAAATAGTCTAAAGAGATTTGAGTAGGATTTATTTTGGTTTGGTGACTTAGAAATATCCTGACAGAAAATGAGTCTCTGTATATGTAAATAATTAACCTTGTGGATTTTTAAATTATGCTTTTTCTCTCTGTCTGAAATAAACTATTCAGGAGATCATTATTTTGAGTTTCATTGGTCCTGAAAATGATGCATATTTTGAGGGAGGAAAAGGCATCCTTAGAACTTGTAGGTATGAAATCTGTTTTAGTGAAGTGAAGGAACAAGCAAATAGACAATTGTTTACAAAGAGATGAAATAATAGCTATTGTGTCCTAAACAAAACCTGTATGATACAGCTGAGTGGAGGGCAAGGTAGGCAAAGAGCTAGAAAGCACACAGCTAAAGAAATTTGTTTGAAAGAAGCAAGAAGCACAGGAAAATGCTAGGAGTCTGAAGCAGATCTCTGAGCGCAGTGGCTAGATGTATATTAGTTAATGTATAGATTGATCTGGCCCTGAGACTGATCTGGGCATGGCACAGTTTGCATTCATACTGCTAAATTCTCTTACCCTCCCAAAATATGGTGGCTTCCTGCTGGAAATGGTCCCTGGATCATGCTATCTCCTCAACTGTGTCTCAACATTGTCTGGGATAGTGCTTGTTGGCACAACCAAAACTACAGAGATGAAACTAACAACATAGTGACATGAACCACTGCAGGCCCGTGCTTTGGTCTTGCTGAGTTTACTAGCGCAGACATAACTGGTTGTCACAGATAAAGTCTGTGGCCTCCAGAAAAATAAAGATGGTTCTTCTGGAATTGGTGCTGGCCATAAAACATGCTTTGAACTTAGACAAGTGGTTTGTAGTTTGATTCCTCAGTGTTCAAGGAAAGAAGGCCTTTGTACATCAGTGCTAATAAACAGGACTGAACTAAAGAAACAATTGAGTGTCCCCAGTTTCCTTTTGTTACTGAAGAACCCAGAAGACAACTTTTCATTAGTTATACTGGGACAAGGGTATAATGCAGAACTGTATGTATGGTTGGACAGGAGCCATGCCGAAGTGCTGTATTCTGCGATCAGACGTCTGTGTACACAGTACCAAACTGCAGCATTTTTCTGACTTTTTGTAATGAAATTTCACATATAATTGCTGCTCACTAGCTTGTTGACAGCATTATTTTTCCAGATTTCTGTTCCCACTGAATATTTTGTGTCTCTGACTCTTTTCCCTGAAAAGTGCTAGCATGTATTTATCAAAGTCACTCATTTTTTTGTTAGTCTCTGTAGGTCTTGTGCATCACTTCTCTGTGCTAACAAGTATTTCCTAATGTGAAATCAGTCATGAATTTATCAACATGCTGTTTTCTTTCCCTTCAAGGGCATTAATGAAGATATTTAATGACACTGAAGTTAATATGACCCTTGCAATGTGTCACTAAAAAACAAAATGGATATGTCATCATTCCAAAGGACCTCCAAATGGATATGTCATCATTTACCATTTTCTTTTTAGTTGCCCAAAAAATCATATTCTGTTGCACAGTTTTGGTTCAAAAAGCATTAAGGAAAATCTAAACTATTTTTGTATTTCTGCATATTTGTATATTTGCATTTCTTTCTCCTGTAGCAGGTCCAGATTTGTACATCTACTCTTTGAAGGTGCATCACTGAAAAATTGTTTTGTCTGTCCTGAAAACCAAGTTAATCATAGTGAGAAATTCTACATTCATTATACAAAGATTGGTATAATCTTTTCTTTAAGAATATTTCTAGATATTCTTTATAACGCCTTCATCTCTTTTGTACATTAAAGTCAGTTGTCAGATTGTATTTTTGTATAATGTTCACTGAAATCTGTTTAAATCCATTCTTGTCTTTTAATAAAAAAGTATCACCTTGCCAGCAATATAAGCAAAACAAATCACTTATCCTATCATGACGTAGGACATCCGTGTCTCTAGCAAAGCAGAAAACTGGACCAGATTCTGCTGCCCTCGTGTTGGTTAAACAAAATCTAAACCTGGCACCTACTGATTTCTCTGAAGTTAGGAATGGAAGAAAGTTCTCCTTGGTTCATATATAAATGGTAGAAGCCAACCCATTAATTTTAAGTGGGACTGCTGAGCTGTCTAGGACGCTTGGAAGGATCTAAGAAAGTAAATGTCCAACTGAGGCCAGTATTTCTGTCTTTGTGGGAGGATCCATGAGTTTTGAGACAAAATCTCTGCACATTCAATGCTGTGCAAGCCACTTAGAACAGTTTGTCATACTATCCCATAAGGATATTTCTTATTTGGGCAGAGGGTGGAAGTCACATTAAGCAATAGCATGTACTCACTTCATATCAGACTAAGATGTATTAATATAGAGTAAACTCAGACTAAGAATAATGTATGATAATGTTCAACTTCACTGTTTTTTGTATTGAGGAAAACCTTTCTATGGGAAAAGTCACATTTATGTTAGTAAGGCTTTTGTAGAGGTCCAGACCCAGAGCCCACTCAAGGCCATTAGAATGTTACCACTGATTTTCCAGTTTTGGTTTTCACAGGGCAAGACACCACCCAGTGTGAAGATGTGTGGTAGAATCCAGCTTTACTATCACACTAACATTTTTGTCTAAAATCTGTAAGAGTAACTGTTCAAAAAACACACTAGTGTAAACTATTCACACCCACTCCAAGGCACTACTTCTGAATGGTCACAAATAGCCAGGTAAGCAACCTTTGCACATGGTTAGCCAAATATCTGCTTAAGTGTAGCCATGATCTCTGAAAAGTCTATCAATATATGTCTTTTTTTTTGTTTTTATTTAAAATATGTTAATACCATATACTCTGAATTTAAATGTTCTATACAAGCATTGCATTGTCCTTCAGTTTCTGCCCTCATACATGTGTGGAACAAATTTAAATTGATCAGTTTCATGAATGACATGGTATCTTAGGGTTCATTGCTTGAGAACACTGAATTATCTTCACAAAGGAAATTGCTCTTCTGATCTGCCATACTGTTACAAAAATGATTGAAACCCTTCTGTCCGTCCTTCCTTCTGTCCTTCCTTCCCTTCTTCTGTTCTTCCTTCTTTCTCCCCTCTCCTCCCTCCTTCCTACCTTTCATCCCTCCTCTTCTCTTTCTTTCATTCGTTTGTTATTTTTCTCCAATTTTTTGTTTCTCAATTGTGTGTTAGTTTTGCTTTTTATTTAATGGGAACTTCCACACAGATTCCATATAACTGTATAAAAAAGTATTTATGAATTGAGACATCTAACATCTCTGTATATTATTTTAATCTTAAACTTGGTTTGGCTGACTGCTACAAAAACTCCTACTGCAGCTTTTCTGGCACCATGTGTTATAGCTGCAGGAACTGACTGCTGATAGTGAAAGTGGCAACAGCAATCTCTGTAACTACCAAGGTGAAAGTGTTGCAAAAATTTCATGCTTTAATCGTCAATTACAGGCTAATGAAATCTTATCTCCAGATACGTGAGTCATGTTGTAAAGCTCACATGTACCAAGCTTTGTCACTAATTACCATTTCACTATTTTACATAATTGCACTGAATAGTATAGGCTGGGTCTACCAGAAGTGGTTAAATGGCTTAGTATCCCTTGGCATAATTTGCATCATAGGTTCTTGCTTCCTTAGTGCTTGCAGGCCCAACACTGTCTACTGCAGCTGTGGTAGTAAGTAGGAATGGGCATTTCTTTAAGGTACACAATGTGCTAAAATGACTGAATGTGTATATTTACTCCTGTGGTTTTTGTGAACTGGATGTGGGTACTGTGTTGTTGCACTTTAAAACAAACTACTCAAATTTTAATTCTTAGGCTGTATGACTGCATGCTGCGTAGTCTTTTGGTTTCAGAAGTGTTTCATTCACAGTCATTTCCCCAGCAATTTGCAAACTGTTTAGCAACTCTCTCATTTTCTTATTGGTTGTTGTTGATCTTCTGAAAAGAGCTTATGAAGAGATCAAGAGTTGCCTAAGAACATCTGTGGCCAGAGAGGCAGGTATGTATTAACTCTAGTGGTGAAACCCAGGCTATCTCTCTTTTAAAACTAAGGACCATTTGTGAGGTGCTCCTCCGCTTACAGCTTGCCATTGAAAACCCCTGTGATTGAGCATCTTTTAGGTTTAGAGCATATCCTTCCAAACTGGCCTGGAGCAGGACCAGGATGATCTTTATCTGGTATGAAGAATTCCTTGCGGAGTCAGCTTAACTTGCTGAAATTATTCATGTTGTCATGTGCCAGTCGTATGATATGAATATTGTCAAGAGTGAAAATGAGATTTCCTATACAAAATTACTGCCATCTGAAGACAGAGCTCTGTTCCCCTTGTTACACAAATGCCAAGTAAGTGATCCAAATGTCAATAATACTGACTCACTCAAAGCAAGCATAGTTTATCCCTTTGTAGATTATGCACACAAGACATGGGATGGGATGAGACAGACCACTGTATAATTGTTTTGTAAGAATTCTTCTTCTTCTATCCAAGGTCTGAACTCTATAATGTCTGATAGCTTTACAGACTATAGTTCACCAATGTGCCAGGGAGGTAAGGAAGTGTTTTCTCTCAAAACTTGAAAACTAAGACAGATGTGGCTGATTTTCAGGTTTAAAAATAGCAACCAGGAATTTCACTCTCACAGGCTTTGATACAAAAAAGATACCATTTATGCCAGTGAATGTATCTGCTAAAATATTTGCCAGATCACATAGCAGTTGTAAGAGATGCCAGAAGATGAATTAATAGCTGTTATATTGCAATACAGGAAATCTGGTCATACCAGGTCAGTCGAAAGGTACATCTAGCCCATTCTTTCCTCTTCAGTGACTACAAATGTTTGCCTTGGGAAAAGTTCCCCAAGGATATTCTCCTCGGGATATTCTCTCATTGTTCAGCAATTTGATACTCAGGGGCTTCTAAAGGCAAAAGTGCGGGGATTTTGTGTATGTGTGTGCGTTGATCATCCCTGGCAGATTTTTTTTCCCATTAATTTTCCAATTTTATTTTGAACCACCACATAATTTTTTAACATCCATTAAAGGGTCAAAGGAGATGCAAAACTTAAGCATGCACTGCATGAAGAATTGTCTCCTTTTGGTTGTCGGATTGCCTAGTTTTTGTATTGGAAGGGACACAGAACCTGACCACAGTCTGACTTTCTACGACTACTCTGCGTTTACAGATCACCATCATGTTCTCCCTTCATTTATCTCCTTTTCATGCTGAAAGATTCTAGGTTATTGAATCATTCTTCTATATACCAAACATCTATACTAAGTATCTTCTTTCTCAGAATGTGCTCTTTCTGTTCCATGTTATGAACAGTGATTTTTCTTCCTTTTTAATTTCTGCTTCTTGCAAAGGGCATCATTTAGGCCAAAGTAGCATCATAAAATGTACTAGAGGATGTAACATAGTATTATATAGTACAGAAGACTCTATTAGTATGACCAGCTACATTAGACCAGTGCTGTATTAATGCACTAATGTGATATGAAAGTAATGCTCATACTATATCAGTAATAACAAATGCAAGTGAACATTAACAGTATGATGCACAATTATTGATGTCATAAACTGTTGACTTTTCATGAGTATAGCAAAATTGTTATAAGCTGCTCAGCTTACCTTCAGCTTCAGCTGCTGGATGGCCATTTTTTCAAGAAGCACAACATGCAAAAACAAATGCGAAGTACCCCTATTTACATGAAGATTGCCAGGGATTGCTCCTGTAAGATGACTCTAGTGTTCCATATTTTAAAAAAATAGCTTGGATATTCTTGATTGCGCCATCTACAGGACTTGAAATAGGTGTCTCATTTTTCTCATTACACTTTTTGCGAAGAGGCTAGCTGAAGGCAGCAACTCTGAGAAAAGCTTAGCCAGAAGGTGTATTATAGAGGAATAGTTGTGGTTTTTAAAGTTGGATCAAACCTTCTGCTCAGAAACACAACCTCACTGATCTCCTTTGGGGCTATCAGGAGTCTCCCAGCCACATCTCCTTTCCTGTACAGAATATTTTTGTCTTGCCAGTTCCATGAAAACCTCCGGAAGTCCTAGATACCTGGCTACTCCACCTATTCTGTTGATCTGTTGATATTAAGCCCAATGTACCCAGGGCATAACATGCATATGTCTTGTTTCCTAGAGGGAACGGATTCATTACCTATACGTGCAGCAAAAGTGCTCGTATTTCCCAGGCAGTAAAAGAAATCCCCAGCTGTGTTAGCATATGGCTGAAGCAGTGTGTCCATACAAACTCTAATATTTGAAAGACAATGTAGATTAATGGATGGACTGAACACCAGACTAATATTCATCTTACTTAATGTGAAGTGTCTAGAAGGGCAGTATCCACTCCTCAGCTAATCACATTTGAATTTTCTCATATTCAGTGGAGATCTAGTCAGTGCAGTCCATGGGGTTTATAGTTATCTGACCAAATGTGTGCATATACTTTAAGATGAACTGAATTATACTGCACACTACATGGACTGTGTAGCTCTCCACTGACTATAGAGGGAGCCTGGAAAGATGAACTCGGGAACAGACTGTCTATAACCATGTTTAGTCAGAAGCACTGCACTTTCAGAAGTATCAGTTTTGAGAGAAAGTTCTGTCTTTTCCCACTTCCTCAGTAAGTGACATAGGATATGTCATTCTCTTTATCTTTTCCCATCCTCTCATCCTTTATCCAGCTTGGTTTACAGAGTATAAATGCTGTGGGAGGGGGGTCTCTTCATTGTTTGTGTCTGGTTCTTAATGAAAAGATGGCTTTGTGTCTTAGTTTTGGACCAGGGTGCTGGACACCTGAGTTTTGATGTACTGTACCACTTTATTCTATAGGGTCTTGATTATTTTTCTGTAGGGTCACTTAATTTTTAAGGAGTACTTGCTTCAACAGGTGAGCCATAGACATATGATAGAAGTCATCAAAGATCATCGAAATGCTATGGTATATGAGTACTTAAGCAAAGTAAAAAAAAGCAATGGTATTTGAAGCACAGTGAATATCTCACAGAAAACAAAACAAAACAAAACAAAAACCCTACCCAAGTTCTTTTTCTATTAACAAATTTGAAGGAGAAGCTTAGAGTTTTCACAAAGGAGCTTGGTACTGAGAATTAACACTGACGATTCTAGAAATAATTTTAATTATCAGTGTCTAAAGTTTGTTATGAATTTTCAGTGTTTGAGATTGAGACTGTAGTCATTTTATATGAATGCAAGAATGAATGCGTGGTGGCTTTTCTTTATGGAGTGAATGTAACTTCTAAACTCAAGTTTCTGACATAAATTCTTGTGTTTTAAAAATGTAATTTCTTTAATATTTCTTAATATCCTTGCCTGTCAAACCATTCTTTTGAATATTCACGGAAACAAAATACAAAAGATGCATGAACTCATTGAAAATGAATGTCTTTAAACTTCAAATGAATTTTAAAAGCAATATTTTGCAATATTTGCTTTGAACTAAAATCCTTGAGATGAAGCAATTAAAAAAAAAATCACCTACCACCTACATGCTTAAATTTAGTAACTGGCTCCCCAGAGGCATGGAATACCCCACAGCTTCCAAAGAAGACAGGGAGAGCTGGTAGAATTTTATCATAAAACAAAAATGAATCAAATAATTTATTTAGGTGTTTCACTAGAAACACAGTAGTACAGTTTTTATGCTGATTCCTGAACATTAGACCAGCTCTTTAAAATGGTTTGACCTTTTCCAAGCAAGGAAACTTGTATCACTCATAGTCTCAGAGAACGATGGATTTTGTAGTGTAGATTTAGCTGAACATTAGCTTGGCTGAGTGTCTAGTTTTGTTATTACTGCTGTAAATGACCTCAAGGCATGGCAAAAGGGCCAGGAAAGGCTGAATTGAATGTTAATGTGATGATGAGAATGCTTAGTTTTTCAGCGTGGCATTTCAAGTTTCAGGATGAAAGCAGAAGCCTTTTCTTAATTGATATGGCAGGTCTCTGAGGTGGGAATTAGACTCTGCTGCTTCACCTATGCTGGTGTGTTCATGTGCATTGTTACATGTGCTAACAGCAAACAAAAGAGTTTTCCTGGTGAAGACTGAAGTGCAGTAAAGGGTTGCTGCACTAAACTACAGTCTTCCTACCAGTAGATTCTGTTTTCTTCTTTTGCTCTAATAAATACATAACGGAAAAGTAAGGGAAGTGGGAATTTACCTGCAATGGTATGATATCTTAAACTTCCTTGAATTTCATGAAATGGATGGTCTTGATATGTTCAGAAGAAGCTAGGAAGAGTAATTGTTTCCTTGGTCTACTGATGATGGGTAGTTTCAGGCTTTATATTATATTCCGTGGCTGAAAAAGTAGTGCAGTGTTTTGATTTGATTAAATGTGAGAGCTGGTAGATTAATTCATGTTATGGCTGAGAGTGGAGCTAATTATTGTACTACTGTGATTAACTGGATATTTTAACATGTACCTGAGGCCATGTTCTGCTCTCAGTTACACATTTGCTTTATCTGCATATACAGTGCTAATCATTTTAAGTTAAATTATAATTTTCAGCTAGTTTGGCTAATCCAATATGAAAAAACTCTGTTTAAATTATTTTTTTTTAGGCCAGGCTTACAAAGTTTTAGCCTAAATCAGTTTGGAACAGGGTTAATCTAAGTCAAAATATGAAATTCTTGAAACAAGGCTCCAAATGCATGATTTTAACTGGACAGATTTAATGAAATTGGGGGCTGTGTGTGCATAAAAATGTGCCATAGATCCACCTCACCTGCCCCCACCTATCACCCACTTATCTGGGTCTACCTGGAAGTGAGAACACCCTGAGCTACATCTTAGCAAAATACGTGATGTGATTTTTGTGTCTTCCCTGCAAGCTGCAACCCCATCATTTTAGATATATTGGGTCTTAAGCAGCAGTTAAACCACTGACTGTTGGAAGCTTTTATTGAAGGAAGTGAAACATATTTTACACTGTTGTGTCTTTCCATAGCATCACTGTTGGCCACTGATGGAAATAGGATGTTGGGCTAGTTGAACTTATGATTTGACATGATATGGCCATTCTTATGTCCTAAATACAAAAGACAACCCTTGTGCTTCATTTCTCCGTCCACAGGAGAGTGTGTAGGAAGCTTATTCTTCTTGAAATGAACCATCCCTTTACTAAATTGTCTAAGTTTGGATCCAGCTCAAATGGGATGGAAACACTGGGGAACACAATTCATGAAGAGAGGCAGCGGTAGGTTCAACCTGAAAGAACTCTAGAAGACGTACCAAGGAATTGGTGGTTACTTACTACAGAGCTGACGACGGCAATGGTGGGAGGAGACCCTTTTGGGGAGAGATGTCATTTCTTACATTACATTGGGTGGAACCACGTGGCTGTCTTCAGGGAGCTGCTACATCCTTCCCTGTGAGCTCTTGCAGCCGGAATGAAGGGGGACATCAGAGGAGCTTGCAGCGGAGCTTTAACAGACACTTGACAGCAACTGCACCCCCAGGTTGAATCCCAGAGCTTGTGTGGGTGAAAGTTACAGTGACAAAAGGGATGCAGGAAACAATAGCATGTGCTGATAAATAATGGTTTTAATGCACAGTGTATTAGTCACGTCACAAACTGAAGTAACCCTGAGGATATGGAGGGAGTTCACGAACTGTAAGTTGCAGTCTAGTGTCTAAGAAGAGGAGCCTGTTTTCTTTTCTGGGACATTAGAGAAACACACTGAACTGTGAAAAAAAGGAAAAAAAAAAAGAAGACATACAGAAGAAGAGGAAAAATGATAAAATAAAGAGAAAAAGCAAAACATCTTTTTGCATACCCACGCAGCCAACTCTCAGAGCTTTCTGAAGCTGCTTTATTGTGAAAAACATGCTTGATACACTGGTAGTGGGCATACAAACAATTAGATGTTAATTACCTTTAAGGGTCTTTAAAATTTTGGTTGCCAGAAAATATTGCCAGTTTTGAGATTTTTTTCTTGCAGGGCACATGGACACCCAAGCTAACTCTATACTATCAAATTAAACAGTGCCAGGTCCCAGGCCCGGGCACTGGGACTTGCTAATACCTACTCTGAAATCAGTTGAAGAGTTTCTGGCACAGTTTGGCAGTGGTCAAACCCAGAAAATGGTTTGGGAGTTAGCAGAGGTCAGGGACCACCGACACTGCAGTACCTGACTGCAAGGAGCAGGGCTACATGGCCCAAAACGACGCTGTAATCCTGTGCTCCGGTCCTTCCCATCGTGTGATCCTTGTGACCTCAGAAAACCAAAATGTCTGCAGTTGTCTTTTTGGAGTGCTTATAACTCCATAAAGCGCATAGGGATGGCTTCAACTCAAATTTGCTAGATTTAACTCAGGACTGAAGCAAGTATTTTGCTGAACCAGAACATCAGTATAGCTGAGTTCCAGCTATCTCTAAAGATTTAAGTTTGCCTCCTGGAAGAGAATCATATACTCAAGCAGGCCAAAGTATTCAGAGCAATAAAGAAGAAAAATAAACAAACAAGACAGTGCCTTATTGTTGTAGGTTAAACTATGACAATATTAGAAAAATATGCTTTAATATGTGTGTTGTGATGCCATTCCAATATAGTATGGAAAATGAAAAGTAAAAAGTGTTCATGCTACTGTATATATAGTTGATTGTATTTGGAAATTTTCCCATTTTACAGTCTAATAACTGTTTCATTTAATATATCTCAAAAATACATACATATGTTCCAAGAAAAAAACTACACTCCAGCTCAAAAATTACAGGTGTGATGGTTGTATATACAGACGACAGATTTATAATGGATTTCTGGCCTGTACACATCATTGATTTCAGTTGCTCCATGCTTCCTCTGAATTTTGATATTGTTGAAACAAATGCATCTTCTGTTTGTGAACCATACACAGTGTGTTTTTCTGCCCAGATGTTTTTGTGACACTGTTCACAAGGCAATGTTATATCTCTGGTTAAATAGCCAGAATGTCATTGGTTGCACAGGGGAGTTACTGTGGAATCTGTTCTAGCCTCTGGCTTATTGCTTCATCCATCTTTAAGTTTAATTCAAGTTATCCATCTGATGCAAATGGCTCCAAGTTATCTGTTCTATAAATGCCAGATGCTGTCATCTGAGTCCAAACCTTTGCTTAATGCTATGAAAGATAGCTGTATTTTGCCTGCTACTGTTATTTAAATGAGCTGAACATGTTTTGCTGATCACTTGACTGAAACTAAAGCATTGAGAGTATGTGTGCTTTGTTGTCAGCTACTAGTGAAAGATCAAAGAGATGGTACTGAGCACTGTCACAGATTCTAATTAATTGGCACTTATTTGCTTATGTCTCAAGTTAGCACATAAGGAGCCCCCTAAATCTGAAATAATTGGTATCTTGTTATATTTTTAAAATAATGTCATATTTTATTTTCTCTTCTTTGTATGCACAAGCAATTATGTTTTTTAAGAATATTAATATTGGGTTAAAATCTTCTAATCTAATAAAAAACATTCCTGATCTTAAGGAATCACCTGCAAATGGGATGTGAACAAATTTTATGATTGCAATACCTGTAATGGAAATATTCCACAGTAGCCATTTTTCTATAAAATGTGTGACATTCAATCTGATGCTGCAAATAGTACATTCTAAACACAAATGCAGCACCTCTCCGTTGCTTCTGATGAATCAAAAGTCCCTTGTCAAGGTTTCCAGAGGAGCAAGAGGAGCCCAGCCTCAAAAACTCAATATAAATCTATAGACTTCCCTTCAAAACTTTTTTTAAAATACCAGATTTAGTCATTAATGATCAAAATAATTCACAATTTGATGGCTAATCAGTCGTCAAAAAGAAATGAATCTGACCTTTGTCTTTTAACACTAATGGATGGGTATTGCAATAATATACAGAAAATACTACCACAGTTGACACTCACTGTTGTCTACACAGGTTTCTTATAAATCAAACCAAGGCTTAATGGGCCAAAAGATAGAACTCTAATTTCACCTTTGGTGTGAGGGCAGCTGAAGCAAGTTATTGATATCATTATGAAAGCCTGAATAGCTATTGAGGGCTGTCAGATGGTTTTTATTTGAGGTTTAGTTTTTGTGGATTTTGGTTGTGCATGGGAAGGAAACAACTTCTGATTAAGTTTTGTGTGAAAACTGTTTTATTAAAGTCAAATTAAATGTCTTTGATCACTTGTCAGGAAATAAGGTAAGTGTGAAAACAGAGGTATCTAAAACTGCTAGATTCCTCTATAAGAATACTTTCTCTGTGTGTGTGTAGAGTCCCTCTTATTTTCAAACTCTTTAGATACATAATTTCAAATATAAAAAGATGTTTGTTTCATTGGGCTAGGTGTCTTGGCTGAGCATTTAAACCACAGGAACAAAAGAGAACAGAATAAGTTCTGACTTATTTCCTATTGATCTACTTAAGTATAACAAAAGGTATCCATATTTCAGGCCAGAGTCTGTGTTTGTAAAACCCAAATAGAACAGAACAAAAAAAGTAGTCCCCAGAAAGCTTTTCAGATTGTGAAAAGATTTTTACATACCATTTCAACATAGAAGAGCTATTGACCACAGACTTCATACAATCATTTACCTAGATCATGCCTAACCCGGAGTATTGATGATAGGGACCAAAACCTTGAACTTGATTTGGTGGAATAAAAGTAGAGGACATGTCTAATGAGCTTGTGGCAGCCTGTGGTAGGGAGGGGTGCAATGCAGGAGTCCATGAAACCTAGACTTTGTTCAGAGTTGATAGCTTCATGCCAGTTGTGCTGCTATTTTCCAGGTATATAACGATAGCTTTGGGTTGAGATTCTATCCTAAACAACTGATAGAAGAAAGTATTTTTCATAGGTGTAATATGAGAACTTATTGCAAGTGAAGATACAAGGAACCTTTCTAAGTGCTGACTAGGTTTATGAACTGTGAATATGTACCTTTAACCATAGAAAATTCCACTGTGGCAGTGAACACTTTAAAAGTCTCCTCACCATGAGGATAACTGCCTGAATTCTCCTTAATCAGCTTGAAACATCCATGAACTCTTTTAGCCTTGGTGGTAATAGCATAGTTACATATCAAAAAGAATAATTGGAGAAATATGTCATTTGCTTATTGTTAACACTTGAATTGGTATCAGCTTTTGATTTTACTTTGTGGCTGCCTGTAGATAAGACTGAGAAAAAGTTTCATATTTTGGGGACTCCTTTTACCTTATACTCTTTGGGACAACAGAGAGCTTTCTGAGTCTTTGAAGGTCAACACATTCAAGGTATTTGTAGGGCAGAATGGGGAGAAAACTGCCTGGAGTATCAACAGGGGATATTCTCATGTCTGTCATGTTACGGATGAGGTTCCTGTTTCTGTCCCAAATTATGAAATAAGCAACCTTTCTTTGTAAAGAACAAATTAAATATATGATCATATAAATATATTATGTATATATACATTGTTTATTTAAATTTGGGTTATTATTAATAGGTGCAATGCCATAAAGTATAGGTATAATTATAGCAGGAAATAATCTGCCGTGCACTTTGAGTCTAAAGAAGTACATCTTTCGCTATAAAGAAGGTGGAATGTACGTGTGCTGCCGTGTGCCTCGTAGGTCTGTCACAGCTGGGCCTGTTGCAAGAACTGCAATACTTGCACCAGGCTGCTGCAGATCACTCTGAGAAACTACAAAAAGCCTAGGCTGGCTACTTTTTTTTTTTTTTTGTCTTCATGGACAGACAGTGTAATTTCAGCTGTGTCTTTGTGGTGTCCACACTATCTTCCCCCTTTTAAGTTTGATTTACTCCTTGCAGACTCAGTCCCAGAGGATAAGAAGGACTGGTCAAAGGATTAATACTTTTCTTTGTAAATCTTGGAATCATGTTTAATATTCTTAATCAAATGTTTACTTAAATGATGTCTTCAGCTTCTTCTGCTTGAGATTTTAAGTAGCTAAAGAAGAAACCTCAGAACAAACCTTGTTCCAAATCAAGTTTCTGTTACGCGCCACACAGGCAAATGTGGGACTCAGGATGGTGCAGCACCGCTTGCTCTTCTTCTTTAAGATGAATATCCTACCCCAGCATTGAGGAGCAACATTAGAGATGTACAGAGAAAGTAAGCAGTGAGCAATATCCACTGGGAAACTGGGGAAATATTGGTTCCATGCAGTGGTTGTCACATCTTTTTAAACATGCTCATTAATGGGTGGATCTTTTGCTGAAAGCATGCATACTTAATTTATTCAAAGAAGTTGAGTGTATGTCACCCTCACAGGCCTATTTCTCTAGGATAGTGCTTCACATTTACAGTGTTATATCTACTAAGAACACAATGAGAGAAAGTAACTGTAACTCATAGCACAAAGCACTTAAAATACAATGTGATCTGTAGGTGATATAAATTGATATGTAAGAAAATATCAGCGGTATAATTTAGATCTGAAGAAAATGAAGCTGTCATCAGTATTTGGATATATATTCTTAGATTAAACATTTTCTACTGTGACACTTAGTTCCATATTCTTTTCTTCCACCCTGTTTTATGGGCAAATGTGTTATTTGGAGAACAGCATGTGGAAACACTATGGAAATAGCAATTCTGTGAAATACCATTTGAGAACTGAGACACACTTTTAAACAAGGAATGGAATTCAGGTCAAGCATCACAAATGAAATGGTTATTGTAAAAGCAGTGAGAGCTAGCCATCTGCCACTGCAGCACTCAAAAGGGCTGAGATGCAGGGTCTCCACAAAGATATTCCTATTGCAATATCAGTTAAGGCCCACAGCAGTCTCAGCTACAGACACTTTTACAGCAAGAGATTTTCTAAAGTGACAAGTATATTACACGGTTGAAAAATGCTGCTCTTGGGTCCATATAGTAAGTCCAGCAAGGAAAGGAACAACCTTTTGGTCATTTTAAAAGAGGCAGTTTGTGTCCCTTGAGGAACTGATCCTGAATTATTTACTCAGAGGCTGATTATAGCTCCTTTTTTGGCACGAATAAGATGTTCTGTGTGTTGGTGCCATGCTGAAGATTTAAATGTCCCACACATTTGATCCAGGCTAGGGCTGTGGCAACTACTGCACAGCTGATGACAACAAAGGCTGGTTTCAAGCTCATTGTCATCACCATGGTGTTACACCAGATGAATGGGTGGCATTGATTCTGATTGGCATATTCATTCACATGCATTCAAAGCTCATGAATTTTACTTAACACGTCCCTTTGCTTATTGGCTGGGATTTAATTGGAGTGATGTATTGCAGCACTGCTAGATGAAGTGGAACAGTTTCTTTTTTTTTCTTTTCTTTTTTTCCCCTTTTTTTTCTTCTTTTTTAGTTCCCTTTCTTCCAAACCTCCCAACTAGAGACACCATGACATTATTTTTTACAATCGCCAAGGCATTTCCGTGTATGGAACCTAATTCTTGGCTTTGTATTGAAGTTTGCATTTAATATTTGGAGACAGAAAAATAAATAGACATAGGGGAAACCCACACAGATTTAAGTGTTGACTTTTGTTACTATGTTCACAAATTGTTTATTTAGTATTTTCTTTACATACCAAGAAAGCAAGAGGTCTTTTTGTGTTTGTTTCTATGATTTTTTTCCAATACTCCCATATTTTTCCCATATCTTTTTCAGCTAGCTGAAAGGAAGAATCCTGATCTATCAGCTAGCAGATTGTTGGTAGCTTTCCAAAGAGTGAATAAATATGAGATTATATGTATACATCTGACAGATATACTTTTCTGTATATGTGAATATATTTATGTATTGTTGCTGGGTATTTCTCAGAAGTGTTCAGAAAGAATCAAATTCTAGAAAAAGTTTAGAAAAAAATTTTTTTCATTGAATAGATGTCTATGTTGAATTTTTTTAATCATTGCCATTTTTAGCCTGGAAATCAAAAACTTTCATCTGAAAATCAAATATTTCTGTCTGCAAACTCAAAATGAAATATTTGGTTTGGGCTCAGATCAATCCAGGTCAAGATATTTTAGTTTGTTGAACAGGATCAAAGTGTTTCATTTCAAGGCAGTTCAGTATAACTGTGAAATATATTGGGAGAAGCTAACTGTAACCTAGGGTCAACATAAGGAATGTCCTTTGGGGGCAATTAATAGCGTCTGTGTTAGGTTCATGATTGGAACTGCCTCTGGAGTTCTTGAGGCTTTCTCCATTGTTTCTAGAGCTCAGGCAGACTAGTCTTCCTGGGCAAAAGTTATCACTGTAAATAACTTCTGTTAGTTTTGTGTCTACATCAGCTCCTCAGTAATGTAGATTTGGTATTTCTTCCCTTCTCAAGCTCCTTTCCATCCATTTTCCTTGAGAAAATCACCCCAGCCAGTGTATAATCCCATAACACATTATAGTCATCTCTCTTGCTGACTATAGAAGTCACATGCAAGTCATTTCATGAAAATTATAAGATGGATCCACAGACATGATATGTAATAATGTTTACAAATTACTGTTGAAAATTATACATGTGCTAAATGCTGTGAATATATGCCAATTCCATCTATATACTTAGTATTATTGCTAGCATATACAGTTAGTTAAACCAAAATCAGATGAAAAATTTTAACTAACATAGATATAAAGCTATAAATATGTCAGATAAAGCCTAAAGGTAATTTAAACATTAAATGAACAAAACAATAATGTGGATCTGTATTGTCTTAGTTGAATAGAGTAAATATATAAGACTTTCTACATGCTTAGTCAAAGAAGTAAAACAATTTATGAAGAATAAAACTGTGTATCAAGCACACTTAAGTATGGTTTTATATATGATTAGATGTTGCACCTGGTGTGGTCATTCCAAAATTAAATGGCATCCAGTGCTTGTTGTCTTCAGAAAACTGCAAGACCATACAGTTCTGACTACTCTCTGTTGTTGCCAGATACCTAATACATTGGTGTGCTCAATAATGTAATATAGCTATTAAAACATAGACCACACCATGCCACAGTCTGAACATCTCTGAGGCAGAAGCCAGGCAAGCCACAGATAATCTAAATCAGAAATGTTTTTCTCAGATTATTTCCATATTTCTTTCTTATTGTTTCACGAGTCATGACATTTCCTGATTTGTTGCTTTTCATGTATTGAATCAAACACCGCTGTTTGGAGGTAATAAAATTGAGATTATGAACATCTGCCTATCTGTAAATGGTTCTTTTGGTTTATATGGCTTGAGTTGTGGATAGAATTGTACATACAGTATTGATACACAAGTGGAGAATAAATATCACTAGCTTTTAAAGAAATGCATGCGTACACCTGGGTAGTGGCAAAATGGAAAAAAAGAACTCTGATATTTGATATCTCTGAGTGAACAGTCCTTGATTAATCTGACAAAGGAAATGTCTGAAGACTATTGGACTTTCCTTTCTACTGTTTCAAGTAGCATTACACGGCATGAACTGCGTTCATGTGGAGACATCCTAAGCCATGTTGGATGGACTAACACTGTGATTGAGGCTTCACAGTCATCTTTTCCTGGAAGATTTTAAGAAAAATCAGACCTGGCTGACGCTTCAGACCATTGATAAGAACATAGCTGAAACTATTGGAAACTAATGGGAGTCTTTTTATTTACTTTACAGTTTAGGATTAAGATTTCTGTGAGCTAAATGAGTCTACAGTGGGATGTAAATATGATACCAGAATGTAAAAAAACCTCCCCCCCCCCCCAAGAACAAGAGATATAGGGTTTTCTGGCTGCTAAAATCTTCATTTTCTTGGTCAATTATTTATTTCAAAATAAGATGAAACAGAAATAGATTTATTTCTTTTGAGAAGACACCTTAAAAACTAAAACAATACTATTAATTGAAAGTATAGATACAGGTAGTCTAAATCTGTGTTGTGTTTTATGTAAGTCACAGTAGCTAGAAAGCATATCTCAGGTTCCAGCCATGGTCATTCAAAGCAAATCACTGCATATAATAAGCTACCAGTCCTAGATGGAGTTTCACATGTGACGTTTAGACACTGGTAGTTGTCCTGCATCAATTTCTTTCACGGCTTTTCAGTCATAAGAAGACAAAGTTCTGCCAATGGCTACATCAGTATTTGTGTAGAGCCATGGCCCACAGGGGTGAAATTCCCCTGTAAATGAGGTGAGAATCAGGTAGGATGTGGGTCCAGGCACGATGTGGATCCAGACACAATCTCTGCTGGAGCTGCAGCATATGCAGGGGCCAGCTTTTGATCTGTTCCTGTGGGGACTAACAGTGTCTCAGGCATTTTGCCTGGTGTCAAAGAACGCTGTTCAGCCTTTGCTTCCTCCAAGGGAAAAAACACCGTCTCAGTCCTGTTCTTTGGCTTCAACAGGAAAAACAACAACAGCAACAGAAACCCGGGCAGACTTATTCCACTGGAAGGAGCAAGCGGTGTAAGAGAGCACTCTGATCTATGTAGCAGCACTGAGTGGTGCTGCTAAGGGCAGTGATGCTCTGTGCTGTCCGTATGCAGGCTTTTGTGTGGCTCACACATTCCAGCTCTGCTGCAAGACACTGCTAGCTTAGCAACATCAGAGGGCTGTCAATATTTGTCTGCCAAAATCCCATCATGAAGTATGCTGCTTAAAGCTGTTTTTTACAGACAGTAATTATTGTCCCACCCTACCTTCCCCTCTTCTACCCTCCCCCTACCTCCTTCAGAGAAGGGATCACTTCAGCCTATGGAAGAGGCTCAGCATTTCCTTATCACCAGCTCTTTCAGAAAACAGTCTAAGGACATTTGTTTGAACACAGTTATTAGTTATGTTTATTCCAGAATTGCCAGATTTCCTGAACAATATTGAATTTTAAGTAGGTCCTATGTCATCTATTAAAAGCACATAGGATATTACCTGTTTTGGTATGTCTCACCATTCCCCTGCTTCTCTCAGCCTTCTCTGCTGATTTAAAGCCACCATACAGACGACACAGAAGCTTCAGCTGGCTGGAAGACTTATCAGGAAAGGTTTGGGTGGCAGCAGAGGCTGTAAGAAAGCAGAAGATAGAATTGGGTAGCCCTCCAGATGCTGCAATGTCCCATATACTAAAAATCCGAATATTGCAATAAACTTTGAGCCTGCCCCACCCAGCTGGACTCCTGAGAGCTGCCCCTCTCCTATATCCAGTCGTCATAGTGTTTTTTGAATGTAAGACTCTACTACGAAGGCTCGGACCTTGAAAGGTATTTATATGTGTAATACTTAGTGGTTTGAATGGGAATTAGACACTTACTGATCCAGGATCTGGACCAGAGTTATTGCCAGTGGTTCAGAGCATGGCAGTGTAATCAGTTCTCCCAGCACAATGCAGAGCACTACGCAAACTGTCTTAACTTGGCATTGCCAAATAAAGCTTGGCATGGCCTCAGGTCTGTGGCCTCCCGGCTGTCATTTCTGTAAGTCTTTATTTCACCTAAATGTATTTGTCCAAAGCAGGCGTATGTAGGCTCCTATGCTCTAGGCCTCCTATGTTCAAGCAGGTGGAGAATCCACAGCCACCCACAAGCAGGTGACAGAGAGACAGGCTGAGATTTAGTCTGAACCATGAGAAAGTGGGGGAAGAAAGAGAGGTTCGTAGTAAGTAGCAAAAATTGCCATGCTAAAAGTGGATGACAAACCAGAGAAAAGGTGAGATGCTGTGCAAATCTTTTCCTGATAGCTGTCTACAGATAAAGGAATGTGAGGTCCTAATTCAGTTGCCCACACATTAGCATCCAGTGCCTTTTGAGATGGGCTAAAGTATCGGAGATGCCTACACAAGGCAGGCAGGTATGACACAGGACCTGTGGGGACCTGTGACCCCATATGGCTGCAGGAGGCTAGGTGTCATTCCTTATGGCATCTCCAATGGTACTAGGTGCCCATACACTGGCAACTGAATGGAGCCACTTGCCTCCAAACCAAAATGATCACAAAAACTCTTCTAACTAATATAGAAAAGCAATTGCAAAGATTACATTGCTATCATAAACTATAGGAATAAAACATATTACTTCTTTTAATAAGAAATGAATATTTCTTCTTGATGTACAACAGCTTATTCCATACATATATATTATTCATTGTAGATACATACACATACTATAAATAGTATAGGATTAATATGATGATAGCAAAAGACATGTCTGTTGGTGAATAAGCTTTTTTATATAGGTATATGTCTGCATCTATAGATCGATATGTATATACAGCTAGAAATGCATGTGTATATATACTTCTGGGTCTAAAGGCAGTGTGCACTTTATTGAAAAGCACAGGCATATTGGGATACAAACAAATGGATAAACAAAAACCTATAAAATATATGTGGGGGGGACACACCAATACTTGCACACACACAAATAGAAACTCTCTCTCTATGCGTAGAAGTGTAGGTATGGGGATCATGTTAAAACTTTACCAGTATTTTTGTTGTTGTTGTTGTTGTTGTTGTTATGGGGCTGTCACCTTCCTAGTTTATAGAATGGTGAGCACTGAACAAAATTTGAGCGTGAGCCTACAGTTCCAGCTTCTGCTTGACTCCAGCCTCCGCTTTGCCTGTTAACGTGGCTGGTAACAGTTTCGAGTTTGCTGGTGTAATAGGTGAGCTCCATCCCTCACGGCTGATGTTGTGAGACAGTTGTGCCTCCTTTGTTCCCGTATTCCCTTGAGGACACATTCTGGAGGCATGGCTGTGTTTACCCTGCCTTTTTTTTTTTTTTTTTTTTTAAAGTCAGTAATCGTGTTTACTTTACTTCCTTCCCCAGCACTGTTTACCAGCTTTGGTGTGGCCAGATGACTAAGTCAACATATATTAACAAATACATAACAATGTTGTAATGAGAATTAGCGGTACTCTGAAAAGACAGAGACGTTGGCTGCTGTGTTTTGTACTGTTTAGTCTGGGGGTAATGAAGAGCTCACAGATGACCTGATTTCATTAAAGTAGGTCAGATTTGACTGAAACATAGCTATACCTCTCCCAACAGTGCAGTGGCTTTCTCCCTTCATCCCTGTTTCAGCCCTCTCCATCACCTCAGCATTTGCAGTCTTTCAGGGAATTACCTTAGGGATTAGTTAGTATTGTTGCCAAATATCTGCTAAAAGACTTAATTTCCACTGTTCCCTGTATTTTGTGTCAGAAGATGTGTGATGGAAAGGATGACCACACTCCTGTCTTTTCTACAGGAAAAGTGATGGTGTGAGAGGGTAGCATCCTTGCTAAGAGAGCACTTATGCTCCATAGATGTTGCTCAGTGAAATCCACCTGGACACAGTGCCTGCCATTTTTATATTGACGTGGCTGAGCCAGATTAGCTCTATGTCCATACACAACTAATTTCATCTAATATTCTATTTATTTGCCGTGTTCCATCCCCACAAGATTGAGAGTACAGTAAACATCATGATTTGGGAAAATCCTAGCAAAAACACTCACCTTCAAGTAAAGTAATGAGAATTAGACCTTGTGATGACAAATAAGGGTACATTAGGAGATATAAGAAGTATTCACAACTTTTTGATGGGCTGGATATCACAGTGTGAGGTGCTGAAAACAAAGAATTAGGTATTGTCATCTGGCAGGATGTCAGCTAAGTGAGTATACTGCTAACATCAGCGGGAGTAAGGTGGGATCCATAAGCCAGATCTAAACAAAGACATTAGAGAAGCTACTCAGACAGGTCTCAGCTTGAAAAAAAACAGACCCTGTAAGGCAAAACAATTGATGCAGTAAGACTTATTGTGGAAACAGTCTTTTACTGAAAGGAATGTTGAAGACACTGAGCAGATAAACTTGCTCAGGCTTATTGTTCAGCTGATAAAGCTGCACTAATCTTTGATCATGAAATATTCTTGTTACTTTTATTACAGCCTTTCTATAGTTATATGATTCCCAGGGAGAGATACAATATCCCACATTTAATTTACCTGTCCCTGTTTAAAAAACTATTGAGTTTTCTGAGCTTCATGTCAAAATGCTCCTGAAAAGGTATCACCCAAATTATATCACCTTTCTTTCGCAACCATATTATTTTAAAACCAGAGCCTACATAGCTGCTGAAATTTGGGAACTCTGTTTTCCCAGCTTCCTCCTCCTCACTTCTCTTTCTTGCCCTTAATTGCTGTGCTCATGCCTCTCATGACTTCTGAAGCAGGCATTTTGTTCCCTCATTTGCTTCAGGTCATTACAGTAAAATCTTTTCATTCCTGAAATTTTTTTCCCCCCATTAGTCCTGAGATAGATAAATTGGTTGTGATTTTCAGAGGCAGCTGGGGTGGTCAAACTGTTCTCACAGAAGTCTGTAATAAGATTACTTGCATAAATAATCTGAGGACCATGGGCTTTTGAAAATCCCAAGTCTTCTGCCTAATTTTGGCTTTTTAATATTTCTTCTACTATCTTTCCCTTTGGAAAGAGTATAGTAGCTTTATACTGGTTTGTACCATTATGAGTAAAATCAACACTGTGTATTCTAACATAGAAATACCATGTCTTGTTCAACTTAGAAAAATAGGACCCTTTGGGTCATCAAGTCCTGTCTTCTGCTCTAACTGGCAGCCATAGAATATAATTTTGTTCCTAAACACATCAGGTTCTGTTGCCATTTATATTTTCTGCTCTGACCCAGTATTCCTCTTGACCCAGTATTCCTCTTGTGATGGAGGTCTGTTTGAACTTAAATACTTTGAAGAGTCTAGTTATGTCAAATAAAACTATGTTTAAAGTAGTCCATCTGATTTGATTTAAAAGAAGGAAGATTGCTGTAGTCTCGGTAAAAGAATAAGAAAAACTCACTGGTATGAGAGGTTTTGTAAAGTAAAGCATACTTGTTTTCAAGGCCTCTCTATGACCTGGAAGTCTTCTTCTTACTGCATCCTCTGGTCTTCTGACAGAAGATCTGCTTGTCAGTCTGCCTGATGGGCTTGTCTGCCTATCTGTCTGCCTATCTATGCTATAGGGATGCAGCATTATCACCATTTTGTGAATATGTTAGTAACACAGGAAGCATCTAAGTGAATGGGCCTTGGACTACAACAACACAAAAGACAAAGCAACTGAAAATCAGCCTCAGCCCAACAATACTCGAATAATGCCTCCTGTGTAATGTTCTAACACTTGCCCCACTTTGATGTCTGATGATGCTAGTGGGAATTCTGGTCACACGGAGCTGCATGAATCCAGCGTTTGTAGTTTGTACTACCTGGGTAACAACTTGGGTTATTCTAGGGTGAACTATAATGTTGCTACTGACTACAGTTGTGTTGGCAGCTGTATCTGTTGTTTCTTTTTTAACTGAAAGATGCAAAAGATGTGTGTTCACTGATTTTTCTCAATACAGATTAACGGGAAGGATCTTCATTTTCAGTCCCAGATTCATCTTTTATAAGCTTCAACAAAGGCATAATACTTTAGTTTGCTACTGCCCTCAAATCAAAGGAGAGAGATCAAAAAACCCTGCCTTGAAAAGATTATGCAACTCAATAGGACCTGATCTTGTTGTATTATTGCATCCATTACAACAGCATAGTTCAGGCAGGTGTTAGTTTCAATTAACCTGGGATTCAGGTATTCACAACATCTTGTCTGCCAATTACTCACATAATTACATGGCCCAGGACTGTAGAATAGAATCAGCCATCATGCTAGGCATGTGTGATTACTGAAGAAAAGAGGAATTCAGAGGGTGTACGAGCAAAGCACAGCTCCAATGATCATGGACAAAAGTGGTCTTTAGTGAAGAAAGCTTATTTACTAGGCTCTTGCTGATCTCTTGAATACAGGAACTGTGCCAACACTGTTTGTGTGACACGCAGATGCCTCACAGCTGTCCGTTGTTTTTGTATTCTTATTCAGTCAGTAGGTAAAGTGAGAACTTATTTAGCATTTTTCAAGGAAGAGACTGAAAGGCATTCCAGGGAGCTAATGACAGAGCCATATATGGCAAGAAATCAAAATATGAGAGTCAAGAAAACCTTAAATCCAACTTTCTCAGACCAGGAAGTCAACTGAGAAAGACAACTGCTGACATTTTGACCTGAAATATCCACTGACTTAGTCAATATGAATACCTTTTTTGTATTGCTCTGTCACTGTACTGTCAAAAATCAATCCACCATGGGCCTCCACAAAAAAGATCTTTTAAGGTCAAAGGCCAAAGGTCTTTCTGAGCCTTAAATGCCATATATCTTTGTACTATTTTAAGCTATAATGCCACAGAAAACATGAAATTATGGATGAATGTTTTGAAAAGTAGCTAGTATCTTTACAATTGCAGATTGCACAAACTTCATTATATGTACTTAAGGTTATCTAAGTTTAATGACAAAGTTGGGAAGGGAGAAATGGAAAGGTAATCTATTTATTTCCACTCAGTATTTCTCTCATTATAGAGATCCAGAGTACATGAACCTAACAGACTTTCTAGCTAAATAACTGTTTATTTCAGGGGAACAGCTAGTGAAGTAGGATGCTACTTGGCACTGGTAGCAAAATACATACCTTTCATTTCATTTCATATCTGGTGTGAATAAGATATAAAGCTAAGATCATTTGACAATGCTACAAGTGTATTTTTCATTCTAAAGGAGAATCTAGGATATTATAGTCCTACAGGCTTTTTATTCTTATTTTTTTTTACATTGGAAGTTTTTTGATATATATGATCACTTTTGCTTTTTTTTTTTTTAATACAGAAACCTCATCAAAGGTAATGCCTATTCATAAACTTATTCAACATTTTCTTGCTAAGCACAAATATTTAAATGGGGAATTTCCCCAAAGGGCATACATATCCATGCATTTTAATTTTTATAGATCAACTCTTTTTGTTTGCTTTTAGTAGAATGCATGAGATATGCTTAACTGCTATACCACGGATAAGACAGAATTCTCTCCCATTCTATATAAATATTTGTGTCTGTGTTTCCTGCATTGTGCCAAGATAAAGCAATTCAAACATATACCAGTTCTCTGGGAATTATAGTACCAAAAGCTCAGGGACGTTTGTCCCACAATGCAGCTTTTTCTCGACGTCATATCCATACATCTTATATCAATCACAGAAATAATCTGTTTGACAGCTCTGCATTTGGGGCATTGTGATATGGGAAAGTTCCAGATTAATACAAAAGCTCAGAGATATTTGCTGTCATGAAAACAACAGTTTTAATGAAGTTTGAGTGTTGTTTGTATTCAGGTATCGGTTTTAAGAAAAACAATCAGGCCCCAAACCTATCGATGTTGCTACTGTTGTGTACTGCTTTGAATAACACAGTCCTTTCTGAATAACACATAGTTTTGCTGTCTCAGGAGCAAGGCAAAAATTAGATGGTGAAAAGAAATGTACTCGGGACTATTCCTGCTCTCGTAAGTATACTGCTGAAGGGAAGAGACTTGCCTACCTCCCCCTCAGCTGTATTGATGAGAAGTAGCAGTCTTACAAAAACTTTTATTTATTGCTATCCTTAATATATTATTATTGGCAGACGTCTCAAACTTCTCAGTGCTACTGCACAGGTTTTGGAGCGTGGCCACAGTATCCCGTTTTTGTGAGGAAAGAGGAGTCAGAGAAGAGAAGAAATAACTGAGACAACAGGAAAGAGTCATCTGATTCACAGGGCATCTTGCTGCATCTTGCTTCTGCAAGACAGGTGAGCATAGTTTGGGATGGATAAACAGAAACATCACCTGTAAGATATTGCAGTTACCCTCCTGCATTCTGCAGCTTTGCAAGACCTCAACTGGAACAGTGTTCAACCTCTTTTGGGCCACATCACACATTACAAAGAAAATATAGCCTGGCTGGACAGTGTCTAAAGACAGTAATAAAATGATCAGAGAATGATCTATAAAATGTCATGCCTGGAAAGAGATTGAAAGAATTATAAACTGAGAAAAGACTAGAGAGACGTGTTTAGAGACATGTTATGTTAGTTGCATAACAAGACCCTGAAAAGAGGAAAGGAATATGGCAAATAGGACAGGAAGTAAAGGGATATTTAAGTAAAAATTAAGACACTCCTCATAGAAGCTGCTATAGTGAAGTAGTGGAAAGGATCACAGGTGGAGGCTCTGGAGCCTCTGTTGGATAAGACCTCTAAAAATAGGTTAGCCAAACAGCTCTCAAGATTGATGTAGATACGATCTTCTGCTAGTGTAAGAAGACGGATCAAGCAATTTCTGGAGGGTTTTTTCAGCCCTATTTTCTCTGATTTCATCTTTAGGCAGGTATAAATCTACTATAGTTTAGCAGAAGCAAAGATTGTTACATCTGATAGCTTTTATAAGCGGCACAACCTGCAGGGTATGCTTTGGGTGAACAGTTCACATCTGTCAGCATTGCAGAAGCCATAATCATAACTGGCTCTAATTAGCAGCCTATCTGGCAATTTCAGCAGTTAGGACAACAACTTGGGTATAAAGGATAAATGATCCTTTCACCTCAGTGCATGTTTCTTCAGAATCAGCAAAGCTAGTAAGTCAGAGCAAGGAAGCTGACAGTGCTGCTATGCATGATGTATCTTTTTTTCCTTCGCTATACTGCAGAGGATGTGTGTCTCCAGGACTGTGCATTCAATGTCTTTCACAAGCCCTGCTTTCATACACAGAATAACCTACTTGTGCCTTGGTGTTCTGTACTGAAAATTGCAAGGGTTTCAGCAGAGAGGGTGAAGGGAGGGAGAGGAGAGATTTATGATAAGCAGGTACTTGGCTGCTCTTTGCCAAAGGCATGTAAATAGAGCAGAACTCTGACATCAGCACGTTCCCAAACTTAGGTGCTGTTGTGAGCTCTCCTCTTAGACATGGGGATGTTTTTAGACAGGGTAGAAGGATGACCCAAGAATTCCTTTCAGGCTCGTGCATAAATATTTGCATCATAGGTTTCAAGGCAGGAGGAAAAGCAGCCTTACTTTGCCTTCTCCTCCCCCAATTGCATGTCTGTCTTTCTCAGTTTTCTACTTGCCCAATGGCAAAAATGCACTTTAAGCTGTGAGGAGTGTTTCCGATTTGTAATCCAGGACAATCTGTGTCTTTGCAAACTGCCAGAATGGTGAAGGATGCTGGTCTTAGCCAGATGCTCGTATCTGGGGTCAGAAAAAGGCTGATCTTTTGAATTCTGTCTGCACTAAAGCCAGAAGGCATATGTGCTGTACCTGCCTGAGGGTCACTTGAGATTGGAAGGCTGATATATTTCTGTCTGTCTTTTCAACCAACTTCTTTGTTTCTCCCATGCTGGAGCTGCATAATTTCACATTGCTTTCTTTGTTATATCTGTTTCATTTAAAATACACAGGAAGCCTTGTACAGAAAGTGAGACATTCTGGAGCTTTGGCTCTGATACCTCCCGATAAGAAAAACCCAAACAAATACATGACAGAGCACTAAGGAGAGCTGTTGAGAGGACACCATTCAGAGGGCACATCAGACTAAACCAATCGGTCGGGATGTTGATGCAAATGGTGAATGCTTCTGACTGCTTACAGGCAAATCAAAGTGAACCCACAAGTCTCCATAAAGGCAGAAAGGGAAACAGTGTTATAGTGTGATTTATCTAAAATCACAGTGCATGTAATTTGATGAAATTAGGGGGAAAAATGAATGCCCCCCTAATTTCCACATGCATATCCATTCCTTAAAAATCAGTAGGGTAACTAAAGTGGCATGTAAGCCCTGTGGCAACTGTCAGATAAATTACACAACAGTGAAGAAATCTCCTGAAAGTAATGCAATATCCAGCTAACCGTTTTTCCTCTTTCAGAAAAAGACCTTGAGCTGCTATAGTTGATTTTACTACAGAAATGTTACAAAATTTCTCACTGAGAAGGCAGATCTGAGTTTTTGTGCATGAATAAGCCTTTTTATTTTCTAGACAGGGTGCAAATGGAGGCATAGTGAAAATTATTAAAGGCACTAACAAGGGAATACCAGTCTTTAGGCTAATTTTTGGGTAACTATTGCTATTTATTTTTTCATTAAACAAAGTCTGCAGTTGCACAGATTGTTGTTATGAAGTCCCTAAAGCCCTATAAAGCATGGTAATGTGAGTACGTTTTCAGTATTTAGTAAGTCTAGCTCTGGGATTTTACTATTACCTCATGTTTCCATTCTATGGTACTGTGAAAGCACTATAAATGGCACCTTTCATGAGCCAGCTCTTCTGAGACTAGCAGGCTGCTTCTGCAGCGTGCTGGTGGATCTTTCTTAAAACACACACATATACATACGCATACCCGCACGCACACACACACACACACACGCATACACTTTGACCGCTCCATTATGAAAGCTTTCATAAGAAAGCAGAATTGTCCCACTCATAGCCATTATATCTGATGACATTCTTAATACTGGCTATTGTTTGCAGAAAGAAGCTATTGTCTAAGATTGCATATCTGCTGACCAAAGCACATGTAATAGGCATAGCTTTGGACAAACTGAGCCTAGCCCCAGGGAACAGCTTAGCGGTGAGTTTGTTTGAATGTCCTGATTCAGTGGCGATCTCCAAAGAGGAAATGCCCACCATTATATAAGGATTGCTGTTTATCTAAAGTTTGAAAAAAACATCATTTGTGCCTTTATGTCAATAAAGGAGATGGGTCTTATTTAAACCAAGACATAGTGTTAATGAAAAATTGTTTGAACAGAGAAAAAGAGAAAATAATCTTTGCGTGTTAGAATAGCCTAGATCATATACATTATCTTCCTAGTCAGTGATCAACAGCCAGTTTAAATGCAAAAGTTTTCAAGAGGATACAAAGAGGCAACTTCAAAAGAGACAGCAAGCATCTTCTTTACATTCACATGTTATCTGTACTTAGACAGTTTTGACTTGTCAATAATTAGGAAAAATCATGCGGCATTCAAAATGAGAATTCCAGAAATCACGAAAATATAACTTCAAAAAGTCACTCGAGAATTTTCTGTTCTGCTTAATTTACTGAATTCTTGACTGCATATTCAATGGGCCCTATTCAGCTTCTAGTTACAAAAATGTAAATTCGGAGTGCAGCATAATGATTTATGAACCTGAAATAAATTATTAAAGATTTTTTTTTCTGTTGTTGAATTATTTGCAAAGTAATTCCAGTTTCTGAGAATATAACATCCTATTTACAAGTATTCATAAATTGTTGATTTCTTGTTTGTTTGTTTTCAAATTTAGTCTTCAGGGTGCACTTACATTCATAGAGCCATAGATTATAAAGTCACAAGGGATCATTGTAATCATCTAGACTGACCGATATATATTTTCAGTTTGAACTTGAGTATGAAATATTTTGAAAAACCTTTGGTCTTGATTGAAAGCATTTGTTAGCCGTTCAACGGCTAATTACCTTCACTGTTAAAAAATTGTTTTTCATTTCTAGCCTTAAAGTTTTTAGATGCAGCTTTCAGCCACTGTATTTTGTTATGTCTTAGACCAAAAAGCTCACAATCAAAATTTTATTTTTGTGTGTTTATAAACTTATCTGTCCTCTTGCCTCCCCTCTCACAGACTGAGTTTCTGGTACCTTTTGGTACAAGACATGCTTTTTCAGTGGTTCTTCCCTGAATCTCTTCAGTCCTTCAAAACCTTCTTGAACATTGACACAAGAACCAAAGTACTACAGGAGCAGTTGCATGCAGGTCCAATGCTGAAATAACATGAACTTTGAGCACCTGTTCAAGATGCTTTCTATATTGAAAGGCTGCTTTAGCCTTCTTGAAAACATTGGCAAAAGGAAACTGGTTAGCATAGTTATTCACACTTGACCACATTAAAATAAAATTGGTGTGCAGTTTTCCAAGCTGTGTATCATTGACATGATTTTTTCATAATTTATTTCTACTTCAGTGATCACCTTCAAATTTTAATTACAATTATTTTGTGGGTTTTTTTCAAAATTTTTGATTAAAACCTTAGCTAAAATACATCCAAGAACAATTCCATAGAAATGGTCTTTGTTTATAACAATATTATGAAATAAGTCTGTTACCCATTTTAATCCATATGTCTTAAGTGTATGCTCTGTTAAATATTAATGTGCCATGATAATTTAATATCATCTAATTAAATGTAACATAATTTAAAGTCAAAAGTCTAAGGGAGAAAATGGGGTTCATATAATTTCCTTCATCAATTGACTCACAATCTCAAAAAAATTTATTGCTAGTTTGACAGGATTTATTTTCTGAATAGCTGCCTAGTTTGGCATCAATTATATATCCTTCCTTTAGCTCTTTGCTGAGTCCCGTACCATTCAAGACTCAATGCTTATTTTGCCTGTGCTCATTGTCAGCCTGACAGCTTATCATTATGAAAGTCATCTTGCTATCCTTTTCAAATATTTGCATAGCATTATATTCTTCTCATCTTCTGGAACTTCCAAGTACTAACTTAAAAAGCATCAAGAAAGACCCAAAGAGCTCCTTAGCTGACTCATTTGAAACTCTTGTGCATATTATCAAAATGTGATTTGAAGACGAATAAAATTTATACTGAGTAACAGTCTCCTAAATTTGTATGAAAGTGTTTTTCATCACCTATGAGAAACCTACATATCTAGATTTTATCCAGAAATAGATGAAGCTATTTTTGGAATATTTTGATGTTTATTGAGCTGTTTTCACTGCTGCTACCATTTTCACCTAGGAAGGAAGTAAAATCATACCTAGGCTTCTACTTGTTCCCAGTATACTGCAAAATATGTATTTTTTTTCTTAAAAAATATGCACTTTTCTTTTCATCCTTCATGCTGGATATCCTCTATTCTTGTTGGTGTCTTTTTGCTTACAAACATTTTAGTAGAACAAGAAAAGGTTCAAAAGGGGCAACAAAAATTATCAAAGTAATGGAACCTTTCGACATGAGAAATGACTCAGTAGACTAGCACTCAGCCTTGTAAATAGATGAGTGAGAGGGGATATGATGCAGGTCTATAAAATCATGAAGGAGTTGGAGAAGGTTAATAGGGAACAATTGTCTCTATCTTTTTGACCATAAAAACAGGCGGAATCAAATAAAATTAACAACTAGCAACTGAAAATGGAGAGGGGACTCTTCACACAGTGGATAATTAAGCTGGGGAACTTTGTGCTGCTGGATGCTTGCAATGCTGAAAGTTTATTTAGATTAAAAAAGAGAGAAATTCACACAGAAGAAAAATCCATACAGAGCAGACTCTCACACTGGCTCAGGAAGTCTTTGAGCCACAAATTAGTGGGAACTGGAGGTGTATTCCAGGGATGCACCGCCAGAGGCATGCCCTGTCCTCATGCCCTTTCCCAGGCGTCTGCTTTTGCTCATTGCATTAGATCAGCTAACAGCCTGTTGACCTGAGATGGTGTAGCTCTTCCTATCTGCTCTAGCTCTTCTTAGCTGCGATGTTACAATTGACTACTTTTGGATCAATGTTAATTCTGATGTACAGTTGCTCAGCTATGTCCTATCCTACTGTTTATGTTTCTTATGAGTAGCCAAATATCATTTTGTAAACAAAACAAAAACAAAAAAAGAAGAAGCTATGTATATGGCGAGTAAAGAACAATTTATCCACCTTCACAGATACCTCTGTTGTCATGTGACCGTGGGTATTGTTTGGAACAGCAATCTCTACAGAGATAGTGTGACCAAAAACATAACTGCCAAAAATACATATGATTGAAGATGAGCTGAACAGCTGCCATGAACTGAAGGAAGACTCACAAACTCTGCTTTTGTGCTCTTATTCTGCCTCTGGCCCACAATAACTGCACTGTTAATGTGCAGTTAATGTTAATGTGATTAATTCAGACCCATCCCACTGTAGCATCAAATTTTAATGCAGAGCAAAACACAGATGGGATGTTTTCTAGCTCCCTATGTACAAAGGGCTTTTTAATGATCCCTGCTTGTATCATTGCTGACGTATAGAATGGGCATATACTGTGATACAATGGTGAAATTAGGGAGTAAGGTATCAGGCCAGACTGATTAGAGCATTTGAAATGACTGATCCGGGAAGTAATCAGCTCCACTCATCAATGGATGGGTTATCGAATTATGTCGCATGCCTGGATTCAGTGATTTTAGTCTGCTACCAAGCTTCCCAGTGCTGCAGCGTGGCAGAGGCTATCACAGAAGGTTAGTTTCTTTGGGTCATGATGAAGGTCATCTGAGGAAGCCTATTTCTCTCCATTGACTACAGAGGAAGCCTCAGGTGGTTAGGTTAGATTTAGATATCTAATTCCTAGATGACAGTTTATCTTATTTTAAATCCCTAGAGGACAATGCATTTCATCTTAAAATATATACCTAAGAAAGGTCAGATGAATTATCATGTGAAATGGCTATTTCTCTCTACTGACCACAGAGGCAGTTTAAGGTCAATAGCTTAGACTGCAACATCTAACTTTCATGTGGTTAAAGCTAGAAATGAAGAATACCACTCTTTCCTTTCACGTTGTGTAGATTAAATACCATGATATTCTCTTACTCACTAATAAATGTAGTGTTGCATGTTTCACAAGTTGGCAAGACCTGCAAAGTTTTCATTTCTAATTAGATTTCATACAAGATAATGTCAGTGAGCAATGAAAGTATTTTCCGGAAATTCTGTATTGCCTGAAGATCTTTATGACCTGATATGAGTGCAAAGGAGTCCAAAGCTAGGACAAAAGAAACTATAAATACCAGATGTGTCTGTGTGTGTGCCACAGTTAGTTACTTCCAATGGCAGGACAGTGTTCTAAGCTGCTTGCAATGTGTATAAAATGAGATTTCTCATGAGTTTATGAGTTACATGACACATAGCCCATCATTAGGCTGTTTTCTTAGCAGAAAGCTTCAAAAAGAAACATGAAATAAAGACCCCTTTTCTATTTGTAAACCAAAACATTTTAGTAGTTTTGGCTTCTGAAAAGTATTTTGAGACTTTCATCTTGATTCGCTACCACATGCCAGAGTTCAGCAGGAAACTTACTTTCTGTACACTGACCGCTTTCTTGGGTATTTAGAATCTCACTGACAAACTGAATTGTCAATGGAATATATTCATTCATTTATATCAACAGTATTGTCCCTGTCTGCTTTGTTTTCTTCTGAGCCCTTATTTTTTCATTAGCAGCTTGGAAGTGAATCAGTGTCTGCTTATTTTCTAAGGGAAGGGCTGCTAATTGTCTCATAAAAATATTTGTTGGGAAGACATGTTTATTTTAAAATATACTTTTATCCATGAATGACCTCATGCCTTAAAATTTTCATCTCTGAGGGACGTTTAAAATCTCATAATGTCCAGAATGTTATTATACAGCCAGGCAGGCTATAAAATCTAAACATGGATTCAGGGTTTGTCCACGCTGACCCTTCCTAGTCTGCCCATGTCTTCTGATTTCCAGGGCGTCAAATAACAATAAAGAAAAGGGATTTTAATACTGATTGAGAATCATTTCAATGTTTAACTAAAGCATTTAATTCAAGTATTAGGAAGTCCATATAAATGCAAAACTAGGTAAAGTACCCACTGAAACAGGTAAGTAAGTAAGAATGCTGATGATGGGTTCTGGTAGCTCCTGCTAGTCTTTTTATTCCAGTGAAATATTTGTTTAAATTCTCAGAATTTCGCATAAGGAACAGGGATGAAAATGGCTGCATATTAAAGAGGAACCAAAGACAACTATTCTCAAGAAAATGGGTTTGATTGCTTTCTCAATGATGCTTGTCTATCTCAGAGATAACTCTTCTGGAGTGGATGAAGTCATAGCAGAACAAAAGTTGTTTGAGTCGTAAATAGGCACGTTTGATCTACTGATGTATGAAGAAAATTTTAATTGACCTGATCTGTCACAGCACTGGATATCAGTGAACCAGAAGTAAATTTCACAGAACTAGATAGTAAAAGGTTTTAAAAGTGACCTCTGTTAATCCTTTTCACACTATTCCTGAACTTAGCTGAAAACATACTGTTCTGTGTTTGGACATCATTAGTTCAATACGGGTAGGGGGCTGATGGAAATTTAAAAGGTACATCTGTATCTTTTAGATAAAGAAACTTCTCAGCAAGGTGTAGTTGGTTATAAGATGTTTCTAGATATGGAGCTCAGTATTTGCATTTCTGAGCCTTTGTGCATAAACATCAATGATGTGGTGAATGAAGCCCACTACAACAGAGCCAGGGAACAGCGGGTAGTAACATGTCCATCTGCTCTATATGTAAACAAAAACAATAACATTTGTTTGGGAAAAGTCCCTCTAGTCTGATGCTTCCTGCATTACATATACAATATTGCTGGATGCTGAAGTTTTATCTGGGCCTTTTTATAGGGCTAGAGAATACATTGTCTACTGATGTAACAAATAAAACTGAGTTTTATTTGTATGATTTGAAAGATAAATAAGACTACATATACCTGGATAATTTCCTATTCTGCTTAGTGCATAGCATTACTTTCTAAACCAGCACCAGTTGTGAAGTGATGATGGTTCCAGGGAGGCCAGGAGTTATTAAACAGTGTTTTACAAATGAGTAAAATCTAGTCTTGATGCTCATCTCCAAAAAAAGCTTTTGAAAATTAAAAAGAATAATGAAAATCACAACAACATTTTGTGGACAAGAAAAAATGTTGGACAGAGAGGGAAAATTAGCCTGTGCTTATATTGTAATCTAAACCTGACTTCAGCTTGTATAGGTAGTCTGGCTTTAAACTACTGTTTAGTATTGATTACAGCATAGTCACAGCACCATTGTGCTCCTTAAAACCCACGCAGGTCTTTACATGGACGGACACTTGCCCCACAGCCACAGTGAGCTCTGTGCTACTGTTAGGTACACGGATAGCTGCATCTCACTTAGCTAGTCTAAAGTTTTTGGTAGTGACGTAGACAAACGTTGTGGAGCTCAACCTTTTCAGCACAGCAACAAGAGGCAACCTGATTGCCCTGCATAAGTTCCTACTTTGGAGGAAACAGTGGTACTAAAAGCATAAAAAATAATGGCTTTGAGTAAAACATGAGACTAGAACACAACATTTGTGTTTTGGGGGCATTAACCTCTGGAAAAAAGTCTGCTTAAAGGTGTTCTCAGAAGATAATTAGATGCCTTTCTGGAGTTTATGGTTTAGTCAAGTACACTGTATCTGGCCCTAGCATGAGAGAAAGTGATTGAATTTAGGTACCTAGGGTGCAAAGGATGTGAGATTAGGTCATCTGACAGGCATAGCAGTGGTCCAAACATAAGTTTATGAACTTTTGAAAAAGAAAGGCCTTTTAGATGTGCTTTTTTGCAGTTTATCTTGTTACATAGTTGTATTTTATCTGTGGTGGTTGTGGTGGGGTTATACTGTGCAGAATTTATTGTTTGTGTAAGTGGCTAGGTCTGGCTAGGGAATGGAGATTTTTCCTGTTGAAATTGCTAGTTGTAGAAAATCGAACCTTGATTTCACTTCCTACCTCTGAAAAGAAATGAAATGGTTTCAGGGCAAAGGTAGCTAAAACCCAAAAGCCAATTTGACCAAAAAATGTCAAGAATGCAGCGGAATAGCTCTGTGGGATGTAGCATCATGTGTTTTGTGCCAGCTGGAACACTTGAGAAAATATTCAGCAGTGACAGTACAGGGTCATCACTGAGTCCAACCAGAATTTCATCTCTGTGATGAAAGAAATGACATATTAAAATAGAGGCAAACCAGTGCTGCATTATGTGTTTTAAACTGATATAAGTCTACATGTGAATTCTGCACCATTTAATTGAACAAATTGAACTGAATTGTGTGTTGTTTCTTTTTTTTAATATAGGAAAGACCTTAGAATGAGCTTTTAACTGAGGTTAAAAGTTGCAAATTAAGATGCCTCTTGAAGAAATGTGAGTAGGCATTACAGTAGTCATGGTATTTACAGTCACAGTAGTCAATGGTATTTATTTAAATAAATATTTATATTTTTTGTAATATATCCTCCCAGTTTCCTCACAAATAAAATTAAGACAAACTGAGTGAGCTGTGAGAAATATAAATGAGCAGAAATACTGCTGTCTATTCCTGAAGGGAATAACTTGAACTTTCATCCTGGATCAGATTAGAGGCAACAATTTAAACACAAGGTCAAAAGCATGAAAACCCACTCCCAGAATCTTTTGGCTTCCACAAGTTTAAAAATCTGAGAGTAGAAGGCTTTGTTATATCCACATTTAAGCAGATTTTTCTGGGAGATGCACCATCTTTGATTGCAACACTGCCATATCTTGTGTACTTGGTAGCTTTTCTTGAGACCAGTTCTAGATAGAAGAATAATGAGAAAAACTTCCTGGAGGAAACAATGTTGGTAACTCAGTGGATAACTCTTGGGGATGTTATTGAATCTAGATCCCAAGCTGATGTTACAGGTTGCAGAGGGCACAGGATTTTAGCCAGGTGAGATGTACAATTAATACCTGGATTGTTAAATAACTAATGGCATTTTTTGCAAGATTAAAAGCATCCTAGCCATGTTCTGACTAAGCTCATTACATCATAAACTCATAAAATTCATCCTGTAGAAAGTATTATATCCTTCCTCTCCTCAGCTGTTTAAGTGTTACTGCACCATGGCATGCAGCTGCCATACCCTGTTAAAGAGGTGGTCTGAGCAACGCTCATAAAGAACGTGGTATTTAGTAACACAGCAAGGCTATGTTGTGGTTCTGGATTAACCCTGAGGGCTTTACCTTTTATTTTATACCTGATCCTTCATGGTGTTATTTCTCTCTCTTATCCCTTGCCCAAAGCTTTCATCTATTTTTTTTCAGTTTTACTCTCTCATACTGCCTCCATTGCCTCTCTCATTTCCATTTTTTCAGAGCTGCATCTTACTCTATCAGTGCTTAGTGCTCTAGCCTCTGGAGAAAAATCATTTCCACGGAAAATTCAGTTTTTGTTTTGTTTTGTTTTGTTTTGTTTTGTTTTGTTTTGTTTTAAACATGTTTTTCACTTTCATGGTTTCAGGGAAAACTGGACAATGTGATTCCAGTGAATCCTCACTGCAAGCTCAGAACCCAGAACCCAGAGACACGTTGCCAGCTGAACAGATCCCCAGATATCTAAACACATTAGCTTTAACACAAAGAAGTTTTGCAAAGTATGATACCTTGCTTAGCTTGGCCAAAATATCAGATGAGCCCATAGCGAGCTTAATCCAAGCAATAACAGAATAGTTAAGTCATCAGAGTCCATTAGGAATATTTATTGAAGTGTGAATCAGAAGACATGAATTCCAGTCAAGACTTTGTCACAAATCTATCAGGACCAAACCTCCCTTTTTAAAGTAAAAGCTTACCAGGGAAGCTGCTGTTTCTTTTACTGTGTTTGCATAGTATATAGAATAGTATGGTTCATACTATGAGTAGAGCTCCTGGGCAATAGCAGAAATAATAAATAGAAAGGATAACAAATTCTATGAACTTTAACACAGTTACAGGAATCCCAAGTCTAAGAACACATCTTAAGTGTGCTTTTATTAAGAGAAAAAGCCAAGAAAATAGGTTGTAAATGCTACAACCATTTTATAAAGCACTTCGAGAAATGAAGATAAAAATTATATAAAATAAAATTCTTTTTAAAGTAGGTTACTATTAAGGTTCTGTGGTAAAATACAATCCTTTAAGATTTTTTATAATACATATTTTGTGGAAATTGACCTATTTTCTCGTTCCTCATCAGAAATATTTAACAATCTGATATAACGATTCTTACAGGTAAATGTGCATAAGTTACTTGTAACAAAATGGAAGCAAAAACCTGTAAATAACCTAATTAAATTGAGGTGAGTTTCTTTTTTTTTTTTTTTCTCACTATGAGTTGCAATAATAAATGCCAATCATTCTGATTTCCATAATACCTGCCACCTAATAATCTGAATTTACTGATGTTAAAGAATTATTCTGTGTATCCATAGAATATTTATATTATTCTATATCTTTACAATGTTGGCCAAAGTAACTTACAAAAGCAGGACTAGAAACCTGAGATTTCCTCTTTCTGCTGTAATCCTTGTATCTGCTTTAAGAACACCTTACTCTTCAGCTGATTAACTTGCTTTTTCCATTCCCTAGTTTTTGAAATACTGATGAATGCATATTGCCTTGCAAAATGTTTGGTGTGCTATTATCATCAGCCATTGGCATTCTCAGACAGGCGAATGGGGAATATTTCTTGCTGGATTCCTGAGTGAGTTCCCTTCCCATCCTCTTCGCAAGCCGAGGACTGGCAGGTTATGTTTGCTACAGTACACTAACCTGGGTCAGAGCATGGAGCCAGGGTCTGTTAATTTGCTGCATGGTCTTTCTCATGGTTTTGGTCCATGCCCAATAACACTCTTTCAAATAATTGCCAGGCATAGTTCGGGGAATAGGAAAGGTCAAGGACTAGTCTCGAAAACACCTTGGATGCAGCCGCAGCTTGGGAAGACAAAGCAGTTTTGTCGTATGCTGCAGGGCACTGCACACCAGTCTGTCCCAGGAGGAGAGGGGGACTCCAGGCTTCTTTATCCCATGAGTTTAGACGTGGACAATTTGGTCAGATCAGTCTATGAAGCTGTTCACTTCCCCAGTCCTGGAGCTCACTTGCCGGCATCCTGTTTCCGTGCAGGCAGGAGTCTGGGCTCCTCACTGTTCCTCTGCACGTCCAAGCTTTCTTCTGAGAAAAGCCAAAGTCCGTGGATAGGCTATTGCAGGCAGCTTCCCTTGGGAAATGCAACCTTTCCTCCCCATTTCAACAGTGCAGGGAACACGGGCCAGGCAGGGAGTGGGCAACGGGAATTGCTCAGTCTCCTGTCGGACTTTGAATGCTGTAGGAATATCGAGACTATTTTAGGCAGCTTTAGTAGCTGGTCTGAAAACAGTCCTCTGCTCCTGTCACCCCACAAGCGGAGTGTGATATTGCTCCTCTTCCTCCTTGAAGCACATTGGTGAAGTATTTCCTGATTGTCAGGCGTTCTTATTAACAGAAAATCTATATTGTTCAACTACACACTGGTACTTTCTTGGTAGAAACATGTTTATGCATGCACAGAAATACAGAGAAAAGTAGAAGAAATGTAACTCGTGAAAATGACTGGTGAAATTCACTTGCTCTTTTAACAAGTCGGAAACGAAAACATAATGTGATACATAACTCATTAATTAATTACATCTTTAAGCCAATTTTTATTAGATGTTTTTATTGGATTAGGAATTACATTTGGAAATTACATTAAAAAATATAATGATGTTTGCCTATTCTCACAGTAGATGTAAAATTTAAATAGTCTTACTTTAATATGTATTTCTTGTATAATTTAGCTTTTGCCATTTGGCAAACTCTTTACAGTCAAACATTTGGCATAAAATCAAGTCTAACTCTTTGCAGTCAGAGATTAATGATCTGTCCATAAAGTTTCTTTACTGTATGTTTAAATTCCTTAGCATCAAGTGCTTCCACTTACCAATGTTACTTTAGCACTTTGTAAATGACATTAACAAATAACAGTCATTTTTATGGTGATCTTGTGGCACAGTTAACTTCAGTGATACTATCTCTTCTTCTTTCTTGCAATTAAAAGAAATATTTTAATCCAACTGCTGTATCTGTCAAAGAGCTTTCAAGAAGAAAAGGCTAATAGGAATATCCTCCGAATATCCTTTCGTACCCTCTGAAAGAACCTTAGCACATGTATGGATTTAGTAAACATGCACTGTCAGTTGATGCAGGAAGAATTAGCACTGTCATGCAAGATTTTTCATTGATTTAGACAGCGATCAAGAGAAGACTGTACCACTACTCTTTTTCTTTTTTTCTTCCAGCCACAGAGAGTCTCTGTTCTCAGACGAGGTCTGTGTGTCAGTTCATAAAAAGGGAAGTCATCTCTGGTTTCACTGCGCAACGTTCAGTTTTAATAAACATTTAATTGATCCAAGTCTTTACCATTGTTAAAATGCAGTGTGGTATATCACATTGGATACCTGATATCTGATACTTGAAACTTTTAGTTTTATGAGGAATATAGCAAAAAATAAGGAGCAGTTCAATTTTGTTACTAAAGTAAAATTTTAGCATAGCTGACTTCTGCTATACAAATACAAGTTCTCTTGACTTCATCTGAATTTTTTTCTAAATGAAAAATTTGGCTCCACATGTTCATTTTTAAATTAGTCTGATTAAAACTACCATACTCTAGCTGAAGCACAAGACAGACTAATTGTATTTAATTTAAAGTCTCCTTCTAGATGTAATTGGCTAAGATATTCTTTGCTTCCGGTTTTTGTACAGGTATGAATTCTGTTTGCATTGTCAAATAATTATCATGCACCACCTATGAAGAATCATGCAAACAATTCATGCTCTGTTTCACTGAGTCAGTGATACCCTGCACCAGTCAGGATCAAGTCCAATGTCTGGGTCAGAAGTTAGGACAATTTCTTAGACCACCACGTGTGTGCACAACTACATATTCATTGGCAGGGTAAGGTACATGTCTGTGTTTTTTTGATAGAATCTCTCCGTAAAACATTTATGGCAGTGTAATCACATTATATTGATAATGCAGTTCAGCTTATCTTTTGATGCCCCTCTTAATGCTATTTCACATTAAAAATAATGGGATGCAGTGTTTGAATTACTTTTATTACATATTTAACTTCTTATACATCATACACATATTTCAGTATTTTGGAAGTTTATGGCTTGATTGAACTGAAATTACTTTGTAACTTTGATAGATGCATTGAATATCACAGTTTTTAACCTGAAATGAAAGTAGATGGATGGTTTGCTGCATTTTAAAATAATCTTTATTCTACTGTGTTGGTCCTATGGACTTGCATGTCATTACATCTGTTGTTAAATGCTATTAATTTTTTTACTGGAATATTTTTCCTTGCTTTTCTATTTCTCACTCATGCAACCAGATGGTATTTGCAGGAAACACTTTTATTTCTCAGGTATTTATACAGACTTTTTTATGACTAATGAGAAGAAACAAATGCTAAGGCCTGAAAGGTGTCCACATAAGGTAGCTCCATCAGAAGAGAATGAAACATGGTGACTCTTGGAAAGTGGAGATTACCTGAAAAATTACAAGTGTACTGCAGAGAACTAATTGTAATTATAGACCATGCTGCTAGACAGAAACAGCTATTGCTGTCAGGGCTCTGACAGCAATAAGAAATAACAAAAAAAGTAATAAGAAGAATCCTGCATGCCTGTAAATAGATTGTACCTACAGCTTCATAGGAGGATGGATTCTCGCTTTTATTTTGCTTGAGATATGGCCACATGAATGGAGCTGCCCTGAAACAGAAAACTCAAGGCATAAAATTGAAACTAAGAGCATTGAGGAACTTGTGCAATCACAGACAACCTTCCCAGAAATAGTTTGCTTTTTGCAGGGAACAAATCACTCTGGTTTGGCATTGGGAAAACATTTTGATCAGTATAGCAGATTCACCTGAGACTGAAGGGTTATATCGTACAGTCAAAATTCATTTGCCTAAGGCTATCTAGAATTTCCCCAGAATATCCTGTTTATACCTCACAGAGGTATACGAATAAGGAACCTTACTCAGGTAATATCTACAACCTGGTGAAATCCCAGCTCTTCAAAATTAACAGCACAACTCTCATTGGAATCAACAGTACCACAATTTTAACTGCAGAACATACATGAAAAATGAGCTAGACTGTTAAAGCATGGCATTCTTAACACCTTTCATTTCAAATTTCACTGGACCTCACACAAGCATGACTGATGGAATGGAATAGCTTTAATTAGCTGTCAGAAATACATTTCTAACATGCTTTCTGGAAAATGTGCTTTCAAGCAAGTGTACATTTTTGCTACATTTTTCACTGTATGTGTTATTTGTGCAGTGGTGCTCAATCTAGCAGTGCCTGGACAGGATTTTATTCTTTTAAAGCTTTATTGAAGAATTGTTCTGAAACTTTCAAGTAACTTGCAATATATTTAGGAGGAAACCCTGGACTTACTAAAGTCAATGGAACTGTACTACTGATTTGAGTAGGGATAGAATATCAGTCTTGTTGTTTGAAGCATTATGGCTGCTTTTAAACAAAAACAATATTTACCCTGTAAAGTGTACAGAAGTACTGACTACACCAGCCAACCCAGACATTAATTTTCTCCCCGTAAATATATGCAATATTACATAGAAAAATGAATAGCATAAGTTTGAAATTAACATTGCTAAGTTCTGTTTTTACCCAGAAACATTGGTCCAGATAAACATTTAAAATACATAATGATTACTTTACTCTTTTTAGTGCAGCTAAGAAAAGTGCACAACTATTGCAGTTATGGATTATGGCTTGTAAAAATACTATGGAATGAATACAGTCATTTAACCACTTTTACTGTTTCTTGTTGCGTTATGTAAGTTCCATATAGGTATGTTTCATTTACGTAAAATTCACATAAAATTTCCATTACACATGTTAAACTTATGAAAACATTGTCCTGTTCAAGATAATTATTATTTTTTCTTTACATATGAAGTCTATTTTAGCTGCATTGGAATTATTTAATTTACTAAGTATACTCCATTCCTTGTACCAGTGTATGAAATGTAACACTGAGTCTAATGCTTAACTAATGATGCTTTGTTTGTGAAAAACTATGGGCTTAACTAGCCTTCAGTAAGCCCTTAGATATCTTCCCATGCTTTCCTGCAATTTTCTCACCTCCTGTAATATGTGGTCTGATGTTTGTTTTTAGTAGGCTTAAAGATTAGCCAATAGATGCTTTAAAAAGAAAAAATATATATGTTCTTAACATATGTAAGACTCTTGGTCATAGTCATTCAAAAGATTCTGTTGAAACAGCAAGGGAAATGGGAATTGAGTCACAGATAAACGAAGTTACTTAAAATTTTCAGTCACCTAAATTACCCAGGAGGAGGGTCAGATTGCTGCTTTATAGCTTCATACCTAAGACAAGATGAACGCAGAATGTCGGTTTCTAAATGCAAGCTGGAGCATCACATGGACCTCTGGGCACTACATTTATCAATCTCTGTATTGTAGAACTCCACATTCTCCAGGTACTCCATTACCATTTAGCTTTTTAATGATTTTGAGTCAACCCGGGCTTTGTCCAAATACCCAGAGAGGTCCAGTCTACCAGGTCTCTTGAGAAGAAATAAAAAACACTGCACATAAATATACATGTAGACAAACAGTTGTTGCCATTGAAAGAACTTTTACTGGAGAACACAGTGTTAGTGGTTTCCCTACTTTTTTTTTTTTTTTTTTTTTTTATAATAGCTGACTTACTAACTTATCCAGAAAGTAAAAAAAACTGTATTTAGCCCTGTCTTGACTTGAGAAGATTTAAATCTGCAGCTCCGTGAACATTGCCCTAATAACCAATGGCTAAGGATTATGATTGGCAAATCCTACACAGAGCTGTTAGGAGCCAAATATTTTATCGTCTCCTCCCAGATCTTATTGCCGATCCTTTGTCTTTTGTTTGCTAAAGAAGTATTTCATATATAAATAAACAGTCTTGCATGGAAAAAGAACACCTTAACAAACTTATTGCATTGGATGGTTTATTATATTGCCTTTCTGGTGGCTAATGAGTTCCATCTCTTTAGTCAACAAGATAGTATTATAATAATAACTTGTATTTTTCTTTCGTTTTCCACTTCTTATACCACAGAGTTCATACATCCCCAGATAGCTAATGTGCTAGTAGAGCCAGAATATTTACAGAAAGTACATTAGTGATGGGGTAAGTTTAGTGGAGATGCGGGATCACCTCAGAATGTCTGTAGAAGAAATATTGCACTGGCTTTGGTTCCTGTTTAGAAAAACATGTAATCGGGTGCTTTTATACACAATTTATAAAGGAGGTTCACTGGAATCTTTAAAGTTTATCATGCACCTTATTGCTTTGCTATACAGAAGAGAAGGTGAGCAGTCTAGTCCCCCCGTAAAGACACATATGCTATGCAAGTCAAAAGCTTCCGGACAATAAGAGGCAAACACTTTTCCTCTTGTGAACTGTAGGTCTCAGACTCTCATGTGTTTTAACCACATTAACTCAAGGGGCTAGGTAAGGTTGGCTGAGCATTCAAATCCCATGTAAATAATCCTTTGGAAGAGAAATTCCTTAACAATCCAAGTGGAATTCAATGGATTTTGTCTTTGAAGAGACTATTTGCAAGATCTAGCCTATTAATGTAGTGCATGTTAACTCAGTTCTTAAATACTTGTAACAACTTAATGTTTTAAAATATTTTCTACAGCTTAAATCACCCAACCACAAGCCTGTTTCTATTCTTACCGTCTCTCCTATAAAACTGAAAATACATGTGGAGAGAAGACATTGCAGGCATGAAGGAAAATCCAATCTCCCACTGGCAGTAGTTATCTTGCAGAAAGATTTGTGAATGTGCTGGTTTTGTAAGGTTTTAAAAAAGTCAGAAACTGATAGCACCGTCTAGAGCCAGGCACGACGCAGGCAGGTGCTGAACAAGCTTCCCCAGCTCAGCTCCTGCCAATGCACGTCCTCCTGACCTGCAGCGTTGCAGCTGTTCCTCTCCGTGCCAAGTTGTGTGGTGGTGGTTTGGGGATTTGGAAAAACACATTCTGCACACAAATACATTTCAGGTCTCCAAAGGGCAGTGAATTAACCCACTGTATCACTCCCAGTGTAATGAATTTTTAAATTCCTCTTTCTGAGCACAAAAGCCTCCTGTTTTTCTACAGGGCACAGCAGTGAGTGTCCTTCCTTTCATTCTCCCTCTAAATCACTGCTACATTTTGATCTTTGCAGTTTTGCTGGAATACAGTGCTTTAAAAGATAAACTACCTTTCTTATAGAAAGAATGCTTTTCTTTGAACCCTAGTTATTAAATTAACAAGGTGAGAGAGGAAATATTGTAATAACTCACGGGCAGATTCTCCAGCCTTTGAAGCAGAGATGAGCTCTCTGTGGTGTTGGGGATCTAAGTTTGTGCCAATAGTGGAGGTGCTGGAAAGAGGCGTTCAACTGATTGCTAAAAGGATGCCAATCTCATTAACCGGTTTGATGTGTGAATGACAATGCTGCATTATGTGTCCTGGCCAACTGTATTTTGAAAGATATCTCAGGTTTTTCAGTCGAGGTTGCGCTTTTTATTTGCAGAGTCCTGATTCAGAAGCAGCCTTTAGAGGAGGCGTAAGACTTCAGCTCATTCCTGGGAGTGTTCTGGAAGGGTCATAAGAGCGAGTTATGATGCTTTAATAAACTGCCAGGAAGTCTACGGATTCACTGGTAACTACCCATATCTCTTTCCATCAGAGGGTTTTAAATTAGTGTATTATATGTCGGAAGCAAAGTGTGCTCACTGTGGTGTGTGGTAGCTTACCTGGGCTCAGCTGGCACGCAGCACCCAGTTATGCCAAAGGCATTGTACGTCCACACGCGAGTACCTGAGTACCCATATTCAGATGCGTCACCCTGCTGATGAAAATGATCTCCAGTTCTAGGAATTTCATTTCTTCATTCTGTGATAAAACAAAGATGTATTACTTAACAATATGAATATGGGTTCTACTAAATATTTCTTACAGGACTTATATAGAAACAAACAAAAAAACTTAGATGTTCCTTCCTCAGAAATACCATTATTAATTAAATATCTAGATACTCCTTTACAGTACATTAGTACAGACTTGTTTACTTGATACTCTACATAATTTTTAAACTAATTTGCTCTAAACATGTTAGGTGATCACTCTGTAGAAACATTGCTATGATTTTCTTCCTCTGACAAGGATGCTTGCAGATTGCAAATACTGACTGTGCATGCTGGTCCCTTCAAATATGCAGGTATGAAAAAGGGGTACCTTAGTTACATGAATACATTTAAACTAGTAACTCAGAGAAATCTTAAGGAGATTCGTATTTTGCTTGTTATAGTTTCTTACTAGAAATCTCACTTTCTGATTTAAAGACAATGTAGAATAATGAGACTTTTAACATCGACTTTATTTCCATTTCCTTAGATAAGACTTATTGAAAGGTGAGTGGGAAAGGGATATGTGTAAGACTTTTGTTTATTTTCTTGAAGATCACGTCAAGTTATGTCAAAAAAACCCAACACCCTTCTCCCTTGCCTCCCCCCACAGGAACCCCAGCCTTTGTGCAAACAATTTTGCCCTTTCTCTGAAAAGAGAGAGTTGATTTTTTCTTGACCCTTTGTTTTTATTTTTTGGGGGAGTGAATATACTATTTATGTCCAATAGAATCTATATGATTTCATTTTCTTCCTGAAAACTAAAGCAAGATGCTAACATGTTAAGAAATAATAATAAACTTACTTAGAAAAGGGGAGAGGGAGAAGGAACGCTGAGTTACGTACGCATTTTATAAAGGTAATATTTTGCAAGGGTGGAGTGTATAGCACATACATCAAAGAGACAGAGAGAGATATCTTGGTCATTTTCCTGAGTTCCTGGTCTCATCAATAGCTTTAGCCATTTGCTGTTAGGAATGGTTAGGAATTGTTGTCAAAAGAGGACCCATACTCAATGATGCCTGAGTTAATTGAAAGCCTGAACCTGAAACTGAGGGAAGCCACAGCCTGAACATGCTTTGTTTATGCTAATCCAGAAACAAAGGAAGGAACTTTAAATGTAGAGACTGCTTAGTATTTTGATAATTCAAAACATGGAAATAGGTGGTGAAAAAGAAATCCTCTATAGCCAAAAACAAATGGGCCAAAATTTACTGTAAAAGAAAACATTATTTTTGTTCTCTAAAGATATACATCATCATTTTGCTGAACATGTGGCATTTTCCATTGGGAAAAGGAAAGGAGTTGAATGATACATTAAAGATGTATGAATTAAGGTGCATGAGTCTTTAAGAAACGCTGGATGACCCCAGGAGGGATTTTCGGAAGTGGAAGAAGTTGGACCTCTCACCTTCCCAAAAGGAAGTGCAAATTCCAGGTTTGAAGTGTGCCACAGAGATGAGGATATTCCACCATACCAGAGGAAAACTTTACCCTGAAAAAACTTGTGATGTAAAATGAATGACAGGCGAAGAGCGAGAGAAGAGAAGCGAAGCGCCTTGACCGCTGTGCCACAAGCAGGTGGCGAAGCAGGATGGGGTGCTCTCCTGGTCCCCATCACTGCTTTGCCCCCTGAGTTGCTGTAGCCAGATTACCCACATGCTGGGAGATGACTATGGAGTAACTGTGCTCCACGGGATGAGCCCATCCAGCCCCGCACCTTCCTCCACTGGTCATGCCTCGCAGCTGGCAAGGCAGAAAGCTGAGCAGCTGTTGGATTCCTCCTGCAGCTGCTCATATGTGGGCACTCACCTCCTGGAGCTTGTGCTGTGCTCGTGCAAGGAGACGGGCTCACTCTTGGGTGACTGCAGAGGGCACAGCAGCTTGCGGAAGTGCCCCAAAGCTGCCATCCCACCCACAGCTGTGAAAGAGCTGGGCCCGTCTAAGTAGGTCATTAAATATGCAAGAAGTTTTTAAAACAGGCTTGTGCCATTTTCCCAGTTCTGGGTCTAATTTGGCAAAGTGCCAAGTGCCCAAGCAACACATCTGAGCACATGGAATTAACTAAATTTGATGGGCTCGTTTATAATATCTCTTTACACCTAATGAGAGCAGCGTCTCAGCTACAAAACCTCCAGCTAACACCACCTTAAAGTGGTTTTGTACACACAAAGTACTAAACAATATTTCAAATCATGTTAGTTTTCTTAACTTAAATGAGCAAACAGACAAGCAACATGGTTTGTCTTTTCTGTGTAAAGAGGACTCACCCTTCAAGGGGCCTGTGCTGAAATTCCCTGGGCACAATCTGACACGCACACCTTGCTTCACTCACGTGAGCTGTGACTGACTCGGACAATGACCCTCACAGGCCCTCAAAAACTCTTTCTTCCAGTATCTTCCAATTTACCTGTTTTAATACTAAAGATGTATCATATTCATTAATTTCAAATCTAACTCCATATTAATTGCTCCCCACAAACTCTACAGTCTAAACTCAGACTTTTCCAAAAGCAAAGGATTCTTCACAATGTGAATAATACCATAATGATATACATAGGTATGCTCCTAATTTCATGCAAAATCTGAAATAGTCAGTTGTGCTTGACATACTGTGAGATCAGGAAGATCTAAAGGAGAAAAACTTATCCTCTGTTTTGATGGATATAAAATAATTGACCAGAGCATCTCTCTTGCTGAGCAGTGGCATCTGATTTTTTCCTTCTTCATGTGTCTCTTCTGTCTTGCTATACTTACCTCAATTATAAGCTGTATAGAGGAGGGAATTGTCTTTTCATTTTGTTTTTCCACAGCACCTAACACTGAGGCTCTACTGTAGACAAATAACAGAGACTAAAATCAGTTTGCTGGATCTGATCATCATTTCCTTGTTGCTATCAGAATGCAAACTACTAAAACACAGTCTCACTGCAGCATAGTGGACTATAGCAAAAGGCGAACATTGTTAACAGGATTCCCTATAAACACTGTTTCACATGCCTGGTTCCAATAAATCCTCTTTTTTTTTAGTGGAAAACCTTTTGAAAAGGGTCAGCAGAGCAATTTGTTGTTTGTTAATTTCAAAAGTAAATAGATATTTCCATGTATGAAGAAGGAGGTTAATTATTTTTTCTACATGTCACAAAAGAGAAAAAAAAGTGTATGAAGATCTTGCTGTAGGCAGTGATGTAGAACACTTTAAATTTCCCCACTGAAAGTAGCAGAGAATTATTTTTGACTTCTTGCAAAATATTGAATCTTATTATAATACCTTTTGTAGAATCAAATAAAATGGCTTTAGTCAACTAGTAAGTAAGCAAACTTTTTTTAATACTTGCATCAAATAGAAGAAAATTTGATAATACATAGCTCCTCTTGGAAGACAGATATGTCTTAAAAGATAAAATATCTCAGAAGATCTTAGAAACTCAGAGAACTCTGATTGCTCAGGAAATTCAGCACCAATAAAGTCTATTAAAAGCTTCTGAAAAATAGCAACAACCAAAACCACAGAGTAACTTCCTGTCACTTTCACTTTAAAACTTGGAAGGTACTTTTAAAATTTGGTCTGACCCCCACTGGGGTCAAAATGTGTTTTACCTTTACATTCTGTGAAATCAGAAACATCTCTTTGGAATAAAGTGCTAGTCTGTATTAATGAGAATAAAATGAACGCTAGTATCTTACCTTATATAGCCCAAGTAGGTGGCAATGCCTGTCTGACAAATTTGAAATGATTTTGTAGACAACTGAAGCAGGTGCATGGTCTTTATAGACTAATGAAGCGGATTGCTACCCTAATATGCTGTCCATGTAAACTAAACCTCTGTAAGACTGTGAAAGGATATGGATAGTTGCATATGCAACACTTCTGGAAGTATAGGCCTTCTTTTAGCATATATCTTCTATTCTAGAGATTACCTGGAGTACTGTCTGGCAAAGACCCTTTATGTAGTAGTCAGTTATAAAAAATGTAGAATCAGCTGAAAATGTGTAGATTTTTATGCCAGGAAGGTAATCATCAGGAAGGAAGATAGTAGAGGATCAGGACACCCCAAACAATTGAATTTTATGGTATCATTCATTCTCCTGGAAAACAATAATAGTGGATGAAATTCATCTCTTAACATCAGCAGTCCAGATCTTGGGCAGCCAATGAAAGCTAGTGGTCTAGGTTCTTTCTCTTGTCAAACCATGCAGGCTACCTTCCTCTAAATTACCTGTCTCTTCCCACTGGCAGTAGGGGAACATAGAAGACAAACCTAGACTGGAACAGTAAGTGAGATGGCCAAAGACTGACAGGATGAATCCTTCCCCTTTGGATTCTGCACGCTGAAAATACTCTAGCTGTATTCGTTAGAATATTGAGTTATTTTCCTCCTAAAATTACTTCTATTGCTCACTGAAGTCAATAGAAAAATTTCTACCAGTTGCAATGACTGCCCATGATGGCCCTTGATCTGTGCATTCATGTACCGTTGTCAGTAATAGACTTATCTTTATAGCTGAGATTATCACTGGGCTACAGCTCTGCTCATGGTGAAAGGCAGCCTTGAACACATGACCCAGGAACCCTCTTCTTTTCATAGGATGGCATCAATTGCCACTTTAGGCAATGCAGTAAGCCAGCTGAAACCATGACGCATGCTTTGTTTACATACACTTCTTTAAAAAGTGGGATCAGCTAAGGTCTTACCAATGCAATGCATACTTTTAAGCCCTTGTATGTGAAGAACACAGAATGGTATACTATTATTCACTGAGTAAAAACAGGCCCCAACACTTTATAACCTGTGTGAATTTGTGCATTAACACTTTAAAAACAGTTGATTAGTAATACTGAGCTAAGAAACTTGTTTGACTTGTGAAGCATTAATAGGGTATGTTTTTCTTTCTGTAAATCTCTACTAATCTTACGGCAGATGAACTGGTGGCTCAGCAGTAAACAAATAAACAAGTCACTTAAGGACAAGCTATGTGAACCTACTGACAATCACGTTCTACCACTTGAAGCAATTAGATATGTTAAGGAAAGGTATTTTAAAGTATGGACTTCATTTATTGTTAAGTTGGTCACTAGTTTTGCAGCTTGCTGGGTAGGAGGATGTGGGTTGAACGAGGAGAGAGCAGAGACAATGAGAAGAGCAAAGAAGCAAAGCGGTCGTGAGATAAGAGTCAGCCTAAGAGTTAACAGCAATTGTAATAGGCTTTCCAAAGAAGTAACGTCGCAGGAGGAACAACAAATACCTAATAGTGCGCAACAAACACACTCATCTCCAACAAAATAAACTACAAGAATGTGGTCAGGGAAAAACAATATGGTGAGTTACAATTTAAAAAAAAGCTCTCTCTTGTAAGACTTATAAAGTAATTAGAGGATAAAAACACATGACCATTAGCCAAGGTAAGTAATATAAAATATCAGTGTGCTGTGGGACACAGCACAACCAATACTAGCAACAGAGAAGCTGAAAAAATATTAAACTTTCTAACCCGTTCAGAATGTATTATTGCCTTTGATCACATTTATGGTTTCTGGTAAGTGTTCTAAAAATGGCTAAAATGCCATCTATATTATATAGCGTATCTCTTTTAAGACATGATTTATTTTGAGTAGGCCAAAGCCCGTACTTTTGCAGGCTGGAGTACAGTACTCAGGAGCTGAAGGAGCAGCTTGCAGTTGCCAGCATTGCATTGTAACATTTGTAACTGTAAAAATGTTTCTCAAAACCTCAGGCATAAACTTATGCTATTTTTCCGGTTTAGGACTGGTTCAACCCACAAAGATAAGGCTGCCCTGGTATACCTAGCCTAGCTCTCCTAATTACAGAGAATGTTTTCACAATTAAAAGCTTTCTCCTATATACCCTCCTGTATACTGCGTTAATTATTTTTTCTCTGTGGTGCTGGACTTCATCTCTTCACTTTTGCCATTCTTCACCAGGTTCCAGCAAGAAAAAGAGTTTTGCTGAGACCAGTAGAGCTCTGTGGCTCTTTAAAATGAATTGACTCGTGTTTCAGAGGCTGAACAGCCAAAGGAATTAATCTCACGTTCTCAGGGTACATTTCAGAGTAAAAGTGGTGAAAACACGACATTAAAGCAGTAAAGAAGGGGACCCAATTTAGAGGCAGGAAGCCAGATGTTAATTAATAAAACCAACATAACAGGGCTGTTTGGCTGGCTGAGAACATTCTCTCAGCTGCCTGTTTGTAGGCTGCTCCCCAGTTAATCAGTTCTGCTGCATTAGATTTCTTAAAAGAAATTTTCTTCCGTGGTTGCTTAGAGCCCTGTTGAATCAAGCTGAAAGCTCTGTAAGGGGTGGCGAGCCAGGCCAGCAAAAGTAATTTACAGAACGTTACAACTCTACTACTACCTTCGCCACTGCTCAATTTACATCTGCAAATGTCCCTGCCTGGTTCACACAGACAATTAGTCTCGTTGGACGCGCAGGGCTCGCTCGGAGAGCTCTGCACTGGGAGCAGCGAGGTTTCGCTCGTCAGGCTAACATGGTACAACCCCTGGGGCAAGACACAATAGTCCCAGTATGACTGTGTTGCCTCTCCGTTATCTCCATCCATGTAGCATGGATTAAATCAGTGTAATTATAAGTGATTATCTGAAGCAATATGCCTTAAAATTATTGACTTGCCCTTGAATTCCTATCATTTAAACCTCCCAGGAACGGATTTCGTACCATGTATTAGTTAAGTCAAAATAGTGCATTGTAACAGTTCACTGAAGAAATGTGAGCAACAGCAAAGGGGAATTTAAAAGTTTATTCGTCAATAAAATCTTTATTAACCAATTTAAGTGGCTTATTGCTCTATCAGGTATACTTTAAGTAATACTCATACTAGGGTAGTGCCTAGAGACTCCACTGGCTGTTATGTTAGAAGTGAGCACTAGCATCAAGGAGACTGTCTTCCCCAGAGGTTACAGTCCTAGCATCAGTTTGCCTAAATGTACAAGCTACTCTCATGTGGCAAATTATTTGTGAGTTCATTCAGAAAGTCATTGATCATAATACATGGATAAGCGTAAATGCTCTGTTTTCCTTCAAGCAATACTTTGAGAAATTTTAGCAGATATGTGAATGAAACCTGACCTAATGGAGAGTGATGTGTTCTGAATTATTCAGAGGACTATAAGTAAGAATAATTTAATTACCCTTGGATATTTTTCATGGGTCAGCAATAGTGGGAACTGGCTGAACAAGTATTGTGTTCACTAAGGAGATAGGAATACCTCCAAAGTGCAGGGCTTCAGTCACTGTCTGTAATTAAATTATTCCACATCAAAGTTAGGAGAGAAGCTGCCTCAAAGGTGGAAAATAGAGCATGTTAGATTTTTAAATACAGGTGAGGTTATAATAAAACAGAAATTTGGGACTGTGTACCTCTAAGAAGCAGCTGTGCTTCTCTGACACCATGAGGGAGACATAAATGCAAAGCACCCCCCCAAAAGCAGTGGGATTTAAGGCATCTTTATTCTCAGGATTTCTTTCTGGTCCCCACTTGGTATTTAGTGAATCCCAGTTTGAGGTCCTGGATTCTCCTTCTAAGTTCTTTGAGGATCCTCCATAATTATACTTAATTCTGGACTGCGGATTTCATAACTTGTGCTGGGCATTTATGGCCCTTTGTGGGACTGAAGCGGGACTGTTCACTCAGACATCAGTCCCCAGGATGTTGTCTGTGCTATAGTTGGCCTTACTGAGGCAACTCAGCTGGTAAATTTTCTCATGATCACCCTGGTGCCATGGCATAAAGAAAGTTTTCCAAAAATGAAAAATAACAAATAATAAAGGAAACTCTGTTTACTAAAAATGGAATAAAATACATTTTCTATATGATGTTTTGTGCAGATGCAAGGCAGTCAGAAATCTCAGTAGAAAGCTCTGTTTTGTGTCACTCAAGGAAGAAAGGATGACAGCAAAATCCAGTGAACCTTGATTTGGGAGAGGAAGACCTTTTATTTTCCCTTTAATGATTTCAAATCCTTTGGGGGAAAAAACTGTGAGGGCAGAGAGGGAATAGAGAAGAGGTCAACACCTTTGAGTGATAAGATACCATTTGGATGGGGGGTGGCAGGGGGCAAGAGGAGCAGAAAAAAGACAGTAAACAGAGATATTTACTTATAAAAGGAAAGCAGAATCGCAGAAACTGGTTTATTAAATAAAACAAAAGCTGAGCCTTTTTAAAAAACTTAACGTGTACTCCTCTGGGCAGGTTCAAGATATGATTGCAGTGATAAAGCTGTGGTTCTGATCCAAACTAATGAAATCAAAGGAAACGCACCCATTAATGTTAACAAGCTTTGGATCAAACGCCTGATGAATTGCGCTGCTTACTGGCTTATAGCAGAGCTATACTAGCTGTCAAACAAGCGAGAAGTCTCTCCCCTGGGTAGCTTGGCATATAACCCTTAGGTATCCTTACAAATCAACATGGGGAATGACATGCAAAGAAAGGAAAATGGGCATTTCTGATGTCAGACACCATCCGTCTTCAATTAAGTTAGCTTCCGAAATGTTTCAAGTATCCAGGCTCTTTTTGAAAGCCCAATTGACCCAGAAGTCTCTAACAAAGCAATCCTTAAAACCAGCCACATCGTTAGTTTGTTTGCTTGATGGGGGGTTCTTAATGCCATAAACCCCAGTGCAGAAGTTAATAATTTCATACATTTTCACTTTGAATATGCAATAGAAAACTCGAGGCAGCTGTTTGAACTTTCCTTTAAAAGAGGACAGATTGCCTTTATTGTGTGCACGACTTCATGGCTTGTTTGAGGCCAGGGCAATTATGGGATGAATGACTTCCCTTTAGCTGTTGATGTGTAGGCTTGTTGTTGTGTGTGTGTGTATTGTTTTGGGCTTTTTTTTTAATGAAAGTGGAGGCCATGTGATAAAACAACAAAAAGCTGACAGGTAATGATCAAAAAAGGAAATGGTCACTGCTGACTTGGCGTTTTATTGTCTTGTAAATGATTGAATTAAAATAACAGTTACATTTCTGTGGAGGCTATTCTTCCTGGTTTACCACTCCAAGTGTGGGTGTGTGATTTTCTGCTGTAAATACCACAGATAAAAAGGCAGGAATGAGGCTTGGAATCTTGGCAAAATATGCTATTTTTTTTTCCTCTTGGGATATGCTGGTCTTTGCTACAGGAGAAATTGCTAGCTAATTTAAAAATTATTCATTTTTATTCACTTGTGCCATGAATGGTCTCACTAACTAACTAAGTGAGTGAGATTTGGCATTTTCTTTGTGAACATGCTAGTTCATGACTACAGAATTTCATCTACTTCCTTCTGAAGAACTCCTTTCTTTCTGTTACTGGAAATAAAGTGATGCTCTAGTTGAAAGATTACCCTGAAAGTAGAATTGCATGCACAGGAATAAAAGAAGTGCTGTAGCATCTAACTGACTACTTTGAATTGACTTTTCTATAAACTGCTCTGCATACAGACATTATCCACCAAAGAAACAGAAGTTAGAGGACCAAATCTATAATAAAACATTTGCCAACTGACAATTCTTTAGAAAAGTGGTACAAAGAAAAGAAAAATACTCTTTTGTTCCAGGAGATAGATAGATAGATACATAGATTGATAGATCGATAGATAACACACTTCACAGTGACTATTGTAGATTTGCTTTGTGGTTCCTGATGAGGTTCTTTCAGGCAGAATTAGGATTTGAACAAAATATTATTCAAAAAGAATAGTACTATTAAATACTTTATGTTGTTTTATGTCTGCATTGTGTGACAGTTACAGTCAAAATATGAAGGCAAGCAGAAAACATATGCTTTGTGTATGAAATTGTTAGTGTTTCATGTCAGATATTACTGCAGACTGTATATTGCACAGATGCTCTTTGCACATTATCCTATTTAATATAATCTTGAAAAAATCTACCAGGAAACTAGTGTTGATGCATTTATCATACATGCCTAGGAGACTGCACTATTTAAGAAGAATTAAAAAAAAAAAAACTCACAAAGTTAAGGTTTATGATAGAAACTTGGAGGCAAGTTATTTACTCATCCCTGTGTTCTTGGTATATGGTGAGTGTCACAGAATAAACCTAAGAAATTGTATGTCTGTTGGTAAGCCACAATTTTATTGTTGAAAGTTCAGATGGCCACCTTTCTGGCCTCTCGAATGTCAGGACTGTTCATATTTGTTTGGCTCCATAAATGGAGCTGCTCTATAAAGTTTAGTGATTTACATTTACAATAGGAAAATATCATTTGGAAAACAAGGTTTGTAGGGAGGGATAACCTATTATTAGTCCTGTTGATGTAGTTGGGAAAAAAAATGGACAAAGCACTCTATTTCTTTATCCTTAAATCATTGCGATTACAACAACACAGCTGCTACAATATAATCACAGAATCACAGAATCACAGAATCACAGAATCGCTGAGGTTGGAAGGGACCTCTGGAGATCATCTAGTCCAAACCCCCTGCTCAAGCAGGGTCACCTAGAGCACGTTGCACAGGATTGCATCCAGGTGGGTTTTGAATATCTCCAGAGAAGGAGACTCCACAACCTCTCTGGGCAACCTGTTCCAGTGCTCTGTCACCCTCACAGTGAAGAAGTTTTTCCTCATGTTCAGATGGAAGTGTCTGTGTTTCAGTTTGTGCCTGTTGCCTCATGTCCTGTTGCTGGGCACCACTGAAAAGAATCTGGCTCCATCCTCTCGACACCCTCCCTTCAGATACTTGTACACGTTGATAAGATCTCCTCTCAGCCTTCTCTTCTCCAGGCTGAACAGGCCCAGCTCTCTCAGCCTTTCCTCATAAGAGAGATGCTCCAGTCCCCTAATCATCTTTGTAGCCCTTCGCTGGACTTGCTCCAGTAGTGCCACATCCCTCTTGTACTGGGGAGCCCAGAACTGGACGCAGTACTCCAGATGGGGCCTCACCAGGGCTGAGTAGAGGGGGAGAATCACCTCCCTCCACCTGCTGGCAACACTCTTCCTGATGCATCCCAGGATACCATTGGCCTTCTTGGCCACAAGGGCACATTGCTGCCTCATGCTTAACTTGGTGTCCACCAGCACTCCCAGGTCCTTCTCCGCAGAGCTGCTTTCCAGCAGGTCAACCCCCAACCTGCACTGCTGCATGGGGTTATTCCTCCCCAGGTGCAGGACCCTGCACTTGCCTTTGTTGAACTTCAGGAGGTTCCTCTCTGCCCACCTCTCCAGCCTGTCCAGGTCTCTCTGAATGGCAGCACAGCCCTCTGGCGTATCAACCACTCCTCCCAGTTTTGTATCGTCAGCAAACTTGCTGAGGGTGCACTCTGTGCCTTCATCCAGGTCATTGATGAAGAAGTTGAACAGGGCTGGACCCAGTACTGACCCCTGGGGGACACCGCTAGCTACAGGTCTCCAACTAGACTCTGTGCCGCTGATCACAACCCTCTGAGCTCTGCCATTCAGCCAGTTCTCAGTCCACCTCACTGTCCGCTCATCTAGCCCCCACTTCCTGAGCTTGTCTATGAGGATGTTATGGGAGACAGTGTCAAAAGCCTTGCTGAAGTCAAGGTAGACAACATCCACTGCTCTCCCCTCATCTACCCAGCCAGTCATTCCATCAGAGAAGGCTATCAGATTGGTTAAGCATGATTTCCCCTTGGTGAAGCCATGCTGACTACTCCTGATCACCTTCTTGTCCTCCACATGCTTGGAGATGGCCTCCAGCACGAGCTGCTCCATCACCTTTCCAGGGATGCAGGTGAGGCTGACTGGCCTGTAGTTTTCCCGGTCCTCCTTCTTGCCCTTTTTGAAGACTGGGGTGACATTGGCTTTCTTCCAGTCCTCAGGCACCTCTCCTGTTCTCCATGACCTTTCAAAGATGATGGAGAGTGGCTTAGCAATAACATCCGCCAGCTCCCTCAGCACTCGTGGGTGCATCCCATCAGGGCCCATGGATTTGTGGGTGTCAGGTTTGCCTAAATGATCTCTAACTCAATCCTCCTCCACCAAGGGAAAGTCTTCCTTTCTCCAGACTTTCTCTCTTGCCTCCAGGGTCTGGGGTTCCTGAGGGCTGGCCTGAGCAGTAAAGACTGAGGCAAAGAAGGCATTCAGTAACTCTGCCTTCTCTGCATCCTTCGTCACCAGGGCACCCACCCCATTCAGCAAAGGGCCCACATTTTCCCTAGTCTTCCTCTTGCTACTGATGTATTTGAAGAAGCCCTTCTTGCTGTCCTTGACATCTCACGCCAGATTTAATTCCAAACGGGCCTTAGCCTTCCTCGTCACATCCCTGCATACTCTGACAACGTTCCTGTATTCCTCCCAAGTGGCCTGTCCCTGCTTCCACTTTCTGTATACCTCCTTCTTCTGGTTGAGTTTTGCCAGGAGCTCCTTGCTCATCCATGCAGGTCTCCTGCCTCCTTTGCTTGACTTCCTACTCATAGGGACGCACCGCTCTTGAGCCTGGAGGAGGTGATGTTTGAATATTAACCAGCTCTCTTGAACACCCCTTCCTTCTAGGGCCCTAACCCATGGGATTCCTCCAAGTAGGTCCCTGAAGAGGCCTAAGTTTGCTCTCCTCAAGTCCAGCGTTGCTATCCTACTTGGTGCCCTGCTGCCTCCTCGCAGGATCCTGAACTCCACCATCTCATGGTCACTGTAGCCAAGGCTGCCCCCAGCCTTCACATCTCCAACCAGTCCTTCTTTGTTTGTTAGTACGAGGTCCAGCAGCACACCTCTCCTTGTTGGCTCCTCCACCACCTGTGTCAAGAAGTTGTCACCAATGCTCTGCAGGAAGAACCTCTGGGACTGTTTGTGCCTAGCTGTGTTGTCTTTCCAGCAGATATGAGGGTGGTTGAAGTCCCCCATGAGAACCAGGGCCTGGGATCGTGAGGCTACTTCCAGCTGTCTGTAGAAGGCCTCATCGACTTCCTCATCCTGATCAGGTGGCCTGTAGTAAACACCCACAACAGTGTCACCCATGCTAGCCTGCCCTTTAATCCTTACCCATAGGCTCTCGACTCGCTCTTCATCCACCCCTAGGCACAGCTCAGTACATTCCAGTTGCTCTCTCACACAAAGAGCAACTCCACCACCTCGCTTTCCTGGCCTGTCTTTCCTAAAAAGCCATCCGTGACAGCACTCCAGTCATGTGAGCTATCCCACCATGTCTCCGTAATGGCAATGAGATCATGGCCCTGCGACCGCACACAGATCTCTAGTTCTTCCTGTTTATTCGCCATGCTGCATACATTGGTGTACAGACATTTCAGAGAGGTGATCGAGCACACAGGTTTCCCAGGAGGGGTAAGAGAGGATCCTCCATAGCCACATCCCATGCGCACTTCCCTGGCTGCATTCACCTGTTGGAGGCATCCTGACTTGAGCAGTCTTTTGCCAACTACCCTGGCACTATAACTCTCGCCTTCCCCCATCTTTCCTAGTTTATAATGGCTGGCATTTGTGGACCATTTTATATATTCAAAGTGCCTTGCAAGAATTAGTAACTGCAGTAAATTATTTCTTATAATATCCTTATCCCCTGCTTACTGACCTGATTTTCAGCAGAGAGGTGAATCCGTACCTCTGGCTTTGTTCAGTGAATCAGAGGAAGATTGAGGAGCAACACGTTTCCAGAATCATAGCTTCATGTTGGTACCTCAAGAGTTTGACTTGGACTTGACCGTTGGCTGATAGCATTAAATGATCTAAATTATGTCTGCTAACAGTAAAACCTGCAAAGGAAAAAATAACTACTTCCTCCAAACTTTTAATAATGCTATTCATTCTATAATCTTCGATGTTACTTGGGTTCTGGGGAGGCTATTTTTCAAAGCAGCCCCAGGCTGATGTCCTGTGTGTGCGTGCAGAGTCCTGGCGCCAGCACTGTTAGTCAGCGATGCTGAGGACGCAGCATAGTGGCCTCACCACTATGTGGATAAACACTCTTGCAATGTTTTGTCACTGACAACATCATGTGCAAACATTGAGAAGTTAATTGCTATCCATCGAGGTGCATAATTATTCACTGTGAGCCATTCCAGTGAAAATATTGCCCTTTTCCTTAGAGTATTTACCTTATTTAGAGAAGTAAAGAACAATACAGAGTATACACGGATACACAAGTGCTGTCTTTCCACAAATGTACAAGTACATATAGATGCATTAAAAGTAATATTTCCAAGCCTCTTTATACTCAAATTTCACTCTTCTCACTCTAAAGCTACTGCCTTCTCTCTGGACTTTCCTCTGGGACTGCTGCCAGCCAGCACCCAGGCTCCTGTGTAGGCTTGTACAGGCTGCCCTGAAGACCATTCTGCTGAGGCTTTGCTAATATCAGGTATCACTGAACATGCTGTTATCTGTCATATTTTCCGCTTCTAATATAAATATCCCCTATGTATTATAATAGGAACAGTGAGTAACCTCATGCACTTTGCCACCAATGTGTTATTAGAACAATTAAAGCTACTGGTAAGCTTTAATTCAAAGATCTTAAGCAAATACATTATGAAGTAAATTATTAAACCGTGACAGTGCTATATACTCTGTCTAACCTCTGACACATAGACCAGTCATAGACCAGTGTGGCAGAAAGAGCAGAATGGGATGATGAATCAGGACCGTGTGGTGAAAAGTTGTTTGCATTGTTAGAACTGTAATTCTAAGAAATGAATGGTGTGTAGTACGGGAAAAAGGAGACTGAAATAAGAGGAAAGAGTCTTATGGCTGGCAAGCTGGTAGTATGAAAACAGACTAAAAGAACTTGGCTGGCTCAGTCTGTAAGGATGAAGTGCTATTTATTACGAACACAGTATGGGTAAAGGAAGAAAATATTGCTTAAGATAGAGGTCAATCTTAGCACAAGAACCGTGCAATTAGTTACAGAGGAATGCAGTTTAACCAGAAAATTTATATCACAGAAGCTATGTTCTAGATACATCTTACAGTAGAAATGCTGTTGAAAGAAAAATATCTAATTTTAAGAAGTGGCATGGGAAGTTCATAAATAGGATAATACGATGTAATATATGTCCCAGGGCATTTTGGGCTTGATTCAAGCACCTAGCCATAATGTCTAATGCCATCTGAGACATCCTTGGGTACCTGAGATGTTCGGACATAAATGGCAAGTATGACATAATACCTGTTGGACAACCGTACCCTCCTGGAATAATAGCTGTAAACCAGGCTGGATACCCCAAATGGTACTAGCTCCTGTGTTTGAACAATTTAATTTAGCTCTCCATGTATTAAGGTTCATATATGTAATGCAGCAGAATTTCCGATACTGCGTTCCATATGCAGTATCCATGTGCATTCCACAAATGCCTATACTCATTTTAAGCATTTCAGATTAAGCTGACAAAATTACTCTTTAACTTGATAAACCTGTGTACAGAAACAGTATCAATAAAAGGTGTAAATATGTTTTCAGTTCTTTGGCAGCTACATAGAAAAAACATACTACTAAAAATGGTGAAATTACTAGAAATACTTTTTCAGACTTTTTTTTGGTTTTGGAAAACCAAGGTGATGAATAGAAATGTTTGGGACCACAAGAAACAAGTTTTGTTTTTTGATTATTCTTGAACTTTGAATTTTTTAGTTCAACCAAAATATATCAATTATATCAAATGGAAAAAGGAAAACATCACATTCTCAACATACAGAGAAGGAGCACTGAGATCTATACAGAAATATATTTTTATTGCATATTATTTACTTTTTCATTGAGCATATTTTCTAAGATTGACAACACTTCATGAAAAGTTTTATTTCATTGTTTGCATTTCTGGTCAGAACAGTTTGGTTAAAAATGACATACTTTTGAGCTTTATTACTGGTACTTCTTAGCTGACCATGAAACTTAACCTCCCAAATTTGATTTTATTTAATGTTTTCTATCTGTTTGTCATATGTCTACTGGATAGAGTATAAAACATATAGTCAAAAATATCTTTAGCTCATATTCCAAAAAAAGTTTGTACTTTTCTATGATGGATTAAAAGGAATTATCTTGTTAGTATGGCAATGTTGCCATGTATGCTGAATTATTTTAAAGTTCTGCCATCTTTAATGCAAAGATGGTAATTTTAAAATGTTAATTAAAAAATGTAAAGAAATCTTGAAATGAGCTTTAAAAGATGTTTGAGGCTCATTTGCATAATTCATTTTTAGAACTTTAATTTACAAGGATCTGTAATTGTTCTTCCCATTTGTGTTGCAATTTCCAATGCAAATACAAATTAGGAAATGTTGCTTTTACTGTACCAGAATGATTGTATATGCTGATAGCACTTAAAACCAATTGTCATATTGCAAAGTTTTTTTCCTACTGGACATTTCTGTTGCAACATTATGTTGAATTCCCCAGAGCTAAAACATGTTTTTCTTGTTTCTACTTGTCTGAAGAAACTCTCAGTGATAGGTACAATATTAACCTTACTGAAACCGGGAGGAGACTTTTCACTGGTGATGGAAGGAGCCAAGGTTTTACACCTGGAACTCCTGCAGGCACAGAAGCTGTGAGTGGTGGTTCCTCAGTCACTAATATGGGACAAATGAGTATATCGGAGTGGAACAACAGTCTTTGATATTGGTGCAGAAAGCAAGCCAGTCCACTAGACAATGTCTTCAAGTAAACGCATAAATATTATATTTTGTCCTTTCTTCACAGCATATGTAGGAAAGAGAACTATATAAGATCTCCTAGGGAGTTCTGCTTCCCTGCTTTTTTTTTTCCCCTAACCAGTAGAACTGTAGGTTTGAATTTTCAGCTGTTGTAAATCAATGTAACACTATTGACAAACAGCCTGTTGCTCTTACTACAACAGCAAAATAGAGAATAAGGAGGACTATTACATCTAAGGAGAGTGAAACCTAAACAGCTGGAGTAGACAGTATTCTTAATCTTCTGTTTGTTTGTTATTTTTGTTGTTGTTTACCTATATTTAACTAAAACTCCTGGCAAATGTCTGGAATCCATCTCCTCCTGTAAAACATTTCACATCCTTTTGATTTTTCTGCTTTCACTTTGATTTTCTTCCTCCACTTGTGTATTTTTTTCTCTTCCACCCTTTCATTGATTTTGCCATAAGTGTACACTTCAAAAACTGACAGAAAGCATCGTTCATATGTGGGTTGCTCTTCAAAAAAGTGGCAACTCTGGGACACTTCTTATATATAAGTGTGGGGTTAAGGTTGTTATTTCATCTGTTGAGCTACAGAACTAGAGAAATATAATTAGTTCACTTATACTGAAATGGTTCAAAGTAAAGATTACTGGCAAATCTTGAAATAGGAAAAAGCTGACAGAGGCTAAAACAGTGATTCTACTCCATCTTCTGCATGGGGGATGAATAGTTGTTATTGTAGCCACGGTTCTCAAGAAGTAACCATAACTACCCCCAAGAGAAAAGAAGGAAAGTTTTTTTTTTTTCCTGTTCTTTTTAAAATCTGTAATATTCTATATAAAAAAGGCAAACAGATTTGCCTCTAGATTTGGCCCTTGAAAAATCCAAATACGTGTATTTTAAATTTACTGATTTTAATTTAGGCCACATGTTTTCTTGCACTAATTCTGCTACATTTCTTTATCCGTACTTAGTATCCTGTTCATCTCTCATAAAGTGATACTTTGTTTTCTTCCACTTTATCCTTTACCCCTAATTACCTAAAACCCCAAAGAATTATTATTCTTGTACAATAAATACTAATACAAAGCAACCCATTTGAAGTTCTTTTTTTTGCTTGAATACAACAGTAACACCAAATAATAGCATATGTTGAGTAATGCCAACCCTTATAGAGCTGTCTTCATTCATTCACCAAACCAAGTTTTACTCAGTAAAACTGAGTAAAATCACTGTTTGATATTTGAACTGCACTGAGGTAAGTTCATGGGATTCATCTATAGAAAAGGAAATTGAGATTGAAAGCGAACTGCTGTCCTGATAGTATAATCTGCATTGTACCATCCCACAACTTGTCTGCACAAGAGCCTCCTGATAATATTAACAGGAGTTTGAGGAGTAGATTTTGATAAGATTTTACCTTTCTTAACAACAAATCATCCTTAATGCTGAATATTCACAAAGTCTGACTAAGAGACTCTGTTATATGCTATAAAGTTACACCAGGCAATCCCAATTTAAATATTCTGTGGATGAATGAAATCAGCATTTACATATTGCTAAATCAGAACATTGTTATTCTGGTGGGTTTTAACCTATCATGCAATATAAAACAGCCTTACATTTTTAATGTAAATTTAGTGGAAATGGAAATACTAGTTTGACAGCTATTAAGAACAAAGAGTTTGATTCACTCATGGTTTGAAGGAATATGAAAAGGTCAAGATTAAACTCCCTCCAAAGATCAGCTTAATGATACACAATACACCGAAAGACTTAGCTTCTTTGTAATGAACTGTAAGAATACAGTAAAACAGGGAAGTTTGTATTGCACAATGTTTAATTCATGGAATACTCAAATAAATATGCAAATGGAAGGCTTTTTCTATATTAAATACCATAAATACGCTTCAGTAATATGCAGTGTTCGTAATCAATATACACAGCTTTATGCTTTAGTTAACAGCAACAGTAGAAGCTTTAGATGAAATAACGAAGCTTTAAATGAAAATAATTTATAATTATTGAAAAATTCTAAGTAACATTAGTTCTTTTGTCTTATCGTGAATCTCTGTTTTTGCTAATATGGAGACATGATGCACTTAAATGATCCTTTCTCCCATGATAACCATGTGGTGTAGAAGAAGCATTTTAACAATAAAGATCCTGGAGAATACTCTAAAAATACCACAAGAAATAAATATACCCACCAGTTTCCCCAGCATAATTTATTACTTTTTGTTAATAATAACAATAAATCTGATATAATAAACACAGTGACTATAATAGAAACAGAAAATATTTTCAATAATTCACTATTTGAGTTATTACTCTGCCTACAGGCAAAGGAGGCTTTTCAATACACCTCAGTGGCTGACAGACAGACTGTGGAAAAAGTTGAAAAAGAAATGTGAATGAAGCCCATATTTCTCAAACATTTGCCAACCACCCCTTTTTCCATAAACCAAGAAACCTAACAAATAACTCAATAAATAAATTAAAGCCTGAGTAACCTGGTCTGACCTCACAGCTGACCCTGCTTTGAGCAGAAGGTTGCACTAGAGACCTCCTGAAGTCTCTTCCTCCCTATGTCATGCTATGATCCTATGATGTGGATGTGTTTCTATAAAGATGTTTTAAGCTGTTCATATGCTTCTGCTATGCTCCAGTCATGTTAAAAAGCTTGAAAAGGACACAGAGCAACCAATTCCTCTTTATAAACAAGGATGATAAATAAACAGTCATCAACATTCAGTTATTTAGTTCTAAAATTTATGTCACTCATGAAAATTTTAGCGTACATTTTCTGAAAAAGACCAGGTATGTTACAGCAGCACCCATATATGGAAATTACAACAATTTCTATACAGTGATAAATGAAACTGTGCAACAGTCTTGGAGATATAACTGGGAGCACAGATTATATCAATATAATGTTAAATGTTAAATGACTTACAAAAGTTCCACAATTTTCATATCAGAAAGGGAATTCTGATTTCCCGGCTCCCATTCCTGCTATGATAAAAAAAAAAAAAAGAAAAAAAAAATCATTTTCCCTCTATTTCAGTCTAAGAATTACTACAGGATTATTTTGGTACTAGTAGCAGTAACGATGATAAAAGTTTTGTAGGTCCATCTGTCCTAAAGTGCCATTGATAATATAGTTTTCTAGACTATTGATAATAATAGTTTTCTAGACTATTTTTTGAGAGTCTACAGTCTTTTTTTTAAGAGTCTTTTTTAAATAGAGAGAAATATACACTTATAATTTGCAATCCATTACCTGAAGCATATGTCTTAACTAGGTCAGATCAATTTTTTCTTAAAAATGGATCAGCTGGCTAGCTCAGATACATACACCTACACTGTGGACATTCAATAAATGGAAGGATCCCCTCGGCAGGTTTCATAGTAGCCTACCCTGGCTGTCTAAAATTGCTAGAATTCACTCTTTCAGCCTTTACATTCCTTAAGCACCTAATTAAACGTATAGGTCCATGGAGTAACTCAAGCTCAGAGTCAGCCTGCTCTGGGGAAACAGACCTCTCCCCTTCCAACATTTGCTGAGACCCAGGTTTAGGTGGAGGGATTCCACTGTTTTACCTTGCTGCTAAGAAAATACTGTGAAGTTCTAGGAGGCTCATGCCACCATCTATATTTTGTGGTAGCCTCTGGTCACAGAATTTTCCTTAACACTGTGCTTTTAAGAATTCTGAAAGAGGATGTGCTCCATTTCCATTCCTTCTTTCCTCTCGCAGCTGGGCAATCACGCAGCTAGTATTTTAAAGGCCGTGACCTAAAAGAACAGGAAAAGGGGAGCCTGTTTCTAGCCTAAAACTTAGAGTGCTCTCTTGAGAGGTGAGTTTGAATCTTTCCAACAGAAAAAAAAACCTGTAACAGCCATGTTTCCCCGTCCTATGCAAGAACTCTAACTACTATACTTTTATAAAAACATGATGTTTTAAAGGATGTTATAAAAAGATAACTACCATTTACTTTAAATGAGCCATTCCATGAACAGACAGATACATAAACGTGAAGCTTATTGGAGAATAGGACAGACAGGCAATCCTGGCTGATATCCACAAGAGAAAGAAGGAAGAAATGGATGATGTGTGATCTGATAGAGATAAAAGCAATGAACATGCTGGCTAAGAGTTTTGAAAGGCTTTGAAAGCAGTAATCTGGTATGCTGAAAAACAGGATGTGAAAGACAAGGGGATTTGAAATGTGACTAGTTCTGGTTTGGAAGCAGTAGAACAACCCTGCAGTGTCCTGGCATTACAATGCAGGCACACAGCAGTGCTGGTAACTGCTGGAGAGAACAAAACATAAAAAAATCTTATCCTAAACATGCTTTTCCAAAACACTGTTCTTCCAGGTTCAGAAGAAAGGCTGGGATACACTTTTTCAAATATCCATCTGAGTCTAGTCATTCATTCAGTATATGTCTTGCGACAAAGCTACATGTAATGCAAATGATGAAAGAGGGTCTGAAAGATATGAATCTTCATAGCATCAGTCACCTCTATCCTTCCTTCTCTGGAATAATATGTGTAAAATGGTATCACGCAATGACAGTGAATTACAGCATAAACTAATCGGTTACATATTTCACAGAGCATTCAGCTCATTCAGCGTTCGGTTTCGTGTTGGCTTGTAGATGACATAACCAGAACTGTCAGGGTGATTACCAGCTTGGTTTGCAGATAACAGTGATATCCCTGATTACAACTTTATTACAAATACATTTTTTCCTAATGCACAGTTGATGTGGGCACTGGATTCCATAACACTTCTGATGTCACAGGTAGTTTTAAATGTTTGCACACGAATTAACACAGGCCTTGAGAGATTAAAAAGTGCAGTTCCCATTGTCTCCATTTTCTAAATGGAAAGACTATATTAAAACATCCCCTTTGATGGCTTTTGTGCATCTATTGTCCTATGCCTTTATAATGTAAATTATTTATTTGATGAATACATTTGCCAGAGGAGCTCAGCGATATTAGCAGAGCAATTCTCTTATGAGCATGAGCAGACTGAGAATGAAACCTCCCAAAGGCCTTGCTACTGATGTCTGTGGTCCCTTTGTAACACCAGACATGATTCTGGCATTATAAATTCCTCTGTAATCTTGCAGTGATTTTTTGGTTTGAACCAATCAAGTGTCTTTTGAGTAAAGCTTATGGCTCCATGGTAATTAATAATCTATGATCTCTTAAGGACATTATGTTGAAAAACATTGTTTCCCATTAGTGACCTTTTACAACCCATTCTTCAGCTAAATTATTCCTACTAGAGCATTTCTTTTAGCTGAGGGTGGGAGTGAAATGTGGAGGGAGACAGCCAAGAGCAGTCTCTGCAGCTAATGACAAGGGACCTCCTTGATAATCTGTCATTCCCTAGTAGCACACTGCTGAACATTGCAAGTGGTGAAATATCAAATTGAGTGATGTGGGTGAGATGCTGCTTAGACATCTTTCTAACTTCAGGGTCTGAGAAGAAAAGTGGTGCAACAATACCCATCCAAATAGCTTATCAAAAAGCAGCAGGTTTTGGAAAGATCTGAAGATAAACAGAATTCCTAGTATATTGTCTTTGCCCTAAATCAATCATGGGCAGCCTGAAATGGACCTTTAATGTAGCTCAGTAACAAAAAACAGTGGGATTGTGATGAACATCTTCAAATATTTGGTCCAAATTGATCTTAGGTGTCAACAGAATTAGATTTACATGAGGAATTAACTTATTCCTTGGTGGAGTTCTGCCATCCTTTGTCAGGGGAACAACTCTCCGGATGTGGTCCTAAATAAAGCAAGAGGAATAGAAAAATCTGGCTCTGGATAAAATTGCCCATATAGTAGTCTATAACTCTTGCAATGCTCCATTGATTATAGTCTGAACTTTTGGGTCAAATGTAAAATTAATTTCCTCATGGGTAAATGTTATACAAGCCTGTAAAATAATAAAAACCTTACAGGATCTGGCAGAGCTACCTGTTCAACTCCTTCAGGTTAGGTCACCGTTACTAAAAAGCCATGCCCTGGACCTGCTGTAATTCGATGTCTACTGATCTGCTCTTTGATTTTCGCAGCATCTGTAACTCAACATGAATTTGTAATATGATCATAAATTATAAACTTACAGTAAAGTTACCAGTAGTTCCATCAAGAAAATGATCATAAATTAACTATCAACATCCACAGAAAGAAGCTGCATTTGTAGATTACCTTGTGAAGTTCTTTACTGGTATGAAATTAAACCCTGAGCTCTGAATTCTCCATCTCCTACAGATTTTTTTTTTTTTTTTTAATAAAAACAGGTTTGGGGATGGAGGCTATGATTCTTGAATTAAATCAGTGAATTTCCCATTGTTTTAATGTTTGTAGATGCACCAGTTTATTTAGAGTGAAGTATGGGTATGTCAATACGACGTTGTGCTATGTAACCCAGATGCAGCCTGAGTTTTAGATGTCCCTAGGCATCTACCACTCTATTTATGTGTATGTCCAAAAGAATTTTTGAGCAGTTTGGTACCTTTTACGGACTTGAAGCTTGCCAGAATTCATGGATAAGCTTATCTTCTACCTGTCTCACAGATAAGTTATACTGCTGTGTGCCCCACCAATTCTGCTATGGTAAACATCCCGAGGATGCTCAGGATCCTGAGGTGTGCTCTGAGATCATATCTACTGAATCAGACTTCACAAAACAGGAGAAGCCCTACCTTTAGTCCATAGTCCAGTGGTTAGGGCATTGACACCAGATGCGGGACAGCTGTGTTCAGTCCCTTTCTCTGCACAAGTGAGGTAGACTTCCTGGTCACTGCCTCTTAGACAGGGCTCTCACCCCCAGGCTACAGGATACTTGGTGGGGAGATACGGGACGTTTATGAAACACACTGGGGCATCATGATGGCATTAACTCAGAATTCGCAGCCCTACGCTTTGCTGCTGAGTTTCCCCACCTGTCAGGCACTTCACGGCTAGGGCCGAGCAGGTGAGATGAGAGAGACAGTGTGTGCTCTCCAAGACAGATGTGGAGGAGAGCGGTGAAGTTGGTGAAAACATCACCTTTGAGACAAATCTGAAAAAAATGGGACTATTTAGTCTAAAGAAATGAAGGCAGAAGAGTTTAGATGTGTAAACTAGATCAAAAGGCAGCAAGGAAAATTTAGCTTGCAAAGAGTTTTCCTTAGGTGAGGATTTTTAAGCATGGGAACACAACATCATCAGAGGCCATGGGAGCTGTAAAGACCTGGTTGGACAAACATCTGCTCGAAATAGTCTTGACTGTTGCTGCACTGGGGCAGGAGGTTGTATTATATGATCTCTGAATGACCCTCCAGACCCATCTATCTGGGGTCTGTGAAGCTCCTTGGACTGTTGGTCTGAATTTAGGCTACACTATGCAATGAACGCTGTGATTCTCAAGTCCCCTTTGCAAATCTGTCCTTCTCCGACTTCCCAGCTGTAACCAGGTGTATCAAGGAAAAATATACTAAAGATCATACAGAACACAAATGCAAGCTGTCTGGTGCATCAGCACTGGGCTCTTTCAGCATAAGACCAAGTTAGTTCATTTTGATCAGAACTTCCTAACGTGTCCCTGTAAGGCACACAAAAACTATGAGGCTATTAACATCTGAAATAAGTACTTAAAATAGATGTATCAGTACCTCAGACATTGATGAAATTGTTCTCATGAGCCCTGTAAAGGATGTCAGTATCATCTTTCTTTCCTAGGTGGTGAACTAAGAACAAAGATGAAGTGACTTGCTCAAAGTCACACAGGAAGTTTGTGGCCCAGCTTGGGAGCTGAATATAGTGAGTAAGTCACAAGCCTTTCACTTCCTCTCTAAATCATTTGTAACAACCAGCATAAAGCAACATCAGTTGTTCTGATGAAAGAGAGATATTTTTATTATTAAAATGCCGTTGGGGTGGACAAGGTGGCAGAACATTTCTAAAGGGCTGTTTCGATTGTGTCCTTTGGAATTAGGATAAGAATTTCTTCTTAGGAAAAAAAAATCATTACTAGATTTACAGATATTTATTAAAAAGTGTCTCAAAAAAAAGTGAAGATCAATTCTGCAGCTGAGAAACTCAAAATAATGTAAATGCTCAATTGAGTGTAATAAGATGAACTCTGAATTATAATTGCAGGTGGGGAGGTGAAATAAACAATTCAGGATTATTGGTGCAACCTGTCTTCAGTGAAGACTGACATGTTTACATGCATATTGTGCCACCCAATGATTTTAGTAAGCAGCAAACAACTGCCACCATAATTTATATTCATTTGAGGCCCTTCTCTGGAAAAGAGATCACTTGTACTTCGAAGAGGAAATAGCAAACATTTAGCTATAGCATAGCAAAATAGCAAGCATGGCAAGAGGAAAAGGATCAAAGCGTATTCACATTGCCTGTACATCTAACCAACTGAAAACATTTACCAAAACATAATGCAAATGAATTTCATTCATGTAGTTAACACTTCCCACAAACTCAGAACAATCTAAAGCAAGCTCGTTCTAGAATAAATGAACTCAGCAATGCCTTATGGCACAATAGGAACAGGCTAAACAAATGATTTTGTTCTCATCCAGAATAGAAGACAGAGGTTGTATGAGTTTGTTTAACTAGTACTGCATATAAGGTGAAGAAGAAAAGGTCCAAAAGGTTAAACAAATGGGGAGTGTTACAAAGCAGCATGGTTTGCTAATCCCTTAGGTTAAAAAAAAAAACAAAAAAAAACCAAAAAAACACAGAAAACCCTTCTGAAATATTACCTACCAAATCCATTACAATAAACTCACAGCAATGCTTGTTTTATATATCTGCATGCATATATATATAATATATATGTATACATGGATGGATGCTTCTAAATTATTATGACTTTTAGATAGGACCTTATATGGGGAAAACAGCTTTTCTTAATAATTGAAATATCTACTACCTTCTTAAAGAACACAAATACAAGGAAAGACTGTTATCGACTCAGGAATAAAGAAAAGATAAGATAAGCATTAATAAGGAAAAAAAGGGATTGTCAGAAGCAACAGTCTCCTTTTAAATGCCCACTTTAAAGATGCAGTAATTTACATCTACAAAATTTGAAGGGCTAGGTTACAGTAAGCATAGGGGAAAAATGTTCTTACAAAAGGATAGACCCGCTTTTGTAACGGTAAGAATGGACTAGGTTGACAGAGGAAAATACTTTAGGAGAAATGTTCTGTATATAGGGTTTGTCACATGAAACTTATACAAAATAGAGCTTTAAGGACTTCAAAACTACTAGATGAATAAACTTCATTAATTTGAAAATAGGGTATTTATATCATACTCCACAAAACTATCTATTTACACACAATCCATTTATACCCTTTTTAATTATGGAAGCTAATCCAGTCCACTTTATATTAAATGAGTATCAGTTTGAATAACAGCTGGAATGTCGTAATGTTCCTACTCTGATGCAAAATGATATTCATCTATCAGTTCAATGTTTTGAATATTTTTAGGTATCCACGACTATTTATAGGCAGATGTTCACTTGTAAACAATTTAAGTCTGTCCTCTAGAGATTCAGCTATTAGGACAATTTAGCTGTGGGAAGATTTACAACAAAGACAAATTCTTTAGTAAGTGCAAACATAACAACACCATTTTCTGGTTATTTGCCAAAAAGAATCAAATAACATTTTAGTGTTAAATCTTCAAAGGACTGTACATACATTAGTAATTAGCCCACATACTTCTGCTTTGATGTACAATAGGTAGACATATTTACATCACCTGTTCACATCACATTTTTCATTCTCCAACAAAGAGTGTTGTGGACCAGTGGTTAGGTCAGGGCAAAGTGAAAAGAACAAGTAGAAAACATAAAAAAGATGCTGAAATTAGCAGCTGTGAGGACTGGATCATTTTCTAGGCATTGTGCATTTGAATTTAGAACCTGAATGAAACACCCACAGACTTTCATTCACAAATCCATTAGGCATTTCTTTATTTTCAATGGAGTTCAAGCTTGTTAAGATCATACTTGGTCCCTGATTTCCTCATGACGTAAATTTGATGCAGGGATTCTTTATTGTTATACATACAAAAATTGCAGCATTGGGATTATATATGCTAACTTAATATACACCCAGGCCAGAGAAATGTGGCTGTAGAATTCTGAAAGATGATACAAGAATTCGGAACAAACAAATGCAAGAGTTATCATATTTTACAGAGCTAGCTGGAAAATGAGAGTGATGCTTCTGAAACATGTCTGGTATTTATTTCCATCCCAGTGTAGAAAGCAAGAACAGATTATCCAGGAGAGCTCAACAATTGAGCAACCTGCCTTGGGATGGGCAAAGGCAGAGGTGTAGTTCTACTTTCTGTCCAACCTAATCCACAACAAAGTCCTGAAACTTCTGCATTCTAGATGAATCTGCCTGACCACCAAACTACAACATCAGGGCACAGCAATGAAAAGTTATAGTTTATGTAGACATCACCCTCTCTTTAAACAAGCTAGCTTGAGTACTGATAGTTGTGTAACCTCAGTAAATTATGCTCAGAATCCAGGGCAAATAGATGGATGCCATTTTCATGCTGTTACAATTACGGAACTAACTGCAGCCCTGCCTTTGTACATAGACATGCCTCAACATCTGCTTTACACCACAATTTCACCCAAGGCCAGAGGAAGACTTTCCTGTGAAATGTTCATTGTAATTAACGTTTTTTCCATATGTTTTAGAACACTGCAGACACATGGACTTTTACACAACCACCTTGTAGCCTTCCAGGTCAGATAGTTCTTCGGTTTCATTTGAGTTATTGCAGATTTGGAGGGAATTAATAGCTTTGAAAGGAATATTTTATGAAAGCATGTTTTATATAAATGTCATAAACAGGTAGATATCATGAATAACAGATGTTTGCCTAACCCATTCTTTGAAACATTTTGCAGAATCCTCTTCTACTGAAGCTTTTTAAGAACAGGTTAGACAAACATCTGTTAATGATGAACCAGATATGTTGGACCCTGCTGCAATTCAGAATGCTGGGCTAAAATTAGAAGTTTTCAACTCTTTTTGATTTAGGGGTTCCTAAAAAATTCCAGTGGAGATGCAGAAATTTCATTCTCTTAAGTTTATATATAGTACGCAGGAGCTTGATATTCTTAGTTACTTCTCACAAACCCCTTCAAAACAGCTAGCAGACCTTCATATCAGACTACAGATTAAAAACTGCTGGACTGTGGGAAGGTCTTTTTTAGACATGTGTATCTGTGATTCTGTAATATGCATGTATTTTGGACTTTTCACTGTTTTGTTTTTTGGATATTTTTTACTTAACCCGCATGTCAATCCTGGTGCCATGCTTCCATGGCTGTTTCCGGGGGAAGAATTCTTCCTGCAGTTCCTCCTGCCACTAGTTAAACCAATAGTAGTATGTGCCTACCATCTGAATTTAGTAACAGGGAGAAGATGTTATTGAAGCAGCTACTACAAATTTTCTGTCTCCCTGAGAGATTTTATTGATTTTTGAAGGCACATAACTATGTAATGCCATCCAAAACCCATGTTAGGTTGTCTGCTGAAGCTATGCGTTTTTTCATATGTTGTTTATTTTTGTTTTCATAGTAGACACTGTAATGCAGTGACTTTAATAAACAGCTATAAGAACTACTAACTTGCTGTTACAATCTATAATACCATATATGTAGTTAAAATTCCTGAGGAATTACTCTTGTAGCGACTAGTCCATGTCCTGTAACACTTAACAATTGTTCTTTTTTTTTGGGGGGGGGGGTATTTTTTGTTTAGTTTTCTTGGAAATGATGCTGAAAAATAGGAAATATCTGTATTATGGACTAACTGACTATAAAACATATCCATGAAAATAAAAGAAATTGTTCCTTATTGGACTACAAGTGATAGAGATGGAACTGATAAAATAAAATGTCAGTATATTTTAGCTGGCAAATGTGTGTAAGAGTCAAAACATTGGGAAATGAATCTCAAAAGGTTTAAATATATGACTGTTGTAGACTTAATAAGTGTCTATTAGCCTGCCCATTTGTCCAGTGTATGAAGCAAAATGCTAAGCTGTAAAAATGCTGATTCAATTACAATTTCTATTATTCCAAGTTTTGATATCTCTGTCTTGATTTTTTTAATTAGCTTTAAGAGATGTACTGAGTCTTACACTCTTACAGTGTGATACACATTATACTTACTGGCCCTGAGAAACATGGTGAATAAAAGAGCTTTTAAAATGCATTTTGGGAAGAACAAAAAGCAACAAAAGGAGAGGAGAAGGCAAGCATGAACAGACAGCCTTAAACAAAAGAAGAAAAGGGTCATACAGCAGCAACTAACAGCAGCAGAATAAGTTGTAATTTATCTTAATGACTTGCAGCCATCCTGCTTGGCAGTAAGGTCTGAGTCCTTGAAATGATAGTACAGTTTTAGGCCATGCAGTGCAAGATTAAAAATTCCATCCTTGCATTACACAAGGGGGTGAAGTGTTATAAAGAAACTTTTCCAGAACAAAGCTGACCAAAATGTTCTGAAATGGTAACAGCCACCAAAGGGAATTCGTGCTGCACTGCCGACCAACAGAGGTTTCCAATTGCCTTCAGACGGGCAAGGCCTGTTTCTCCAGGATTTGAAAACTGATCAGGAAAAAAAAAAGCCTAGTCGAGGTTGTTATTGGAAGGCCTCACGGGACCAGGCATTGGGCAGGGCTGGCATGCTGCAAGGACAGAGCAGGAAGTCTAGTGAGTTCAGTGGATTCACAAGTGGGGCACTGGCTTGCTGGCATGTTTTGGCCATGAAGAAGATGAGGAACCCTGCCATATCCACTAGCAGTAAAACAATTGGGATGGGCTACAGTGACTGGCAGCATGAGGGAGAGCCATACATTCATACTGATAAAGAACTGGGACAGTGTTGGAAAAAGTAAGAATAGATATAAGTATCCTGTCATTGATCCCAGCACATCTGGGAAGGCCCAGAAGACCCCAAAAGGTGCTATGACCTGTTATGCCTCTCACTGACAGAGTGGGAAGGGAATCTTCAAAAACATCTGGCATTGCTGAATCATCTTTTTGGCTAGCAACTTCACAGAATCACAGAATCACAGAATCGCTGAGGTTGGAAGGGACCTCTGGAGATCATCTAGTCCAAACCCCCTGCTCAAGCAGGGTCACCTAGAGCACGTTGCACAGGATTGCATCCAGGCGGGTTTTGAATATCTCCAGAGAAGGAGACTCCACAACCTCTCTGGGCAACCTGTGCCAGTGCTCTGTCACCCTCACAGTGAAGAAGTTTTTCCTCATGTTCAGATGGAACTTCCTGTGTTTCAGTTTGTGCCCGTTGCCTCTTGTCTTGTCGCTGGGCACCACTGAAGAGTCTGGTCCCATCCTCTTGACACCCTCCCTTCAGATACTTGTACACGTTAATAAAATCTCCTCTCAGCCTTCTTTTCTCTAGGCTAAACAGGCCCAGCTCTCTCAGTCTTTCCTCATAAGAGAGATGTTCCAGTCCCCTAATCATCTTTGTAGCCCTTTGCTGGACTTGCTCCAGTAGTGCCACATCCCTCTTGTACTGGGGAGCCCAGAACTGGACGCAGTACTCCAAATGTGGCCTCACCAGGGCTGAGTAGAGGCAACCTACTCAACCTGCTGGCAACACTCTTCCTGATGCATCCCAGGATACCATTGGCCTTCTTGGCCACAAGGGCACATTGCTGCCTCATGCTTAACTTGGTGTCCACCAGCACTCCCAGGTCCTTCTCCGCAGAGCTGCTTTCCAGCAGGTCAACCCCCAACCTGCACTGCTGCATGGGGTTATTCCTCCCCAGGTGCAGAACCCTGCACTTCCCTTTGTTGAACTTTATGAGGTTCCTCTCTGCCCACCTCTCCAGCCTGTCCAGGTCTCTCTGAATGGCAGCACAGCCCTCTGGGGTATCAGCCACTCCTCCCAGTTTTGTATCATCAGCAAACTTGCTGAGGGTGCACTCTGTCCCTTCATCCAGGTCATTGATGAAGAAGTTGAACAAGTTGAAGAAGTTGAACTTCCTAACTGATCACTGGTGGAGCACTAGGGGATGAAGATTGACATCTTCTGATGGAGCATAAGCACTCACATCCCAGTATGCAGTGGCATTTCCATATTCATCACCTTCTTCACCAGATAAGAGATGGGCTCAGTAAGTTTCCATTAAAGTCTACCAATCACATCAACTTTACAGGAAGTGCACCTTTTGCTTAGTCCTGAGATGTCCTCCAGAGAGGACAACCTCCATTGGTTTAACCAACCTCCATTGGTTGGTTAAACTTTGTTTTATATAACTCCTGTGCACCTGTGATGCTTCCATTTCTCATGTCATCTAAGCACATCCTTTATTGTACTTCCATATCTCCCAAACAAAAACACTATTAAATACATTTAACCTGTCAACATTTCTATTTTGGAGATAGAAGTCATAGTAGAGTAGAGAAAGACCCATTTAGTCTCTTAACATTTTTGGGCTTATACCTGAATGGCAAAAACTTTTCATACTGAGGTAAGTGTTTGCCTAAAGGAAACAGGCAGCCATTAGATTGCTTACAATTCTCAAACATACTGCTCATTGCTTGAAAATACGATTTTTTAAAAACTAGCACAACTGCAGGTGATTCCATTTTTCATGTCTATATCTAAACTTTTTTTCTGAATTTTATTATAATTTTTTCCTTATGGCATGTTGCTAAACAAGAATTTATTTTAGTAGTCCTAAATATTTTGTTTTTCAATCTGTGAAGTGAATGCTTGTACTTTTCAAACAGTGTATTTCAGTCCTTAACTAGCTAATTATTCCTGATATAATATTACTTTATCATTTGATTATGGGTGCAGGGCTGTGGTTTTATGGAACCTACAGTTTGCTAGCAGAAAAGATAAAGACAATTTGTACCAGATCTATGGTTTGTTTTTATCTGCTGAGTCCTTTTACAATCTTAAATGTATGCCAAGGATGAATTTAGCCCTGTATCTTTTACACTGACTTTTACAAGTATTTCCAGACTTCAGGCATGGTCTAATAAGATGATGATGTTCATTGCTAAGGATGTTTCTCCTCAGCTCATTCAACTGGGACTCAAGTGAGTTATATAAACATGTCCCATGGCAGCTCCCCAAGGTGTACACAAATGTTAATCTGGAGTGGTATCTTTCAACATTTTTTTGTCTTGAGCCTTTTTTCATGGAAGCAGTTTAATCAATTTGGAAAGAAATTGCCTCTAAAACAAGGGAAGCTGTGGGTGCTTTCAAGTGTCTATTTTGGGCTCACATATGAAAGAGGAAAATAAACAAAGCATTACGTTTATGTTTAACACTCGTTTAAAAATGGCTCATAATGGCATATGCTAAGATGATGAATAATTAAGAAAACTGGTCATGTAATTATTAGAAGAAACCTCACATTGTCTTGAGGAAAGTAAATCAAGAAATTCAATTCAGCCACAGTCAGACTACTCCAGGGATTTACTCTATTGCTCTGACAAGACCTCTGTTCAGCTGCAGCACTGCTACTACTGTTTGGATTCAGGGCAGAACGCACTCACTATGAACAAGCCCCTAGGGCCAGTCCTGTCCTACATACTATTTATGAATGCAGTCCAACATTTTTGCTAGCCGGTGTATTTCCAAGAACAATATAGTTTTTCTTTTTTAAAAAGGTGACTTGAAATAATGCAGTATGAAAGTCAGAAAAAATCCCCCATAAGGTCTTTGAAGAGAATGTGAGTTAAACAATATCTTTCAAACAGCGGTTAAAATTTTATAATAGTAAAATGTCTCAGGCTGCTTCTCTTTTTTGTTTGAACTCCGTATTCCATATTGCATGTAAATTATCAGGAAAATGCAAGGCTGTGGATATGTTTTTAGCAAACATGAAGTAATTTTCTTGTTTAAACTTGGGAATAGTGAGACAGGAGAAACAAATAGGCACTGATTGATGGAACACATTTTACAAATATATCTGAGGTTATAACTTTAGCTAAAAACATAGTTCTTGATAATAACATCCAGCTTTCTCTGAAGTTTGCTTGTCCAAAACATATAATGGTGAGATTTGGCTGGACAGAACCTAAAATAAATAAGCATATGAGTTTGGATGTTCACTGTCATTTAAGGTTTCTTCCAAGAGTACTCTTTTATGGTTAAGAGTACGGTTAACTGAGGCCCTAACCACTATCACAAAAAGACTTCACATTGTGCATTAGGTTTCTCACAGAAAATTTGGGGAAAATAAACAAAGCAATCTCCATTAACTTGAAGAGGAGAAGGAACTGATGTTAGGCTGCTGGCAGAATACTTTGTTTTCTCCACAAATTTTATTGACATGAATGCTATAAATAATTGGACTGCAAGACTGAAAGATCAGCAATAGAATGTATCTGTTGCTGATTTTGAACTAGCTGAGTTTGCAGTGGCAAAAGTGTGTGGTATTTGAAAGCTACAGCCATAAAGCCATGGCAGAAACATGAAAAGTCAAAAATTGACTCTAATTTCTTTTTATTTTAAATTGTGTTCCAGTAGGACAATGCATTGAAGGTTCTATACCTGCTGCTTTCTTTCTCATTCAGTTTAAAACAGTGGCTAAGAGTCCCACCTTCTTTCCCCCTGTAAATTTATGCCTGCAGGAAGAAACATTTCTGCTTCAGAACAGAAGGCAAATGTGCCTAAAGTTCAGGTCACTTTATGTCTGATCTCATTCAAAAGGTCTATTTAACAAGCTACAGAACTAAGGCTAAAATTTTGTTGTGTTTACTGAGCATCCTGCCCAATAAATGTACTCTCCCTGAGCATTATTTGCTCATTATCTGCTATTGTACCAGAGTTAATTATCTGCGGCCCTTTAATTCTTTTTAAAATTCACTTCTGTGTATTTAAAATACAAAGTGATGCCAAACTAGGCACAAATGCTCTCTGTCCACAGAGTAAATATAGCACTACCATTTTATAGTAATCTCTACTGAAATTACCCAAGGCATTCATTCTTCAAACCTTCTGGCCACACCAACATAAATTAGCACAGGAATTGTTGAAAGCCAATGAATTGGGTGCAAATGCTGAGTTTTATCTTCATGTTTCTTTGTTGAAAGGTGAGATGGCTTCCATTTTCCTCTGCCTTGTGCAGGTTTGGAGTTCAGTGTTACTTTGGCAAAAGGATTCACTGTTTTGCAGCATCCCCAGGAAAAGTTAGGCTTACCACCTACATCGTTTCTGTAGGAACATGCTAAGCCTAAACTGCAGGAGGATGCACTGGTAGTGAGTGGGTGGCCATGAAGTGACAGAGCTGAGAGTGAAAAAGGAGCAGGGATGTGAACAGGGGGCAGTAAAATAAGGCATATGCAGGCACAGAGAATGGGACTGTTGAGGAGAAGGTGTCACGGGAAGGACTTTTCTGGAGAACAGAGAATACAAGAACAGAGAGAGGGGACATCCCAGGTGGGTGCAGGGAGTGGAGAAATATGGGATGGCTCAGGAAAAATGCTGGGAAGAGTATGATGTGAGGATAAAAGGAGGGCTGCAACAGGCACAGGAGTATGGGTACCAAAGGCAGGAAAAGAGTAGGTGAATAGAAAGCATGAAGACAAGGAGAAAATGAGAGGGAAGGGGGAAAGGGAAGAAAAGATAAAGAAGCAGCCATAGCAGAGCATTTGTCTGGGTAATAAACATGATCTTTTAGTATCATGGGGAGGTTTAGAATTAGTCAGGGCTGCAGAACTCAATCATGCTCACAGCGGAGTCCTTTCCTGTGAGGAGGAAAAATAATTTCTTAGATTCTATCTCAGATTCTTGCAGCCTCAAACAGAATGGAGCCAAGCATCTTTAGTTCCAAGCTCAAGTATATTTCCCTTTCTCTTGTAAACATAAGTTAAGTGTTAGGTTATCTTGCACTGTTTATTTCCAGCTGTAGGCCTGGTGCAAATGCTTTCATGTATTTGTTAATCCCAGTGTGGCCTTCTGCACTGGCTCACAATTCTTCTTGGAATAAATCCAAGATACACTGCATTATATATGCACTTTTAGAGGAAAACTCTTTACAGATGGAAAAAAAAAAAGGATCACTTTCAATTTGTGTTTGAATTTTTCTGTCTTAATTAACTTTGTTTTGTGGCTTAAGGAATCAAATTTTACTACTGTTATTAGCAAGTCAGACTGCCTTATCAGCATCATTTTTTTCTGAGTATACTTAAGTATTGCTGAGCTCTGCATTTTTATAATCTTCAAGTTTTCATTTATTTTAAAGTTTGTTACAATTATATTATGCAAATTATTAAATGCAAATGGTGTTACATTATCAGTTAAAAGTGCCAAAGTGAAAACAAAAATAAAACAAAATTTGAAAGGGTGAGGGTGAAGAGATAACAGGAAAAAAATAAAACAAATTAAATAATGCCCTGAAAATACGTATTTATGCATACTAATCCATTTAGTTAACCTCTTTTACATTAAAGACATTGCTGTATGAGAATGATATAATAAACTAACATGGATAATAAATATAATTCTCTATTTGTTATTCTGGCAGTATTTTTACAGTGTCACCAATAAACTTGGAATTTTGAAGACAAATGAAACCAAGGCCATAAACCAAAGATTTAGAGTTTATAGGCCTGCTTTTTACATATGTATGCATGCATATATAAACATCTAAAAAATTCCACCAAGAGCCTTTTTAGAAGTGTCTAAGTGCATAACTTCTTAAAAAACAAAACAAAGCAAAACCAAAAAAAACCACCCCTCAGTGGGATTGACAGTCAGGGCAATAACCATAAAGGGATTCACTAAAATTCACAGCCCTGAATCTGGCACGTAGACTATGCCTATGCTGAAAAATAACATAACCTAGGCATGGTCTTCTGGCAGAGAGTCCAAATGGCACGGCATGGTTAGCATTCATATGTCTAAACACTTTTTTATATACTTCTTTCTATATCTAAAACTGACTGGCCCCATCGGAAGCCCCTATTAGCAACATGAAACACCAAAACACATACAGGATTTTTTTCAGAGGGTGCTGTTAGCACCTTGGTGTCAGTGACAGTGATCAGCCATAGATCAGCAATAGTTCAATGGTTCAAGTGATAGTGGGAGAGAGACATGGCAGCACACTCCTCAGTCTTCTGGTAGATGTGGTCCTAGAGTCTGTGCAGGGCACAGTAATGGTTAAGCACGTCTGACTGGAGATCATGAAAGACAGCAAGCTGCTTAAAATAACCAGTGGAAGATAGTAAGATAACTTATCCTGTCAGTTCATTGCCTGAATCCCTGGAATCTCTCATCATCAATACAATGTTGTAATGAATTGGTAGACTTTATTCTCTTCCACATGCCCATTTGTTTTGCCCTCTGGAAGATTTATTGTTCTCAGGATACATCTATGCTAGCGTAGTTAAAAGTACAAGGGCCCAGGCACTAGAGCTCAATGATCCATATCATTATATTGTTAGCACAGACTTGATGTTGTTTTGGTCAGTCAGCTCGCACTCTCCCAAACCAGTCCTAGGCACACTTCAGGAGCTAGCATAGTCTACAAATCATTTCTCATAGGCAGTTAGGATATGGTCACCATGACCTCAAAACAAGGTCACAGCTGTTGTTAAACCAAGGCCATGGTTGTTATTAAAGTAATAGTATGGAGTGTCTGAGCCGTTATTAATAAACTGTAAGGGTCAGACACTATTCCTTAGCAATACCTGGTATACTGGGATAGCCCTGACTTTAGCTCTAGCTTCAGAGTATCTACTGCTTTTATCACATTCCTAGTCAGTACCTTATCCTTGCCTTGTACAGCTAAAATGTTAATAGCTCTAGCATGTCTGGATCCATTAAGCTGTGGCTTTCTATAATGTTTCCAAACAGTTTATTCTCAGTCTACACAGATGAAGAATGAATTGGATTCCTCCCAAGGTAGAAACATCATTCCAGGGCCTACAATCAGTAGCTTCTTTTTGACCTGAGCCTATATCCTTTCTACCACTGACAAGACTCTCCTATAGGATGACAGTTTCAAACCAGTGTTTCTCAGGTGCTTCTTTCTAGGTAGCTTATAATTCTTCAGTTTTTTTATTTCACTTCTAATTGTCATTGCTATTTCTAATGTCTCTTCTGTCTCCAGCTGCTCTCTCAGCGTTGAGTTACTGTGTCCGAACTCCCTTGAGACTTACAAGTGTCGGCTGGGTCTGCACACAACCTAAAAAAAAGAATTATTCCTCCCTATAAACCACTGAACTCATTCTGTGTCCTGTAATGTTGGTATTTCCTTAATGGTCAGTAGCCTAATTTTATTTTCTCTGCCGTGGGTGAGTGGCTTCTGTTGACTTCAAGATATATTTCAGGACAGATAGTGTCTATTGATTCCTCAAAGACATTTTTGGCATTATGATAAAAACGCAGAAGACAATTTACCACAAGCTGTAATATTTCATGTAAAACAGAAGGCTTTCAATTTAAAACTGTTAATGACTTTGTTAGAAGAAAAATGTAAAGTATTTGATTCTTCTAAGAAAAAAAAATGTAATTGAATGAAAAAAAATCTAATATATTTAGTGTGAAGGAAATTTTATATTTAGAATTAAGAAATATTCAACAATTTACCTGTATCAGAATCTGGCAAAGATGGAATTATTTGTCAAACCCTTCTTTTCAGTTGTGCAAAAAACCACTATACGTTCATTCAGCATCAAGGAACCATAACAGAAATAACAAAACCTTTCTGTTTCTGCTTTCAGCATTTCCAAACTATTACTCCATTAAAGGTGATAATCAGATTATGCCATTCAACATGGGACTATTGTGTGAGCCTCCTATATACTGACTTATGATCTTATACTGCTGTCAATGGCAACTGAATGCCTTCAGCCCTTTTAGAGAGTAGCATTGCCATTGTGCTCCTGGGGAACGTGGCACTTAAACTAGAAGTCCCAGGAGACATAAGAGACAGCTTCCACAAACTTCTCAACTCTAATTTTTTATCTTTATGCTAAAAAATTGAATGTTCATCACTGGCTGATGGTATTAACCCTATGTTTTTATGAGATATAGATAACAGAGTTGTGATTTTGCTCTTGTAAAGGCAAATACTCAATAGCTTGATTTTATTTGAACTTCCATTGTGCAGGAGTCATCTCTGGTTGACTGTGCTGAGATTAAAATAAATCATTCCTCTTACTGAGCTGAGGTCAGAAAAATACCATTCTAACTATCCACATACAACAGCCTAGTAGTCCAACCATATTTCATTTAGGTAGTCTTGCTTACAAGAACTTGATGCTGTTGAAAATAATTCTAGTATAACTTAAATAAAATTTATGATCTTGAATCTTAAGAGCTAAACAAATTCTTTGCACCATAATCAAGATGTAAATATATCTGTTAGAAGAGTGCTGTGGCCATGATTGATGTTCAGCTTGCCATGAAAGACTGAGAAAAATATTTTTAAGTACTATGGGTTAAAATTAGATATGAATTTGGAAGTCTGGCTTCACATGAAAAAAAGACATCCATCATAATCACCATTAATATCACTGTAATGAATAGTAACATTCTGCAATGTCTTATTATTACTTTGATTTGTCTGATTCTATTCGAATTGATTTGATTGGTCATATAGTGCACTCTGTATTTATATTATGTGTATATGTTCATGTCATTCATACACAGAACCCATCTTTCTAAAACCTAATTGAAATCAGCCCTTATATTAACAACAGCTAGCTAATGCTGAACCAAGGCTAGCTAGAGGAAATTATGGTAGATTTTTTTGGGGGGGAAAAAAAAAATCACTTTATAAAATAGCCAATTGCAAAGGCATCGTATAGATTGCTGTCTCGGTAAACAACTTTGGACTCTCTCGGACTGAAAACTCACATAAACAAAGTGTCAAAAATTTCTAAACCCCTCCCTCTGGAAGTGGCCAGAAGATTGAATATGTGTGATCTGAGCACAGTAGCTCAGGAATTCAGCCACATGCAATGGGGCATCTCCAGTTGGCCTAGCAGCTCACAGGTTGTCACGTCCACATCATTCCAGGTATTTCTTTTTTTGCAGTGTGATGAAGCAAATCCAACCCGAGGTCCCTGCTCTGTTAAACAAAGGCATCTGAAAGCCAAAACCATCCACCCAGCTAACGAGAGACAGCCTTTCCTTCCATGATTTACACCTACTGCAACACTCTTGTTCTCCTTAGGATGGTGAAGCATCTGCAAAACTGGAAGAAGCTCATGACTATGAGAGTCAGTTTTACAAGAGGTTAATATAATTATAATGGATCTCCTCACATTTAAATTAAAATGTAAAACCCTGCCACTGCTACTTGGCTCCATTTTGGGAAATCATAACCTACAGAAATACGCAGACAACATTATGAAAGATACTGAAAAAAGTTATGAGAAGTATTTGAGTTTTTTCCCTATATTTTCCAATGTGGGAGAAAACAGATAGATGTTACTAAGTATTAGAAGTGTAAAATGCAAGTCTTTTACCAGTGTAAAACACCAAACTTATTTTGGAAAAGTCTAAAAATCTTGACTGGAGATTTTCAGGAATAGTTTATATAAATATCTGTCAGGGTGATATGGTTTTAGATGTGCTTCTCCTCACTCAGCGTACAAAGGATATTTTCTTGAAATTTTTTCTTACCCTCTCTTTTTTGACAAACTGTTCAACAGCCATTTCTGTTTGTTGCCAATTCTTCATCCACTTTTTCAGACAATGGTGGGCCTTCAGAAAGGTGCAGAAGTGAGTGAGATGGTCCTTCATTTGGGCTGGAACAGACTGGATATACAAACCTGAATTTTTGAACTTTTGACACTTTCTGCACAAATGATTCCTTCACGTATCTGGTGTAAAAACTGCCTTTTTTCAAGGTGTCACAGAATGGCAGAGGACATGTGGAGAGGCAAGTCTTTGTGCCCATGACTGTGAAGGACTATATTTTCATCTTTTGATGGGAACTAGCACAAGCAACTAAATTCTCTGGTGCTCAGTGATCTGGTCCAGGCCTTCACCTGGACTCTTACACACTGTCTGTGGTACTCCGTTGTTACAATAACAACTAGGAATGAATTTTAATCATACTGCCAGACACCAGAATCTTTTATATGGTGCACATGTACATACTATTGATACAAATGGGATACATAGATTTTCAAATGGTTATTTGCTTTTAACTGAGCTGATGGAGTCAAGACAGCTCTGCTGCTCTATATTAGCTCAGTGCCCCCATTGTCCGAAAATTGTGGCAGTATTTGGAAACTTTTTTGATATACCCATTTCTCATAGCAAGGGTCATAAACCAGTGTTCAAAGGCTACCTCATATCAGTGACATCAGTCTGTCAGAGAGAACACATTATATTGGGATTCACATAATTTTCCATATCTTCAGGCTAAAGAAAGCAATAAACAAGACAGAGTAATGCAAATGTTTCAGAGACGTACATCACAGTATAAAATTTCATGGAATTCCCTAGAGGGGAGGACCAAAGGTTGTCAGTATGGCTCCGGTGATAGACAAACCTCTGGATATGTAGAGACTATGGTCCACGTAGTTCCCAAGGGTCTGCAGTCCCATCAGAAATATGCAGTCTTAGAATTCTCTCTTTTTATTTTTTTTTCTTGTTATTTCCCTATGTCCTACCTACAGCTTAGGAAATAGAAGGAAAAAAATCTATGCTGTAAATGCTGTTTTAATATGTTCCATATAACAAAATAATCACAAATGATTCATTCTTATTTTTCACAACATTTAAATGCTTGCCTGTATTGATTCAAAAGGAAAAAAAAAAAGGCTCTATATTAAGATCAAACAAGCAGATGTTTCACTGGACTGAATTTAAGACTGTTTTTTTTAAACTATTGTTGGATCAGTTAAAGGTCTTCACCATGGCAAGGTCTCATTGTCATAAGCACCTTACAAAGCTGGTAACTCTGCCCTTGTGCCACAGAACCCAGACACCACAAAACAAGGCGAAACTTATAGCAAAAACATACAGGAAGGCACAGGGGAAAGGACATGGCAATCAAAATAATTAGGTGCTTTAGCAGAGGTTTCACTGGCTATATGTTCAATTTGTAGGTTTATTAAACCAACTGTTACTGCCAGTAACACCAACTGGAACACGCCACGTACCATTATTTGCTATCAAACAGCAGCTTTCTACCTGGACCATAGCAAAGATAACTTTTAAGGAGAGTTTTGAAGAATGTGGTAGCTTTAGAGACTTTCCCCAGACACAAAGCAGTATGAGAAAATGGTATAACAACTGTGGGAAAAGCGGACATTTGGGTGATAAAAGCTCATATTGTTTTTAGAGCAGAGGATAAAGATGTCTGATATAAAAGCTGGAAGACCCCACTAGGATATTTTTAAATAACAACAACATAAATCCATGTTGCTGGAGTTCAGAGATATCCTTAATTAAAATCAGTTTGGACTGATTTCAATATTCAGTCTAACAACACCAATGACATGTAGGTAGAAGAGAGATAGCTAGATAAACAATATAGTCTCCAAAGTATTCATTTTTAATAATCATTTTTACAGTTATGATGGTCTAATAATATAAGTCAGATTTATTTTGAAGGCCAGAATATTGAATGTTTTCATGTTTTTTTTCAACTTTATGAGTTGTTTTTGTAAAAGATTTTCCCTCTTTCTACAAAACTTGCCTCACACATTTTATCCATACCAAATAATACCAGACTCATTACAAGACAGTTCATTTTGAAGAATGTTGAAAAAAGCATAGCCTATTTCTAAACACTCTAGTTATCAACTTTGATAAAAAATGCTGTGTGCAAAAGGCAAAGCCATTCCTCTGCAAGGCAGGTGTACTCTCTGAGCAGCTAGAATTTGTTAAAATGCCACTCTGATATCTGATTTCAAATCGTGGCTGCTTATTTATGAGAACTGACTGTAAATTTCACAAATGTGGGGCATCCATCTATGCTAAATAAAAGGGCATTAATACAGCACATAAGGCAGGTACGTAGTTCAGACAGAGCTAGTGCAACCTGCTGAGTTCTCAGCTAGAATGCAGAGAAGTGAGTTTACCCAATTTTAATCTCTTCTGCAACCACTTAGCGAGCCCTGCTTGGAGCGTAAAAACAACGACATCTTGTTCTAAAAATGAATCTCTGCCTGCCTGTCTGTCTGTCTGTCTATCTATCTATCTATCTATCTATCATTTCTTTCTATATTAATATATATAGAAAAAATATATATATTATATATATAGCTACTATTATTCCAAGGATTCTTTTCTTTAAATAAACATGTATTAACAAAACAGACATGCTAAATAGGTGAATGAAATTTTTGAAATATTATCTTCTCAGCTGTTTGCCGAGCAATTGCGGGTTTCTAAATTATTAACGTTATCAATCTCCTTCAGGAAAGGAGATTTATTTTGCAAATTCCAGCAACCTTAATCAGCTGAATTTTTAAATACCGAATGTTTCTGTATTCCTTTACTGTTTGTTTTCAAGTGTTGATTTTTTTTTAAATACCGCAGAAGAGGAAAACAAATCACATCATATATTAACCCATAACCTTTTAAGCTACAGAAACAGACAGGTCTTTTTTTTTTTTTTTTTTTTTTTTTTTTTTTAGTGTTGACATTCTGCATGTGTAAGAAAAACTTATGTATGTAGATTTCTCTCACAAGAGCTTCAGGGCATAACCCAGACAGAGAAGCCATCACTTTTCCATTCTACACAGAGGCTGCTGACAAAAGAATTGTGCAAATGAGCCTTTAAATCCTTAAATAGTCACTACACAATGCATGAAAGAATGCAGCGCAGGACAAAGGGCAATATTCACAGTTTATCTCAGGGTGATGGATCTGAATCGACGCATGAACATGGGTTTGTTACGGGATGGAGTAGGCCGCAAACCCCTACTGAGAACCCAGTGGCCACAGTCTGTAATGCAAACAGTCAGGCTAAGTCCTTAACAATTAGGGTAAATTGAACTGGCCATTATCTGAACTTCAACTTGTTCTCATGATTGATATGGGAAATGAAAAATCGTATATATCTCTACAAAGACTGCGTGTTTTTTTCTCTTGTCTAATGCTAGGAATTGGTAGATTCATATTTTAACGAAGAAATTCCAATTTTATACTTCTATTTATTAAAATTGCTTATACTCACATTGCAATGAACATTATCTATTTTGTTGTTTACCTAGATCTTTATCTATGGATGAGATATAAAACTAAGCTCATAAAAATGTATCTATACAGACTGATAATAGACCTATACAAATACCTGTTCATCTTACATTCTCCATACCTACACACTACCACTCTGTTATCAATATGTAAATATTCATAGGTAACAAATAATTAAAGAATTATATGTCTTGGGGCATTTAGTACCTCAGTAAATGAGTATCTTTTACAGAATACCTAAAATTTAAGGTATTTATGAATATAAATTAATGTATTTTACCTATACTGACCATAACAGTTATTAAAATATTTTCGTATTAGTGTTTCAGGTGTCCTAAAATGCATGAATTGGAAAATTAGTGATGAGGCAATGCATTACAGAAAGGCAAATATTAACTTTTTAGTGCTCAAACAGGGAGTGGAGGGGCTGAAGTAATGGAGTGCTGCACCCTATCCTCAGTATATCCTCCCTTTTTCGGCTTGCAGCAGTGAGAGGTGGCTCTACCTGTAAAATATGTACAAATCAAGGCAGTCAAGGCATCCTCAAAGCACCTTGTACTCCTACATACTTGTGGTGAGGAAGGAATGTTCTCATTAGCTTATTGAAAATACCTGATTGAAACAATCTCATTTTGATGAATTTCTCACCTGCGAAAATTTAAGGTTGTGTAAATTCAGGTAGCATTCCAGGAAGCATGATCTGTGAACGTGCATATGATTTCACATAAAGACCTGCATGGAGGCCACCAGGACAGCCAATGAAACACAGAGACTTCAAGAAACTCTCTTCAAAGCAGCCCAATGTATTCAAGTATACACTGCATTCAAGTTGGATGGATTTCCCTTTTGTCTATAGTCATCAGAGGCAAGTGACATCTTGAACGCCTCAAGAAGATTAAATAGCAAAGCTCAGTCGGAAGCTTAAAAAAAAGAGAGAGAAAAGAAAAGGGCCAACTTGGCCATTATGGAGCTGGTCCTTTCTTGTCTGTGAAAGAGCTTTCAAGGAGTACTATTGGAAGAAGAAGGCCCAGATAAAGAATACAATGATGTTAGAAAGGGAGAACTCCGAGTGGAACCAGAGGGTGTGGGTTGCACTGAATGAAGGATTAGTGCAGCTTCACAGCAAAGAAAAGGGGAATCCTAGTCAAGATGAAAATGAGGAATTACTTTTTTTTAGACTTCAGTTCACTGAGCAGCGACAATGCATGATGGGAGGTACTTGACATAACACTCTTCCAGGCCATGTTTGCTCTCCATGTGGGACCATGAAAAAACAACAACAGTGGCACACCAAAACAAAACAGATTTTAACCTAATAAACTTATTCAGAAACTCTTTTCGGCAAACCTTGCGTTTTATTTACTGTTGAATATCTGCATGCAGAACCAATCACAAATGGGAAATTAGCATGCCAGATTTGCAGACAATGTGCCTTTGAATGAGTCCGTATTTTGCAAAAGATTCAAATCAATGCATTTTTATTATATGTTATAGGGAAGGAAGGTGCTTTAAGTGTTGAATTCTTCACAGTCATCAGAAATAGCTATCTTTTGGAACATCTTACAGCAAATTAGAAGACAAAGTGGTGTGGAAATAAAGGGCATTTTGTCTTCTTAGGTTAAGATATGTGCACAGCAATCTGGTTGATCCTGAGTTAGGCAGGGGATAGCGCACAAGCAAGAAGGCACAATTTAACTGCATCAAGAGATGGACATGTATTTGGATTCAGCCCTATGAATATCATTGTGTGAATCATTGACCTGTTTTCCCATGCGTGAGGAATCTGTAGTCCCAGAATTGCATTGCTTGTTGTGATACAGCCAAGGTGGAAAAAGGGGTTCAAACACAGGATCTCTGTGACAGCGTATTTGTCAATAGATACAAACACATACTTTAGGTCAGGGTGAGGAGCAGTAGATTTGGAGCACTCTGGAGACATTGCTGCACCCTCGTCACATAGGGAAAGCAGCAAGCCAAGACTTCCTTTACCTGCTGGTGAAATTATTATGGTAATGGAGGGTAAAAGACAAGCTGGTTTGCCTCATGCACTTTCCTAAGTGTCAGAAAAAGCTCAAGTGGCTTAGGACGTTACAAAGTATTCATCTCATGCAGAGCCCCCTGCTGTCCTTATGGGGAAGGGACACTTTGCTGGGAAGCTTTCTTCGGGGAATTGCTGAAAGTGCTGAAAGAGCTGAAAGGGGGGGGGGGGGGGCGGGAAAGGGCCTTGAGATCATTCAGTTGCCTTGGCTACCTCTCAGTCCAGGCAAACGCAGAGGGGACAGGACAGAAGCACCACCTCTCCAATACCATACCAGTTTATGAAGCTGTTAAATGGTGAAGTCATAGATTGCACCTCAGCAGAAGCTGAAAGAGAACAGATGTAGCTACAGTAAAAAGAAGGCTTCTTCCTAAAATATGTGAATGATTCAATGATTGTGAAGAGGTATTATTAAGATAATCAATAAAACCAGAGAATTTGTCATGTTAGAACAGCTTGACTTGACTAGTTTAGCCAAAAGAAGGCTCTGAAGGCTCATAATTACTCTGGAAAATGTACATTGGCAAATACCATGAAAGTACTAAAAATTAAGGAAATACTGGCGTATTAACAAAGGAGTATACCTGGCTGTGAATACATATAGGAAATTAGAAAGTCCTTAATCTTTTGCCAAGAGTCTTCCGACAGGAACAAGAACTGAAAATGTAACTAGGTCAAAGAGCGAGCTTTATATGTTATGGCTGTTGCTGCTGTTAGTAGTTGACTCGATCTGATGACCTAAAGCTGAGGGAACTGAACTGTGGCTTTTGAGCACATATAATTCTTACAATTTCTGGAACTGTCCAGGGTATACAGTGTGTGACACACAGATTTTGGAGTGCAGCCTGCAAGTTTGTTCCCTTTCTACCGTACTCCCTACGATCACTTCCTTTTTTCCTTGCTTTGACTGTTCTTTGTTTCTACCCACTGATTGCTAGATTTTAAGGGATAGACTGCAGGAGGACTGTCCTTGCACACTTATGTGGATTATTTACATTTTTGGATTCTCAATAGTTTGCATGGAGGGCAGTCACCACTTCTGCTTCCCTGCATGGGTGCCTGGTGGTGTGGGACTGAGACAATGCTATGTATACCTCTGCTCTCTAGTGTAAGAATATGCCTTTTGTGCTTTGTATCATATTTAACCTCTTTTTTTTTTTTTTTTACCTTATTAATAGGAACAGCCTTACAGTCACCTGGGTCTGCATAACAACAGCAGGATCATCTCAGAGTGTTTCATGATAACTGCGTTCAGGACTCAGAGATTACTTTACATGGAATAGTCAATTTGGAGACTGATTTTATCAGGTGCTGCATCCGTGGAAAGAGATCTTTGGCTTTTTGATGTGCTGAGGAACAATTTATGATTTCAGGGTGTCTATATGCATATATTTATATATGTCAGTGGACACATGTGGTGGACGTAGCTAGTGGACACGCAATAGTTCAGTCAGATGGGCACTGATGAAAAAGAAAATTTTCTTTCCTTTCATTATGAAACTTTATGCCTTCATTGCTAGTGTGATTGCTATTACTACTCAGGATTAGAAAAGCTAGTTCCACAACCTGTTTTTGAAGAAAGACAACAGGATGCTCAGCTGTCATAAATTAGTATGTTAACACAAGCTATACTAAACTATGACATTCACCTGAATTGACAATCTGCCTTATTGTACTAGAAGTAAATCCATTTTCTGCTAATGCTTCTTATGATGATAGTATGAATCTGTGAAGCAGCAGGCAAGAGATCTGTGTGGGTATCCGTCTGTGTATGCAAGTGTGCACTGTAAGGATATTTGTACCTTTCTACCACTGAAGCAGTTTATTTGTTGATTGTTGTTGGATAATCTGCTGCTCTAAAAACCTCTGTATGCAACATGTTATTTAATGAAAGAACTGTGAGGTTCTCCTCTGAAGGTAATAGTCCATATAATGAAGGAGATATGAAATCAGATTATGTGGAAGCTAATTTGAAAAGACAGTATGGATAGGTAGTATTAATAAATATAGCTTTCCCAGCAGAGTTCCAAAAACTGAGTGGAACTATGCTGGTTTACACAGCAATGGTCTGCCTGTAAGCTATGAACAAGAAGTCACTCTGAGAAATTCTGAAAAATTCTGGAGTTGAAGAGGCAATGACATCCCAGTTCTAACATTTTGCAGATTGGTTTAAATGTTTAAAAGAAAGATAACTGTTCTTTTGTAAATCTAGAGGATTTTTTCATAAAGGTGCTTATTTGACCATGATCATTGCCTGAGTGCAACATTCCTTTGTTTTACTACCCTGCATGTTGCCACCTGCATTTAAAGTTCACCTTACTTTTGTACCCCTGTTGGTTTAGAGCCAAAGTTATGATGTTGGCTGAACTACTGCATTCCCCCTATTGCGTTTGGTGCCCAGCTGCTCCTACGTTTCTGGGTTTCTGACCAAGGACAAAGATGAGTTCAAAAAGGACCTGACTTTCATGCCCTATGCAAGTTTTTTCAGAAATACAACCCAAGATTTCCTTCCAAAATGAGAATGCAACTAAGTGTATCTTTACTCTTTACAGCAAACAGTGTCAAGTCAGGAGATGCCTGACTTGATCCAGTTATTGCTATTATAACCCATGAAATTATAACAATGTGTGTGGGGGAGTAATTGCTCCTTTTGCTTCTTTCTTTTTTTAATGTCTGTTTTCTGTATCATAGCCATCAAGACAATATAACAGCTGCTGACAATGTAGTGAAAAATAAAGAGCACCTGGCAAATAATCAGAATGATTTTCACACTATCTACAATAAATTTTCTTGCATTCACTCCAAAATGTTGCATAGGAAAATGGGGTTCATTGTGCAAGAAAAGTCTTGCACTCTTAATCAGGTGTATCAAATGTGAAGTGTTTTCTTTTGTAGTTTGGTGTTTTGGGTGGTTCTGCATCATTGCAATGAAAGAAATTTCTCTGACTTTGATGAAAGGAAAAGCAAGGTCTGTAAAGGACAGTTTCCTTACAAATCTTCCCTGAAGTTTTCCCTCTCTTTCAGTGTAAGAAACATCTTGAACAGAAATGTAACAGATCAAGAATTTTAAATTGTGTTGTATTTTCTTTAAATGTGCCAAGTATGGCATGATAAAAAAATGCAACATATAGTGCAGTAACATTAATAATAAACAGAGTATTTTTTTCCTATGCCAGAATAACATACACAAAGCAGAATCAGCCTGAAAAAAATTTGATTTTTTATGGCCTTTTTTATGCTTTTGGCTATTTAAAAGGTGGGACAATTCAGATTGAAAGGGACCTGAAGAGGTGATCTCGTTCAATCTCCTGCTCAAAGCTGGGTCAGATGAGATCAGATAATTTCTTTGGTTGCGTTTGTCAATTTACCCTGAAGATGAAAACAACCAATATCTATTTTTTTTTCTTGCTTTTCTGCTTTCATCTAACTATATTCCTTTTCCTTTTACTATTTAAAATATTTTTTTAAAAAATCAGTTAGTCCCATATTATATTCACACCCAAATAATTCCTTTAGCTTTGGAACAGTCAACATCTTTTGTTAAGATAGCACAAATTAGTCTGCAGAGCAGCATGACAGAAGTTAACATGACTATTCTGACTTCTATTTGTAAGCACAGATAGCAACACAATTGCCAATTAAAATAGAACATATTCAAATTGGAATCATTTTATGGTTGATTAAGCTGCACGATATAACAAGCCATGTGTTGTTATGGATATTACCCTACAGTTTACAGAGATCCTCTGATAGTCCAAAGAGTGCCTACAGTGACAAGAACTCATGCACAGGAAGTATCTCCTTTATCATTTTAAAGTAGAATGTTTTCAGGGAAGCTGATATTAAAGAAAATGTTTTTGTAAAATTTACCTGTTTAAAAAGAAGCACAAAAAGCATTTTTCAAACAATGGATTTGATTCATTCCTGTATGCATGGATGGTGGTGGAAGGGTGCAGTAGCCTTTACGATGCCTTTCAGACAGGTTATGCCAGTGGATCTACAGAAGACAGCTTATACGTTTTGCCAAGACCCTGGCCACAAATCTTCCCTGCCCATCTTAGACACTGCAATGGAATCAGGAGACCTGACAGCTTGTGCTGCTGTAACTCTTCTCCAGTGTTATTTTCTGTTAGTATGGGCATGAAACCTGGCTTCTGCTGCTGGCACTGCTGTAGAAATCTGATGCTATAAAGCAGATGTCTTCATTTATGTTTGCTTCAGTTGGTGTGGGCAAAAGTAAAGCAGGGCATGATTTCAAACATATCTTTGAGGTATCCTTTTAAGTATCTTTTGCATGGAAAGTATCAACACAACTTCAAAAGGGCCAAAAAACAGTGAATCAGCTGTTTTGTTTCTCAAGATGCTCAGCAAGCTCTACTTTAAAGACTGATACCAAATTTCAATTTCTGATCTGAAGTTATACTTCACTGTCTCCAAAATTTCGCCATGCTGTTACTACAGCTGTCTTTCCCTGACAGGCTACAACCAGTAAATATGTTTTTTCCTCTGTCCATAAATTCATCAACAGACAGGGAAAACTCATGCCAGAGGGAAAGTGATTTGCTAAGGCTTAATAGATCTGTTGATGTTCCCTTCATGTACTAGCATGCCTGATCTAAAAAATATGTATTTGAAACAGAAGCCTTAACGTAGTTCCTGATTCTATAAGCAACAAACTACCTTTGTGAAAATGTTTCAGAAAAAGGTACTAAAAGCAACTGCTGTTGTTTGACATGAACTCCATGACCAACATCAATTTAACAGAAAGGCTTAGAATGTTCTCATTAGGCAGTAGTGCTTTGCAGTTTCATGGACTGATATGTCCTAGAATCACTGCCTTCAACATCATCTGTATATAGGATATTGCCATATATGACGTGCTATATAACAGCATGGTTACATGTCTCAACAACATAAGCAGTCCTCCACCTTAACCATTTGTTTCAGCTAAGTCTTACACTGACTTACCTGTTTTACAGACATTACATGGTAGGGACTTCTAGTTCTTCTGCAGGATATCCTAAGGAAGGTAAATTCTGGGGAGAAGGTATGATGTTTCTCCCCTTCCAAACCAATAGCTCAGGTTCTTCAGAATAACAGCCACAGTACCATAGCTTTTTTTTTTTCACTCTTTATACAGCTCACAGCCCTTTTCCGAGGCATGTAGGTAGAGCACACATTTTACAGAGCAGAAGCTGAAGGATATGTCTCCACCACAGCTGACAGACCTGAGAGCACATTCTCTGTGATTTGTCCAATTTTCAAATATGTGAATGCCTTATGGTGAACTTGGTTAAAATGTTTGGCGGTATAGGAGATCCTGGGTATGCTGGGGCCCATGCAGCCAGAGTGCTTCTCCTGGCTGTGGCTAGACAACACTTACAAATTTGATGGACAAATTTGATCTTGACTGACTCTCAAGATGCTGTATAAACATATCTGGCATGTTTGCTCCTGAAATGAACTGCCAATGCTTTTGCGTGAAATTTGAACACAGGATCTCCTCGCTCTAGACTCACAAGAACAAACACCAGTAACTTAGACAGTACTGCCTTTTTTATGTTATTTTGCCAAAAAAGACTTTTGAATGGTTTGCATTTCTTACATTTTGTGTATTCTTTGTCTCCATTCTGAAAGAAGAACTAACTGTGAGGTACAAGCCCAAAACATAATGAAACCAAACAAATTGAAGTTCTAGGAAATCATTTTTATTTGTTAATTTTGTGCATTTTTATACATATTCATCATCTGTTTAATTACCCTCTGGCTAGCTTCTTCCATTATGGTTTTCACACTTGAAAGTGACTTGAGATGAGAACATATCCAGATGAATACTATTTCACTAATGGACAAATAAAAATTCATTTTCAGTCATATTTAAATGGGTAAGTAAATAATTTTGAATAATAGTTTTCACAGATGAAAAGTGATAACAAACAGATATTGAAAGCATTCAGTCTGAGCAAATCTCTGCCTTCTGGACGCAGCTTTGAAGCACAGAAAAAAAAAGGGACTGTTAGATACTTTCCTGCTTGGTGCTATGCAAAGAACAATCCTTAGAATACGGGTGAGGGAAAAAAAATAAAAAAAAAAGGGAAGGTATAGATGGAAAGAAATGGATTAACATTTGTCTTAATTGGAGGTATTTATCTCCCAGAAATATTTGCATAAAATGGATATTATGCATAGCTAACTATTGTCAGAGCTATATCAATTTACACAGACTGCTGATATAGCTTCATGAGTCTCTGTGCCTTTCTATAAGCTCTCGGATACAAGCATGTTTGGAAAATTTTTAAAGAGGATCGTCTTCCAAATTCCAACATCATAGCTCTTCTGGGAGAAAATCCAATCAGCTCTTGCTCAGATCCCATCAGAAAAAGCAAGGATAGATAGTGCCAAATCTGTCTTGAGTTTTCTTGATATATTTCAGGACACTGGAAGAGCTCGGTGAGTGTGAATACAGCTTCACCATAATACAAAGAACAATTAAAACTAGGGAACTGGAACAGATTATAGACTCCTGGAGGCCATTACCATTATTGTCTTCTAACAGGGTATTGTACCGATAGTAGCTGGAACAGTGGACTGACTTGGCTGGGGTTGCCTTGAAAGCTCTTAATAAATAAGAAACACAGTACAAAAAAGGGAACCTTTCCTCTGAGAAGAACATGAGTATGTGTGCACACACACACAGACGCAGTCTCTTCTGATGGTAGCACAGATGTGGAACTGAGCAAATCTGCTTTTGGTTGATCAAGCTTCTAAAACTACCATAAAACCAATGACATTTCTAATATGGATTCAGGAAGTTAAAAAAAAAAAAAAAGAAGAAGAGTGAGAGTTCATAGCTGAGACAGTTGGGGAACAAAGAGAAGGTATCAGATTAGATCCCAAATGCCTACTTTCTTAGTAATTGTCCACCAACTCTGGATGATGTATTTCTATTCAAATGCAGTGCAAGGCAGTTTCCTTGCTTTAGGAAGCACAGACAGACACTTCTAGTGCATTACAGATGGCTGACCCTTCTGGCTTTCAGCACTTAGTGGTGGGGTCAATGGTACTACTTTGTTCTTGTGATTCCCTCAGTTTACAGGGAAAGGATGGCATTACCATTCTGTTTTAAAGCTAAGACTGTGAGAGATTTTGTATCTGAAAAGCCATTCTCCAGGAACTATACCTGAAAGATGACACTATACAAAGGGGGGAAATGAAGGCTTCATATACCTACACTTTAGCTCACTCTAAAAAGAAGTGTATCCTAGAAAAATGTGAGCATTTGCCTAAGGGCATTATGGTAAAGAAGCACTGTTAAAGAAATTATTAAAGAAATTGGAAACAATGACTCCAATTTTAACATTTTCATGACTAAACATTCTTATTTAGGCCATATTTTGATGGCAGCAGGGTTAGAAACAGCAAGGCTGCTCACTACAGTTTTGTTGTATTTGCTCAAAGCACTAAGAATTTAATCAATTTCATAGGAAAAAAAAAAATCACAGTTCCTTCAAGTGTTTTCAGAATTTTGTAAAAGCTCCTTAGCTATCTTTCCTGTTACAGGAAGAAATACCTACGGAAACTTCACAAAATAATTATTAATTCTACAGAACTAACAAGAACAAGAACAAAGAGCATCCAGTGGCTTCCTTTTCCTATAGACATATAGTGAATAGGCTTGTGTAGTGAATTAGATTCTCTAAATGAGTCTTACATGATAGACAGGAAATCTAGAATGAAAATGGCTAGAAACTTTCTGAATTATTTCATTAATACAATTAAAATTATTTCATTAGTAGAAATAAATCTTCACTTACCACCCTATTGGCTCATTTTACCAACTTTGAACTGAAACTTTGTGGAATTAAATGCTAGTTATGAATAAGTGGAGCTTCAGCTCAAGCTATTGGCTTTCCAATGTTTTTGTATGGGTTTCATGAAGACAGACTGATCTCATTTGGGGCTCCATTTAGTGTTAAGACATGTCAGGTCTTTGGGGTCTGATAGGTCCTGCACATTGTCAAAGGTTATCAAAGTGGTGATGCCAAAGAAGGACAAGTTTGCACTAGTTAATTGAAGGTCAGTCAGGCACTACATCTAGTCTGACAAACAAATTTGCAGAAATGCTTAAAACAAAAGAAAATGAAATGTTCTATTGTTGCTAAAATATAGAAGGAGATACCTAATGCCTTATGCCAAAGAACAGGAATTCTCCACATTTGAAGAAAGGTATTTCTGAACATTTTCCCACAAATGCATTAGTAGTGGGATGCCACTTGCCAGTTCTCAGGATTGCTCCTGATTCCTGTGCAGAAATGTATCAGGGACAGATGTTCCAGCAGGTCCCTGAATACGTCTATAGTTCCAGAAGTCGATTTCCCATGCCATAGTACTTCTGAAGGTAATAGCATAGGTAATGAATGATAAACCAGGCATTTCGCTTTTGATATTCCCCCACTGGCTATTCACTGCTTGGTTCCCTTCTGTCCTGAAGCTCCTGGGTATCTTACAAGAACCATCCTATTGGTGTCACTTAAAGGGCAAAGAGATAAACCATATGTGAAAAAGAATAAAATAACATGCCTTTGTCATCTTCAGACAAAGGAAATCAGCCTATAAGGAAACCAAAAAGAAGTGGTTTTGTATATGAAAGGCCTGATTCTCATTTATGCTGCCTTACACCTTCCTAGCAGCAAAAGAAACCCTGAAAGTGATACTAATAAATCCCTTTTTAAGTTCAGCTTTCATCAGAATTTTATCTTCCTAAATGTTTGTAAAGGGTCTTTAACCAGACTTTTTAATGAATGTTAATAATTTTCCTAATTTAAAAAAAAGTAAACTTTATCGCTTGTAAAGCAATTACTAAATTATGTTAATAGCATATGTCAAGGTGAGCCAAGAAGACTGTAAATTTATTGGCAAGTGTCAGAACAGCTGTGATATAACCTGACCTATGAGTGCACTTGTATTCTTAGAAGCCAGATTTCACCCCTAATACTCTCAAATTTACCAAGGTACCAAAAAAAACAAATTAAATTAAAAAGAATTAAAAGTAATCTAGGTTGCCCCAGATGTTAAATAAGAAATCAGAAGATGAGAACAGCAAAGCAAGTTCATGCTATCAACACTGCTTTTATTATCATCTAGTTTTACATTTTCAAAACAGACTTTCACGTGCATAACTAGACTACAGTGTGGCATCCAGTATTGATCTCACCCACTAAAGCTTTCAAGCAGCCTGGAATCTTGTCTAACCTTCTGTAAATATATGCACTTAAAGGTCACACAAGTAATGTGAGATTTGCTTACCAAACGTACTGTGTGTGTTCATCCTACAATGTAACCTGACAGTTAACTTTAGCATCTTTGGTGCTGGTTTATGCTGAGTAAGGCAACGCAGCCTGAAGATTTAACACTAAGTGCAGATTTTCCAAGCTGTTATAACTGTGCAGTCTACAATATTCTCCAGATATAACCATAATGATACGGTGGGCCAGCCAGAGGAAGATATAACAAGAAGTATGTTCAGCATGTTTAATAGTTTGCTGTTTATGTTAAAAGTGTTCTTTGCCTCCAAATTGGTCTGCTGTTTTAAACTACTAAAAAATATTGCCTCTTCCTATAGATCCTGCCTCTCTTAATATCCTTAGACCATCACAGTTCCAAAAGCACTACCACGTAATGCTTTTACAGTGATCAAGTATACATGTTAGCTGTTGAAGGGTATGGCTTTTGTTCAGGCATCCCTTGAAAAGTAGAGCTTCAAGGACCAGATTAACTATAAGAGTCTTTGAGGATTTAACTACTTGTAAATTTCTGTCATTAAAATGTGTAAACAATAGGAATAATGGCAGAAAAATGAAATTAAACAACCTCATGCAAAATTCTGTCAACCAGCCTCCTTTTTCCTGCAGGCAGCATGAAGACAAAAGCAGAGCTGCTCTACCTTGTGGCAGTTAGCAACTGATCCTTCTACGCTTTCTATAAAAAAAATTCCGCCCTTTAAAAGTATTAGATAATTTTAAGCTGTTTTATCCCTCAATATTATATAAGAGCAATTTTAATTAATTCTTAAGAGTTAAAAAAAAAAAGGAAAGAAATGAAGATTTGTGTTTCTTAGGAATGCTAAGCTGTACAAAAGCTCTGGGCTTTGTTTTTGGCCTGTCATTCTAAAGGAGGTGAGGACGGATTATAATTGCACTGTGGGGCCTGAACAGAGGACCCCTGTAGGTAGAGCAGGCCTTTCAATCTTCTGATCAACGGAGCTGAAACAAAAATGCAGGAGGGCTGTGTTCCCACGTTCTTTGACAGTTTCCTGCTGCAGATAGAGTCCTTTTAAACCTCCCTTATGCTTTCATTATGCTAGCGAAATAATGAATAATTTGCCTCCTCCACTCTTTGATATGCATGGTCAGATATTATTGGGTAAGAAGCAAGAGGGACCTTCCTATAACCTTAATCCAGTTCACACTAATAAAATGATTTAGCTGAGCATTCTTGGGAAGCAATTATTTTTCTTGAAGACAATGACTATCAAAAAGTCCCTAATGGGCAGAGGCAGATCAGGTCACCTCAGCTTTCCATTTTCTTCAACACAAGCGATGTTTGGACACTTAAAGTATGAGCTCCCTTCTGCAGTTTTGTCACAAATACTCAATCAATCATTACTGTTGCTGAGTGTAGGGTTAAAAATGAATTAGGCTTAATTTTGATTTATTCAAGTGTGCAGTTATAGACTGTGAGTGGTTAACTGTACTCTGAGTTCTATGACGGAAAATCTTCAAAGAGTGAAATATGTTGGAGAAATGTGAAAAGGCACTTCTGTTTCTTAGTAGTAGGGGCAAGCAAACACATTTCAATTCACATTCTATTTTTTTGTCATTAAATTATGCAGCTTGCATTCTTAAAACAAAAGAACCCTGGGATTTTTATTTCCTAAATTGATACAGTATTAATGAAAGACAGATTTATTAATTTAAAGCATTACTCTTTCTGGCAAGATTAATGCTGGTTTAAGCAGATTAATATTCTCTTCTTTTATATATTAAAAAACCAACAAGGATTACAAAATACATTGAACATAAAACAAGAATACTCCTATTATATAATCTGGACTGATCCGAGATTCTTTGCAGACATCAGCTGAATTGACCTCAGACTCCTCTGGTCACTAAGCTTATGTGTATATCATTATTACTCATAAACTATTACGATTGCTATCATCTTTACTACTCAGTATTATTGTTAATATTGTTAATAAAACCAACAGGCTGACTGCATCTTCAAAAGACAGGTAGATATGTTTTGAGTTTTCTAAATATACCTAGAGTACTATGGCTCATACATTCTATTACTGTAATAATATAATTAAAATGAGTAGGAGATAGGGTACCAGATACTTTTGCATAAATAAAATGTAGGCTGTTCCCCAAAAAGCTAACACTCTAATCTTAGGTGTAATACAATCTATCTTTTTTGATGAGAAAACAGATCTTCTAAATAAGGATTTCAGTAAAACACATAATACAATGCCATAAAAGATATGGTCATGTAGTGTTAGTTAAATGAGGAAAAATATGGTGTTAATAGAAGCATTGTAGTAATATGAAGGCAATTTCTCAAGGCTACATAACCATACTTCATGCTGGAAGAATTATTAACAGTGTTTTCCTATGGTTTCTATTAGCAATGATATTGTTAAATATTTTTGGTAAAAGACTTGTCACAAAATGTAGGAGTTGTGCTAGTTCAATTTGTTGATTCAAAAAATGGGAGATATTGTAACTGCAAAGGAGGATTGGGATGCTCTACAGAAAAAAAAAATAAAACAAAAATCCTAGATCTGGAGACTAGAGCAAAAGAAATAAAACAGAAAAAATGGTAATTCAAAGCCCAGTATCATTTCACTGAATTTCAGACATCCAGCTGAGGCACCTAAATGAGGAACATTCATCCACCTTTTACCTGAATCATTCCCACCACTGTTATTTAAGGATCATAGTATGATTGTGCTGCTTATTTACATGTCTGCAAATCTAATTTCTGTTATGAGAAATCTTACCTTAAGGATTGATATGGATTGTAGTATAAGATAAAAGCAAGTGATGGTTATGAATCACCCATATGATCCCAGTGAAAGTATTTTCAGTAGAGAGTGGGAATTATGTGAGTATAAAAAGCAGTGGTAAAATATCAACTGGAATATTCCATGTAGTTCTGGACATCTGTAGTTATAAAGACAAGATCAAATTAGAATAAGTGCAGAGAATGGTTATCAGGACACTGTCTTATTAGAAAAAACTAAAAGACAAAAGCCAATTGGTAACTGGAATTATCCTAAAAGCGTGCTAGGGAGTAAATATCATGGAGAGGAAAAATAAAGTAAAATCTGATGAGAACCCAAACTTTCAGCTTGGCGAAAATGTGACTATCCTTAGATAGCACAGGGATAGCATTAACCTGTTATTTGCTTCTTCTCTCTAAGATACTATCTCTGTCTAATTAAGTATACACCATGAAATGGAAAGAAAGAAGAGATCACTCAAGTTTGGAACCAGTAAGTCCACAAAGTGCAGTGCACTGCTGTGATAATTCATCAATATTTCTTAGAAAACAGTATAATTATATTCATGTAACGTGGCATCCAAACTAAAAAAGCTCATGTGACATTTTGCCAGCATGGATATCTTTGCATCATACTCCCCTGTATTTCAGTACCTAAGATTAGCTTGGATTCAGCCAGCTCAACTTTCTCTGCTGACACTCTTGGTGTCACAGTTCTTCGGGCCTGACTCCCCTGTTATGAGTTAAGCCTTTTCTATATTTTCTCCCTCCTACTAATTTTTACTGAGCTAATGTATGAATATACCAACTAATAATCATAGGACTATGATAGGGTCTATAAAATATGTAATACAGACGCTCTCCCTTCACACCTACCATGGGCTTGAGTTAAGATAAAACATTACAGGTCGAAAAGGTACAAGAAAAAAGAGCGAGGAAGAGGGAGAGGGAGGAAGGAAGGGCATATCAGAGACAGCTGATTACAACTGATCAGGCTCCACCAATGCAGTAGGGAATGGGAAATGCCAACCAGTTGCAGGCATCTTTAGCTATGATGATTACGTGAATTAACAGGTCTTAAGAGTGTATTGTTACATTAGTATGACTTCTGTTTGAAGAAAAGTTTTAGGTTTAACACTGGTAAAATTAACTATATCATGATATTTAAATGACCATGTAAAAATACCCAAAACATAACAGGTTTGTAATGATAGGTATCTGTGACAACTTGCACAATCAATTATTTAATAAACTGAACAAAATTTTAATTGGTCAGTGAATATGTTACAAGAAGAAATAAGTTCCCAGTATCAAAAGTTCTTACCAGTCCTTTGCCTAGCCTTTGGTTTACTCTTTGCTGAGGTCAGCAGCAGCACAGAGTGCATAAATTCAGGAACTTGCTGCCTGCCTGCCAGCCCCCATCTGTCTGCTGTGGAGGAGTGGCCAGGAGCGCAGTACTTGCTTGATACTGAGCACCCATCAGCCAAAGTTCTCATCCTTGTTTGTTCAAGGGTAAAATGTGATTCCTATTCCTTCCTTTCTGTGATGCACAGTTGAGTCCCAGGCATGAACCCTCTATAGCTGTCATGATTACTCGAATTAGCAACTCTTAAGAGCCTGATGGTGTGCTAATATGACTTTTAGTTAAAGAAAAAATTAAAGTTTAAAAATCAGGATGATTCAACTCTTGACAAAATAAATATAAATTTGAGACAGTCACTCGGAGTCACCAAATCTATAAACCAGGGAATAGTTACTGTTCATCTTTTACTGGAATATGAACTGAGAAACCAAGCAACTACACTTTTCTCATGCCAAAAGAAGAAAAAAATCACTGCTAAGAAACGCTAAGGTTGTCAACATCAGAAAACTCCCTCTCTTTTATTTGCATTGGGTAAGTTAAAGTTAAGAAAGGATTTTGAGAAAAAAAAATTCCTTAAAAACCTGTGAAATCTGAGAAAGATCTCAGAGGAAGGATTTTTAAAATCAGTCAGACCATAAATTTCCTCCCACACTGGTGTATCTATGGCCTGACAAAATCATATCAGTTCCAGACATCTTCATAAATCTCTCTAAAAAATAAATAAATAAATAAATAAATAAAAATCCTAGTGTCTGATCTCGCTCCCATTAAAGCACTTCAACTTCAGTGGTACAGTGTTACATGTATCTGTAGCATCCACTTATGTATTTTGGTCAGAATCAGATTAACATTTACCTGAGCTAAAAGGTAGGGAAAAGCTACATTCAGTGGGGGGATGGGGGTGGGTGGTGGAGGAAGACACAATAAATATTCTGATCTTCTTTCAGATATTACTGAAAGGTTCGAGAAAACTAGAAATAAAGAGAGAAAATAGATAAAACACTCATGTTTTCTTCCATTTTTCTCTACTTATCCATTCCCAAACTATTAATGATAACTGATCTTTCTCTAGCACAGAAAGTTAAAGCCTTTCTTGACTGTGTCCCATTGAAAAGCTCTTTGGATCCTAACATTCTTCCTAAAATTCTTTCTAATATTAGCAAGGAGCAGGAACCTGTATTCACAGAGCAAAAACAGATTTCTGCCTTGTAGATTGTCAGCCTCCATTGTCAGATGATCAGACACATTTTTTCCTAATGGTTTGAAGGAAGTACTCTATGTAGACAGGATATTGAGGCTGCTCTTTTTGACATAAGAATCAAAATCAACCTCAAAGTGAGCACAGAAAAGATAGATGTTATGCTCCTTCACTGCTTACCTCTAGCCTGATATTTGTTCCTGGCCCTAAACTGGGAGCACAACAATTCTGTGGAGCTTGCACTGGCCTCGTCCGTATTCAGAGATGGGAATCAAGGCTTAGCCCCACTCCTACCTTCCTTTGTGCACTTGATGAAGGTGTCAGTTATACTACAACTTTATTTTCTTTTTTTTGCAAACAGACTGGCTTGCATAAAGCTGTAAGAGAAGGTCATTATTCTTCATATCCCCTTTCATAGGCACGTAATCCAAAGAATTAGCTACACCTTAAAGGTATGGACAGAATAAATTGGGTGGTTAAATCTGTTAGTCGGTCCACTCTGAGTTTTCATATTTAATATTTTATAAGCAGAGTGTTGCAAATGCTATTTATTATCCACGCAAATACTTTTAATATGCTTTGCACTGTTTAAACATGTGCAAAGACATTTCTTGCCGCAGCGCAAACTAGCTATATGTCTGAAACATGTTTTAGATGAGTAAAATATTTTAGAGAGGAATAAAAAATTGTAATTCTCTGAGAAAGGATCAACTGCAAGTGTCTATATAACATGAATATAATATATTTCTAGACTTAAAACATAACTCAACTAAGAAAAGATGTTGTTATTTAAGAACAGTGACTCCAGACAAGAAGATTTGTTATAGGAGCTCTGTGATGCTATTTGAAAACAAAGATCATCTTGAGTCTGTGGCAGAAGGAGAGCTGTTATTTGCAATTACAGCAGAAAAACAGTAAATAAATATGGCCTATTACTCTTTTATACAGCAATGCAAAATCTTGACAAGTGCTCAGTTCAGTCAAATTCATATTAGAAGCAAATTGCCCATGGGAAAAAAAAAAGTCAGTACAAAAGAATGAGATGCTTTAGTCAGAACCAGGCACCTCAAATATCACAAGGTTATTATCTACCCACTGAATATTTATCATGTCACTATTCAGTTGATGTTGAGAAAAATAGTAAAGCATTTGGAAGGCAAATATAGTATGTGCATACTAGATAAAGAATGTTATAAATGCTAAGTAATACCCCTTGTTTTACATTTGTGACTGAGGTTACATCATTTAGTATTGCAAAGGAAAAGTGGCTATGTGTTAGACACTGGTGATGAATAAGCACTAAGGATGAAATTCCTCATAGGTAACCCAAAGATGTCATGCAATAACTCTATCCATACAATCATTACAAGTTTTGCAGTTGCCTCTTAGTTGAATGTCTAAGTTTCCTTTGTGTTGCAGACTGGCTGGTGTAACATGCAAGTGGACATGCAAGGTCACCCACCTACATGGCCCTGCCATCTCTGTGAATAACCTCATCTTTGGAGAAATCCACATGTAAAACTCATGGATTGGGTCAAGGACTTAAACTATCCGGTAAACAATGAGTATTGCATGAGCCTTATAGAAACACAATATGCTGAGACAACTGCCTCCAGAGGCCAGGTCTTACTTGATGATAATACAAATGACATTTGTCACCTCTTCTTGAGAGGACTAAGCCACATGAATATTCTGTAAACACACAAATTACACAATTACTCTGAGGCCTCATGTCCAATTTCTGCTCTAGACAGGAAGCTGACTGGTGCAACAAGGAGGCTGGTAACCTTCCAGAAAGGGAGCACAAGAGCAAAGAATGACTGAATTGGATTTACTGAAGGGAACACTGGGCGAATTTATGGAAGGAGGGATCAGGTGGTTCATAGAACTGATTTCAAATGTCTGGAAAAGGTACATATGAAATATAAAAACTTCATAACTCTTTTGTGAACACACATGCATGTACACACACAAATGTGCAGGACCTTCCAAGAGCAGTTTTGGGCCCTGAAGCAAACAAAATACTTATCCCCACCCATTACCATCTCTCCTCAGCTTCCTTCTTTGCACTTCACCTGTTATTCACCTAACTTAAAAAAAAAAAAAAAGTAAGCCACTCTTAAATCAGAATTGCACCACTTTGCATCTACTTCTATTCAGTTTGATGACTTAAACCACATTATTATAGAAAATTGGGTTTTCTGCCTTCTGCTCATATTGCTGTTATTTGGTATATAATTGGAGTGTTTAAAGACGGTAAAATATTTTGTCCATAAAAAGATCCAGATTTTAAGTTCTCATTCTGTTTGAATCAATGGCACACTTCCTTTGACTTCAGGGAATCAGGATATGCAGCTGGGCTAAAATAGAGGAATGCCATTGATAAGAGGAATGTTCTTTTAATTTAGTGAAAAGAGGATCTGGGCCCAAGGTCATTTATTAATTAAATATGGAAGACACTGAAGTATTTAAAGGCTCTAATGACAGTATGATTATCTGTAGTGGAAACATTTGTCAGTGTTTTCTTTTTCTCCCTCTTTCAAGCATGTGTGGGGGAGTGAATATATTGCGTTAGAAAGTATTCCCAATAACAGATACAGAGAAGCAAGAAGATGAAGCAATTACAGTAGATGGGAGCCTGATGGGTGGGAATGGAGGAGGGGATATTCACTCTGTGTCTACAGTTACTGTAAGAGTTTAGGACAGTTTTCACATATTTATCCAAGATGGCCTTTGAAGTGTCTTGTGGGTAACAGTTGGAGGTCTGCTGTCACTGAGAGTGTCAAGGGACCCTGAAGATTTACAACAAAGCTTTCTCAGCAGAGAATAATTGCTGCTACAGGAGATAGGCTGAAACAGTCCTTTAGACTTAGACTAAACTTTAGCTTCTGCATTATTGTCCTGAGAGCTAAAAAGGTGGTAGTTATATGTTCCTTCCCCTTAGCAAGTGGAGTCTGTAAGCTACTGTCTGCTTTCTTCAGTTGTAAAGTTCTGGGAGATTATTCTATTATTCACCTCAAGTTCAGCATTCAGCAGTGGTCAATGAGTTTTGGTATCTCCATAGCCTAGCTAGCTTAGCTCCATAGCCTGAGACACCTCAAAGAGACACGAATTGAGGAACATGCTGAGCAAGTATTCTCTGAAAATCAGGTCCCCTTCAGACACTGACACTAGATCTCATAGCTTTTTATACCTGGTTATGTACACTAGCCCTGAGGGAGGACTCAAGGTCAAAATTGCCCACTTGTTAACTGTCCATAGGATCACCCTCTGGGCCAGATCAGAGATGACCCCAGTACTGGTGTTAATACAGCAGGATGGGCTGTGGTGTAATGCAGAATTGTCTCATGCATCTTTATAAGTATTTAGCACACCAGACAGTTTGAAGGCTCACCTTCAAACCTCCCACAGTCATCCTAGAAGGCCCCTGATGGTGATTTGTAAGCATCTGTACTGAGGCAGCCCTGCACAGTCAATCCTGAGTGTGAGCAGTGGTTCTCAGCCTTCCTATCAGTGGATGTAGAGCATGGATACAGTCCACTGGCTGTGCTTCAAGCCATGGATCCCCATTAAAATCCATGCCGAATCAGGGGTTGAGTAAGGCCCAGTGCCCCTAACACTTACAGCTGTGTTCATTCATGTTTCTTTCAGCATATGGTAAAACTTTGCCAGACTTTTCTTATTGAAAAATCTTCTTAAGCAAAATCAAGAAATCTGCTTTCATAGAGCAATAGAGGGTCAAATAGGTCTAGAATATCCGAGTGCAGGAAGAATTCTTCAGTTTGGTATGAGAGCAGACAGGGCATGAAAAAAGGTGACAAGGGGTCAGTAGGGGAACACACAGGATAAAATACTTTCATCTATTGTGCTAGGGTCAATAGGCTCCCATCAGGAAATCTTGAGCCCAAGATTAATTACTTGTTGCAGTAGGTATACCATTGTGCTTGGAAGACACTGTGGTGACTTTAGGCATCTTGCAGATTTCTGGTTCACACAATACAATCCCATATAAAAAACAATAGTAGCTAAGAAAGTAGTAGTGGGTGGTGGTGAGATGCCTTTTAGCTCATTCTAATCAAACTCTTTTCAAAGATACCTCCAACTTGGCTAGAAACGATGAGAAACTATTTGTTAAATATTATGAAAGAATTTCTTAACAATTCAGAATTACATGTCATGGTTATTACGTTAGTTCACTTTGCAATTTATATGACAGAAAATCTACTTTAAAAATACCTTAAGTCTGTCTGTTTACATTCTGTTGGCAATTTACTTAAATTCCTTTAGTTTCTTATGTCATAAACTTGGGGGAAAAAAGGTCTAAAACTAAGTCCCACTCCAATTTTTGTCAGTGTCCAACTATATGAATTCACTTTAGAGTAATTAGAAATAGATTTAAATAGACCTTTCTTTCTGAAAAAAAGAAAGGACTCTAAAGCCCAATCCTGTAATTCTTGTTTTGAGTGAAATTACACTAAAATTTAAGATAGAATTATTAAACAAAAGTAAAGTTTTCCATGATTTAGAATAGCAGGATTGGGTCCGTATGGTATATATATGTTTTAATAATCCCTTGTCAACATTTTAGGTAAAAAGACTATTTATATTAATTGATCCTCACTTCCTGTCCTGAACTGCTGCAAAGCTGTTGTTGTTCTATGTTAAATTCTACACCATAGTTGATAAAATATCAATGACACATAAAATAACCCTTGTATGTATAGTATTATCTTTGTCTTTGTGATTGTGACTCAAATATAATATTTGTAAAGAGACAAATATAATATTTGTAAAGAATTTTAAAACATAGTTTGCAAGTAGGAGCTACTTTGCTATTTAAAGTCTTCCCTTAAAATATTTATAGCTTTAAATATAATCACCAATAAGCATATCCTCTAATGGTAAGTCTACTTAGTCCATAGTATGAATCGAGTACATTATGAAAGTTTCAATGAATCTCCCACAAAATTTCAATAATTTACCAAGTGTGCACTTTAGAAAACAACAAGAAAAAGAATGTCAAGTGGTACAGGAAAAAAAAAATGCAAAGATCAAAATTCAAGAAATTGTGCTGATTATACTAAATCTCATCCTTTGAACCCTCAAAGATTAGGAGGTCTTAAATAAAATTTAAATAAAATAATTTATACTACTTGTGACCATGAGCACATTGTTTGTTGATCTCTCTTTGGTATCACAAAGAAAACCAAAAATAAGAAACAGTTCCATAAACTACTTATTCACCCTGACTGAATGAAGAATGGTGTCCTATGGGATTTGTTCGTTTGTAAGCTCTCATTGAAATTTTTCAATGCCTGGGCATGTACAATTGGGTATCTGGTATCTGCTAAAGTATGAACTGCTGCCACTGCTATTTCTTCCATCAAGGCACTTAGAGGGACTTTCGCGTCTCTTTCTGACTCTGTTTTCACAAATGGTGTAAGAACTTTGTGAAACTTCTGTTTCTCTGTCAGATTGAATGACACTGTCCAGAGTGTTCCGAAGCTAATGGGAAGAATAAACAAAAACAACAAGAAGTGATTTGCTTTCGTTAAGCTTTACTTTTTGGAGAAAACCTAGCTAAAAATATGACTGTAAAATAGAATATTTTTCTTAGTTTCCTGGTAAGTTTTACATTTCCTTTCTGGTTAGGATGCAGTTTTTCCTGTTTGTTTCCTAGAGGAACCTAATTCTTGCTATCGTGCTTAGCTTAGTGCAGGGATTAAGTGAGGCTTCAAAAGCTCCCCTCCTTATTTGAGGTCTGATGTTGGTTTGCTGGGCTCTTGTCTGTATTACAGAATCTGAGGGCCATCCTGACTTCTGTTCGTCTACCGCGGCCCTGGAAGGCCATCTGAAATAATAGAGACATGGAATTATATCTCCTGAAATGGGAGGAGCAGTAATGAAAAAAACTAGTGAGGATTGCATGGAGGTCTTAGTAGTGATTCTGGGCATTCGTGTAGGCTGGCACTAAAATGTACCTGACTGTTTTCTATGGTACAAATGTACTATACACAGATCCTGAACGTATAATACAGTCATTTCAACGCGTGTAAACAATTATTTCTTTCCTATAACTCTGCTTGTTTGTCTCATTAACATTAGCCATGTGCCCTTGCTTCAGCTATGCCCCAGCTGCGGGTGGCCATGGATCTACTGGGAAGCCCGCTGGCTGATTTACAGGAAAGCTGAATTATCCTATTTTACAGTACTATTGCTGCTGATTGAGAAGCTGTCCTAGGCTGCCTCCAGTAGAAAGGATCCTGTGGTCTTCAACAGCTTTTGAATCAGACTTTTAAAAGTTTCAGAGGAAAAGAGATATTATTAGATCAAAATGTTCTGTATTGAGTCGACATTTGCTAGCCTTTGCTGCATAATCAAAGCTGTGATTGATATATAGCTTAACCCTCCTTCTTTATAATTTTTAATCCTCTTTTATATATTAAATATGTGTTCAAAGGAAAAAATCACATGCGTTTTTTGAACCACTGACTTTGATAACACTTTTTTTATTTACAAGCTGTTATTTAGCATCTGTTGTGGGAAGGAACACACACATTCCTAGATATTTTTCATGGTCTAAAGACTTTAAGATACAAAAAAGAGTGACTATACTCATATTAACTTTTTTTGTTGTAATGCAAATCAGGAATGATGTGTGCTGGCTAGAGCTGAACAAATAATCAGTAGAAAATAATGTATTCAGTGAATTCTGCCTCTCTCTGTTTCATATTGTTCATAGCCATACCACGGTTATTTTCTGAAATAAATGAGTTATTCTGAATTATTTCCTGCAGTTTAGGTTAGGTAGATTTTTGGCTGCGTGCCTCAAGATGCATGTTTGCGTATGTGCCTGCAGAAGCTGTAAGCTGTACAGGAAGGCAGCAGTGCCTTAGGACAACTCCATCATTAATACTTATTTTTATAATAGCACCTCTGCCCATATTTAGAAGGCAACTTAGGCATTGCCACACAAAGCAGTGCAGCACTTAAACATTAGATATCCCAAACCAGGGCAGAAATCACAGATCCAAACAAAATGCTCTACAATCCTGGACAGCATTAGGTGAAGACTGGCAATCACAATAGGCAGGACGTAAACAAGGGTGATGTTTAAGCCAGGCAGCTAAAAGTAATGAAGAAAACCATATATTTGGATCCTCAGTTCTCTTCAAACATCCCTGCAACAAATGCCCTGGTGAGCTCTGAGACCCTCAACTTGAGGGTTGTCTCACCATTTTCTGTTAGCACTAAGCCAGAAGAAGAAAAGGACAATAGTGGTGCATGCCTTCTATAAAATAAAATATCCACAAAAAAAGAAAGGTCCTCCCTCAGTGTTAGGGATTCAAACCCATCCCTCCATCCTGTATGCATCCATAGAAAGAAAAAAAAAAAAAGCAGTTTTTTTTTTTTCCAGAAAGTGCCCAGCTACTATGTTTTTATGATGAAAGTAAATATTGGATCCTTGAATGTAATGTAAAGTGGAGAGTTTTAACAGAAATGGATAATATCAGGCATATGTTTGAACACTGGTAGAAGACTGAGGTAATGTCTGCAGAATGATGGCTCTGTTTACAGTCCTTTTAAAAACCCAAAGAATCCCAAGATAAAAAAGTCACATTCATGTAGAAATCTTTAATAGGCACCCAGTGACACAGGAATTTCTTTGCAACCTGATAAAAGCCAAGCAAACTGAGCTAACTCGGCAGCATAAGGGAAGGTATAATATTGTATGAATATGTGGGGGAGGTTAGGGAAGGGAAAAAGAGAAAGTGTAGGAGGAGATGAATCTGTCATTTTGCATTTGGTAGGAGACAGTTTTCTATTTGTGACTGCCTGTTTAGTGCTGTAGTAAGTGTGAGGGCAGAGATTATTTGCCTCTATCTGTAGGCAGTTCTGAACAATAAATAATTCTATGTTAAGTAGACACTGACTTCCCTTTCCACTGGAGATCTGTGAAACAAAGTCATCTGTGCCAAAATGAAAACCTGTTTCCTCAGACTGACACTAGACCCTTCATATTCATTCAGCTGTCAGAATTTATCCTCATTCTTTAAAGAGGGGAAGGACCCTGGGAGCTTCTGAGTTGTTAAAGCTGAGGGTCATGCTCTAAAGTCTTATGGGTTTTATTCTAAAGGGTATTTTTTATTTTTTAAAGGGATTGACCAAAATCTCACTAGGTTAAGACACAGTTTGTATAAAGACTGTGAGGTCAGGTTCTGCTCTGAGTTATGCCAGTGTAAATCTGGGATAATTTCATTAGAGTCTGTGGAGTCAGTCCAGGGACATAATTATCCTGTTTGGGGTCATGTGATTCCTATGAAAAACAATGGGATTATGCACATAAACAACACAAGGACTGAGTTCTGAATAGGTAACTGTTATCAGGACCGATATTTAACCTGACCAGTAAAAAAGACAAATATTATCAATTAGACATGTATATAAAATGCTATGCAAAAATACAGATAGATGTACATATATATAACATATATCAGCAAATCAGGCGCTCAGGAAAGAGCTATCCGGACACTTTATGAGTCTTTTTTTATCAAAACCCTAAAATCAGAATATAGTTGAAGCTATTGAAGACATATTTCATTTCAGATGGATCTCAGGCTTACAGTCAGAAAGCCTTTTTTATTGTTTTGTGAAAAAAAAAATTGTTCTTGACACTTTAAGCTAATTCAAGGCTAGAAAGCCATTACTTCTGGAACAAATGAGTCCCAACAAGATTTAAAAACAAAAGCAGAAAAGAGTATCTTTAAAACAAAAGGACACGTACTCTGCAAGCCTAGAACTGGGATTGGCAACTTCTTAACAGCAATTTGCTGGTATATTTTCCTTTACTCAATTAGAAGTTAAGTATGAGGTTACCAGAAGATGGGAGACATTGACTGCACCTCTGTTAGAAAACAAAGCAATGAACAATGAAAACAATAAAGTGTCAAGAAGCCAGCTGAAATCATCTGGTTATATCCATACTATTAAACAATTTTTGCCACCGTAAGTCCAAACTGTGTTTTGGGAGTGCTTCCTGGCCTATGTTAGCTGCTCTACTGTGCACTGAGAAAGTGCTAGTTAGCCCAGGCCAACACCTTACTGGAGACCATTTTAGCAATTTAATATAAACTATCAAGCTCTGATGCCTGGGCCCTGGCACTGTTTCATTTACTACTAGTATAGCTGCAGCTGGTGTAGCTCAAAGAAGTTTACTGGCCTTAGCTTGCCTCTTTCTAACTTGGGAAAAGCAGATGTGTCTCACAGATATCTGTCTCATGAGCTCCCAGTTTTCAGCTCCTGGTCCTGGTCTAGCTCTGCAGTGTACTACTCAAAATCTGTCCATGAGCTGATTTTTGGTGTCTGCGCCAAATCCTCTATCCTCTTGTGTAAAAAATCTAGAGTAGTCCTATCCTATTGTTTTTATGCTGTTCATTAATACAATTGCTTCTTATAAAAATTCCAACCTTAACTGAGTAGAAACAATAAGTAATCAGAACCTGATTCATTCTGATCTCAAATATATGGGCTGGATGATCGTATGCCAAGAATTATAACAGATGTGAATTAAAGGAATGACTACTCCTAGAAGGGTAAGAATGAAAAATGCAATTTATTCCCTAATTCAAGTTGGATGGCTTGATTTTACTAATCTTCTAAAAATAGATTCATGATAATCATAAACTATAATTTAACAAGATACTGATAATTATAACAGGGCTTTTTTTTTTAAATTTTAAAGTGGCAAATATGTCAGTTCCAATTCTCCTTTCTTCTAGACAAAATAAATCCAACAAATCCATTAATAATTATTTTGGATTTATGGTTTTGAAACCATAATTAGAATATAGTCCTCTTTTTCCAGAATATGTGTATGTAATATCTGAAACACATGTACTCTTCTGGATGGTGCCTTGCAGTCATAATCTGCTTAAAAATACATATAAAGTATTAATGAGAATAATTGCTTTTTCCTCTGAATTTGTAAGACTCCTTAATGGATAAGCTAATAGTATGATAAAGGACAGCAGACACATCTGGAACTTTTAAGGTCTCCATGGAGTGCCCAGGAACTACACAGCTAGCAGAGGCACAAGATCATTTCAGCATGTCCCAGGCTTGAAAAAGCAAGTAATTCAACTTAAATTCAGATTTATGCTTATGAACTCCACTAACATTTTACAGCACAAATTAATATCAAGAACCGTAGTTTTTCTATGTTGCAGCTTCCACCAGTCTTGCTGTATCACCATCATCTGAAGCAGATGTGGAAAAAGATCTTCTCTCCAACTCTTAAACCACAAAACACTCATTATTTGTCAGAATTTTTCACGCAGTGTTGACCTATGTCAGACTGGAATCAGTGACGCACTGGTGAAAGCTATATACTCTGTTTACACCTATGCTCTTGCATAGTGTTGGCATTGTATCATAGAATTAAAGAATAATTTTGGCTGGAAGGGATCTCTGGAAGCATTTTGGTCCAATGCCCTGCTCAAAGCAAGACCAACCTGGAAGTCACATTTGGTTGGTTTTGGCACAAGTTTCCTTGACAAGTCAAGGAAATACTTAAAGGAAGCATAAACTGATGTTTTTTGTGATCTACATCTCATACTCGAGATAAAAGTTTATTATAAACAGTGGCCTATTGGTTAATATTCTTAATGAGTAATTTGTTTTCAGTTGTGTTCTGGATTGGTCCACTTTTACTTGGAGAAAAAAAAAAAAAGAGATCATTTATGTCAACACTAACTGGGGCTCCATTTAATGTGTGATTTTCATTCTCCTTCTCTGACCTGATTTAGAATCACAGAACCACTACCGGATTGCTGATGTTGGAAGTGATCTCTGGGATCATCTAGACCAATCCCCTGCTCAAAGCAGGGTAGTCTAGTGAAGGTTGATCAGGACATTGTCCAGGTGGATTCTGAATATCCCCAAGGATGGACACTCCACCACCTCTCTAGGCAATCTCTTCCAGTGCTCAGTCACCCTTACTATAAAAACAAAACAAAACAAAGCAAAGCAAAGCAATAAAATAAAATATAATATAATATAATATGATATGATATGATATGATATAATATTATAATTAAAGCTTTTTTCTTCTGTTTAAAAGGAATTTCTTGCATTTAAATTTGAGCCTACTCCCACTTATCCTGGCTTTGGATACCACTGAGAGGAGTCTGTCTCCCTCTTCTTTATTCCTCCCTTGCCATCAGGTATTGATGTATGTACCTGTCTCTCTTGTACAGGGGAGCCCAGAACTAGACACAGCACTCCAGATGTGCCTCACCAGTGCCGAGCAGAGGAGAAGGACCACCTCCCTTGACCTGCTGGCAATACTCTGCCTGATGCAGCCCAGAATGCTATTGGCCTTTTTTGCCATGAGGGTGCATTGCTGGCTTACAGTCAACTTCTTGTCCACCAGGACTCCCTGGTCCTTTTCTGCAAAGCTCCTTTCCAGCAGTTCAGCCCCCAGCCTGTCCTGGTGCATGGGGTTATTCCTCTCCAGGTGAAGGACCCTGCACTTGCCTTTGTTGAACTTCATGAGGTTCCTCTCTGCCCACCTCTCCAGCCTGTCCACGTCTCTCTGAATGGCAGCACAGCACTCTGGGGTATCAGTCACTCCTCCCAGTTTTGTATCATCAGCAAACTTGCTGAGGGTGTGCTCTGTCCCATAATTACCCTGGTCATTAATGAAGATGTTAAACAGTATTGGCCCCAGTATTGAGCCCTGGGGTATACCATTAGTGACTGATCTCCACCTGAACTTCATGCCACTGATCACAACCCTTTGAGCCTGGCAGTTCAGCTAGTTTTCAGTCCACCTCATTGTCCATTTATTTCGTCTGTACTTCATCAGTTTTCCAGTGAGGATGTCCTGGTAGGCAGTGTTGAAAGCCTTGCTAAAGTTGAGATAAGCAACATCAGCTGCTCTCCCCTCATCCACCAAGCCAGTCATCTCATCATAGAAAGCTGTCAGTTTGTTCAGACATGTTTTTCCTTTTGTAAATCAATGCTGACTATTTGCTCCCAGGGACTGAAGTGAGGCTAACCATCCTGTAGTTCCCCAAATCCTCCTTCTTGCCCTTTTTGAAGACAGGAGTGACATTTGATTAATGACTACTTAAAAGTTAGAAGAATAAAAAAATGAAAGTGTCATTGTGAAAGTGCCAGTATGGTCTGTGATCTCAGCTTAGACAGAGTCCTACTCTGCAAGGACATTGCTGGCTTGGATCTAAACCTGGACTCATCAGCTTAGCAAAAGCATGCTCAAACTGACATGATTGTTCCAGTCCTAAAACAGTTTCTTTAGACTGTGGGCTTTAGACTGAGTTATCCAGCTTTAAAACACTTAGGAAAGCCTGCTTAACAAAGTGGAGTGAGATTCTTAATGAAAAAGAGTGAGATGGAGAAGCCTCTGAACTAGCAGGCATCCTCTGAGTACACTGCTTTGCTAAATAAGAGTACCAGTGCACAGGCTCAAGTCCTGGACACTAATAGTCTGCCCTGCTTTACTGTTAGGCTTGCTTTGTTTTCGACTGTTCCAAGCCTGCATATTGTTCTGGAAGAACTTCAAGAAGGACTCTTAAAAGTCAATATGTGAGAACCTGACACAGATTTCACTCTTTCTTTCTTGCACAGTCTTTCCATATTCCCCAGTAAGCTTTGCAACCTCAAACACTCCTACCTGCCCTCATATGACAGCTTAGCTCATGCAACACATACTTAAGATTTTCTCTTAAGAGAAACTTAACAGTTGAATGCTATGAAAACACCATTCTGACAGCTGTCACACACCTTTCCCATTATTTTGTACATTTTGACCTAGAAAACATAGAAAATTCATAAATATGTCTTAAGGTAAGACATCTAGATGAAGTCCAGAGGAGAGACCAAACTAAGCGCTACAGGTGTCACCAGCCTACTCTAGAAGGAGCTTGTTCTAACCAGTGTGCATACAAACCAATTAATATCACATGGTCCTGGTAGCAGGGATTGATCCTTGGACTTCTTGTTTATAGAGCTAGCCAGTAAGACCATGCTTCTCCTATCAAATCATGACACATCTTGTAGACTTATTCTTTTGGCTCTGGGAAAAATAATACTGAGGTAACCCATTACTTCATTCAAACTCTTGAGTCCTGACTCTGTATCCACTATATATGTACATACACACACACACACACACACACACTCTACTTTATGTCACTTGAGCGGAACTATTTGCGTGTGTTAGATTGCTGTGTGCCTATCACTAGTCCTATACTGTCAAATTGCCTTCTGTTAATACTTGTAGCCCTTTAATATGGTTTCCTTCTAGGTGAGCTCCCAAAATAGGAAAAGAGCCTCACTGCCATTGACATTTTATAGCTGGGCACCACATAGTTTCCCTCTTTACCAAGTGTTTCAGGCAATACATAGGAACCAGCAAGCAGAGAGCAGGAAGCAGGAGAATTAGCATAAAATGTATTTTTAAGAAGGAGGAGCAAGTCTTTGTTTCAGATTAATTTGTTTCTCAGTTGCTTGGCAGTTTGTATGGTTGTCATTTGTAAGAAAGATCTGTGTTTGATTAAAGTTTATATGATCTATCTGGGGGATGCGTGTGGAGCTGGTCAGAAAAATTCCTAATGAAACAAAGTTTTATAGAAGTATGCTTGTTCACTGAACCTTAAGTGTTTATGTCAAAACATCTCAGGTTTGATAGATTTTCCTTGAATGCAAGGAAGTGTTCTGATTATTACAGTTATGTTACAGACTCGCAAGGTGGGATTTGTATGAGAACAGATATGTTATTGTTGGGAAGATAAATATCAGTAAGAAGTTATGGAATTATGGAGGATTTTTCCTTCACAGAGGAAGGTTAGAAAACAGATTCTACTAATAGTGGTAAGTTGCAACAGCCTACAGAGCACTTTGCCAAAGAGTCATGGAACCCAAGAAAAGATTGTATTATTTTACCATTAGTAGCAGTCCAACAGCTGTAGAAAATAACCTTAGGTAGAGTGATTATGAACTGACAATTTAAATGACATTAGCAGATAAACAAAAGTAAGTCAGTAACTAACATTTTCAGTTTCAGAAGAGAAAACTGAGAATGAATGAAAAATTATTAATGAAATTTAGATTAACTGCAAACTCAGTGACTGAAATGTCAATAAAGGCTCAGAATCCTTAAAGGCTCGGGAATTAACTGGAACTTGTATACCAAACAAAAGAAATAACTTCTGAGAAAGAGCCTACTTATCAATGGACAAATGAATTACCTCTTCCAAAAAGAATGTTAGGATTATGTAGAGAATCCATAAAGGATAACAAAATTAATCAGCAAAGCAACCCTATGACTTAGCAATAACTTAAAGCTGGAGATTTGGCTAAAGGGAAGATGAGGTAAACTTTGCAGATATTAAAGCAGTTATTCAGCTGTAGAGAGACCTTAGAGGGAAGAAACACAACTTTTGCTACTCAGGAGGAGAGTGTGACTAAAGGTAATAAGGGTGGTTCAAAATAATCATATTATTTTGCCTCGGGTCTCAAAAATCATTAAGAAGTTGAGCACAGGGCAAAGGCCTTTATTTAATGTGAACAAAATGGAAACAATCACACCTCAGATGAGAGAAAAAGAGATTTCATTATACTCAAAATAGGAAACAGAATAATCAGAAGGATAACCTCCAGAGTCAGTGAGATGCATCTGTGGAAAAGACAAATCAGAACAGATGCATATGATGGCTTACTTTCAGTTGAATAAAGAAATAATAAATTAAAAAAATTTTACAAGGAAGTAGAGAAATGTTAACTGTACAACTTTTGTCAGCCTTGTTCAAGAAAAGCTTATTTAAACTGAAACAGACACATAGAAGGTAGACTAGACATATGTAGTAGACCAGAAGACCTTCATTGGTATAGATTACTGAAATGAAGGCTGAGAGAGGATATGATTTATCTCCACAAACATGCCATGGAGGCAAAGAACATAGAGGAAAATGGCTATTTAAGATAAAGGCCAAACTTGGCACAAGAACAAGTTGAGACAGACTAATCAAGCATAAATTTAGGCTGGAAGTTAGAAGAAGTTTTGTAAGCATCAAAGTAGTAAAGTTATTTGACCCAATTTTTCAGTAAGACTACTGGAACAAAGATCTATTTATATAGATAAATATTTGGAAAGGGATTTTATAATGTCTGTTATTTGCCAGTACTGGAGGGGATTGGTCTTAATATCATGAAAGTTTTCTTCTGATCTTATGTTCCTACTTTTCTCCTCTAGTTTGTCATCATGCAAGTTCTTACTGCCATGTGCCTAATTATTTCATATAATAGCAGCTTGTTTCAGATTCCTGAAGAGCCTGCACTGCACTCATAAATAAGCACAAACTTATTTATGCAGAAGCCTTTGGGTAGCTAAAGACTAAACAAGGATCTGGGTTCTGTATCTCAAAGAAGCCGTTATCCAAACTGATAGCCTCACATACTGAAAAAGTAAAGATCCTTGCTGACTATGCATCCTCTCTAATTAGTTGCTCTGATCATAGGGGAGGGATTCATCTCTTTAACTTTAGATGTCTGTAATGTACTCTTCTATACTCTCCCTGGGCTCCCTTTACAGACAACGAAAAGGAAGAGACACCTTCAGGGCTTGATTCATTTGATGTTTCACATGACTATATTCCATAGTATGAGATGAATTACATCCTAAACATGCCTATTTCCTCTTCTTTAAAAAGCAAGCTCAGTTAAGCTCCACCCCCTGGGCTACATATATGCTCATAAATTTAAGAGTGCCAAGAAATGTGCCTGGGTGCTGGTACTCAGTGATCTAGACTGTTAAATTGTCAGAATGACTCTTGGCACGATTTGGGATAAATGGAACAAGGAAGATACTCTAAGCTAAAGCATGTAGAAAGAGTGTTACATGATAGTGATCATTAGTAGGCTTTTTTCACCACTTTGGAGAAAATTATTTATATTACCGTACTGATTCCTGATGTAGAGGCCACGACTAATCTCAATTTTGACCATAATCATAGGCCTGAATAAAATTAATTTCTTTACGCTAGTTTGGTGTGTGTGCAGGAGGGAAACAGAATCTGCACAGCCCTGATCAGAAGCAGGGTCTCAACTGGAGAAGCTGATTTGAAGTCACCAAAATTAGGACCCAATTTTATTAGGCACTGTGCAGATATTTGCTGAGAAACAGTGTCTGCCTCAACCTTCCTTCCTTCAAAGATGACGGAGAAGAGGAAAGACAGAGGGTAAGATCACAGATGAGTAAGAAAACTACAAATAAAACTCAGGTCTCCTGAATCTCAGCCCAGTAATGAAGTTGTATACTTCTTTAGATTTGTTACAAAGCCAAGGAGAAGCTACATGCTGTCTACAGGCACAGTACTGGGGTATGTTTATACAGTGCAGAATCACTGCAGATCCTGTAGACATACCTAATTAAGTAAGCTTTTAATGACCTGTTTTGGATAATGCTATCAGTTTGGCTCCAATAACACAGAGCTTCATCCAGCTGCAAAATTTACCCAAGAAACTGGGTAAAAAGTTAGGTGGTTCATTCATACTAAGCTCTGCCTTGCTGAGACTACTCAGTAGTAGTATCTGAACTAGCTTAGCTACGTCTTGAAAAGCTGTGGTATCTGTAATATAGACACACTTAAGTTAAGAGACTATTATGTAAAAATTATGATAATTCCTCAGCACTCCAATATGCGTTTTCCTTTCTCCCCTCCTTCCTCAATCACAGACTGGAGAATCACTATCAATAATCACAGAATCACAGAATCGTTGAGGTTGGAAGGGACCTCTGGAGATCATCTAGTCCAAACCCCCTGCTCAAGCAGGGTCACCTAGAGCACATTGCACAGGATTGCATCCAGGCGCGTTTTGAATATCTCCAGAGAAGGAGACTCCACCACCTCTCTGGGCAACCTGTTCCAGTGCTCTGTCACCCTCACAGTGAAGAAGTTTTTCCTCATGTTCAGATGGAACTTCCTGTGTTTCAGTTTGTGCCCGTTGCCTCTTGTCTTGTCGCTGGGCACCACTGAAGAGTCTGGTCCCATCCTCTTGACACCCTCCCTTCAGATACTTGTACACGTTAATAAAATCTCCTCTCAGCCTTCTTTTCTCTAGGCTAAACAGGCCCAGCTCTCTCAGTCTTTCCTCATAAGAGAGATGTTCCAGTCCCCTAATCATCTTTGTAGCCCTTTGCTGGACTTGCTCCAGTAGTGCCACATCCCTCTTGTACTGGGGAGCCCAGAACTGGACGCAGTACTCCAGATGTGGCCTCACCAGGGCTGAGTAGAGGCAACCTACTCAACCTGCTGGCAACACTCTTCCTGATGCATCCCAGGATACCATTGGCCTTCTTGGCCACAAGGGCACATTGCTGCCTCATGCTTAACTTGGTGTCCACCAGCACTCCCAGGTCCTTCTCCGCAGAGCTGCCTTCCAGCAGGTCAACCCCCAACCTGTACTGGTGCATGGGGTTATTCCTCCCTAGGTGCAGGACCCTGCACTTGCCTTTGTTGAACTTCATGAGGTTCCTCTCCACCCACCTCTCCAGCCTGTCCAGGTCTCTCTGAATGGCAGCACAGCCCTCCGGTGTATCGGCCACTCCTCCCAGTTTTGTATCATCAGCAAACTTGCTGAGGGTGCACTCTGTCCCTTCATCCAGGTCACTGATGAAGAAGTTGAACAAGACTGGACCCAGGACTGACCCCTGGGGGACACCGCTAGCTACAGGCCTCCAACTAGACTTTGTGCTGCTGATCACAACCCTCTGAGTTCTGCCATTCAGCCAGTTCTCAATCCACCTCACTGTCCACTCATCTAACCCACACTTCCTGAGCTTGACTATGAGGATGTTATGGGAGACAGTGTCAAAAGCCTTGCTGAAGTCAAGGTAGACAACATCCACTGCTCTCCCCTCATCTACCCAGCCAGTCATTCCATCAGAGAAGGCTATCAGATTGGTTAAGCATGATTTCCCCTTGGTGAAGCCATGCTGACTACTCCTGATCACCTTCTTGTCCTCCACATGCTTGGAGATGGCCTCCAGCATGAGCTGCTCCATCACCTTTCCAGGGATGCAGGTGAGGCTGACTGGCCTGTAGTTTTCCCGGTCCTCCTTCTTGCCCTTTTGGAAGACTGGGGTGACATTGGCTTTCTTCCAGTCCTCAGGCACCTCTCCTGTTCTCCATGACCTTTCAAAGATGATGGAGAGTGGCTTAGCAATAACATCCGCCAGCTCCCTCAGCACTCGTGGGTGCATCCCATCAGGGCCCATGGATTTGTGGGTGTCAGGTTTGCCTAAATGATCTCTAACTCAATCCTCCTCCACCAAGGGAAAGTCTTCCTTTCTCCAGACTTTCTCTCTTGCCTCCAGGGTCTGGGGTTCCTGAGGGCTGGCCTGAGCAGTAAAGACTGAGGCAAAGAAGGCATTCAGTAACTCTGCCTTCTCTGCATCCTTCGTCACCAGGGCACCCACCCCATTCAGCAAAGGGCCCACATTTTCCCTAGTCTTCCTCTTGCTACTGATGTATTTGAAGAAGCCCTTCTTGCTGTCCTTGACATCTCACGCCAGATTTAATTCCAAACGGGCCTTAGCCTTCCTCGTCACATCCCTGCATACTCTGACAACGTTCCTGTATTCCTCCCAAGTGGCCTGTCCCTGCTTCCACTTTCTGTATACCTCCTTCTTCTGGTTGAGTTTTGCCAGGAGCTCCTTGCTCATCCATGCAGGTCTCCTGCCTCCTTTGCTTGACTTCCTACTCATAGGGACGCACCGCTCTTGAGCCTGGAGGAGGTGATGTTTGAATATTAACCAGCTCTCTTGAACACCCCTTCCTTCTAGGGCCCTAACCCATGGGATTCCTCCAAGTAGGTCCCTGAAGAGGCCTAAGTTTGCTCTCCTCAAGTCCAGCGTTGCTATCCTACTTGGTGCCCTGCTGCCTCCTCGCAGGATCCTGAACTCCACCATCTCATGGTCACTGCAGCCAAGGCTGCCCCCAGCCTTCACATCTCCAACCAGTCCTTCTTTGTTTGTTAGTACAAGGTCCAGCAGCACACCTCTCCTTGTTGGCTCCTCCACCACCTGTGTCAAGAAGTTGTCACCAATGCTCTGCAGGAAGAACCTCTGGGACTGTTTGTGCCTAGCTGTGTTGTCTTTCCAGCAGATATGAGGGTGGTTGAAGTCCCCCATGAGAACCAGGGCCTGGGATCGTGAGGCTACTTCCAGCTGTCTGTAGAAGACCTCATCAACTTCCTCTTCCTGATCAGGTAGCCTGTAGTAAACACCCACAACAGTGTCACCTCTGTTAGCCTGCCCTTTAATCCTTACCCATAGGCTCTCGACTCGCTCTTCATCCACCCCTAGGCACAGCTCAATACATTCCAGTCGCTCTCTCACATAAAGAGCAACTCCACCACCTCGCTTTCCTGGCCTGTCTTTCCTAAAAAGCACGTAGCCATCCATGACAGCACTCCAGTCATGTGAGCTATCCCACCATGTCTCTGTAATGGCAATGAGATCATGGCCCTGCGACCGCACACAGATCTCTAGTTCTTCCTGTTTGTTCCCCATGCTGCGTGCATTGGTGTACAGGCATTTCAGGGAGGTGATCGAGCATGCAGGTTTCCCAGGAGGGGTAAGAGAGGATCCTCCATAGCCACATCCCATGCGCACTTCCCTGGCTGCATTCACCTGCTGGAGGCATCCTGACTTGATCTGTCTTTTGCCAACTACCCTGGCACTATAACTCTCCCCTTCCCCCATCTTTCCTAGTTTAAAGCCCTCCTTACCAGGTTGGCCAACCTGTTGGCAAAGACACGCGTGCCCTGCTTAGTGAGGCGGATCCACACTCTCCCCATCAGTTGTCAATCTTCAAACAGGGTCCCATGGTCGTAGAAACCAAAACCCTGTTGCCAACACCAGCGGCGCAGCCAGTTGTTAACTTGGAAAGTCCGTCTCCTCCTCCTCTCATCCATCCCCCTCACTGGCAGGATTGAGGAGAAGATGACCTGGGCTCCCAGACCCTTGACCACCATCCCCAGAGCTCTGAAATCCTGCTTGATGGTCTCCAGTTTGCCCTTGGTGTCATTGGCGCCCACATGGAAGAGCAGCAGCGGGTAATAGTCCAAAGCGTGGACAAGCCTTGGCAGTCTTTCCATGATGTCTCGCACGCAAGCCCCTGGCAGGCCACAAACCTCTCTAGACATGAGGTCAGGTCGGCAGATAGATGCCTCCGTCCCCTGCAGCAGGGAGTCCCCCACAACAATCACCTGCCGCTTCTTCCGAGCGTTCCGGCAAGGCACAGGGTCTGTTGTCCCAGGTACTTCCCTGGCAGCCATGCCCATCTCCTCCTCATCCTGGAGGGCACTAAACCTGTTCTGCAGCTGCAAGTCTTCGGGAGGAGTAGGAGCCTTTCTCCTCCCACGAGCAGTGACCAGTTTCCAGCCTTCTTCTACGATGTTATGATGTACCGTTTCACACGGCACAGAGCCCTCCGGCAACTCCACTGCTGTGGGGGGTTGGGACTCCCAAAACTGTACAGTCTCCAAGAGCACCCTGTCTATCTCCTGCTCTGCTTCTCAGATGCTGCGCAGCCTGCTGACCTCCTCCCGTAACTCCCTTACCTGACGACACAACTCACCAACAGCAGCACACCTCCTGCAGGAGAGCTGGCTGCCAGCCCAGGCCTCCCGGAGAGGCCCCAAGCGCTCCTGGCAGCCCGTGACCTGTAGGGCTGCATCTACTGTCAGAGGGTCTGTCTGGGTCCCAGCCTCTGACACAGCAACTCCAACAGCCACTGGGGAACGCGTTGTGCGGCGTGTCACGACCATACTTGAGGAAGCGTACACCACAGGGAACAGAAACAATAATACCGTCATGCATTGTGGATTAAGTCATTCACTATGACGCCTTTGTTAGGTTTTCTACAGAACTATTTATAACCCCTCTAAGTGCATTTCCTTCTGCTGTTGTTCTTCTGTGCTCTCAGAAGAGTAACTTACCAGCCCGATAAAAAGATGATTACTGGACACAGGCCAGCTGTGGTTTCTCTTGAGAACTTTACAACAACCAGGCTAGAAGAAGAACTCTATTAGATTCCCCTAGTCCTGCTGCAGTCGGGAAAGCCTAAGGGCATACATCACCTCATGTGTAGCTTGTTCTGTTTGCTTTTACACTTGGCAGACTCCTAAGACTCAGGAATGCACATCCTTGAATAAAAACTATCTATACAGTGTGAGCAATCGTTACATCTGATTAGAAAGCATGAAAAGAAATACACATGTGGCTGACTCTGTTCCTCTGATGTCTGTGGCTTTTTGCTGACAGGAAGGAAATCCTTTTTAAAACTTATTTTTTTAAGAGTTCAAATAGTTTTCAAACTATGTGAGCCAAAACTTGCTCTCGCTTACACCCATGCAGTCCTATTGACTAACCCGTGAGAGTGCAGGCATCCCTCCAGAGAAAACCAGCTTTGCTTTACCTTTCCGAAGCATTTCTTAATCAACTTCAAACTTACAATAAAATGTTCAGACTATGTCTTTCCCCCCCCCCCCCAAAAAAAAAAAGTTTGTTAAATGTGGTTCTCAGCTGGGCAAGCAGCACAGGGATGTTCACAGATATAAGGCTCAAGGGACTGTCATGATATTTCCTACAGAGTACCTTTAAAATGCATGTTGACTCTCCTTCCTTTGGACTTGATCTTGAGCTGCTAAGTATGTCTATATCAGACAGTGGAGTGCAGGCAAGCCTGTATTAGCATCTTCCTAGCATTATATGTTATCCACAAGGCGTAGAAAAGTGCCACCTATGGTACTGGTGAGGCTGTGCAACCTCAGGATCTCCACCTAGTAAGCTCTCTATCTCTGCAATTACAGTACTGCAATACTGCAGCCTGGTAGCTGCAATCCCAGGGCTGGCTTATTATCTTCTATCACTGTAACTTGCCTGCAGTCCCAGGCATGAGGTAGACATGTCTACCATCTTGAAAATGTCTGCTGTCTCTCCTCTATGGGACTCAAAATAGCACCTAACTTCCTAACATACTAATTTTAGATGGAGTGCTCGTGTATAAGTTCAGAAGTACAGATCAAAAATATGCCTAAGCTACTTAGGCACATGACAAGGCCACAGGCTCGCTAAAAATCAGTGTCTGCAGGCACCTTATCCTGCATTCCTCCCATGCAAATTTAGACACTATATTGAGGTATCCAGGGAAGATATCCAAAGTCTGATTAAAATTTTTTCTGGCTTTCTGGAGGTGCTGATCTCTCTCCATTAGCTACAAAGCAAGCATACAGTGATTTCACTCTTAGGGCAGGTGTCTTAATGACATGCTTAGATTTAGAACTGAGGCAAAAAATCTTAATTCTCTTTTTCAGATCTAGCCCCTTTTCCTATTTTTGAATTTCCTTGAAAATTCAGCTTCAGTGCCAAAAGGCTGTTACAAAAAAGTATGACATTATCCATGGTAGATCGCATCCTTTTCTACAGAACTGGAACCTAGTCTGGTAAATATTCCCTAACCTGTATTTATGCAGTTGATTATTTCCTCCTAAATACATCATATTACACTTGTCTCTATTAGATAGTGTGCTTTTTTTTTTTTTCCCCTCAGGTTAACCTGTTGGGATTGTTGGTAATTTTCCACTAGCATTTCCATAGCTTTTTTATTGACATAAAAATCTGTCTTGGGTAAGAGCTAGAAATAACAAAATATATGAGGGGCTCTTGTGGGGCTAGTCTTCTGTCTTATTTAAGAATTGCAACAAGTTTTCTCCACTGATTATATCAAGGTTTAGTATACATCAATAGAATGCAATTGCTCATTAATGTTTTGGGTTACTACCCATAATTACCCAATCTGGCACTTAAATAAGCTATAAGTAGCTTGCTGAAGTTAAGAAAGGAACACAGATATCTGGAGAACACTGCTTCATCTATCCTTCACTTTATCCAGTTGTTACTATCAACAAAAGTATTTGTGATGAGTGTCTAAAATTTCATCTCAACACTGAAAAAAAAAATCTAATTGTACTACAAAATGGTTTAGCACTTATTTAATCTAAGAGACAAATTATCAGAACTTAAACATAGTCTCTGAATTGCATTGTCTATGTTACAGACATACACTGTTGTAATACACCATATATTGGTATAATGTAAGTGAAAACTGCTTCTGCTATAGAAAAATGGCAACCAGAACTGTTAACACATTTTTTTTCTAATGAGAGTTCCACATATGAATCTACATTTTTGAAGTGTTACTCATTCTGTCATGTCAGAACATGTTTCATTAACTATTTTAAGAAAATGTCTATTATCAGATGAGGAACATAGGAAATTCCTGGGCATTTGTGATTTTTTTTGTTGAAAACCATCATCCTTTGTAAAAAGGCCTATATTATTTCATTTGGAAATAGACTATATTTTTCTTCCTAATTTTCTCACTTTTACTACTGAGACTAACTTTGCTTTAAAACAAGCATCTCCAAGTAAAATTTTTCATAAAACTGCATCCATTTTGGAGTTCCTAATGAGATCCCAAAAGGTTTGTGATTCAAGTTGTTTTGCATTTTGCAGTAAATATTTTGCACCTGACTTACTCAGGTCTCATAGTAGTGTTGTTATTTGATTTCCAAGGGAAGAGGAAAATAATGAATGGCACACAACACTGTGATTCACCCTATGTCATATTATCCCCCTAAAAACTTAGTTTGGGCACACATTAAAAGGCACTGTATGCTATGACTGGTCAGCAAGTACTTGTGACATAGCAAACCGATGTTGCACTTCCCACCCTCAGTGAAATTTTACTAGCCTTGATGACAATGTAGTCCCCATTATTAACATATCATACCCTACACACTGTTGAGTCTCAGAAAGATGCTAAGCAGCTGGAAGCTTGTGCAGATTGCCAGAAGGGAAACAGGCTCCCACACACAGAGCTTAATGTAACAACGATCCTTACTTATTGGCAAGGAAGGCTGTGTGTGTGTGTGTGTGTGTGTGTGTGTGTGTGTGTGTGTGTGTGTGTGTGTGATGACGGTTTAGGAAACTATAAATCTTGTGTCATCTTGTGTCAGAAACATCACTCAGTCTGAAGGTAAAGAGGTAGTTCCTGTGCCAGTCTCTGACTTCTGGGGACTTGATTTGGCAAAAGGACCACACTCTTTGCATGTCCTTTCTCTCCTTGCTCATGCTGTGCATCATTTCAGCTGACAGATTTACACAGGAAACCTGGCTCAGCGAGGCCTGCCGTAGTTGGTGGCAAACAAGAATATGAGGGAATTAACTTCTGGCCTGCTGACAGTGGCTAAATCTGCCAAAGCAGAGCTGGGTAATTTGGTTTCTTTCTTTTGTTGATTTTGTGCCAGCCCAAGAGAGGATTAAGCAGCTAAATTCTGCATGGAGAACTCTACCCCTTTTGCTCAAATCCTATTGTCTTGATAGAATGACAGTAGCTAGTTGTGCCAATCTTTAACATCTTGCTGGCATTTCCCCAGAACATATCAGCTTTTGGTCCCTGAAAAGAGGGATTTGTTAAAGAACTAACATTAAAAAGAAATAAAAAGGGACAGAAGAGGATGAGAAGCCATGGAGTAAAAGTTTTGCCTTGTATTAATTAAAGGAACAAAGTTGTCTAATCCTGATAGAGACTTGACAATGCAACATTGGTAAGTCCCTAACTCTCCTGTCATTGTAGCACATTAAGAATGTTTGTTCACTGTTAACCACAGTATTTTTTTAATACAGGAGCAATTCCCTATTGAGCTCTAAGAAGCTCTGCATTCTTTTTTCTCATTAACTTTGAGTAGACAACACCAAAAAAATAAGGTCTTCATCTTCACTATTGGTGGAGTATACTTCACAAATAAAGTAAGGATGAACCAAAACTTCTTCCAAAGCATCAAATGATCCCAAACCTTCTCTGAAAGTCAGATAAGGTTGTTTAAGTGCCAGGGAGGTTGGAGGGGAAGGGAAATGAGGTTTGTGATTTTGTATTTTAAACCAACATTCTGTAAAAAGACTTAAGTCTAACACACTTTCACACTGCAAACACAGCGGAATTTAAAATCAAGACTGGTCTTATCAGGTCTGACTTCCTGTATAGCACAGGCCAGAGGACTTCATCCAGTGATCCCTGCCAAAGACCATTCTAGGGAAAACCTTCCAGAAAGACAGAGGGCCTCGAGATGTGGTCTTCAACTGACACAGAAATCTTGCAATCAAGATTAGATATCCTTCTAAAAGGCAGGAAGGACTGGATTTGTTCTTGTGACTTGCAGCCCAGCATCTGGAAATTGAACACTCAGAAGGTTGTAAACACGTCTGAGTACTAACTTTGATGTAAAACTCCAATATTTTTGCAGCTTACTTTTAAACAGTGCTTCATTGCTTGTGGGTGAAAACTCCGATATGAGAAGTAAGAAAGCTAATGATACTTCCCTTTGGACTAAAGTAACATTCATGTTAAACAAAAAAATATAGCCTTAATATTTCTTCCCAAAACATTCTCAGTGTGACTTCTATAAGGCATCATTATTTTCACAAAATTTACTCTCATATTTCCTTGGCTGCATTTAAAAACTAAGGTATTGAGGAGACAACTTCCAGCTCTTCCACTAAACATTATATTTAAAGTAAGACTATTGTGAAACAGAGCATTACCTTTAGGAAAGACAAATGCCAAGATCATGTCTAGACAAGAAATTGCTCCTTAATTAAAGCAAAAAAAAAAAAAAGCTGATTCAAGGTCTTTATAGGTGATATTTTTCTTTATTTCATTTACGGTTCTTATTTTAATGATGTTATTTGCATATTAATTCTACAATAAAAATTTGGATTAATCCAAAGAAATCCAAATATAGATCCAAATCTGGAGTTCACTGGTTTGAATCTGACTTCACCTTCTTCTGACCTCACTTTCTGCATTTTATATATATATAAATACACACACACACACACACACACACACACACACATATTTTGTTCTATAATCTATATATTTGATATTCTATATTCTATATTACATCTATTATACAATATAATAAATGTATAATATATTATATGTATAATATAAAATGTATACAAATATAATATAAAATAATACCTTGTATATTATATAATATACAGTTACATATAAAATATATTTTGATCAGGGTTCTGATATTAATATTTAGGAACACACAATGAATGTTGTGTTCAATTTGGTCACTATTTCTGGGCAGTCTAGGTTTATTTTTCCTTTCTTTGGAAATGATGTTATTTTTTTGGTATTAGCTAATACCAAAGCCATAGGGAATGTTGCTCCATAGTGGGAAAAGACTATGACAAAGGAAATTATTGACACTATCATCAAATCTTGTTTGTGCAAATCTGAACATTTTCACCATGCTTTTCCCTAAGCTATTAACCCTTATCTTTATCTCAGTAGAAGGTTATAGAATATACTCGGTCATGATGACACTTTGGTACATTTTCGCTAATCTGGGACTGAATTCTTGCTTTTATTGAAAATGATAAGTCACAAGTTGAAGAAAGGTGTTCTGAGCCAACACTAAGGTGTGAAGGATGCCTTTCTCACCAGATTTCAAAAATTATTTAACTGCTAAGTAGAGGGCTCAAAAACACTTAAAAAACCCCTTTCATATATATTGACTTGAAAATAACTCTATTTTCATTCACAGCTTTCAACTTTTGAGTGCAGTGTAATATTTTTTTTCTTGAAAGTTCATTACTCTTAGTATTTCTTTGTTTGGGAAAGACTTTTTATATTCATGACCTGCTATTACTGTAGAATTACTGGTGTGAATTAGATCAGACATTATAACAAATTTAAAATATGCAACAACATATGCATGAATAGATATCTGAATATTTTCAATATTCAAAATATTCAAAAGTTATTGCAAAAATACAGTTTTGTGCTGATTGACTAGAATGAAGAATGAATATTTATTAACTATATTTCATCTGAGGCTCATTCACTCAGTCAGAGACATATATTATAAGCCTAAAAGCTAAAAGACTTACACAGAAAAGAGTCCTCCTGCTCCTGAATAGGAAAACTCAGTTCTGGCAGGTCTGTATACAATGACTCCAATTGTACCAATGTAGTTCAATATACTATTTTATGTCTTACTTGGAAACAATTTGTGATCAGTTTTCAGAAATTATAGCTACCTGGTCCTGCACTTGTATTTACATAAGTGAAGTTAATTGTGAAATCTAACAGCCTATAGGAAGTGGGGTATCCTGCACATCATGGATGCAAATTCAACAGGAACGGAAGGACTGCTTGGGAATAATAAATTGGCAGAAGACCTGAGAAACTCATCTTGAAGTCTTGTTTCACTTTTTTTTTTTCTTTTCTTTTCTATCTCTTTCTTACTTTGTTTTGAAATTGTGAAACCTGTAGACTGCTCACTTCCCAGCACTGGGGTTGGTAACAAAGCTGATTTTCTGGAACCAAACTTGGTAGCTGCCAACATAGTAGGTTTGATTCCATGGAAGCTGACCTGACTGCAGTAGAATAGAATCAAGAAAGCTGCAGCCAAGCAAGGGACTAATTTCACAGCAGTAGTATAAGCAGAATTTGTGAAGTGGCCTAGAAAAGACAGTAGAAGGTAGCAGAAGTTGCAGGATCCTTTATTTTGCATAACCAGTGCTAAGAGTGGTCGATCTCAGAGGTCCTGGGTAAAGCAAGTATCACAGGATGTGAGAAATTAGATTCACTTATCAGCCTAGACTGTCACTGAGTTCTCAGGTTTAGGAAAGCTAATGACTTACCCCACAATATGTTTATAGTTTTGAACCTTACTAACTTGAGAAAACTTAAAAAAAAACCCAACAAGCCAAATCAAGAATCTCCACCATCTTAGAGGCTACTTGATACTGACTATGTAAGGGCAAGAATCTCAAGTTATTTGTTGCTGTTAGCATTTAAGGGTTGGAGAAAGCTCAATTTGTCTTGGAGAAATTAGAATGTGGAAGTCTTCTTGCATAAAATGAAAGAAAAAACTTGCAACTTGATTGTAATAGATGACTTTATCAGGATATGGGTGCTAGAAATTCAATTGCTTTGAAGAATTAAATGGACCATTAAACTATCTGTTCTGGGGGCACGGATGGATTGACACTCTGCAATGGCATTTGGATAACCCACTTCGCCATCTCTGGCAAATGTTTCCAATTTTTTTTTTTCCATGACCTAGCCTTAGGCTGATAAGAAAAGATAACATGAACTTAAAAGCCATGGCAAATTAGTTTATCATCACTACTAACACTACCCTCAAACAGTCCAGGAAGCCTTCCAGCAAGGATTAACAGTATAATAAAGTTGCATCTAACATTTCTTGTGTTCATTTATCTAGAATGTTTGCTGGCAATGTTCAGTGTATTTTATTAAAGGTATCTGCACAATTACCTTGAAGGAATAAAGCTTAAGCCTATTAAATTACTAAACATCCAGGTTCCTTGGTGAACTTAAGAGGCTTGGTTCTGTTTGGAGTGATATGGGTATGGATTACTGCTGCATAGATTATAAACTCACTATTGCTCATTCATGCAAACTCTGGTTTGAATAATCACCTCTAACTTCGAAACCTATCAGAAATGTCCTTTTTCTGAAAATGTGAACAAGAAGCCTGTGAGAATGATATCCATAGTGTTTCTTGTCACAGTTGAATGGATAATATTGTAAGGAAAAGAAATTTTATCATTCTGTTTCTTCATGGAATAGTAATATTATACATAAAATTTTATCAATTAGATTGGGGAAAATTCTATGCAGTTGGTGTAGTTGTTTCATTTTTTGTCCCGGTCTGAATCCTCTGCAATCCTCATACAGCATTTTAGGTACAGCTCTATGAACACACATATATATATATACACTCAGCATCTGCATTTAACAGAAGGGGAATATGAAGTATTGATGTCAAATGATGATTTGAAGGCATTTCAAGGAAATGTCAGAGATATGAGACTCCTGGTTAAGCTTCATGCTTATTTTCATGTATTTACTGCAGCTGACCTTATGGCGTAGAGTATTATAAGAAAAAAATTTGCACAAAATGTTTTCTTGTTCGCATTAAAAAACTTGTTAAGGACTACTACATAGATGTAGACACTCTGGACTTGATCCTGGAAGTGCTGAGATTTCTTACTGCTGATTTCAGCTCTTCTCAGAATGAAACCCTATTTCAGTAGGAGCAATATATAATTAATCTTCTGATAACACGAATCACAACCTTTCTTTTTCCATTCATCCTCCACCACAGACTGTCACAAAAAGTCTGAAATAAATGTTTTGTTCCTACCTTAGAGGAAACAAAAACAACTAAAATATTAATAGCCAAATAGACATAATTTGAAGTTGTATTAGGAGAGGAACAGCGGAGCCAATAACATCATAGAAAGCTGGTGTCTTCGTACCATTTATGATCAAAGAGGTAAATATGGACTGTTTCTTTCTTAGTCAGTAATTCATATGAAAACTGAATGCTGTATTATTGCCTACAGCAAATATACACTCCTCAAGGAGAAAGGAAGGCTGTCCTTTCCAGTCTGCGTGTGTTGAGGGGCAGAGGAAGTGTTATTGCTATTTACAACTACTGACACAACTAGCAAAATTTCATGCCCTCATGTCCATTAACATAACTTCAATTTATGAGTCAGATCTTGTTGGTAAATGGAAGACCCCTTCATAAGAAATATTCAAAGAACATTTTGACAGGATTGCATTTCCACTTGGAAACACTGGCATCTGAATGATTTGAAAAGTCTGGCCCATTTAGAATAATCTTTCAGAACTTCCTTTCCTTTTATGCAGGTAAATCAGGGATAATTTAAAAGTAAAGTACCTTTAGAAAATGCAGGTTAGATGCTTTCATCTTCATGACCTAATAATTAACTTTCCATTGTGAGATCTCCTCAGGTTATGGCTACTGATTAAAAGGTGAAAGGTTGAGGAGAAAGTGAAGGGCAGGGAATTACATACTCCTTTTCCTTTTAAAGGCACTTCCTTTACAGCAGGTATGATAAATACCAACCTTTATTCATGTTACAGATCTGAATTGGTGCCATATGATGATGAATTCCGATACAAAGACAAGGCAGGACCTGATTAAGAGTTAAAAAAAAAAGTATGAACACAGATGGAGCGAAAGAACTTGAAACTGGAAGATGGCAGGGACAGCTGACAGCATTATGTTGCCAGTGAAGAGGGGGAAAAAAATGTTTTGGGGAAAAAAAGAGAAAACTGTTCTTTTAGTCCCCTGACACCCACACTTCAATCTGGGGTAAAAAAAATCAGCCAAACAAAACAAACAAAAAAACCACTAAAGCTTGTTTTGATCCAGTTCTGTGTAATGTAACAGAGATGGATGAATCACATGAGGGAAGCTGTTTTGACTTCTAGCACATCAAAATAGATTTCATTCCTTCACTTGCTTTTGCAAGGGATATAATTTGTAAGAAACAATACTCAGCTCCATACACGTGCATATATCTCCTCAAAATCTTCTATTCCATCAAAATTCCTATGAATCTATATGGGAGCTTTCCTAGGTAAATTCTAAATGTTTGAGTCCAGTATTTCCTGACACCCATTTAAAATGGAAAAAAAAACATATATTGACTCAGACGCAGCTTTAAGCAAGGATTACTATAGAAGTTCTCCTGTCTCAAAGGTAGTCCAGATCACATCAAAACTCTGAGATTCATCCTTGCAACATAACATCTTCCTTGATTTGTTTGTTCATTCTTCCCCTGAGGATAGTATTGCAATGTTATCTAAAGAAGCATGAAATTTAAATTGCTGTTGCATCTTCAAGATTATCTCCTAAGTGGATAATAAGGAGCTGAAGTGAAGGGTTCCCCAAGACTGCATTTGCATGTAAAACAAAGGAGTAAATGAACACAAGCATCTTCCACCTTTGTGTATCTAGATCCAAAGCCAGGATAATTTCTGTAGAATGAATCAGGGCTTCTTTAACTGGTGTACAACAATGTGGTTATAGACAAATTGGGACTCTACTGAAGCATCTCAGACATACTAACTACTTTACATTTAAAAATACACAAGGAAGTATTTGGCATCATAATACTTCAATAATAGGGAAAAAAAATGGACTAGAAGCCATCCTTCAATTATGTTACTTAACCTCTTTCAGCTTTTCAGTTTCTGTCCACAGCTTATTTCCTATGGTTAAGAAAAATCATGATGTAGGTGAATTTTAACCAGAATGAAATGATTTTTTTTCCCTGAAATAGCTTGTATATAAAACTTATTTATCAAGGTATTTAGAGAAATAGTTCAATTGTCTGCAATGCCTGATGTATCAAATTTTTTCAGAGACAGCATTTTAGGAAGTATTATTCAATTCTAAGATTTTTTCAGTACTCCTCTGTCCTTTCATTCCCTACTGTTCTTATACTGTGGTACTGTAATCAATACATATGAATAAAAGAGAAACCATAAGGATGATTAAAGCTATTGATTCTGGGACTGAATATGAGGCTGGTGACAAGATTAATAGGGCTGCAACAGTGAAAGAAAATGATAGGATTTGCTATCAGGGAAGAAGACTGGTGACAAGACTATAACAACCACCATGTGCAATAATCAAAAAACATACTTTACCAGCAGTTCTCATTACATGCGAGTTTCTGCATTTTTTTTAATCCTACTACTTAGATATAAATCCTTCAGTTATGTCTTGCCCCCTGTAAAATTTTAATTCTTCAAAAGAGGTTCAATAGAGAACATCTCAGATACTGTAGTACAGCAGCTGGATTTAAGAATCTATTATAAAAATGAAATTATTATTTACAAACTTTGCTAGGAGTTTGTGGTCCTATCTTTGAGGAAGTCTGATGGCTTTACATTTGCATTTATTTAGAAGCAGTCCAGCAGATAGCTGTTGAATTAGGCACTTTCAGTCAACAGGACTAATTTTGAACATTCCTTGCAATGCTGATACTTTGAACCAACACAACAAATAAAATTAATTTGATTATGGCTCTTCTGTGTCTACTGTTTTTTTTTGTTTGTTTTTTGGTTGTTTTTTTTGGGTAAAAGCGGTTCCTAAAAGTCCGTTTTCTTTCTTAGCCCTTTATACAGTTAGGCAAATGGCTACCATTGGACTGAAATACCAGAGTTAAGATTTATTGCTAAGGACGGTACTGTGCCCTCATGTTCTTTGTTGATCAACACAGAAGACAGCAAGTGAAACATAGGTTGTAGTTTATGGTGAAACTGGGCATCTGAGTACTTTTGCACACATCTCAAGAAAGATAGCAGATGATTAAATGCTACTGCTTCTGTTAGCAGTTGTTTCTGAGTATAAAGTGGGAGAGAAGTTGAAAAAAAATTTCCTTTTTTATTTCATTAGTAACTTTACTGTAAAAGCCAACTAAAATAGTAATAATAATAAAAATTATTATTAATAAATAATGATATCAGTCTTATACCAGTAAGGCAAGGGGGAATATGACCCCAAATTGTATTATATATTTGCCACAGTGTTGCATGGGAAGGGTAGAGTTAGGTTATATATGAGATCACTGAGAGCAATGAATAGGAATCAAAGGGAAAAAAAAAAGTATGTATATGCATATATATAGCGTGTATGTCAGATTTTACAAGAACTCAACTATAATATTATTTTGTAGTTTTATTTTATATTTCCATGGACTCTGTCAATTAAACATGCCAACTTATGTATATGCCACATTCCCTTTCGCCCCAGAGATGTCCTCATTGCAGCTGTGGTGTTAATTGTTTCATTTTAAACATCTCTTGTTTTATATTTAGAAGATAAGAAGGTTAACATAGCTTCTTAAAAAAAAAATCTCCACTGGAATACTAGAGTGGAACTACAGTTTTCAGAAGGCTGCAATGTCTAAATAGTCTACTTCAGGAATGAACATTTTTTTGGCATCTACCTAATTAAGTTAAAAGTTAATAAATTCCCTTGGTTGCTCCTTTCTTCAGGAAGCATGCAAAAAATGCATTGAAGCAAGGAAGTTCAAGGTTTCAGTATCTGCTGCCCTTGGTCTTTCTCAGGAATTCTTTAGCTGATTACATGCTTCTCCTTTCAACAACATGAGCTTTGTATCCCATGTTTTGTAAAGGATCATTTCCCTAACCAGCCTCTCTAAGGCCACTCTTGGTCAGTTAGAAAAGTTAGCATCTGGATATGAGTATTTCTATCACATACGTTTAAAATGCCCAAGGGAATGAATTTTCTTTTGATTTACTTTAACAAAAGTAATCTTTATAGACAGCCTTATGATCTTACAAATGGTTTTTCTTATGTAAAAGATTTGAAATTCTTTCAGATTTCAGTGCTTCCTTTGTAATTTTTGCTTTATTTTCTGAATTAATCCACTTTTCCCTTTCTTTTAGTAATGATGGCCAATGAATAACAAGCATTTCATGTAACTGAACAATAGTTACCTATAAGTTGGATTTACTATGGAATATTTTGAATGCTGTACTTTGTAATAAGGTACAAGTTCTGGATTTATCCTTGTGCCAGCTTTACTCTGGTGTAAATCCAATAATTTTGATTAAATTATGCCTTTATGACTAATTTATGTCAGTGTAATTGAGGAGGATCAGGGCTTAATTATAATTATACATAATTATCCATGATTGTAATAAATGCCAACATTAAGTCAAAATAGTATGGCTAAGCTGTTGAGGATCCAAAGTGAGATGCTGAGACACAGTACTTAGAGATGTCAAGCACCTGCGTTGCACGCTGATGTTAAAATGGAAACCTATCCCTAAATGCTGCACTTTGGAATCCCAAAATTTAAAAAATATATATATATACTGGGAACTTCTGAATATGCAAGGACCACAAGACTGATGTTGATTAACAACTGGTGCACCTCAGAAGGCCCAAAGGGTCAGTTTAGGTTTGCGAAGCCTTGAAATGAGAGTGTTTATCAAATGGTAACCTGAAACCTCAGAATACTTTCCTATGTTTTTCCTGATTTTCTTTCTATCCTACCTTTCTGTCTCACTTAAACCAATTTCAAAAGTCTTTCCCATCTCCTCTGGCTAAGGATCCTCTTCTTGACTTGATATAGACCTTATGAGTACATGGTTTTTCTTCTATATTTTATACTTATAATACTTACCTGTGTTTTGAAAAAATTAGACTTATTCAAATGCTGAAAGATTACTTTTGCAATTAAAGGACAGAATAGTTCATTTCTTTGATCACCACTATTTTTAATTTATGTAAATGGTTTACATACAGCCCTAAGAAAAATGATTGAAAAGAATCCTGGTCTAAATAATAAAGATTTTGTGGAACTGCTGCTAATGGGTGATGGTTAGTACTATGGTGAAAACTGAGGAACAAAGAGGAAGTGAAGGTAGATAGACTGAGGATGCATTACTTCAGTCAAAGGCATTGCTTCAGTCCTTTTTGTAAAGAACAAATACAGATACCTTTTATTTCCTCCATCCAATGAAAATCATCCACTCTAATTTATTTTTTGGTGTGTTCAGGTCCATTTTAAGTGACACTTATCAAGTGACGAGGGGTTCATTGCCATTTTCAAAAAGCGTCTCAACATACCCTCCTCTTTCACCACTCAGACAGAATATAACACACAGATGTTGACTTTGGAAGTTTTCCTAGAAAAGATATATTTGGGGTTTGAAATTTCTTGTTCTCTTAATCAGTATAAAGGTGGCATATTTTTGGAAAGTCAAATAAATCTGTTCATTTTTCAGTCTGGGACCTCTACTGGATGTTTCTTGCTCTTCAGAGTTTGATTTCATTTCAAATACTTGTCCTTCACCTTTAGAGCTGGATTTGCTTAATATGCCATGGAATTAGTCTCAGTCTGAATTCCCTTGTTTTCACTTATAGGGCTACTTCATTATAATTTAAATCATTTCATATTTACTTCTCCCTAATATTCTGCATTTTTTTTTTAAATAGTGGCAGAATATAGACATTTCTCCCAGGCTATTTCCAAATTAGGTACTTACATCCCTCCATTCCATCACTACAATGTCTGTAGAGCTCACATTAATTTGGGTATTAATCCTTAGAGTGATCCTCTCTGATAGGAAGGTAGCACTGGCACACCAGCGAATGCTTGTGTAAAGGATGCCCTTTATACACCTTCTCCCTTTTCTTGATACAAGAAATTGTAATGCAAAGAGACTGCAGTTGCAATGTACTTTGCGGTATCTAAATAAGTTAGCCAGGGTACATCTAATGAATGTGCTCTTTCTGGGGACTTTCATTTCATTTAAGGCTCTCCCATGCAGCCCCTGAATTGTAACTTAGGAGCAATTCTTCTTCTGGGAGCAACAGTTCCTAGGGAGACCCCAATTGTCTGCCCCGTTATACAAGGATGCTTTTGGCCGTTCCTCTGTGTACCTATATAGGTGGATGCTCTGCAACAGAAGTACTAATTCATTGCGTGTGCATGTTTGAGATTTAGACACTTAATAGCTTCCTCGGATTTAGGAGATCTGAACATGGAAGGAAGTGTCTGGGCCAAAGCCACGCAGACATTTTGCGTTGGAAACAAACACTCAATACATGTCCTCCAATTCATAGACAAAAGCCCTCGTCTTTGTATTGCCCATCCTGATTCAAATTTTTCTTTCATTCTTACTTTTGGGCTGTGTAATATAGCTTACAAGAAACTAAGTCTTGCACTCCAGATTTTTTTTTTTCAACTAATGTACCTGTTTTGTCTTTATCTAAGACAAAGAAAGAAAAAAAATATAGAAAAGCTGGTGGACCCATACTTAGGTTTGGCCTGATTATCTGTAAATATTCTGATTTAGTTCAGACCTTTTTGGTCATTTCAACCAGGAAAAGGAAGATTTAAATTAAAAAAAATACTGAAATACAATATTTTACAAATGTAATGTTTAAAATTCATTTGAAACAGGATTTTTTTAAGTCTTTATGTAAAATTTTAGTTTAAAAGAAAATGCATTTTTAACAGGAATATATTTTCTTGGAAAATTCCAGATCAGCCCCCCTTGAAACATTTTCTTAATTAATATATGAAATTATAATTCCTTTAGAAGCTTTGCTTCTCTCCAAGAGATATTTTACCTATGAAGGCCTGGTACTTCTTTTCATGTAAAGCCATTTACATTTTCAGATTGAATGCCCTTTGGAGGGAAATGCTGCTGGGTTGCTGATTCTGTTTTACAGTATAATGTACTTTTCCAGATCTGTACAAGCAGTAATAAGTTTAATTTGTTAGCAGGGCCATTGCATAGAGAATTGTAGCTAGTTTCTAGCAGTAGTGAAAAGGTTAACCTTCTAGTAAATTAGATGGATAACAGGGGAAGCCGATTAGCAAAAAGAGGCGCTCAGGCACTGACCTTACAATGCCGCTTTATCTTTTACATTCATCTGTCAGGCTCGGTCCAACACTGCAACATAAAGCCAAAGCTATGGTACAAGTATTGTATTCCCAGAGGAACAGTGTATTGCTTGTATATGCTTGGTTGCTTTTTTGCTGTGAGCTTCTAAATCATATAAGCAGGTTTATTCATACGTTTACCCCTTATTTAACATGCTTATTGAATGGCCGGGAATCTTCTTATAGGATAGGAGTATTAAGATGTAGTTGACACAGAAAACAGATGAAAATCTCAGCTTCCCATTCTCTTAAGACACGGGCAAACATATTGACTGTTAACAGAAAACAAGTACTACAAATGGTATATGCAACCTTTTAAGAAAAAGACATGTCCTGATTAGTTTGTTGTCCTTGTTTTCTTCTCATCATTTCTTTCCTTCATTTCTTTCTTATGTATCGCCTTGAGACAGTAAAGCCAGATGGATTTTCATACTGCCAATTTGGAATGGAAAACTAATTTTTTAGTAACAAAAGTATTTCACCTCTCAGTTTTTCTTATTTTTTTCCTCAGAAAACTAAAAGTTTGCTTTGGTGGAAGGAATAAAAGGACTGTTGATACTTGCTTTCTGCACCATTCAGCTGTAACCTGAACTTGTTTTCCCCTTCTCAAAAGGTATTGAATAAAATTGTTATATTTATGATCTGATCCTCTCCTCAACTCTGTTTCTCAGATCATTTACATTTTTACCAACTAGTAGTTAGACTCAGTGGGAAGCTATCAACCCATCAATGTCACAACGTTATCTGAATACAGACTCTGCAGTAGGTATCCTGCATGGTTAGTAGTCTCTACTTAGCAGAAAATAGAAATCAAAAAGAGCAGAAAATAAAGAAAATAAAGAAATTTTTAGAAAAAAAACCTTGAGGTTGGCTTCTATTTTATGCTCTGATTCCATGGTAGATAGCCTGATTCTTTTCTGCTTCTAGTTCCCTGTCTAATATTAAAGACCAGAGTTTTATGAAAAAATACAAAACTTGCAGATTTTTCAAATACTAAATAAATGCAGCATTCTTTCTTTGTTGCCATTATCCTTCTCTTCCCTCAGATCTTCTGCTTTGTATTTTACAATGTATAGCTACTTTTTAGGCTTGTTCTTTAGAACATGAAAGGGCCATTATTTTATATGTATAGAGTCCTACACCTGATTGGGATCTCTGGGCAACACTATAATATTAATGAACAGTAATAACAATCCTGATAAATACAGTGAGGCTTAGCTGGCAGGAATAGCATTTACCCAGTACGCCAGGCCATTAATGACCAGAATTTTCGTAATAAATAATCTCTGTTATGCACCTAAGTGGTGCATAAGTATATGCCTACACTGAAGTCCTAAACTATGAAATTGCATATGAAAAGGAATGAAATAAAAGTTCTTCTTTGTAGAATTATGGTGATATTTTAGTTTCTCTGAAGTAACTAACATGCTGGTTTCCTATCGTATCTGGGCAACACTGGCATGGCGTGATTTCAATTTTAGTATATTTGTCAAATATATGTTCAGTCCAGATCCTGCACATGGTGTTCCCAGTGTGCATTTGACATAACCCATGAAGGCCCGGGCTAGAAACCAATGCTATCTGTGTACAAAGATCAACACAGAGTTATTTTTTTAGAAGATATCTCAATCAGCAGGGGACTCCGCTAACTTTTTTTTTACAATGTGCCCTCATTTCTTGTGTGTTTGAATAATCAGACGTTTGAGTGATCCTTTCATCTCTTCCAGGGGGTTTGCAGGGACCCTCTGAACCAGGATGACAGGATTTGGAACCTGAGAGTTGGTGCTCTTTGTCTGTTGTGGCCTATCATCAGTCAAATCCAGTGTGTAGGTTAATAAGGCTTAAACTTTAAAGGAACGGTAAGCACCTGATTGACAAGTCTGTGAATAAAAGTGCAGTGGGAAGTTTTGTGTTTGTGAAGTTAGCATTCACAGGGACGCAACTGAAGTTTAGAATGAATTGCCATCAGTGATATCAACGCAGCAAATCTCATTATATGATTTAATGTCACTTGCTGGACAACATTTTACAAATTTAAATAAAATCCTAATTAATTCTGTTTTGGATAGTGGTTTGTCTTTGTTTAACGTTGGACGATATAGATTTTTTTGGAGAGATATAAATCAATAATAGAAATCCAAAAGCCACCAAGAACAGCATATAACAATATTGAAGTCATATTACAAGGATAAAAGAACTACAGCAACTTAGGCATTTAAGACAGTGTCTTCTGTGTACAGTGCTTCAGGTTTCCCTAAACATGTACTCAGTCTTATTTTTACAAATAATATGCAATGAGTGCATACTGTGCTTGACAAATGATACTATTTTAGGATTTTCAAAGGAGCCTAGGGGAGCGTGGTGCCCAAATCATGGTAACTTTCAACAGGATCCATATGCTTCTCATTTCCACTACTGTTTTGAAAATCACAGTCTTGGTTGTCTTTTCCTTCATGTTTGATTCTAGAGCTAGCTGAAAAATGTTGAGTTAAGCTGACTTCCATCATGAAATACAGTTCCATCAAAATCAAAACATTTGACAGGAATCTGGCAATGCTGGCTTTTTTTTTTTAACAAGAAAGTCTCTAATCAAGTGTTTCAACTATCATATTCTATTTTCACTATATCATAACATGTCAATTTGATAATTTAAAAAAACACTTTGGTTTGGATCTGACAATGTTGTTATATTATCACTGGTATAAAATACTCTATGCTTAATAATGATAAATAATAAATATTTAATGATTAATATTTAGCATTATAGTGATTCAATGTTATTGAAGTAGCATCTTTTGATGTTTCTGAATTTTGTTCTGAATTTCTGCTCTGCAAAGACTTGACCTTTTGTTTTGATTCAGAATTTCCTGTTGAATGGATTATTCTGCATGTAACTCCAAGTAATATCTCAATCATTTATAAAGCCAAATCCAATGTTCCACATATTGCAGAATACAAAATGACTTTGTAAAAATGTAATGGGGACTGGTTGGTTATTTCCTAGAAAAATGGTCATCAGAACCAGAAAGTGTCTGTAAGAATGTGCCATTTTGACAATGTTTTAAGCCAGATGGATATCTCAGATTCACAATGGATTTAGACAAAAGCAGAAGGAAAAATCTACTGTATTTATATGAAAGACCAAGTTCAAGCTCCAAACAATAAGAAATGGTTCTGATTCCAAAATATTTCCTCTCATTACTCCTTAGAGAGCATATATACATAACTGCAGGACAAATGGGGAGCTACTTCTGAATGTTTAATAAACGCAGTGTTTTCTCTGTTCTTATTGAGTACCACTGAGTTCAATGAAACCGAAGGACAAACTGAGTTAGAACATTAGAGCATTGCAGCTGTTGTGGATAACATCTTCTTACATATGTTGTCTTTCAGGAGAGATGGGAGGGGAAGCAGGGGCAGAGAAGAACAGGATGTTTTCTGCTGTTATGTGATTGGAGAATCCATTAATTTTCAGTGTCTCTATTTGCAGACCCACTGATTTCATCTTATGTTGCAGAGATGGAATTTGAGCACTGACGCATTGAACTTTAGCTTTCTGTAATAGGCATTTTCAATAATGATTTGGGTCATACTGTGTTTGTGCCTCTGTTTCTAAGCAGGAAACCTTTAACCAAAATATAGCAACATTGATCATGAATTTCAGGCACCTCCACATGGCTTAGGCTCAGCAGAAGGCACGAAGGCTGTCCAATCCAGAATATCCCAAAGCTGGGATACAGCATTTTTCTGTAATGTAGAAGTTACAGATTCAAACTTCATAAGAGGATGGAGTCAGGTCTTCCCCTTCCTGGACAAGTTATCTAACCAATATTTTGTTATGCAAAAAGTTTAAGAAAGCACTGATGAGATGTATGATGGTGTTGGACTCCATCAAGGCAAAGTCCTTTGTCCTGCTGCTAGGGATCAGTCATTTGAACCAGAGATTGTTTCAGCATCAGTAAAGGGACCAGTTCTCCTGCGGGGCCTTCCCAGTGCAGGGTTTCCTAGGAGAGGAAGCCTGTGGTTTTAGTAAGGTAGAGATCAGCTGTTGCAATGGACCAATTAACATTTTATATTTGAAACAGAAAGTTAAATTATTTAACTTTCCTTGTGATTGTCCTAAGTTACAAAGCCCTGCTTATGCTCCTCTTTTGAATCACAAAACTATTATGCAAAAAAACTGGGCTGTATCACCTTGTCCTTTAGCTATCTTTTTAACGGAATGAAAAATGCTTGATTGCACACCTCTGAGCAGAAGGGTATCCCACGCTTTCTTTCTGAGTGGGATAGGCACATCATTTTCAGCCTCATTCAGGAATCTAACTACTAGAGAGTGAGTGACAGGAGTTCAGACACAGCCCTGCTTCTGGAGTTTAATATTAGCTGCCTCCAGCCCTGTCCCGCTTGTAGGATTTTTGGATGCTTTTTCATGAGTGCCTTATTCTCTCCATTGTATATTAGGCTTTGCCTTAGACAAATCCAGGTAGTCTGAATCACTCTGCCTATGAGTGTCAGGTACTTACTTTTGTAGATGACACAGATTTATTCAACAGCCTTAATACCAGCCAAAATTGTGCTTGGTCACCTGCCACGTGAGCATTTGAACTGTACTTGAATCACCTGCAAAGTACCTGATTTGAGATTCACAGCTTATTTTCCCCTCACCCTCCCATGTCAACAGTGATTTAGAATAAATCACTCAAGATAACACTGGTAGAAAACAGTGCAAAAGTAATTTCTGCTCTTTTCTTATTCAGGAAATTATTATTTTATTACTTTCATTTTTGCCCTTAACATCTATAAATGAAGAGAAGCCTCTCAGGGCTGTGGGGTACTTAAAACTGATTATATTTGAGTTTCTTTGAATCCACAGGATTAGTCTGGGGCATTCCTCTCACCCTAAATTGGCACGGACTAGGTTATCTGCCCAAATGCTGGCACTTGTGCTCAAGAGTCAGCGCCTTTGATTCACGAAGCTTTGGCTTTGAGACAAGCATCCCTGTTACCTCTAGCACTGCGGATCTGGCACAACCCCTGTTGGTACTTCCATGAGGACATACAATGTTCCAAGCCTCCCCCACTGCGTAGACAATTCCTTAGTGGGGCAGGCTTTCCAAACACATTGTTTCAAAGAAATGAATCACTCATTCGTGAAAAATGAAAAAAAAAAGAGCACAAATACCATCAAAGCAAATTCAGGGGTTTGCCGCCCACATCACTGACATCATGCTGCCAGCTAGAGACCACTGAATAGGACTCCTTACAGAGTCCATCAATGCCACTCTTTAAATGGCAATTGCCTGAAGGGGCTGCTGGTTTGTGATATGAGGTACTTCTTCCTTAGCAGGAGAAAGGCAGAAGAGGCTGGGATTTCAGCACAAGTCCCCTCAAATGGCAACAAAACACACGGTTGCTTGGCTTGCCAGGATGTCTCTTTTTCAAAGGACTTTGCTCCATTTTTGGAAGGCAATTAATTTATACTGGGATGAAATATTTTTTTTAAAAGGAAAAAAACCTGTCTGATCATCAGAAAGAACTTTCTCTATTAAACTGGAGATTAGTTGAATAAGAGCAGCAATGAGGGCTTCTTATCATTTATCGACCAATTAAAGCAGACCCAAGCGAGCTCTGTCCAAGCTAATCCCAGAACTGGTATGCTGGGGCGTGTGATACGTAGATACACTGAGCTGCCTGGACCCAAGCCAGCTCACATCTGATGAACTATTCCCACATCAGACAGTGCTGTGCCCAAGCTAATAAGCCCTGCTGAGAAAATGCAGTGACAGGTCACTATGGCACAATGCTGTGTTACACATACAGTCTGGACTTAATGGCATGAGTTTCCACTAGTTGTAGGACTTCTACACCAGGTCCATTTTATTATGTAGACAAATCTTCAGTAATTCTGTACATCAAGGTCTTTCACCGTTCTGCATCTGTTAACTTTTCTGTCCCATAACGTTGCCTCTCCACTGCTTTGGCTGTGATACAAACCTGTAATTCTGTCATGTCTTCCTCTCAGATAAAGGACACTGAAATTTTCCTTGATGACCCTTGCTCTTGCAATGTCCTTCCTATCTTTATCCATAAGAAGCTTTTAGTCCAAATGCCAGGTCTGCTGTAAGTCTCATATAACTTCAGCCAGCTAAGGTGACACCATAACAAGCAATCCAAGATAGCTGGATTATAATAAAACAACAAAAAGTGAAACAAAGAAGGTTAACGATTCGTAGCCTTTAGATTAGGCATGGTGTCACTTGTTTCACCCTTAGCTGCAGTCCCTGCTTTCCTCTGATTATATGTGCACATTGGCTCCTCTGCATTTTTGAAGCAGGCAACACTTACCCCTGGGTGTCGTGCGCAGCACAGTGGGCCACTGAACTTTCTTGGGATCTGGGGCACTACAGCAATGCAACTAAATTAAAAATAGAAATCGAGACTGTCAGGAATGATCTTTCACTGACCCGAAGTGGATGGATAAAATGATCAATGATATCTTTCCCTTCTCTAATGTCTGCCAGACAGTCCAAATTTATAATCAGCATAGGAAAACGGCTGCATATCATAACCATATGGCACTGAGAGTACACATTATTGTACAGTAGCACTGCACTAATTTAAGGTCTGTCACCACTTCCATTATGGGCCTGTGTTTCCAGCAATAAGAAACTCTCACACAAGCACTTATCCCAAGTTGAAAATGATCTCTGCTGGTACAGGTCTTAGATCTATAGATGCTTTAAACAATATTTTATTTAAATAGCTGGGCCACTTTGTCATTACGTAACTTAAAGAAAGGTTTAATTTTTTCCCCTCTTATTATTGAACATTTATTTTAATACAATAAAATTCCATGGTTTTTGAAATGATTAGGTATATTCCATCTGCTGTGGGCCACTTTGCTGACTGAAAGCAGCCATTATGTGCCTGGTGACTTTAAAAGCTACTATACACACACATATATGTGTGTTTTTATACACACACACACACACACACACACACTATATACATATACATATATTAGTGTGTGTGTGTGTGTATAAATATATATTTTATATATATATAAAATATATATATATTGTATGTGTGTGTGTGTGTATTTTTTACTTTGAAAAACATCCCTTTTTCATTGCACACCAGAGTGAAGCCATATTTACTTCTGTGGGAACAAAGTTTTCCTGGAATTACTCTATTTAAGACAAGTCAGGCCACATGATCATAATGGACCTTTCTTTCCTTACCCTGCCATTTGAAAGAAAATGCTATTCATCCTCCACTAGGATCAAATTTGGTGTCCTTTCTTGCACATCTAAACCCCCTGTCAGCAGAATTGGTATGTTTCCACCTGGAAAGAGCTTTCCAGTAATGCAAATATGGGGGGAAAATCTGCAGTGGATACACAAAGATCCTAAGATCTGACACAGGTAATATGCAGAGTGCAAAGGTGAGATCTCATGTTGAAAGGGTATCTCCCCTTACTGTTTCTGATAATCCCTTTATTGCTAATATGGCTGGGATGGGACTATCTCACCTTCTGCACACACCCAGCTTCAGTGCTGATGTGTGAGTAGCCATCACTACTCACTCAGTCCTACCAAGGCACTCAGGCACTCAGTCATACCAAGGATAAATTTGAATTAATAGAGAGTCTATGGAAAATTTGCTCTTGAAAGTTCTAGAGACCAAAGACTACTTTTGTTCCCAGCAGTACACAGGCTGCTACATCTGAACTCAAAGTAGTTGCACAGATGCCTCCCAGGGAAACATCTGGCACCTTAGCAGGAGAAAGATGTTCAGCACTAAGCCCATCTAATCCTTATGTCAAGACTACACTTGCAGATTTTTGTCACAGTTAGGTTCATGACAACTATGACTAGTAGAGTGGGCTTCGAGTCTGGATCATCCTAGAGGAGCTTTCTGTTTCTGTCTGCGTGAGACTGCACTTAAGTCTTACACTTAGATTGAATATAGATAGAGAAGAGCAGCCATACAGCATCAGACCAAAGGTCCTTCTAGCCGAGATCGCCCTTTTGATCCTGTGAAGATGCGCCTGTTGGAGAGTGCATCATGCCTGGCCACCGAAAGCAGGGCGGCAAGGCTCATGACAAGGTTTCCTGCAGGCTGTGTGCACAGTCTGCTGAGGTGGGTGGTGGGGAGGGCGCCTTTCCCTATGCCTGTCACTCTGAAGTAACTGGCAGCAAAAATCCAAGAGCTAGAAAGACCAGGAAGAAAACTCACATAACTCCTATGAGACCTGTAGCTTGCTATCCACAGTGTCAAGGAGCTTCTGGGCTGTGTCCTGATGGTGCCCACACTGTGCTGAGGCACAACAAGAGCCACAAGCCAAAGGGCATGGAAGGGGCTACTATTGCTTTTATGGGAAAGCACTGGCTCTTCTTCCTGCCCCCCAAAAAGTTTGAGCGGTGGTCAAAACAGTGTCTAGAAAAAAATAAGAACGGGGCAAGTCTATCTGATCATCCTCCTGATTATTCTCCCAGCCTCCATCTACTTTCAGCTCAGTGATTTCCCGAACTAGATATGATTTCTAGGTAGTCAGTCATTCTCAGTGGATTTCTCTCATATGAACTTGTACAGTCTATCCATAACTCCATATAAGATTTTAACATCCAAATTCATCCCCTTATTTTAGAATATATCATGTTTTTGTTAGTAGTCAGTGTAGTGGGCGCTGGCCCTTGACTTCAGTCTGCCTCTGCAATGCAAACAACAACAATAATAATGGCATTACTTGGTAACAACTTTCCATCGTTCCTGAGATGATTTGTTCTGATGGTCAGGGTCATTTTCATCTCAGTCAAAAGTTTATCCCCATTAAGGCAGCTGCCTGATTCTTAGTGGCCTTCTTTGCCACACAAAAAATTGCATCAAATTGGAGTCCCTTTCTCATTAGAGAACACAGGGGAATTGTCCACATGACCCCAAGTCTATGCAGAGATACCCACAGGCTATATCCACATAAGCAAGTCATGTAGATCATCAGGAGTGAATCCGTAGGAGAAAAACATTTGGTGCTGAAGACCTTCATCCAGACTCCACAGAGCTCAGGAGACGGAGGGAAGGATATTTCATCATGGCTCTGATCTGATCCTATGCACTGATGCCCCTTTGCAGCTGGAGTGCATCAGGTAAACTCCTGGAGGACATTTATTGTCATCTAAGAGGGATCCAGCACCTGTTCTCCAAGAGTAATCCAAGGTGCGAGACAAGGAACAGTAAGTGGGGACAATGAGAAAATGTGTTTCAAAAGGTCACTCCTGACTCTAAATGTACTAATCTACTAGTGTAGACACATCCATACAGACCAGGGGAGCAGTGTGGCTGAGGCAAAGAGACAGTTTAACCAGGCAGAATGAGAGCCTCACGCTACTTTACTGGAGCTAAATCACTGGCATCCAACCCTGGTATCTCTGCACAGCAATACTTTCTACTTGCAGATATACACAATGTGACAGCAACTCTGTTCTATTTCTCTTCAGCTTTTAAAGAAAATGATTACACCTCCTCAGCTGGCAAAAACTGGCACAGCTTCATCAAAGTCAACAGTGTCTACCTGTGGCTGAATATCTGTGCTCTTTGTATGTGACAAAACGGAAAGGCTGAAAGATTCTTAGTAAAAATGATGTGAAAGACTAAAAGAACAGAAATTTCATCAAGAAAACACAGGGATGCATTGGGTGATGGGGCCTTTTTTGTGTGTTTTTGAGTAGCCTGATGAAACAGAAGAGTTAAGGAAGCAGGATAGTTAAATGCAACCAGGAAGGAAGAAATACAAAGGGAGATAACTAAAATTTTCACTGAAAGACCCTGTTTTACATCACCATAACTATGGGATTTCTGTATATCAAGAACTGAATTCTAGGCCTCTTTTTACCTCTGCTGAACACCTGCCTGCCATGCAGGTCTGAAGGTTTAATCTCCTCTTCTGTTTCACTTTAAAGAAGTGAATCAAACAGCATAATTTATCAAAGATCCAAACCTGACCCCCTGTGACTATATTACAATGTAGCACCACCTTCTGGCTATTGAGAAACTCTTAGTGGCTAACTTACCTTTTTCCTTTTTAATGGGCATCTGTTTCTTAATTCCTTTGTTGCAATTTAAAATGAAAATATGGTGATTAGTTTTCAGGGCTGCTGCTATTATAGTTATAGAAGTTTTTAATAACAGCTGCTATTTTGTAAAATAGAACAGAGATTTCTAACATGCAGCAGTTGGAATTGTGCATCTCTTCCTTTATTGAAGGAGAAATGTGTATGTTCATTTTTTATGATCCGTAATCACATGCTGGTCCTGGGAAACATGCCACAAGGGCCCACATATGTAAGCAGTGGCAGCAGAAAGTGCATAATTCATGAGAGAAACATCAGGATCGGAGGAAATAGCATAAATAGCTGATTGACTTGACACATTTATATTTTTTCCAAGATTTATTTCCTTTTAAAGATGTGGGTTGCTTTTTAAAAAACAAATGTACAGACTGCCAAGTTATAAGGTTCTCTAGGTCGCTTACTTGTTTCTCTGAAAGCAATGGCATTCCTGTGTTTTCATTCTGATTTAATTAGAATGGCTTTTTTACAGTATGTGGTCTTTGTTCTTTCAGGTCTCTACTCCTCCACAGTTTTATTCAACCCTATTGTAGGTTCACTCTGAAACAGAAAAGGCAGTCGAAACAACTTCATCTGACAAGGAAATCCTATAAATACTGTAATTGCTGTGGAGTTTAATCTGGTTTCTTAACCTTTGATTCAGTTTGGATAGGTCTCAGGGCACAAAAGAAACAAATCGGCTATTCCAGCTAAGGCTTCGTTTGGCACAAATCTGGACAAGGCTTAATGATAAAAGAAATGTTAAGATGGAGAGACATTAGACGTTGTCCAAATTTCAGCTGGAAGAAAAAAAAAAGATTATAAAGGCAACTTCAGTCACATCCAATCTCTAAGTACATTTTGTAGAAATATCTCAAGCAACAATGTTCTCAGGGTTTTTCTACTGGAAATAATGTGAGAAAGAACATTCTCACATTACTTCCAGTCAAAATGCCATAAAAACACACAGTCAACAGCAAGGATTCTCATAGCATGTTAACAGGAAAGACCTCAAGAAAACATTTTCTCATGACATTTCCTCTGGAAGAGGGTGGAGCTGGAGAGCGCTGTCCTCCTCCACTCCCACCAGCATGGGAATGTCTCAGGGGTGAGCTCTCCATTGAGAGCTGCAGAGAAATGAGCACGGAGGACAGAAAGAGGCAGGAAATCTTACGGGGTTCCCTCAGTGATGAGAACAGTTTTAAGGGATGAAAGACTCCTTCATTCAAAAGAAAGCATTGCAAGGAAGGTCACAGATAATTCATAATTCAGAGTAACTCAAGGATAAAATGATTTATAAATCAGTACTTTCAGTATAATACTCCCCATTAAAACACATATTTGAGATGGAAAGAAAGAGGGAGGAGGGAAAGACACATGATTTGTATTATTTTAAAAAGATTTCATGTGCAGGCTCTTCCTCCTTTTTTTTTTCCTGAGGATTTTGTGTGTGCAGTCAACTCCCCTGCACAAAGCTGTACTGACAGTCTGAAGGAAATGAAGTCTCAGCTTTTCCAGAGAAGAGAAGAGAAGAGTGAATGTCCCTCTAAGGTATAGGCTGTTTCATAGGACACCCAAGCCAACTTGTCTGCTCTGCTTTGCTCTTCTTATATCACTCTGGGTAGAGGATTAAATCCTCATTTTCCCCTTGAGAAACCCCCGAGTTCCAGGGATGTTACGAAGTCAGTAATTCTCATTTCCCATGCCATTGAGAGGTATTTAGGTAAGCAGCACTGGCAAAAACAGTTCTGGTTCTGTTCTCCCATTCAACTACTCTACTCCCGTTGCCAGATGGAAGAAAAGATCTCGAGAAAGAACAAGACAGCTTGATCTTTTTGAATTCTTCAGTTCATCTTCTGAGATTTACCTGCTAGACACATAAGAACAAAAAATCAGAAAAAAAAAGCCTACTTCTCCTGTGGGGAAGTATGTGTGTGGGGATCCTATGCACATGAGAAGCAGCATAATATCATCAACTAAAAATCAGGCTACTCGCAAACATATGGCTCCTTCCCAGGATGAAATGCTGATAGTTCTATTTCTACCTATCTTGCCAAAAGGATATGCTTATTGTTAAACCTGGTGGACTGAAAAACATGCCAGATGAATGTAACCCTTTCTGAATCATTTGCACAAAGATCACATTTCTTACTCAGGTTAAGTGTAATTGTGGAATGGCTAAAACACCCCCTATGTAGAGTTTCTAATGCCACAATGTGTTTTCAGCTATCTCACCATCAATCAAATTGTTTTCACTTTATAGCTTCTCTCAGCTTCCAAAATCTGTGGCCTGATTGGCATGGCTATTCCTCCTGGGTCTAGAGCTCTATTCTCTCTCCTACAGCAAGACAATTTTGTTTTTGTTTTTGTTTCTGCTTTCATTCCTCCTATCCTGCAGATTTTTCCTATGTCTAGCACTAAACTGACTTTTTTATAGACCACACAAGAGAAATAAAAATGAGACACTGCCCTGTGAATTTTCTCTACAGTTATGTCTTACGTCATATTTCCAGAGTCAGTGCTCCAAAGATCCTTTTTTTAAACTCAGACTTTTCCATAGTTTCCATATTTTCCCTACATTTATCTTCCTCTTTCCTATTTCACTTTTCTTCACCTACCGACTCTCTCCTGTGTTTGCAGTCAGTAGAGGCATGTCTGTTGCCTGGAGATACCATGGAAGGTGCAAACGCTCAGCACTTAGCAAGTCCGAGCTCCCCTTGGGCAGGAACAGAACGGACTGAGCTGGGTGAAGAGCCAACCCCTGCGAGTGCCAGACCATTTAGGTAGTACCATGGGGGAAGGGGGGGCATCATACATTTATTCATTTACTTTGCTAAATAGTTTCTGCCTGTTTTAAGTCAATAGCAAAATACCTTTCTACCTCAAAATTTACCTAATACAGCAAGATTGTAGATACATCAGCTCCAATATCCTAAATCTGACATGAACCAGTGATACATTCCTCAGAAGAAAGTAAGGAATTCCCCTAGCTGACAGACACAGATGATCTGCTCTGAAAAAAGTCTTATCTTAATGCCTAACATTAAAGATCAGTTGAAATAAAAGCAGAAAGAACAACAACCATATGAACTATATGGACTACATTTTTGGATAAAAAGTTCTTTAAGAATCCGAGATGGAAAAAGAAAGTTTTATCCATGTTACACATATACTGTTACTTATATTTACTGATACTTACACTGATATAATAAAATATACTTATTATGAGTAAATCATTAGTATAATAGTGATCTAAAATATTGGTACATGATATATACCTATAGTATAGATTTTCAGAACTTGCATTAACTTGCAAGTGATTTGTTTGGGCTGCCAAGAAAAGACAATTCAATGTAGAATTTGGGATGTGTGTTTAACACGCTACATAGCAACTCCTTAAATCTTAAATGCCATTTAGTGGTGCCAATAACAAAAAGTTTCTCCATACCTGACCTTCACCCACAGTCATTACACTAGTAGCCACATCACTGTTAAAAATTACATCACTTTGTGTTAATATCTCAAATGTTCAACAAATTCAACTGTTAAAAATTATTGACCAGCCCAAGCTCTTTTACCAATATGAAAGATCAATTTTATAAATAATAGTATTTAACTTATTTGCTGTGTAAACAAAATTCATCTGAGAGTAGGTCATTATCATGCTAATAGTAAGTATAGGATGGGGCAGTCCCTGATCCCTCAAATTTACAGTCTAGACAGATAGTGACTGTCAAATGAAACTGCACTGTCCTAGTTTTTCAGCTGGAGAAAAAAGCACAGAGCTGAGGTGATTTATTAAATCTCATGGAGATTCAGAGAACTGGACTTTGTCCTGCAGACCAGGCCAAGAGCTTTCTTCCTTTCTGGTAAGCAGTTTCTTTCAGTGTGGGTGACCTAATAAAAAAAAAAAAGCATGTGGGAGTACAAACGCTTTTCAATTACCTGAAATATTCTTTATCTGAAAGTATCTGAAATCTCAACAAAACTTTGTAAGCAAAGAAAACAAAACTTTGCCTCAGTGGTCTCTGATGTAGGTGTTATGTTCATACTCATATGGTCAAGTATGAACAAACTAATAGGAACCCTCTTCCTTCAAAGAGAATAGGCTTTCCTTAGGTTTTTGAAATTGTCTTTTGAAGTCTGAGATTGTTTATTTGCTTGTTTATTTTAAGTAAATCTCCTTGCAATTCCATGCTGTTTTTTCTCTGCTACATGAAGTGACACATAAAAAAAAAAAAAAAAAGGAGGAAGAAGAAAGCTGTTCCTGACAATTGTCCATTCCTGGTGCAGTAGCAATCAGTGTGCCAATTATACATTGCTTGGGGCACAGTCCTTCAATGTATAATTAAAGCTCATTTTGTATTGAATAAAGTGCTGAAACACCAGTAGACAACAAAAGTAGATGTGTATACAGACACAGGTATATATCTCTTCCGGACTGTTTCAACACAAAATTCTCTTCATTTGCAGTATGGGAATAAACTCTATATTTTTTCCAGAATCCCATTTGACTTCAGAGGGGTGTGGGTACAGCGCTATCTGCAGAGAGCTTCAGGTATTGGGTCTTAAAGCAATCTGGAAGGCAACTGAGAACCCCCCATGTCATTTCAAAAGGCTAATGGTACTCATCCAGTTCATACAAATATCAATAAAAGGAAGTTATAACCAGTAACCATTAACCAAATGCTTCTTCAGTAATCCCTGACCCCAGTTTAAAACCCTAGTTGTGGCTTGATAGTGGTAATCTAAATATCTGGAAATCTCTAGAAGCTCCTGTTTGGCTTGATGGTGTAAGGACAGTTCGTGGTAGTTCATCCCCTGTTCTGTAATGTCAGTTTAGGTACAGCTCCACTTAATAGCTGGTAAATTTAAACCATTAAATGATAGAGACAAAAAAAAAGAACATTTGTGAGAGTAACATAATCATATTAATAAGAAATAGAGACATGAGGAAGCTGTTTGGAATTTAAACCAAAATTCTTGAATGCTATTTCTGCAGTATCTGATGAGCTCTGATTAATAGTATAAAATTATCAAATGGAAAAAATCCAGCTGGAAATGGTGACTGCAGACTCAGTGATGAATCTCTCAAGAATATGTTGGCTCCATCTTTCCAGGCATAGCAAAGTTAACTGTGCAGTCAGTGATCTATCTATTTGGGAATTCTTTACCCATTATTTAAAGACCTAGCTCATCTTGCCACACTATTTAATATTTGCATTGCTGCTCTTTGTGTCTTTCTTGTGCTGTCAGTGAAAGACTATTTTGTACAACATCTTATGTTCCTTTCCTGTTGGACTTGTTACTACAGTGAGGATAATTTTTTATACAATTTTTGACAAATCCAAATTTTCATTCACTGATTACCTCACTGACTTCACAGGGACAGTTCATGGGAACTGTTGCTCAGCAGTGTGAGGGAAGGGTCTGTATCCTGGCAGTACAGATAGCTTGTCAGGATGTGGCTGCTCTGACATGATTAATATAAGCTCATGTTGCTGAGCAACCTTAATGAAGCTGAGAATAATCAACCCACCGCTTGCAAAGATCTCTGGACTTGTACTTCCCCATGTGTTTTCTGTCATCCAAATCCTATGTAGTATAAAGGTACCTGAATTAGCCCAGGAATGTGACATAAAGGAGCCAACAGAGAAAGTTGGAGAAACTGATTAAAGGATTTAAGATTTCAAAGGCCATGATCCATCTGGATTGGTTGTTGAAGAGGGCGAGGGTGTCCAGAGATGGCAAAAGAAGGATCCCCGACCCTCCTGACCCTTTAGTGAAAAGAAGGGATGAGAAGGCAAATGTTGTGTTCATTTGTTTATTTTTCTTTGTGTGATTTAGACAAGGGGAAGGGAATACAGCTCTCTGGGTGGTCCAGCAGCTAGTTTCCTAAAGAAACTGGGAGAAGGTTCTCTTTTTGGATGTATTCATGAGTGTGAAAAGAAATGGATTAGAGAATAAAGTTTCTCTGTCTCAGTAAAACAAACATTTCCCTCTACCTTTCTACCTGGATGCTTCATGGTTATGCTAAAATATGTTCAGATAATTCAGGATTGGGCTTGCTGGAAAAAGCTCACCCTTCCATAACTGTCCATAACTAAATTAGAGTCAGCCATGACCGAAAGACAAGAAGGAGCTGTAATTGCTACCCTTTGATAGTTTTGTCCAGGTATGCTCATGGTGCAGTGACCCAATATCACCTCAATCCCGCTAAAAATATAGCTAATAAAAATTGCACGGGATTTCCCCTTTCTGGGACTTATTCATTACCCACAAAGTGACTTCATACCCAGTCTATGCCTGTGCCCCACTTACTAGAGGGGCAGTAGTGCTCCACAATCCCAGTATCCTGCCCAGTATCCTTTCCAGACTCCCCATTTTCAGCACGTTTCCCATTCCAGGGAAATAAGGATCTTCTTGCAATGCTGTCAGCAAACCCTCCCAGCACAAGCGCTGCCCACCAGGAGTGTGGCAGGCCTGTGGACAAGGTTGTGCAGAAGCACGGGAATGAACGTTAATCTCATGCAGGTGAAGCCAGTAGCGGTGCGCTGTACTGGAAACAGCAAGGACCGAATGGGGCTACTCATCCCTGTGATCATTTAGTAAGTACCCAGTAGGATATAAATGCTGCAGAGTCGGGCTCAGGTCTGGCAGGTTTTCAAGGACAAAGATATTCCCCATTAAACCTATGGGAAAATAGCCATGTGAATTAATGCTTTGATTCCCATGGGTTCTCATTGTTAATATTCAGGTTCTTTGAGGGGGGAATTCTTGGTTCAAATGTGAATGTGTGATAGATAAAACAGCAAGTTTTCTAAGGAAACTGAGTGTCGCCATGCCAGAAGACAGCCAAATATCTCCTCTGTGGACCCATGCATTCTACTTCTTCTTGGGTTTGGGCTTCTTATGCTAAATACCTGAAAAAGAAAATGTGCTGTGAAATTTAAGCTCTCAAAGATTTTGGTGTGAGAAGCACTAATATGCCCTAAATTCTCTTTATTATATATGTGGATATTATATATCCTTGTATTTAATATTCATATTGTGGCATAGGACTTTTTGTAGTGAAATGTGCTTGTTGAGATTTGAACCATGAATTTTGATGTCTCAGATCTTTTCTGGGGTCTCCTTCAAAAAGAATTTGGGATTATATAGATTTCAGGATACTCATCACGTGCTGTTATTGCAGTAAGCTGAGGCACATACATTCATCACTTACATAATCCCATGTAACTCCACTGACTTCTGTAAAATATCATCAATCTACAGGAGGAGCAATTTTGACCATCTGTGTTAAAAGGGCTGAAAAATGACAAGTAAATAATTTAGTGAAAAGCCATTGTGCTTGTGGTTGCATAAACAAGTGATGCCTATAAATCACCATATGCTATACAGTAAAAATCTTGAGCATATAGATCATTATGACACTCTGTAAAACAGCATAACCACTGTTGTTGTCTTGGTTGAGTCAATGTTGTGCTGTTCATTCCCTCCTGCTGCTGGATACAGTCTTTTCCCAGGAATATAAATATCACATGGTTACGTGTGGAGATTTTAAAATGCTAAAATTTGTGGGTGACTTGGTTTAACAGGAAAGAAACAAGATTTGGAAACTCATCCATAGACTTTAAAGGACTTTATCAGTGACTTAATCAGGCAAGTCCTTTCATTGGCAAATAAAGGTAAATATTTAGTCTTTCTTCCTCTTTTGTAGAACTGGGTAACAGAAACCAAGCATCTTGTTTAGGGTTAGGATTAGGGTTGGTAGATGGCAGGTCTGAGAAGGGAATGCAGCTATCATGGTTCCCAGTCACCTCAATCATCAATAGAAAGGACAATCTATTTCACACTGTGTTGTACAAAACTCAGAATATGTTTGTGTGTTCTATTTAATTGCAACTCAAATAAGTCTTGAACATTGGTCTTCACTTTCCTATTATTTTGGAAGTAAAAATAAATGCCTATTTGAGGCTGCTCTTTAAAAGTAACCTCAGACATAGTAACCATAGCTAATTGCAAAATGACTCTTTCATTTATTGACAGTTTACCTAGTTCAGAGAAGAATTACTAATATCACAGACCTTTTAACCAGAAACAAGCCTGCTCAAGGAGGATAGCTGTTTTCAAAGTGTCAGCTGGGAAAAATGCCCCAACCACTCTTATTTGATGAACAAGCATACTTTCTTGATTGTCTACACTCATACCCATCTGTCAGGATGGCATGATGCCCAGGCATAAGCTGGCCAAAACTTTTGCCTTGGGCATTGACACTGAGCAACAATAGGTTGAGATGGGCAGTATGTGTAACACTGCATATAAAATGTTTTCAAGTTCTCTTCTGTGCAAAGAGTGGCACAGAAGCTTGGAAGCAAACATCTCCTTGTATATCATCTGGCACTACTGAGTCCCCCAAAGTAAATATTACCTGAAATATCCATACTCTGAGATCACAGCTAGGTCTCAGACAGGTTGATACCAGGCTCAAAGGTATTACCTTGTTAATGAAGAATATTGTTGCTGCTGCACACTGTGTGACAAGATGGTCATACACATTACTTGTGAAGACGTATCCTAGCTACACAGCAGGGCAACCTACTTTAGAAGTATTGAGCCAGCTGGTGTCTCAGGCAAATGGGATTCATTTTCTAGAAAATGTTCAGTCACCTGGTTAGTCAGCAGCTGAGTGGATGTGAAAATATGGAGAGACAGTAACATGTGAAATTCTTAAAAATGGCACATTTGCATTAGAAATAATCAGGAGACAAAGGGAAAAGAGAGCTTGCACCCACTGTGTAGATTGTCTTTGTGGATAGCTTTGTTGGGTTTGGGTGAAAAACTCTAATACAAAAAGAAAGAACACATGCAGATATGATCCTAGAGTGTTTAACATTGCACTGCTAAGCCTTTTTTCTTGCAACAAACCCATGCAGCAGGACTATTAAATTTTAAAGCTAGTTTTATTTTAACAAAATCTAGAGCCAGATATTTTTTGAAAAAGAGAAGTTGACATACACGGGTAGGGCAGAGCGAGTCCTTTCCCGCAATCTTGCTCTCAGTCTAGTGACATTTAGTGGTTTTCTGAGATGCGTCTAAATCTGCAGAGACAGAGAGGAACCTTGGAAGTCTCCTCCTTTCCATGCTCTCCACCCTGAATGTCTGTGCTTTGTCCATCTCAGTAGTGTCTTCATCTCTTCTCAAACTGCTGGCTCTTTCCAAGCTCTCTCTAGCTTTATTCCTACCCTGGTCTTACTGTCTAGAAGTTTGTTCTAGATTGCATTAATAAGACCTAGCTTTAATAGTCTATGCACACTTTTAAAGAAAACATAATCTTTTCCTTCCTCCACTGGGTAGCAAATGATTCTCTTCAGCAGCCATAACAAGACAGTTTTCCTCTTTGCTACTCAGTCATAGCTTTAGAACAAATTAGAACATGTAATAAGTAATAAGCAAACAAAGAAAAGAGATTTAACTCTAACATATTTACTGAGATCTAAATAATTTAGCTAAGTTAGCAAGGCACATTTCTTTATTCCTGTACTTCCTACATCTGTACAGTACATATGAAGGTAAAGTCAGTCTATGACATATTTTCAGGAGAAGCAGAAGAAAAACTGCTGGAAACTTCCTAAGAAAGATTACCATGGTTCTAAGTCCAAATTTCTTGGCTATATTTCTCTAATAGATATACATATTTATTATCTCCAAGGTGTCTATGTACTCTCTCACAGCACACATATGGAAATATTATCCCAATTCTGAACTTTTTAACAAGTCTCCAGTTTGTTGGATGTTTGAGAAATTGATCTGGCAAACTTCTATGTGGAAAACAAAACAAAATTCTGAATGTAAGCAGTCATATAGAAAAAAAACACTCTTTTTAATTGAAATTTTAGTTTCAAACCTTTGATTCAAAGTTTAGAAGTTTGGAAGCCTCTTACCTAACCAAGCGTGTTTCTGCACTTCTGTTTCTTCTCTGGAAAACAGGGTCAATAGCACCAGTGTTTCCAGAAAAAAACATTTTTCTTAAGCGTAACTATCATGTTCAGTATGTTGAAGTTCCTTGTGAATAATGAAAACTTTTAAACTACTAAAGGTTCAGCTGTACGTTTTACTGTGTTTCTGTGAAGTATTTTTTTTCTGTGAACATCAGAAAACTCTACCAACCTACTGCTATACCTTATGGTATTGTTTGTCTTTCAGGCCAGGAGATGGCCTGACTGAATAAAGGAAAGCAGATTTTGGGGCTGACGTGAAGTTCTACTGAAATCAGTGAGGACTACGATGTGCAAGAACATTTGGTTGCTAGATTGCACTTCAATCTGTTTCATTTGAAGAAAAGTAAATATATGAGTATGTTTACCATGCCAGATTGGAAACAATTATTTCAGTTTAGCTATGCATCTCATGGGCTTTCTGGATCCTGATCTTTTACAGTGGACAGGGACAACAGAACATAGTAAATACTATTTTGAGAAGTTAATTAAGTTTTCTATTTAATTCTGTACACATTCTTATATTGCAAATCAGTTTCTATTGCGAGTACCCCTTGTACATGCTGCATTAAATAATGTAATAATATCTACCACATGCAATTCTTTCATCCCTTCCCCAGAAGGAGTAACACATCTATTATCTCTAATTTACACTGATAGATATAGTTTTATTTAGTTTATATATAAACATCTGTGTATGTCTGTATATGTGTAGCTATGTGTAAGCCTTGTTACTCTGGGCTATATGGAGAAGAAGAGTTCAAAGAAGTGAGCTTTGCAGTTGAAGGAAGCTGTGAAGTTAGCACTGATCCACAGTGCTGTGAGTTGTAGTTCTGTATGTTTCACAGTTTCAGATTGCCCCAAACCTTATGTATTTCTGTGGTTTCCATGGCAAAATTTTCTGGGGGAAAAAAAAAAGTCTGAGCAGCCTAGTACAAAAACCACAGAGCAGTAATTTGGCTCTACCTTGGTGTTTCTTATACAACGATCTTGCAAGAAATCTCTGCCAGGTTCTGTTACTCTTGAGGAGCAGAGCTGCCATTGCAGAACCATAGGCAACCTTTTACATGAGCAGAGCCCAAAATCCCCTGAATGGCTTGGCCTTGAACTTCAGCTGGTACAAAATAGGAACAATTGTACAGCACAGTGCCTTCTGCAGTGTGGGCTCTTCTGAGCCTGCAAAAACAACTCTGAATTTTTGAAGAGATGATTTATTATGAATAGACTTTTTGGAAACAATTTGTGCATAGGCAGGGTGCTCGACTTGTTGAGGATATCTGAAGCTGAGAGAAACAAGCTCATCTTTTTCTGGTGAAATTTTAATTTACAGCGACTTACTCGAGCTTAGAATTTATTTATGAATTTTAGCATAGTGTGAATTTGAACAGAGAAGCCAAGTTTATTCTGATTCCAAGAAAGTGCAGTTTCTTGGAAATTAGAAAATTTAGGCTTCTTCTATCAAAGCTGAAATATGCATTTTTGCATACATTTTACTTGTAAAATGTCTGTGCTTCCTGACTTTGACAGTTGGTTAATTCATCTTTTACCATTATGTTATGTAGATATAGATATGGATTATAGATAATTTATATCTAAAAACTTATAATGGGTCTCATATGCTTCTGTTAGGGAAAAGTATCCTTTACCTTGCTTCGGTCCCATGCATGATCATCACCTGAGAACTTGTTACAGAACTGAATAATGTGCTTTTGACTTTGTGCCTTTTTAGCATTCTTCCTCACTCATAGTTCTTTCTATTGCTGTTGTTGTTGCAGTTGTTGTTGTCCACCTTATTAACTTTCTGGCCAATTGGTAACACTTCCTGCTTATTATTCTTCACCTTCTTGAACTCTCCATTCAGATTTGCACACATGAACAGTGCGTAGAAAAAAAGAGCAGCATTTTGCACCCTTTATGCAGTGACCTCCTGCCTAACTGATTAAGTACGGCACAACACAATGGAGAATCAGACCCAGAAAATGCTATTAAGATGTAAGCAATATCTTCTTAAGCAATTTTTATTGGCCTCCCTTATGGCTAAATGAATTACATGGACACTCAAATTTGTCTGTATGAAGGTGTATAAAGAAGATACTTCCAGCAGACAGTAACTGTGGAGCACTGCTGGTTCCAGAATATTTGGATGAAATGGTGAGTTAGTACTGGCTGCTCAGTAGGAAGACAATATACTAATTTGATTGGAGGATGTATTTATTAATTTAGAAGTAAATCTTGTCCCATATCCATAGAAACAAAAAAAATTGTGTGGTCTTGTGAAATTAGACTATTGTCTATCTGGTCTCCCTGTAACAACAAGAACAACAAGAGCCCCAGATCAGAGACTATTCAGAACAGACATTTATGAACCAGGGTGAATTATTATATTTATCAACCCATACAATCCTTTCCTTTTTTTTTTTTTTTTTTTTAAGAAATGTGTGAAAAATAGATGCCAGCTCCTACTCTGAACGATGGATTGTGATCTCTGGCTCCTTAAGGCAGACCCTATGGCCCCAGGCTGCTGCACACCCCTCTCTGGGATGCTTCCTCCTGGCTCCTCGATCTAGCCCCAACTAAAGATTTGCCTCAAGTAGTCAGTGCCCAGGTGAGCTCTTCTAAGGCTCCAAGCTCTCCACATGTATTGTGTCTGAAAGGAGACGGCCCAGACTGCTTTTGGAGATTCTGAGTCAAAAATTCTGCCTCCTGTCACTTAGTTAAGATTTAGGAATAAGAAGCTGAAGTTTGAGTCCTGGACATGACCAAGATACTAATTATTATCATCCTGATTAACACAATTTAATTCTAAGGAAAAAAAAATTGTAGTCTACAATATGAAAAAGCCACAGAATGAGAGAATTAAAGGGGGAAAAAAAAAATTTGTAGCTGACAGCATTCTAAAAAAAATAATCCAACTGCCCTTTACCAAGACGTGTGTGTGTGTGTGTGTGTGTGTGTGTGTGTGCGTGCACACAAAGATGATACCATACCTCACACAGGACTGTCATTGTCTATTCATTCATTAGAGGTAATTATTTTTAATTTTTGTCCCTACTGACCTGTAGGCAGATGGTTAGCATGAATACCATTTTTATCTGGACACCAGATCTGGCCAGACCGCAATCTGTTGGGTTTGATCACTAAACTGACAGCTGCATTACAGACCTGCTCTTTTCTCTTTTTGTCTCTGGGGACTGCAGATTGGATGCACTGAATGTGAACTTCTGCAAAACATGGGGCTTTTTGTCATTTTCACTTTGCTTTCTTTTTATGACCATCCGGTAAATGTCAGGACAGTTAAAAGCTGATTGTATCAAACCATACCAAAAAGCAATCTTTGCTACAAAAATATTTTTCACTTACATAAAAAGGAAGAAAGTAAATGATGCTTTAAAGAACAAATATATATGTGTGTTCTAATACAAAAAGGTAATTTAATGTATTCTAAACTAAAATCAAAAAAAATATATGCACACACTATTCTTATTATTTAAAAACAGCACACTGTTATGGGACACATTTCTGAAAAGGACCAAAGGACACAGACATTTCTTTAATTGTAGTGTTTGCACATGGAAAACTTGTATGATCAGGAATAGCAAGCATTTCTGTATGACATAATTGCATAATCACACAAAAGTAGACAGAGATTTTTGTCTCAAACGTATGTCCTCGCTCTCACAAAGACTTAAGAATGTGCATAACTTTAAACATGTGAGCAATATCCTTATGTTAAACACATTGTATACCCTATGCTTATTACATTTTTTTAAGCATGTGTGCAAATCTCAATTGCATCAGAGTTCTTTTTAACTTCTTTTGCTAGTCCTTACTTTGGCAAAATTATTTAAAGCAAAATGGAAGTTCTGTCTGAGTAAAGACTGAAATATCCACCTCTTTATCTGCTCTCTACTCAGATGAAAAAAATAACAAAAATCTGTTTTAAATATACTAATTACTATGTACTATCTACTATGTACTATGCTATCTAAAACTGTCAGGTAACTAAAATAATTTGTGGCTTAATGTAAAAGGCACCTATCGATCACAGCTAGCAATTGTCCTCCATTTATAAGATGCCAGTGATATCAAATCCAGATTTGCTTTGCTGTGATTGTCTGATGAGAATCATAGAACAGGGTTGCGTGTAGACACGTCTCACAACTCAGTGAATTTTGCTTGTTACCAGCTGAGTGTGCCACAAGAGAATTCAGAGACAAGTTCTATAATCTTCTAGTACAATTTCCCATTTTAATTAAACTCCAACAACTTTATCTTTTATCAAACTATCCTTTACCTTACCTATTTTTAAAACTTACTTCTGGATCAAAATATTGTGTACATAAGGAGACATGAATTAAGTAAAATTACTTACAGTCAAATGCCATTGAGAAGAGTAACCTCCCAGACACTCTTTTCTTCCACACTGGAGAACATTTAGTTGTGAGCCCAGAAACCTAGTATGGTTCCTTTGGTTTGACCTAAGAAAGGAACCTGGATTCTCGTCTTGCTCAAGAAATTGTTTATGCATTGTTCATTTAAAAATTGCAGGTTAAAATATATAGTCAGCACAGGGAACAGAACTAAAGGACTACAAAGTCCTTTTTTTGTGTTGGAGGATCAGACTCACTTTCACCTACTGCTCCTCCTTGGTGCTTTCCTGGGCAATGGTGCAGCTTCAGTAGGAGGGGCAAGGAGGAAGCATGTCCAGTCTTCTGGAGCCCCATACATGGAGTTGTATGTTCAAACTCCTTCAGGCAGAAGAGACACTGAAACCACATCTTGCACTTCCCAGACAATCATTGTACTTCCTAGAGAAAAGATGATTTTTCCTCCTGTCAGCTGTCTGCTTCAGAGGGGAAATTAAGTTGGCACATGCCAAAGAATAAACTAGCTAACAACTAAACAAGTGTGTTCAAGTACCTACCTAGTTCTCCTGACTCTCTCTCCGTTTATCTGCATCAGTTCTATAAAAGTTAGGTGCCAGAATGACTTCCTTTATTTACGGAAAGAAATAGGCATTTTTTCAAGGTGATTTATATCCCTTAACTCTCCATTCTTTGCCTCTGCAAACCCAATGGTCGTGGTCCTACACCATATGAGAGAAATAAAGATTCAGTAATGAGATTTCTCCTCCTCACTAACAATCTAGCATAGATTACTGGGTTGCATTGCAAAAGCATGTATGAATGAAGATGGGCAAAAATAGAGGACACGAAGGAATTTAAAGCTTCATTAAGCATCATTGTGGTGATTACACAAGGGAATAGGTGTGATAATGATTAATCTTAATGATGGTAGAAATAGATCTGTATGAAAGGTTATTCATGGAACAGTAACGCAGCACGCACACGTTCACTGTTCTGGATGACTGAACGAGGCCTGCGCTTTTGAAGACTAACTTTCAAAGCCATTTTTAAAGTCAGCAGTCAGCTTCAGCAATGTATTTCAAGTTACTCATCAATGCTGGGATTATCTAAGATAGCCCTGTTATGATAGCCGTATATTTTGTGTTTTCAAGGGTGGGCTGGAACGCCAAGAGCTTGCGTTGAAGGATGTCAGAGGAGGTTGCTTGAGCTTTCCCGGCCAGGTGAAGCTGTCCTTTGGGAGAGCACAAGGTTATCAGAAGAAGCAAAGATATGTACAGTCCAAGACATTATACTCACTCATATTCTGCTTGCATGATTTAACATTAAGAGAAACAACAATCTTTTCTAATGTCTCAGCAAACCTTTCACACCTGCCAGCATTTAAAAACTCAGAAAAGGCGACCCTACTTCTCCAGCTGTGATTTCCTGTGCAAACAGAAACACGTACTGATTCATACCCAGATCTTGTTGGATTTGCTGTGCAAGCGCAGATGAACTCGACAGTGTGTGGACTGCATATTCAAATGCATCCTGGAGGCATCAGAGTCACTTTGTGTGTGGTGCAGGACTGTTCTTTGCTTGCACAGCAGCCTTATGCCCAGGATTCATCGATGTTCAGTAGCTAGGCAGAAAACATGTAAATGAAATAGTGTTGTCAAGCATGCAAATCATGTAGCAGATCACAAACCAGAAGCTTTCTGAATATTTCTGAAGACAAGATTTTTTCTTTTCTTCTTCTGCAGGGAGGAAATGTCAGTTTTTCAAAACAGGAAGTTTCACTGTGATTTAAGATCATGAATTCTTTAACTGTTTTTGATCAAATGTCTCTAACAAAATGAAATTCAGCTTAAGACACAACTCAGGCATGGAAGTTTTCAACCTGGGAAGCAAGATTTCCACAAAGTTTGAAATCATGTCAGCCAAGGAGAGAAAAGACAAAATTATATTCAGCCTTAGGTGGAACAGCAATGATTGTTCCTTGTGTCGTTATAATAAATCTTCAGAAACAGCGTATGAAACAGCCTTCACCTTTTCTCTGCTGTGCTACTTCGCTTGTTTGCCACTGGATGCCCCAAAGTCATACTTTCAAACACCAGAGCTTGAACTGTGACCAGTTTTCTTAGCAGCTCTTAAGTCCTCTGGCACTGATTATTGTCCCCCGCTGCCTATTGATCACTCGCAGAGTGCCCAGCATTGGCTTGCATTGCCCTCTGGAAGGTGACATAACGACCCCGCTCTGTAAACAGCTCTAATTAGTTGGCCTAGGCCATCTCTTGAGAAACGAAAATATTCATGGGACCCTTCCTCTAAGATTAATCCCAGCTGGCATCCTGGGACTCATGCCATTTGTACCACACACCTCTGCAGACTGACAAGCAGTCACTTCTAAGCGGGGATGTATACAAGTGACCTCATCTCCCGGGCTGGTTGCTCAGACCTCACATGCCAAAAGACCCAGTCACCGCTCCTCCTGACTTGACAGTCTTCAGCACAGCTCGCATTTTGCAACAGCTGTTAAAGTTCGACTCGCTGTCACATAAAAGGAAGCAGGCAGACAAGAAAGCGGGCAGCAAGCTGAAACGTGGGGGTGTTCAGGGAAAAGAGGGAGAAGAAAGAGGAAATTCATTAAATGAAAATCTGGCTGCCGCAAAATCTTTTAGTACATTAACCCAGCAGGGGGTCAGGATCTGTGGTGTAAGAGCCCAACTGTGTCCTCTGTTGCTTCATTACTATTTTATTGATTTCAGAGGGGAATATAAATCCAGGGCAGCCTGCCTGACTTAGCAAAACACAGCTCTGCCAAAGTTAATGTGTGAAAAGAAGGGAGATTTTAGAATCAAAACTGAAAGAAAATGACTATAATGTACTGTAGTTTGTCTGAAAGGCAGAAAAGGGTCATCTCCATTTTAGATTATGCTACATTTTCAGTTTCCAAAAAATTAAGGAAAGTGGGGAAGGTAGAATATAGACCTTCCTTTAAGCAGAAAAAGCAGCAGCTTGAAATACAAAGTGATTGCATAGTTCCCCTAAAAACAAAACAAAACAAAACCCCCACATTTGGCTACTTCTAAAGTCACCTAGCATAAGGAAAATTTATTCTAGGTACTAAAATCACTACTGTTAGAGATCCGGTGGAGAGGTCTACCGAATCCAAAGGTGGCGTTATAAACTGCAGCCCAGATCCTGCACGCTTTTAGAAAGCTGATTGCACAGCTCAGGGACCGCAGTTGAGAGAGGTTTTGTGCCAGTTTATCACCCTTCCGCCCTAGGACTGCTGTGTTCCCACATCTGACGGAGAATCGAATTCCTCTGCCGCTCTCCAATCAGCGCGCAATCCTTGTAGCTACTTAGCGTGGTAAAAGATACACATAAAAGACTTAACAACCAGACTGCTACAAGAAAGCCAAGGGGGTCTCGCATTTTGACACTGAATGCTGATAGTTCTGCGAACATGTGCATGAGTTTTCCCTGGAAAGGAAAGCAGAATTAGCAGAGTCCTTGTGGCTACTGAATTGGAGGTAACTACAGTATTTTCCATCCATCGTTAACCTCTTCAACCTGTGCCTTTGCTCCAGATGTTTCCTTTCCTTCCCAGAACTTCTCAATGAGGGAACAGAATTTGAGAAGCCCTGCATAAAAAGAAATTGGAGAAATCCAATATACAATTCACATTGTGTTATGGTGGGGCCAATGTGCAAATCTCTGCAAATACAAGTACATGAACTTTGTATGTATTTATTTAGAAATGGAGCACAGGAGCAGTGACAGCCGCAGCTGGTTATGCCAGTGCACCTTTTTCCATCAGGACTAAAACTGTTGTTTCAGAACCAACAAAACCCTTTAGCGGGCTTATATAGAATAAATAGGCTCCAACAGCTTCTTTCCGTGACTTCCAACAGGTATAAGACCTGAACATGCAGTAATCCTTTGCAAATATCTATTTTTTTTTAATTAAGGTAACTCCTGGCAGCCTCATAAGGCAACCTTATAATCACAAAGCTGTGTAAAAAAGCCATTTTGCTGTTTCTGTTTTGAATTTTCCATCTTTCATATCTCCTTGTTCTTATTCAGAAAACACAGGAGAGGTACCTATTCATCTTACCCAGATCATTCTTTGTTGTCAGTTCATTCTGATTTCCAGATCACACTGTTTTCTTATGTAGCTATCCTATTTGTGTCCTTTTAAAATACCTACACTTTCCATTGTTTTTAGTAAGAAAGATTTTTTTGGGGGGGGGGGGTTCTTGATCATTATTATTTATTTTGTTTAGACTCTTTTTTATTTATTATTATTATTATTATTATTATTTAGTAACATGGAGACAGAGGAGAAGGAGGGGAAGAGAAGAAAGCCTAGTTTTTGAATTCCTCCCTGGAGGACCCTTCCTTTCTCCATCGACTATGTGGGAAACCATACTGACATCTTATGAGACTTCTTCCCTACGGCTGTACATCAGCAGCGGTTTGCATTGATCTGTGTAAAATGATGCCCAAAAATCATAATGGGAAAAGAAAAAAATCAAAAAAGCCTTCTGAAAATACCAGGATGAATTGTCTAGGCCCTGCCAAGAGATTTATATCAATAAACTCCAAATAACAGTAAAGAAAAGGGTGTATGTAAATTCCTTATTGCATATTGAAAAATATCATTTTTAAAAGCAATTAAAAAAAAATGCAGACTCAATGCATCAACAAAAGATGATTTAATAAAAAGAAGTCTGTAAAAATTAGAGTGCCCAAGTAGAGTATTAAAATAAATGAGAATTACATAGCAGATAGGAAAATAATTTAGCAAATATTTTAGTTTCCAAAAAAATTCCACCTAAAGTTGAAAATAAAAATTAATATAGCTTTATAACTATTGTTCAGGTCCTCATTTATACATCATATAATATGGTAAGAGAGAGAAACACATTCCATTGATTTTATTCACGGAACATACCTAGTCATCTATTTATCCAGCTGTTGTCATATTGTTTCATAGTCCACTCTACATCCACACTGTATGAAAAACACATGTAGTGATGACTATAAAAAATGAAAGGGAAGGTGAAAGAGGATGGAGGAGAAAGTGGGAAGATATAAAAGCAGATACAAGAATTGTGGGCAAATTTGAAAGTAATACATGTAAACAAAACTTGAGCTTATAGCATGTGTTAAAATTATTTCATATGGATGAATTTGCATATCAGTACTTAAGGGCTAAGACTCTCCTTTTCTGGATAAGCATTCAGAATTATAGATGCAGGTGATGCATAGAAAGGTGTCTACAGAAATTGTGAAAGCCGCTCAAATACAAGAAAAGAAGTGATAGACTATCCTTTCACTAAATACTGCTTCTTTCAAACAAGCTAAAATGTCGTATTAAGATGTCCCCTGAATACATTTTTCCCATCTTTCCTTAAAACATATTCCTGTTCCTATCCCTCTTTTTCTTTTTTTCTCCTTAAATTTGGGACACAAAAATTGTCTAGCTTGAGATTTCATTGGTTTCAGGACATTCATATAAGCTGGGTTTTTCAAAGATGTTCACTGAAGAGCTAACTCTGCTGTTATTGAAATCACTAAGTGTTTTTGAAAATCCTATTCTAAAAATTAGGTTCAAAATCTTAGACTCTTTAATACATGTGTCTGAGTAAACACAAGGTCCCTGGAAGCCCAAAGGAATTTGTGCATTGGATTTTATTCATAAGAACATGAAGTGCCAGTTAGTTAAATGAGGAGGTGGAATTATATTTTCATTTTTTTTTAATTTGGTTATTTCCTAAATATGTATTTTAGCTGTTTAAAACATACAGAGTTATACTCATGAAGTTCTGCTCTTTTTCCTGTCCCCTTAAATATGTAAGAATATTTGTGTTTACTACTGCTGTTGATAATGAAAACTCTGTGAAATCCCTCAAAAGGGCCAGATGCAAGTATAAAAAAAATCTGTTTTCAAAGGCTGTATGTGCCCAGCAAGACCTATATCCTGGTAAATTACACGGAAAACCTCACACAATGGCGCTCTCCTGTGTAACTCGCACAACATTGCAATTCATCATCATGGACATTGGCCGTGCATTTGACACTTTCCAGAATGAGCTGTGATATCTGAGACCTAAAAGAAGCAGAGGCTGAATGTGGAGTTCAAGCAAACAAAACTGAGCCTTTTCCAAATTTGCACCAAGCTGTAAATGCAGAACAGGCTACAATCAAATATTAAAAGGCAGTGCAATGAGGTAAATGTGATCCCTGTAAGGAGAACATTCTTCTTCTTTTTTTTTTTTTTTTCCATAAGTTTCCTCTTTCTTTTCCATCGGGAATCATCTCCACTACTCAAGGACTAGAATGAAGCTTATAAACCTCTGGTGTTTAGTGACCATCTGCACCAGCAGTTCCATTATCTGAGGCTACAGATTGATTTTCCTTTTCCTTGCATGTTCACTTATTCTAATGCCCCAGAGTCCTGCAATGGAGTCGGCAGCATATAATGCAAAGACAGCTTTTAAGACATCAAAAGTGGAAAAAAAAAAGGAAGAAAGAAAGAAAGAAAGAAAGAAGAAAGCATCAGGAGTATCATTATATTCTGAATCTTTTGTAGTAGCTTTTTGTCTAATCCTGTTGTAACAGGAATCCACTGAAGGTGGCTCGGCCCCTCCTTTATGGAAGCTTAAGTGCAGAGCTCAGATGAGCTTTGCTTTTCTCAGAGGAAGACACATAGGTCTGCACTATGTAAGTAGTGGTTCTGTTACAGGCAGAGACCGGTATTATATACATCTATTGCAGACAGGCCTGGTAACTCAACAAGCGACAGGGGAAGTCAGTGCAGATTTGGAGCCTGGAAGTCAGTGGAAGGTTATCTAAAAGAGACCAGATCTCCACAAATATTTTTAGTTACTTGAATAGTACTTTCAAAGCTAGGTCAAGTAGTATTGCTGTTCCAAAGTCTTTGCTAGTGATTACTGTAACTCCTCTTAGGAAGTGTTTCTTTTCTCCCCGTTGATGTGTCAAAAGTCCACACAAATACCAGGGGAAATGAACTCATTAATTGACCATATCAGAAGAGAACTGAAACTGCTTAGGCACAAAGGCCAGGTCCTGAAAAGAGCTCAGCATGCAGCAGCTCCCGTTGTTCCCAATAAACTGATCTTAGTGGGACCTTCTGGATGCCAAAATTAAAAAAAAAAAAAAAAAAAAAAAAAGCAACTTATTTAGGTGCCTAAATGGGATCTAAATCCTGAAAATCTGTTGCTTTGTATCTAGTCAGTTTAATTATTTAGACATTTCCTCTTTTCCCCAAAAACAACTCCACAAAACAAAATCCTGAGAATAGAGACATCACTGACCTTTCAAAATCTTAGACATTGTTCCCCTTAAGAGTCTAGTAAGAAAGCAGATCTCCTTCCTGTCAGTCTTTGAGCAGGATGAGAGTGTACCTTGTACAAACTTCCAAATTGGAGACTCTGAAATTGCTTTTTACTCTCACCACTTCTGACACTACAAAGACATTTGTATATCTTTAATGACTACATATATAAAAATACACATGAAAACAAATACCATTATGGCCTTTATTATTACTACTAAAAGAGATATTATTATGCCACTGGTCATACTGTTTACCCAAAATGCACTCAAAATCCACTGTCTACTGCTCTATGACAGTGGAAATATTGGAATATTCTATATGGGAAATATGAATTACTTTACCTCCATATTATCTCTATGAGGTAGATATGTATTAATATTTCCACTTTAATGATGGGGATTGTAAGTATTAGGGGAAAAACAAGAAAAATAGCTCCTTTTAAACATTAGGAGTCTAAGTATGAATTATGCATTTTAATGTATGCCTGAGTCTGGACCTTGATCCACAAAATTAGGTAGGAACCCAAGTCATATTTAAATATTATTTTATGAATTTGCATATATACTTTAATAATGCACCCTGTGAGCCTGCCCAATCTGTACAGTACTAAGGCCTGAAGCAACCTTTATTTATCACTATTAAAGTTCTCTAGGTGATTCAAAATCTGTTCCCATGCTCATTCCCATAAATGTATCCATTTTAGTGCTGGGCAATAGAAGCCCTGAGTCTCAAAGACTTTGGGGTTCCAAGTTCCTCTTGAAATCCCAGCTGTTTATGTAAAAAGTATCTTTGAGGATCTTGCAGAGTGACTCATGCCTGTAACTGATTGAGCTTCATAGTTAGGCTTTCCTCTAGATTTCTGTTCACAGCATGACCTAGTGGTCCTCTCAGAAAATGGGAAATCTCCCAAGCTCAGTTCATTCCCCCACCTCAGAGGTCTGAACCTGCCTTCCCGGTCACCTTCCTGCTTCACAGTATTTGGGTACCAAGACAGATTGCTCCCTCTCCCTGAAGTTCGAGTTGTTCTTTACTGCATGTATTTGGGCCAGACAGAGTAAGAGTGATTATAGTGTTCAAAACAGCCCGCAAAGATAGTGGGAGGCAGTGCTTCTGGCCCAGCTAACGGCTAAGTCTCTAAATCAAGAGCAAAGCTGTAGCAAGTCAGGAATCAAACCTAGATCTACTGCTACCACCTTTGTCAGTGAACTGTTCTCTCTGAGTATGTTCTTTCTTACGACGTAACAACAAAGGAGGAATGTATTTAAACTGAACGGCAACACATTTTTGGTTTATAAAAGGGAATTATTTCATTTTTAGGAAATATGATTTACCTGTGGAACTCATTGCCACAAGATGTTAGGATCAAGAACATAATAGGATTTCTAAGATTAAACACCTGAATGGTTCTTCACAACATTACAGATGCATCAGACAAAATAAATAATACATGAGGGATGTAAAAGTGCAGGCTACAAGTTGTATGCTAACCACTAACTAATGAGAATTAGGGGAAAAAGAATCTTTCACTATGGGCAGGGTATTGCATAATTGACCATCATTGATTTCCTTGTGTCTTTCTCTGAAGCATTAAGCATTGGTCATTATCAGAGACAAGATGATGAGCTAAGTAGACCTCATTCAGTTTGATAATTACTTTGTACTTTGGAAGTAAAATACAGCAAGTAGAGTAAAATAGTTTTTTTAAATAGATGCTTCTATTATTAAAAAAAAAAAAAAGAAGAAGGGAAACAGTGGCCACACAATGCCTTCATCCATGAAATAAAACTTCATAGACTTATGAAATAAAGTATTTTGATTTTGCTATGAAATTTGTCTGACAGACAAAGGCAGGAAATAGTTTTCATTTATTGAACTTCTATTTTTTTTTCCTGTTTCTGAAATGGGAGAAAACGCAGAATTTTCAGACAATGACAAGGATATTCAACAATTTGCTTCAGAGCAGACATTTTAACCTAGATCCCCAATATCCTGTCTGAGTGCAGTAAATGCAATCTCTATTTCTTGTGTTAGAGCTCTTCTTCTTCCATAAATTTTTAAACACTGGCACATACCAGTGAAACATTTATGATAAATTTCAGAGAAAAGACATTAAAACCCCCTATGATTAAATAATAAAGGACTACAGTATCTTGTTTTGTACAAATATATTTACCACCAGTTAGCTACAGGCTATCAGTAAGTATTTATTATTTCTAATTTTAATTGGAAATTCCATGCTGGCTGTATTTTCCCCCCTTCATTTTTTTTGAAACTGGTACTGTTCTACAACAGAACATTTCTTGCTAAAACATTATATTCCTTTGGAAAATGCCTAACAAAAGGTAGCAGTACTGTGATGTGCTTATATATAGAATTCTGGCTATGACAGAGAAACAGGAATCTTTTCTTCCCTCTGTTCAAATCCTGAACTCATACATTCCTATATTTTAAAAACATGACAGGCAATCAAATAATTTTGTTGATTAGCATCTTCTAGTTACTACTGTAGAAACCAGAAAATTGCATCTGAATAAAACACATATTTTAGCAAGGTTTTCAACCTTTATTTGAAAAACTCCTGAAACACAGAATCCCCTACCAGTTAGTTCCAAAGGTTAACCATCCTGTCAAAAATGTGCCTTCTCTCTCAGTACATCATTAACAAAACAGTATTAACACACGCAGAAGAATGAAGATAGCCCATTATATGGCAAACCCAACATTCATTGAGTTAGAAAATAGTTTTTTTAGATGTGTAAAAAAAAAGAAACCTGAATCCCATCATCTTAAAAAGTAGAATACATGAGAAAAAGTGGTGTAGAAAGAATTATTTTTCTATGAATCTGTCTTTTACCCTAGAAAATGATTAATGAATTAATAGGAAGCAAATGGAACATGTGGTTAATGAGGTCTTGCTAGTAACACTCACTTGTCTGAACCACACATACCTATTGTCTATATTTTCAACACTTTTGACACTGATGAACAGCACATATGAACTGACATTAGAGAGAGCCTTACCCATATGAGGCATTTATAGATATTTATTAGTATTGGGAAAGTGTCATAAACATTTCAGATCAGATTATTCCAGCACATACAAAGTCCACATTAAATAGAGGGCACTTACACCAGTAAACCTGTAGGAAGGATTTGTCCTTTTGTCATTACAAAAAAAAGTGGATGGGAAAACAGAATTAATTATCCAATAGTTATAGCAAGAGTATTAATTAGATTGTTTGTCTCTTGTTCTCATTTACACCTAGTAATAAAAAAGGACATTGATATGAGCAAGATTTGGTATATTCACACTCAGGTCTCTCTTCCTTGCCAGACTGCAGTAAAGTTGCCATAGCGTAAATGTCAGTTGTGTGGTTTGATTTCATACCCTGTTGTCCACAGACGACCACATCAAAATAAATATGCAAACTGTGGAGAATGGCACTTTGCCTTTTGTGAATTCCACAAATGCTGCTTGGTTGGTTTTCTAATCCTGTGGCTGTATATTTTCTTGCAGATTGGGAGAGGAATGTTCCTGAGCCTCTCATGGCTTCATTTTACATCTAATGGGCTGGGTACACCTTGTCTCAATCACCCATTTAGATCATGGAGATCTTACAGTAAATTGACTCATCATTGGTTCTTCATCTCAGCGAGTCACAATGAATAATTTTCTTGTACACAGCATCCCTGGTTCTTCGTTGTGAACGTCTTTCCTACACCAGGTCTGATTTATAAGGTGGTATGTAAGCAGCTGTCTGTTTATAAATACATATATGGCATAAAATTGATCCAGAATAATTTCCTGTGTGCCTTGTGACTGTGGTCTTCAAACTGGTCTCTGTTGTTTTGGGGTTTTTACAGTACAAATAATCTGAGTTGTAATGAGGCTTAGGAGGGATGGTTGTGATGAATGGAAGCAAATACTGTATGGATGAGGTACGGTGGCTGCTCCTGATGCCCAGGGAAAGATTATTCTGTGTTGGGATGGCAGTAGCTGGAGTAGTTAGAGAATGGGAAGTGTCCTGGGTCACAGAATGTCCCCCTTGCTACGATTCACCAGGTAATTACAGGTTCAACATGACATGTGGATCATCACTATGTAAGGGCTTGTCTGTGTGGTAGTGGAGCAGAGGGAAAGACTGAAAGGAAGATAAAAGAGAAACAGTCTACGATATATCTTCTGCACTGTCTTCTGCTTATATATTTTTGAGGGGGACACAAGCTGAGCCAGGGCTTGCTCTGGTTGCCCTAGGGATGAAGGGGCTGTGCACTTAAGGTGCTGCAGCTGCACCATGTAACCTGGGAGCATGTCCACTGCAACCTCTGCCCTGACGGAGAAACCCCTGGGCTCTGCACCCTCAAATCCATAGTCAGGTTAACCCTAACCATAAAAGCACGTTATGGACTGAAAGAAAGTGCCTACAATTAGCTATTTAACTAGGGTGCTTTAAATTCTCCCTGTAGCTTGTTGTACAATGGCTTCCTTTCCACAAGCTATGTGCTTGCTTGGCTGATGGACCTAAAATATAGTTACCCTTACAATTCTCCAGGTGCAAAATAGAGATCTGGTTAAGGCAAGACTAAAAATTTGACTTTAAGACAGAATGTCTGTAAACCTAAAGAAAAGAAAAATCCTTTTTCCTTTTAAGACCATGTGTTTCTACAGCTTCTCTGAGCAACACACAGCTGTTTGGCTGCATTACCATTTCTCTTGATGAGCTTTCAATTGCCTGGAAGAGCTTGTGGGCCTAGCCCAAACTCTGCTGCTTACACTAGTGTTTACTGTATCCTTTCTAAACTCTTTTTATGAACTATTATACTGTGTATGCAATAATACTCTGTTTTGCTTGAAAGATTCCAGGAGCTTTCTTTTGCTTCCACATCCTCCTAATGTAAGGAATGTCTGCTGTAAAGGACAAAGCATAAAAACACAGCTTTTCCCCTTTAATCTCTAGGGGAAGATTAAATAAAATGTAGGAAGAGGCAGAGGAGCTAAAGAAATGAGAAAGGGAAAGATGGAAAGGAGAAAGGAAAATATACAAAATGTAAAGGAATAAATACAGAAACAAAAGAAGACAAAAGGAAATATATTGCAAAACATTAAATACAGGTGCTTGTCTGTTTGAATCTTAAAATTGCTCCACAGCCACATAATAGGATTAATAGGTTTCAAAGGACTAATAATCACTAGTATGACTGAATGCCTTTTAACCGGCTCTGCTTAGTCAACCTAGGAGGACTTTCTGCTCCCCTGACTGCCATACACACGATCCCTTTCTTTGTGAGCTCTAACCTTTCATGGGTCATTTTCCTTCGTGCCTTTCTCTTTGCTCTTCCTTCTCTGTAAGGCTCCTCTTTTCTCTCCATGCTCTGAAGTCTCTCTCCCTCACTTTCTGCTCCAATTCCCCCATCTCTCTGATGCAGAGACACAAACGTGCTGCCTGAACACTTTACTAGAGAACTGCTGAGAACTTCCCTAAGGAGATGGCAGTATACTCCAGTGCAAAGAATAAACTGTTGGTACCAAATCTAAATATTGCAATTTTCTCCACTGTAGCCCAGCTTTCTTCGGTGAGATGCTGGACTTCCATGCCACTGTTAGTCATTTGCCTTTGGCACAAATTTTAATTAGATGGATGATGCAGAGGGATTCAACTCAAATGCTGTTGCCTTGCAATCAAATACAAGCTCTCATTAAATTCTTCTTCCAACACTGGGTTTGGTGGCTTCCTTATCTCTAGTTACCAGGCATTTCTCATATTTGCTATGAAGTTCACCTACAACTGTTGGTAAGAAAACCTGAAGTCAAATTGCATACTTTATATACTGGAAATTGCATACTGAACTCAGTTCTATCTGTGGGAAAATGTACTGTTAAGCAAGTTTTGCTGATCGCACATAACTCTGTCATTTTCTTTCATTCGTTGGTTTTCAGAAAGCCTGAACAGCCATGACTGAATGTTTGAAGACCAGCCTGGATGGGTGTGAGAGTAACAGGCGCATGGGACAACCACTTCAGAACCAGAATTCAAAAGAGTGTGTATCTTAACAGTATCTTAACTTACAGGGCTTCAGAACTGAGCTGGACAGTTCTTCATGCAAGAAATGAGCTGTCACACACATAGAACTCTGGCTTAGGAAGTCCATGCACCTCCACTTCTGGAGCCTGGGAGCATATGCAGACAACAAATTACTCTGTGCTGCCCAGTTCTTACACTCTTCCTGCTATAGCGGGCAGAGAACTGAGCTAAATGGGCTGATGACCTGAACTATTAGAAACTTTCTTATATTTTTCTGAAGCTTTATGCTGCTGAGGACTCCTCTATGACCTGGGAATCTCTACCTGCCTTTCAATGAGTTTCCACTTCTCATTGACAAGGATGTTCAAAGAGGCTGGAAAGCATTTGAATCAGGTTCCTGCTGTTGATTCTCATGTGCATAGATCTTACACGTACTTTCTAAAAAATAACAAGCATGTTTGTTCATTGACTGAAATGCCATGAGACTGTCCTAGTAAACCTAGTAAATTGGTATATGTCTGGGCAGTTAAAAAAGTGGAGATAGATGTTTTGGGAATCATTCTTATTTACATTCTGGATCCTTTACACCAAATTAGTTTCTTGATATTAGATATAAGATACTAATATGGCCTACATATTAGTATCTTATGGTCTTGATGGCCTGACAGCTCTTCATTGTGTGCCTCCTTCCCTTACCTGTGTAAGTGCTTCCCTGTTTTAGACATGAAGAACTAGCAAATTCTTGAGGGGACTTAAACTAGAACAATTTCTCAGCTACTAGCTATCTCGTTTTCTGACTCAACTTTTGTGTAGCAGCTTTAATGAAAAAGGGAATTAGGTTGTCTGTGTTATTTTTAAGGACAGAGGTTTATTTATTACTCTGCCTAAGATATCACCTCTCTGTATTTCATTCTCATCCCAAGTCCAAACCCAAAAAGTACTTCTATCAAATTGCACAGATACCATTACAAAATCAAGCTTTAAAATATATATAAAAATGATAAACTCTATCCTAGAAGCAGTCAAAAGACTCCAAGATCACTCATAAAAAGAAGGCATTAAAGGCAGCACATCTGTACTATACACCAAGATTTTACCTGCTAGGTGACCTACCTCCACTAACTGTCAAAGAGAATTAGTCTCAAGGGAATGTTTTGCTTATAGATTTATAAATGTTGACAATAATCCTAAATGGATGTTCGGGGAATTGACAAATCTCAGCATTTTTCTTGATGTATGTGTGCCTGGGGGAACTTTGGAGGCCCCAGCATTCGTTAAAAAGAAACAAGGCATTGACAGCTGACAGAGAAAGACAGGTAGCATAGCTAAAAAAGTAGAAGCTATTTGTTGACACAATGTGGAGTAAAACCTAATAATCTAGTGTTTTCTTCCACTGCTGTTTCTAGGCTCACCCAAAGTGTACAGGCCATACAACATAGTGTACTTAGTGCAACAATAAAGCTGCTTACCCTATAAATGGCTTTATTGTAAATGTTTGAATGCTCAGGAGAATAGTGTAGGCCAAATGAAATCTGGAATTAGCGCTACAGTAAGGATGTGGGAAGGGGGGAGGGTATTTTTGTTTTGGTGTGCGTGTATGCGTGGAGGTCAGCCACACATGTTAAAACAGCTTCCTTTGAAAGAAAAATGGTTTTCAGTTTAGCTCTGCCTTATCTTAACATAATTGAAAGAAAGAGAAAGACGACAAAAGGAAGCTCAAAAGTTTGATTCTCACTTTATAGTTGATTGGGGGCTAAATACTTGCAAGGCAATTCCAACTAGATACCTTTACAGGACCACTGACAGGAATGCATGCAAGATTTAGCCAGGAGTCTGAAAAGGAGCTTTGAGCAATTCTCCTTAGTAGTGTATCAATTACAATTGACTTTCTACCTAGCAGCGTTCAATTTAAATAATATTTGATAATAAGTGAAAGCCATAAAAAAGTGACAATCTGAGCAGTCATTTATGGATTTCTTTTCATAGTTAAATGAAAAAATGGTTAGCAAATATATTAGCAGTTATTTCCATCCTATTAAGAAAACCTAATTCTGAATTACTTAAAAAAAAATGTATAGATTGATTGCTCTATCATCCAGACTAATATAAGTGTATTTGCAAGTCTGTTTTTAAAGACACATACATTTATGCATCACATAACAAGGACCAGTTATGGAAATGTCTTTGTATGACTCCCCTCCTATTGCCAGAGTACTCTTAAAAGCAAATTACACAGTATTTTGTCAAGACTAGTTTTAAACAATACTAACAACAAGTCCTCAACATTCCTGTGGACCACAAGAACACATTCATTTCCTCTGTTCTGCATTCCTCCATGTCCTGGGTAAAGTGATTATTAAGTAATAGTAGTTATAGTAGTAATATAGACCAGATCCCACTATGCAAAGCATTGTACATAGTGACTGGTCATGCTCTGAAGACCTCATGATCTCAACAAGCAAAACAAGAGACAACTGCATAGGTATTTGGAGAACGGAAGCTGAGAGACAGATACATTCAGTGATTCTGGCCAATATCATACAGAAAGTCTGTGTGAATCAGAAATAAACTCAGATCTCCTCTGAATAGTGTGGCACACTATCCTTGTTGCTGCTCCATTCTCGTTCATCCTTTTACTCCACCCTATGTTGTATTTCTGACAAATATTAACAGACCTTTTGCATCAGCTCCCCTACACCTGGGCTGACACTCTACCCAGGCTGACAAGGGGTTCTGCAACCGATTTTCAGTGGGGCGACAGCTTCACAGTTGATACGTAGCTGGAGGAAGCTACATATTGTCTTTTATCTTTTTCCGATAGTTTCTCCTCTGTCACATTCATTTTCATGCCCTTTTCCTGCTTTAATTTGGCAACACTGTCTCAATAACTGATACAATATTTCAGGAAAAGACTTACCAAAGCTGGATCTTTCTTCCTGAGGTAAGAACGTGTTTCCAAATGCAGCCCCAGGCTGCTGTCTTTTGAGGGTGTATTATAAACTTATGTTTAATTTCCTGTCTTCTACCAGCCTTAGTCCATCAGTATTGCCCTTACTTTCACAGACTTCCATATGCTATAGAATATCTGTATTTTGGATTGTTTTCCCCAAGAAGTAATAGCTTCTGTTTTACAAGCTGACACTCAACATGCTGCAATACATATTTGTAACCTTTTACTTCTTTCCATGTTATTTTTCTGTTTTGGCTGCTGTTTCACAAATGCTGTTTTTTCATTGTCATAAGTGAAGACTGTTTGTAAAGAATAATCAGAGATGGGCATATGAGTAAAATACCCAAAAGTAAGTGGGTGAAGTACTCTACTTCTGGTACCACTGAACTTAAATGTCACCCCTCCCTCTTAACTCTTTTCATAGCCTGACTTCACAGGGACAGCAGGAGGGTAGATGGATGGAGAGACACTGGCAGGGACCAGGATAAAATTTGGCTCAGCTACAAAACCAGTTTAATGGAACTTACTGAGTTCTCAGTCTGACGTGTCTTCATAAAACTTATGACTCTGGGAGGTAATTGCAATTTTAAGAAAAAATGTGTTGTAGAAAGGTTAATACATGTATATTTTGGAGAAGGATTCATAATGGGACTTTATACTCCATCTGTCATGTGAAGATGGTAGACTTTCATTGATTTGTGCTTTCTACTTACTGCATAATATACCTGACACATTTTATTCATGAACATTTGCTATGTCTCTTTTATAGGTAGGATTCATCTCACCCCCAAATTAGGCCTCTAACTGAATCTAGTCATGTAGGCCTACTTTATAATTACTAGAGGAAGAGAAAAGTTTCCATTTGATGGAGTCTTTAAAATTGGTGTGGTGAACTGTCTGGGGTGTATGTCAACTCCCACTGATTGTAGAGGTAGCCTGAACATCTCTTTTTCCATCAGCAACCTAACTTTAAACAGCTAAAGCCGTATGAGATGCCTCCTACCTTTAATATTTGGTCTTGTTCTTAAGGAAAACTTTTTTTTTTTTTTTTCCTGAACTCATTTCACTTTGATGCTATTTTTGTATGTCTCTGATAGTTAATAGTTACTTATGGTCAAACCCTGGAGCCCAATGTCAACTAATGAGAAAACAACTTCCTTTCTCCTATGAAGTTCATTTTAGATGCCATGTTGCTAAATGACATAAGAAATCATCTTCATTATGAGTGAAACTCATTACGAGAGGGCTAGCGCAAGGCACTCAGTATCATTTCAGGTTCACATGGGGCCAACATAGCAGGACTTCAGTTTGATGAACATCAGCCATGTCTGAATACCTGGATCACATTAAGGTAGTATGTGTGTATGTATGTCAGTTCTGTAGGAAGCAGTGAAAATACAGCAGCCCCCAAACCCCACGGATTGACATATTGGGTTCTTATAAGTTCTTTGCTGCTGCTTTCACTGCAGTAAGAACACAATGATTCAAACATGAAGTGTTTCTTGTACCATGTCCAAAAAAAAAGGTCTGCAGTGGCAAAAGTAATATTTCAGAGGACAGTAGCACTGTACAGAGGACACCTATGTGCAGCTGTTTGTTCCAGTATTTATCATTTCATCCTCTTAGTACTCATGATGTCTTAGCAATTCTTTCTGCTCCAGTATGTATGTTTTCTTCCCTCCCACACTATTTCTGAAGTCTCTCAAAATGTGAAAGAAAATAAGCAGCAACTGCGTCCACCCATGTTTCTGGAGGGCTGCTCTCTCTTTGTCTCCAGAGAGCCAGCAATGTCCTGAGGCCCCTTTAAGTAAGGAATGCATCTTAGGAGATTTTCTGTTGATTACGAAAGGTGAGTGATGGAGATGAGAGAACATTAGAAATGATTGCAGGAAACAGATATCATTATCTTTCCTGGTTTCTCACAACAACAACAGTTACCTGGGGCACACCAGACATTTTACTTCATGTAGCAGCTAATTAGTGGAGACCACTGGTACAAATTTTGGTGTTCTTGATACTGACAGCAGCTGCAGCTTATACAGAGATCAGCCCTGGCTTGTGTTCTTTCCACCCACCAGCTCTCTTCCAGACCTGGTGTGTAATTCAGGTTATATTACTTCAAAGAGTTTGACCTTCCTCTGTGTAACACACTGAAGCAAGGGCAATGGATTTGCATTGAGATGGAAGAGAAATCAGTTCAGAGATTTGAATGTTCAAAAGAAATATTTTTTCCTCCTTAGCAAATTGTTCCCTATCTCATGCTGAGGGGGGTTGCCTGGAAGCACAGCTGATTCAGTTCTTCTACATGCACAAAAGAAGGGTTTAGAAGATGCGCAAGAGATGTTTGTTTCACACATTCAGCAGAATTATTCTCAGGTGAGACACACATTGGACACCCATTGCTACCGAAATCTAAAAATAGCAATGTAAGTGCCTCAAATTTTAACTGATTTAAGCACTGCATTAGCAGAAACAGTCCTCATTTCTGCCCAGCCCCTGAAATCACGTGGTAAATAACCTGCATAGAAGTTTGAAGAAGCAACATGGGCTGCAGACAAAAAGTCAGTGGAGGCCTCACAAAAGCACCTTGTGGGAGTGCAATGGGGATAGATGCTGCAGCATATCTATAGAGGTCATTCTTAATAAAGGGCTATTTTACTTTTACTCTTCTTTACCAGCACATAAAAAAGTCACATGACTACATAAAACTTTCCAACATCTGAGCTACCGAGCTGCCCAAATCTGCAGCTTTCTTCCTAAGCACTCTGACAGAATGGTGAAACTTTCTTTAGGTGCAATTCTCTCTTACAGAAAGAAGAATATAGATGTGTGTCTAATGCAGAGGTTCTTAAACTGCTGCCCAGGGGCCAGTAATGATCCAGGATATCACTGCTAATCTGCAGACCCACATCACATACACGGTGTTTCAGCTGAATGCCAGAAGTGCAGTGATTTGTGAGCAATGCTGATGACTGACAGTGGTTCACAGCCCTAATAATTTGGGAATCACTGTTTGAGATCTGCCACTGATCAGCTGGGGGCAAGAGGCTTCACCTCTGTGTGCCTTTGTTTCCCTTCCCACACCATCTGTTTTGTTTAATTACAGCGAAAGCGCTTCAGTATAAACACCTTCCCTTCACAGGCATTTGTGAAATGCTTTTCACAATGCGTCTCTGAATTTGTTCAGGACATAGCTGCCAAACTAATGCTGGTCCCTACTATTAACAAAACACTGTTTTAACTAGTCAGCTATGATATCACCATTAATAATAATGTTGGAAAGCAGAATCCTGAGAAGAACAAAATAAGCAAAATTTAATATAAAAAATACTCTGTTCTTTGGGGTATTGCTCTTTCAATTAAATATAGAAAGAATCCTTGCATCCTTTCTCCAGATTGCTATGGATTATAGCAAACTCTGTGTGTAGGACACTCGAAAGTACTTTGATCTCAAAGGTTCATTTTTCATATACATTCATTTGCATGCAGGCTTGCAGCTTTGTTTTTCAGGCATTTTTCAAAATGATGTTTTTAGCATACTCTGCTCTAATCTACTTAGAGTTGGGGTGGGATGCAAGGGATAGCCAAAGGATAATATCAGGAAGAAATCAAAGGCAAAGGATGTCGCCTGGTTTTACTTGCAGAAATAAAGCAGTGTTTCGGCACAACCCTAATTACAGTTTTGTGGTGCTTTGTCGAGCCCTGCTGATAAGTTTCCCTGGTAAACAGCTCTTTATTGTTCTTTCACATTCAGTCACCATGGCAACCAGCATTTTAGGGTTTGATCCTGAGAGATACCAAGCACCTGCTTCTGTGGCAGTATCTATGGGAGAGGAGGATGTGTGACATTTTATAAGATCGGTCTTGTCAATGACAACAGATTTGCTAAAGAAAAAAGTCTTTTGATGTGCTTATTTGGAAGGAATTATGCAAAAAGCATGTTTAAACCTGGCCCCGGTTATACCTGACAAATATACACAGTACCTGACACTGCCCGCTCATGGGGGTAATGCAGGACAGGAAAGCCCTAGAGCCTGAAGATCTAATTCTAAAGGAAATGCAAGTCAGAAATGGAGCCACTGAGTGTCACTAACAAAATGTTGGGAAGATGAATTCCCCTTTCTTTCACTGCCAAATCCTTCAGTGTTTTTGTATTGTAAAAAAATATTGCTTGGGAGGTCAAACCCAGGCGATAAGCAGCTGAGCAAATTTTCTGTTTTAGCTTTTGAATAATCCCTGAGGGACTCTCTTTTGTCTTTCCTGCTTACGCTGACCTCAGACTGTTGGTCAGAGCCTAGAGGAATTATTCAATTTAGCATAGTGTAGCTTTTTTCCCTCTACAGCTCCATTTCCTCTGAATTTATCTCGGTGTCTCAGTAGGAAGATACCAGGTTTGTGTCAGCAGATAGCTTGAGCGTAAGCAGGTGTGAACATACCAATTGTTTCCTTATCTGATGCTGCCTGAACATGTTGGGCCTGAGCAGTGAATTACTTTTGTACCCTTGAGTAAATTGCCAGCTGTGTGCTCATGCTGCCTCCTCTGACAAACCCCTCTACCTGCACCGTCCACCTAGCTCACGTCTGCTGTTACAGGTAGCAGCGTTAACCAGGCTAACGTTGACAGCTTGAACATTTTGATTTTCTTCCCTTTGCTTCAAAACATTGGGCTGAATTTATTGAACATACCTGTAGACACCCATCTGAAGAGCACTGTCACCTCCCTTAATGTGATAGGAGCAAACCAGCAGTAAGAGTAGCTGAGTTCTCAAGTGAGGTAAATTACCTTCGGGAGGTTATTTATTTCTTGATATTGTTTATATAGAGAAGACATGTTACGTCTGTTTTTGCCAGCTAGGCATCTCAGTCTGCTGCCTAGCTAACTAGAATGAACCCAGCTCCTGGTGTCTATGCAAACGGCCCGCACAACATTGTAAATGTGGGCATTTTGCCTTCTTTCAGCCCTCAGACCCACAAGAAGTTATTTGGATCATGCTATATAGGAGGAGGAAGCTGATTATAAACATACTTCATGTTCATCTTTGCAAATATGTATGAAAGAAGAAATCAGGTCGTCAGATGACAGTTTTGGGACAGCTTATCTTTACTGTTGTATAAGCAGCTATATTATGATCAAGCTCAAGCTTTTTACTAGTTGGGCTTTAATTTAGCTATCTTGGGATAATAGAGGGATGATTGGGGGGGGAACTTCTTGTTTCTATAGCCCAGATATAACAGGAATTAGAAAGAAAATGAAGATTAGAAAATAGCAGCATTTCTGAAATGAAGCAAAACAGGCTAATTCCTTCTGGTCTGTGCCTACCAGCAATGAATGTTCAGCAAAGTATCACCCTTAAACATGAGCACTTGTAGATAAAAGAGTCACACAGCTGCCTACTAGTCTACAGGGCTGTAGAAGTTTACAACCAAACAATATCTCCTTATTTACAGTACTCATACAGGTAGTCTTAGAATAGGAAGCACATACAAGAGATTGACAATGAGTATCTGATGGCATGTCTATGATCCTCTAGGGTTACCATTATGGAGCCGTTAAGGTTTTCTGGTCTTCAGATTAGCTTTCACAGGAAATTCAGCTGGCAAGAAAGCTAAATGATTTGGAGTCAATCCTCTTTTCTTCCACCAACCTGACAGCGAAGTAGTATGTGTCACTGTGTTTGAAAAAGTGCAACCCTGGAAGAGATGAAATCAAGTGTTAAAGATGACAATGGAATTAGAGGCAGTTTAGGTCAAGAAGAGCAGGGTGATACTAAAAAGTCTGTGCTGTTTTGCTTGTCACTAGCTTCCAGGTGAGTTTCTGATTATCCGGTGCTTTCCTCTGTATTGACTTCATTACTGAATCAAGTATTTGTGTGTTGCACTGGGTCAGTTCAAAGGCTGGAAAAAACTATTCATATAATGCAGACAGAGCAAGATTACATACTACATTGTTATAATTAAATAAAAAATAAGATATAAATTAATATAACTTATCGCCCATTTTCAGATAAAGAAACCAGTCCCATTACAAAGGCACATCTTCGTCTTCCATTGAGCAGGATCACCTACATTATTAATACTCACAATAACGCATCTCTGGTGTGAAGAGTGCCACCAGAGATATTAATTCAGGTGCAGCAGTGCTCTAGGAACAGAGGGCAGAATTCATCCATCTATAGTCACCCCAGGCTCCCTCCATATCAATGAAGAGAAATTGGCACTTCTAGGGTGCAATCTATCTTTTCCTTAAGTAGACATCTAAAACAGGTCTGAGAAATGCCTAGAAGTGCCCATTTGGATAAGCAGAAATTGGTACTGTAGTTTCTAAAGTTAGATGAAATGATTTTCACCCTGAATAGTCAAGACTGTAGTCGAGATTGCCTACAATTTGGAAATCAAATCTTCTATCTGTTTTGAGTTTATGCAAAATCTAATAGATTTTAGCTCAAGACTTATCCTAGGACTGGTACTCCAGATCACCACAGCAAAACAACACCCAAAGTATAATGTTGTTACTTTTCCAGTAACTTCAAATGGAGTTTTCCCTAAAGGCAAAGTTATAGTGGGACAATTTGGTATATGGACATAGGCAGCTAGGATTACCCCTTCACTAACCCTCCTAAACTCCTTTCCAGCCACAACTGTTATTGTTTTTTCCCTTCATCACCACTGTTCATCTGCAGACACTCTTTCTAGGAGGATGCAGCAGTATTCAGCATATTTGCTTCTGTTTAAGGTATTACATTTGCTCTGTCCAGGACACAGGCACAGCTGAAAGAAACCTGCAGGATTAAACCCAGACGATGCAAAGACAAATGGCTGTAATACAATGAGTTTTAGAAGATCATTTGAATTTAAGAAGGTCAACCTAAAGGTTCTTAATAGTAAGCAGAGTTGCTGAAATTCTCATGAAGTTATTTCCTGCTGTTAGTCTTTTTTTTTGTGTGTGTGTGTGAACATTTTTCACTTCCAGCTGCCTGTAGTCTTAGACAATATAGAGTCATCATCACATCAGTGGTATATATGTATGCGTGTGTGTGCATATGTGTCTTTTTCTTTCTTTTCTCTAAATATGTTTATCTATATACCTAACTATAAGTTTACATCTATATGCCGTGTGTGTGTGTGTGTGTGTGTGTGTGTAGGAGCCAATTTGCTAGTAATAAAAAGTAAATGGTTAGCATTTGTACTAATATCCAGTAGTTAGCAGAGCTATAAAATGAATTTTTTGGCAACTTTCATGATCAAACTGTAGAAGTCGATTTAGCTCTAAAAAGTACCTCAGCTTTACTCTGTGTAAATTAATCACCAGCTGGATGTGTGAGATACTGAGTGACATCCCCCAGTTGAGGGATATTACCCAGAGCTTGGAGAGAAAAAGAAAGATGAAAAGGAAAGGAGACAGGGCTGTCATGCTGCTCAGTACACAGGGGAGAACCTCACACAGCAGGCTGCAATCTGAACTGTCCCATTTCATTATGCTCCTGAGGCAGGTTCCTGCAGTGCATTAAGGTTTTAAAATCATTTAGGAAATATGAAGATACATTGTTATTAAATCATTTCATTACACTTCAAAAACAATATTCTGACATCCATTTTTTTACATAATAAAGATTGTCTTTCACCAGTGGCAACTGGCAAGTGAATATAGACTGGGATTCTGGAATAATATGATTAATATGAAAATGGAAACAGACTATAAATAATACTCAGGATGATCTTTTGTTCAGCTACATGCAGGAATCAAGCAAAAGCTTGCTAAGACTCTCTTCTATCCTGTACTGAAAACAGGCGAAAGTATTTCCGTGGAGGATTTTGTCACATGTGTGATTAGCTCAAAGTTGTTCCTAAAGGATATTTATTAATAGTATATTTTCAATTGATCTGGTTAATTTATGTTGAATTAAAGTGAAAATCTTATAGACACATGTATTACATTCAAATTAATTGTATCAGATAAAATTTGTCTGATTAGGGTCATGTCAAACAATTCTTTGCAGAAAAGTGTATTTATGGCAAAATCAGTCTAAGAGACATGTCTGTTTACACAGCATTACAAAATCATATGAAAATTTTAATTTAAAATGCAAAGTTCTTTATGAAAATCTACCACTGGAAATTATTTTTTGATTTCAAACATAAAAATCTGAAAAATAAAAAGAAGTGTTTCATTATTTTGCCCTGAAATTGTGATAGCTATTAGAAAACAATTACTGAAGTAATTATGCCTAATAAGCAATTATTGTTAATATTTATTATTACTTTTATTTTACAGTTAAAGGCATATAATGTTGAAGTTAATTAGATATGATTCTCTGCAGTGCATATATTTTGCTCAAACTACATCTTGGAGATTTCTTTAGCACCTTATCATTGAGTGCACTTCATTTATTTACATTTCTTTTTGATGAGTTCAATATAAACTGAAAATATCTCTAGGTGTTAAGAATAAGTCAGGAGACTTAGGATATATTATTTAAAGATTGATGGAAACTGCAAAAATATCATTGGAATATCTTTCGTGTTCTCAGCAAGAACCATTGAAGAAATGTTCATGGAGAGATGAAACCCTTTGAAGACGTGTGTTTTGCTACCACCTCATGTTTTCAAGATGCTGTACAATATAAAAGATCTGCATTTAGACCACCTCATGATTATATATATTTTGAATTTCAAACAGCTGGAACTACGACAATGTTTTCCTCCTTCAAAAATGGTTTAGAAGCTGAGCCCATATGGGGGAACCATGCATTTGTGATGAATTCTTATAAATTGCACAGAACCATTTGTGTTTAGTCACAAAGAAACAGGCTTTCAGAAGTTTAATTTTATTAAGAGTACAGTAGCTATCTCTTTTTAGAAAAGTCGTGAAGATGAGATCATTTTCCCAAGCTCTTTGAGTACGCTGGATATTATTTCCAACGTTCAACCCGTTAAGGTTCTCCTTGCACCTGGGCTGAGGAATCTCTGAGGCATTCCATGATGCCATCTTCTGGAAGCTAAATTTTTTGCCAATTATGAATGTGTCAGCCCCATATGAGTCATGTGCGAGCAGGAGTCTTTTCAAGGCTGAAGCCTTCATATTGAAGGACTATCCTTCAGGGACAGTACAGAAAGCTTATTCCTTTGACTGGCTTCAACCAATCCTGAACCAAAAATTAAAAAAAAAAAAAACAACAAAAAAAACCCTTTTCTTCCTATTCATTTCTGTCCTTCAGATAAAAACAAAAGAAAGAGAGAAAGAAAGAGAGAAAGCGAGAAAGAGAGAGAGAAAGAAAGAGAAAGAAAGAGCTGGGAAAGGGAGAGGAAGATTGAAAAAGAAAAGAAGTTTGAAAGAAAATGAACAGAAGAAGAAAGAAACTTTGAAAAACTGAATTTTTAAAAGGTTTTGGCTTAATATTTTTCTTATAGAGAAGTGAGAAGTTTAGAAATGTTTAATTATTTCTACCGAGCAAAAAGTATTATAAAACTTACTATTTTTCAATTATTGCAGTAATTAGGGGATGACATTACTGGGGAAAAAAAAGGAAGACTTGGAACATATATAGATGTTATTGTATCAGTAAATCATTTCAGTTAAGACCCATGATTTCTGAATCAAACCAAGATGAATCAAAACAGTAATACTTTTCCAAGACTTGCATGGTTACAGCTATATTGCTATGGAAGCGCCTCCCATTGATGCTGATCTTTGTTCTTTCCATATGGGATATGCATGGTTTAACTACAATGTTATCACCACAGTTGGATTTGCTTTGGAGTTAAAGGGTTATATTCTGTATCAGTTTATTTAGTTCAGCTCAGATTTTTATGCAGACAAAGGTTAGGGTTGCATGGAGAAAAATAAAAACAAAAAAGTAACTATCCCCCCCCGCCAAAAAAAAAAAAAAAAGAAAAAAAAAGAATTGAGAGATTAACCTGGGAATTCAGGAAGAAAATTAAAAGCACCTTCATTTGATGGAGTTTTGTTTGTTTGTTTGTATGTTTGTTTTTGGCAGTTTGTAGGGATTCATGGATTTGGATACAGAAGTTTAAAAACTGATGTCAGGATAAATCTGACATTCCTGAATTCCTTTCAGAGACTAGTAAGCATCTGCATAAACCATTTTTTTCTAGATATGTTTTATTTGCTGATTATTGAGATAGTGACTTTACACTGTAGAAACTCTTCTCAAGTTGATAATTCTGGGATCTCCAGACTTGAGGAAGGTCTTGTGCTTCCCGGTTCTTTGACTCTGCCACTTCAGTGGCCTTTGATCTTTGCTATACTCACATTATTTCACATGGAAAGAAACTAAGATGTTAACTGTCCTTCAGTGAATGCTGATCTCTCTTGTTTGACCACAGAGGACTTAAATCAAGGTGAGGTGAATGCAGTCTGTAGTGTAGATAAAACAGAAGGAGGACATTTCCTTCATCTATTTTTCCTTTTTTTCTAGTTCCATTTAGTTTTAAAATACACTAGCAAATAACTACATTACAATTATATTACAGTCATTTGTCTGTGGCTATTCTGGGTGAAATAGATATTAAAATAAGTGATAGGTGTACTTTCTAAACTCCTTCAGATCAAAAGTTGTTGCTGAAAGACTGGAAGATCCAGTCCTGCCAGCAAGAATCATTAAAAAAATAAAAAAGTAAAGCTACTATCATGCACACAAAAAAAATCCTGCATCTAAAAAGCTGCTTTTTGACAAAAAGAAGAAATATAGTGTCTTCAATGCTTTTCTCAAAGGGATTTTAATGTTTTTTGCTTTGCTGATCAGGCAAATAGGGCAGAACGGTTTATGCTTTTTTTTTTAGACTCTGCCAGGGACTCTAGCTTAGCAAGTCAAATAACATCATACATCAAACAGAGTCATGATTTCACATTGCAGACTTCTGAGTCCTGGAGATTTGTTACCAATCGATACCTAAACAACTGACACAATACCCCAGAGGAAGGCTCGTTTTCACCTCTCCTGTCAGCCAAAAAATGATGGTGGCAAAGGCATTATTTGTTCCGGCACACAGGAACGGCAACATGGAAGATTCATGGTGTACTAAAACCCCCATATTCTTTGCTTTTACCTATACACGAGAGCACTCCAAAAGGAAGTCAGCCACATGACACTGTGTAATAGACTTTTCCTCTTTGCCTGATTGCATTACAAACACTGCACATATTGAAGCACTCTGGCAGTTTCCTAGTGCTCACAGTGAGGAACCTTAACCTTTTGACCTCAAACATCTTATTAAAGCCGATGCCGGACTGTGTCTCCGCAAGGGAAAAAAACAAGAAACTACTGGACTTATTCTCCTCTATAATTCATTCAAGTAAGCCCTTGCTGAGTGGAGGACCTTGGCTTTGATGTTAAAGTCTCCTAATTGGAAGGAAGTGAAGTGTTAGCCTGTCGGGCTATTAGTCTCTCATCAAATACTTTAAGAGGTATCAGAGCTCTGACGTTCTCACACTGGTGCAAAGAAAGCACAGGCTGGCCTGGTTTTTGTTAAAATGTTTAAACTTTGCATCTGTCTAACAACAACAACAAAAAATTTAATATACATGGAGTTGTTCCTTGATATTTCTTTCCTTTTATCTCTACCTTTTCCCTCTCAGAGCCTCCATCCTTCTATTGCCTACAGTGCATCTGCTCTTATTAGTAGGAATGTGGGGGATAACTGGAGTAAGTTAAAAAGTCTCAGGCTTCATATTATAGCCCCAATTCCAAACAAACTATTACATGCCTAGTCTGACCTAACTCTCAGGTTTTTTTGATAGTGGAATACCTACTTCTGTAGTATTTTCTTCTTCCCAGGAAAGTAACCTCTCAAAAGGGTGCCCATACAATAAGTTATTAAAACCCAAGCATTTCTTGGTGAAGGCTTAGTTCTAAAGCCTCGGTTAAGATCCAGACTTTGTTACATACTTAATTTACAGTATATACTTACATTACATTATCCTAAAGCTGAACATGTGCATAAATGCTCTCTTAATTGCTGGTGCTTTTCTGTATTACGGATTAGGCACCAAAACAGATGTGTGGGATGTTTCTTTCTTGAGCACGTCCAAATAGCCCGAGAGTGAGAGTTGAATGCAGTCAAAATCTCGCAGGGATGTGACCAAACTCCTTCCATGATCATGCAAAGCTGAATTTTGTGCAATTTCTATTCTTCAAGTTGTCAATAGCATTCAAAATGCCAGAGTGAAGAAAATTTGTGAAACACTATGAAATAACTACTTGAAAGGAAATTTCTGAATTGCTTGTACAACTCCTGTGGATTTGTGATGGTAACTATATAGTTACATGTGCTCTGTTTCCTGGCTTATAATATGAGCCTAAAGAGCTATATTTCTGGTGTATGTAATGTATGTATCTGGTGTATGTAATGTTTCTGTTCTAAAAGGTTTTCTCTTTGCCTAGTGATAGGCTTATGTGAACCAAAAACTTGTGGCATTTCATGCATATCTTCCATAATGTTGGACATTCCATTTATTTTACAAGATGATGTCCATATGAAAGCAAACCTAATGCATCTGTGCCCTGACAATCCATTTCTCTTTTCTGGATGAAGATGATCTTGTTCATGCACAATTATCTCTTTTTCATATAAGTGCTTGATTGCTAGTCAGACCTCTCACTTTAACATGTGTACATGTTGAGTTCTGCCTATTCCAACAACTCCTCTAAAATTAAATTTCCCGTCATTGTTTATTTTTAGTGATCTCATTAAAATATTTTCTTTTTGTAAATCATTCCCGTCTCTGAATGTTCAGTCAGTTCAGTGTTTATTATTAAATATAGTAGGGTTTCACACTTCATAATAATATTGATGACCTTTTTTTTTTTTAATTGAAAAAAAAATTCTCTTTTCTTTGATGTTAAGCAATCTGGCTGAATCTTTTCCTTTCAATTCAGCGAGCTTGCTTTCTAGTAGATGTACAAGCTCCAAAGATATCCATGGTATTTTATTTAATATGTGCGCTTCTGCAATAAAGATCATTTACATGGCTGAGGTCCTAAAATAAATCCTCTCAGCAATTTTCTTCCACCCCATCCAGTTCTCCAGTTCCACCTCATCCAGTTCTCATCCAGTTCAGTGTAAAATCTAATGACTGCACACTTTTTGCATTATTCTGAATGAAAATCAGTTAGATTACTGTTCCTGATTTTGTTCTTTCTTGACATCAAATATTGATATGGTTTAGACTTTTCACAGGATAGGAGCATGGTAACCAAAATACCGTTTTATTCATAAAGCTGCTCTTTCAAACACATTCAGTTTGTGTTTGAGTAAGCAACAGGAGGCATTTTTACAAGTCACTGCCAGCAGTATTTCAAAAATGGGGACTATGTACCAGGTACATTCCTGCTGTGAGCTGTCCTCAAATACCATTCATATATCCCTGTATAGGAATTATGCCTCCCAAGTTCGTGTCATTAGCAAATATTACTAGGGTAACAACGGCCACCACAAAAAGTATTAAATTAAATAACACTTCAGAGTGATCCACAAAGAACTTCACAAATAATCTTCCTGTGATAATCATTTCCCTTTCAGCACAACTTTGTTGTGATCTCTTTGTCTAATTCCTTGTATACTTTACATGTACTTTAAGTGCCACCTTCTACAGCCGCCGCATAATTACCACACTTTTCAATACAGAATGCCTCAGTGAAGTGCAGACAACTTAAACCTACAAATTTCTTCTACCTGAAAAAATACTCTTATCAGAGAAACAAAATAGATTAGTGATGTGGCTATGGAAATCCTAGGTAATATTTTATTCCATTTTACATTTGCATCCACTTATTTTTCTGTCTTTCAAACTTTACTCTTGGGCCTAAAACCTTATTTATTGCACACTGGTATAATTTTGTAATACATCTGAGGAGTGATATTAATAAAAAAATGCTAAACAAAGAAATAGGCAATAATTTCTTTACTCTGTCCTGAACCATCCGTTATGGCATTCCAGCTTGGGTTTCTTTGCCTTTGATTTTCCCCAGCTTGCCACACTACCAAGTATCCACCACAATTGCATATATCATTTCTAGAAACTATGGCTTTATAATCCCTGGAGTATATAGCTCTTAGCGCAAGCTACTTTATCTGGATAAGTGCTGACTTAGACCAGCTGAGAACCTCTCCCTTGTGCTCAGATTTACTGCCCATCTGGAAGACACTGAAGCTAGAGCTTATGTAGGACCAAATCTTAACTTAAGCCACATTAAAGAAGAAATCAGAACCAGCACATATAGAATTTCTTTCAAGCTATCTTTACTATTAAACTGCAAACAGCTCTGATTTCTAACATGAAGATAAATCTCAAATATATCTGTGAAGCCAACTATGAGAAGGTAGGTGAACAGGTTGAGTATTACAATAGTGGGGGCATGTGTCCCCTGCACCCAGAAAGTATGAGCGCTGTGGCATGGTTATGCATGGTTAGCATACCCATGCCAGCTTAATCTCAGTTATTTGAATAATGATGACATCAAGAACATGAGAGCCTGAACTTGGCGTGATTTCAGCGTGAGCTCTGCAGTCTTACAGAGCACAGCACAACCATGTGCTGGAGGCAATGCGCTCAAGCCCGTACCTCTGCGATTTTGTTGCTGCGTTACTGTCACCGAGGATGACAGCCAGCTGGAATCCCACCTCCAACTGCAGCGCAGCTACATCTGGCACATGTACAGCCTGGCTAGTGTTAAGGGCTGCAAGAAGAATGAGAGCACCCAGGGAGGACTGACTCCTCCAAAAAGCTGCCTACTACGCTCAAGCTGCGTCCTTCCTGAGAAGAAAGAACCAGTACAAAGCTTTCCACCTTGGCTTCACTTGTGTTTATTTTTGTGGGAAAATAGTAAACATAGCTTGTCAAATTGCCAAATCTTCATCCAGAATAAAGAGCCACACAGCTTTTGAAATAAAAGGTTACCAGAAAGCAATAAGGAGAAAAGAAAAAAACAATTTTGTCTGAAATTTCCCAGAAAGGGCCAGCCTGAGGAGGAAGCCCAGTATGAAACAAGAAACAAAGGATTAGTCTGGAAAGTATGTAAGCTTCTGATAATAGTCTCTTGCAGTGCGAAAAGCTGGACAAATGTAATAAAGACAGTGTGATCAGTTCTGCCCATAATTTATTAATAATAAAAAGAAAAAACAGGACTTTGAATTGAGTTAGCTGTTCAACATATCAAACATGCATTCCAAAATGATAATTATGCAATCCTCCTACAAAGGGTTTTTGGCTACTACCAGATTCTGCCTTTCTTTAAACCTGTCTTATCCTGCTGTTACTACTGCAGTCATGCTACCAATGTTTGAGTGCAGAACATGGCCAATATTTGTTTAATTCTTGATGCTTTGACAGCACATGAAAAGATGATAGTCTGCTACTCTGAAAATCTTTTTCCCTGAAGGTCACTGGTCCTTGACTGTATCATTTAGATTCATAAAGTCATCTGATCAAGAAACCTCTATGTTATTTCTACTTCTGTTCTTTACTCCCCTACACTTATCTTCAAATTAAATATTATAAAGGACATTTGTATATTGACTTGCTATTTACCCTGGTAAATAGAATTCATGCCATTAAATAGAATCAGTTGCTCTGGATCCAGAGTAAAGGATTCCAGTGGAACTTCCCATCACACCATCCATGTACTTGAAGGCAGAAAATTGCTGCTGTGAGATGTCTTTTTCTACATGTACTCTTCAAGGAAAGGCATGATGGACTTTCCAAGTAATAATGTTATGTTTAGCTAATGAATAAAGCTTGCTCTAGATAGGCTTGCACAACTGTAATATCAGCTTCTCTGTATTTTATACACGAGGCTAATTGACCATTCATTCAATGGATCACCAGAAAATGCTTGACCATAATAACAATAAAAATAAAGTAGATACAAAAGAATTCTAAATGCTGTAGTCTAACAAATACATTATTTCATCAGAAGGGTAATTTTGGATCTCAGTTAGTACACAGCATGCCTATCTGAATGCTTCCTTAGCATTAATTTGGCAGTGCTTCACATTTAAAAGTGCCGTGCAGACATTAACTAATCAATCAGGTTTCTCATTATAATACTTTATCCTACTCAGTGGTGTCAGGTTTGCCATATTATAAACTACTATAAACGACAGTCAGAAGATGGAGAGTGCCCTTTTTGATGCTTAATGCAGTTTGCTGTGCTTCATTTATGACTGGACTGAATGTTCTTGCAGCTATAGTTACATTTCTACCATCATGTTTACAGAAACACTGTACTTCTGCCATGAGTATAGTTTTGTAACAGCATTCTGTGGTACTGCAATGAATGCAAAAGTAAAGACTGATTCCTGTGTACAGTAAGCCATTAGGAAATGACCATTTGCAACACAGATGTTTACCTTTGCTGTATTTTCCATGCTTAAAATAGGAAAACCTGCAAACTGCTCTGCCAGTTTAACTCCTGAGGGAGTAAATGCCTGCTGTTGAACAGGACACAGGCGACACTTTTGCATTCCGCTCCAAGGGCTGGAATATGACTTCCCTGATTCTGTTCACACAGAAGTTGGTGACAGGCACAGATATCCATCCAAAGTCAGCATTTGGCCTTGTGTATTTTTTCTTAGTGGTTCAGAAACAAAAGGTCAAATTTTAACCTCAGATGTACACTTTATCTCTTCAATTAGTGTAAATTCATATAATTCTACTCATTTTCATGGAATTATGATGATTTACTCACACTGAGAATCTTACCTTGGGGTTGCAGTAAGAGCAGTGGGAATGCCTGTGTTCATGGACAGATTTTAATGACTGTTTCATAAGTGCTGCCAGAGAGATAGTTTTTGTTTAAGTCATCTGAGGGATGAGCAAGCCAAAATGCTTTCCTTCCAGCTTAGTTTAGGAAGTGAAACCACAGCATTAATCAGCTATTGGATACTTTAAACTACTTTACTACTTTAAACCTCCAAGGTTCAAAGGCAGTGAAAGTCCTTAGCGATGGGCTTTGATTTCAGTTGCCCTTCTAAATCTGCCAGACTCCATACGTAGGCTACATGCTGGCTGTAGGACGTGACAGTGACCCCGACAGAAGGACACGCACATAAAATCAAGCAGGAAATGTAAAGTGCTTACAAGAGTTCTCTCCCCATTACAATTAATCACTTTTATAATTTTCATGTTTCAGGTTTCATTTCTTTTAAATGCAATAGCATGGAGACATCCTATCTGTGTGGCTCATAGAGATTAAAATGTATGGAATCCCTTAAGTCAGGTGTAAGAGGTGTGGTTTCCCTTGAAAGACTGCGTGAGCCTTCCCTGGGAAAGCCAAGGCGAAAGAGAAAGCTGCTAGCACACTGACATAAACTCTGCCAAAACAGCCCTGAAAAAAGCAAGAAGAAACCAGACAGAACAATGAAAGAGAACTGAAAAAAGCACTAACATGACTTTCATTCACTAGCCTTTCCCCTCTGCCTTCAAGAACATTACTGTAAACGACTTGAGCCTGGGAATAAATCAGTTTAGCTATGGACCGCATCTGTTCTTGAGACTGGTTATTTAACCTTGCCTTAGTAACACATCATATTTGCTGTAATCTTCCTGTATTCTGTTATTCATTTACTTATTTGTTAATAAGGTGTAAAGCTGCAGATGCTATGAATGCAACTAGCTTACAAAGTTTTCTAGTAAGTGTCATTTACTGTGCTGCTCCTTTCAACAATTCTAAGCATGGTATAAAGAACTGCAAATAATTTTGTGGCTATAACATACCTTAGGTAGCTAGCTTACCAGATATGTAGATCTGAAATTTCGTTATGGTCCAGATCCCTAGCTGGTTTGAATGGGTATAGTATTAGAACAATTCTGACTTAAATCCTTAGAAGAATCTGTCTCCAGGCATGTGGATTATTGCCATAGTACAACTTCTGTCAGCACAGGCAACAGTTATTGTCCAGTGATCTAAAAATGAAGAGAGTGGATTGTTAAAGTATTTTAAAAATAGTTTTCGCAAAATTGCCTCCGTAATGGAAAGTTTGGTGGCCATTCCAAGAGCTGTTGTAAAAGTGCATTTCAAAAACAATGAAAACAATAAAAAGCTCATGGCCAACGTTTTGGGGGAAGTGTATTTTTATAAATTTAAAACCTATTTTCTTTATAGAGTAATGTAATGATAACATAGCATACCTTTATGAGAGTATCTATAGCATTGTTATACAATCTTCTTGAAGGTAAAGAAAAATTTCAATATTGACTTTGGGTTTTTTTTTTTCTTTCTTTCTTTTTCCATATGCAGATTCTGGGTAGAAAGTATGGTGTGAAGACAGAAGTGCCTTGTGTTGAACCTGATTGGAGTTGTTCCCAGACAGTGCTGCACTTTGGCAATCTGACTGGATTTGGGCTGTAATACTTGCTCAGTGGTTCTCCACCTACCTGTTCCATGGTATACAAGCAATTCAATGAAGCTATACTCAGAAGGTACCCAGACCATGACTGTTTTGTCCTCTACTGAGAAGTCAAGCTCAAAAGGACCAAACACCTACTTCACTTGGCAGAAAAGAAATACTGGTATTAAAAGAAAGGGCAATAATTTAACACCAGTACATGACCCTGTGTTACCCATCAGACAGGTAAAAAGCAGGAGTAAATGCAATTAAAGTCAGTGGATTTACACTAATAAGTAACACATTTAGGATGAAAATCAAGTCCTGATTGCAGGTATATCTGGAAAGACAGATATATATTGTATATGTTTTTACTAGTATAATTCTGCTGCTTTCTCTTTTGCTTCTCTGTCAAGTATAACCTTGGCATCTGGCTCCAGTTTTACAACAGGCAATCCACTGTTTCCCCCCCCTAGTTTGTATGTCACTAACTATGTGACCTCATTTCAGTGAGGTGAAAGAAATGCAGACTGGTTCATAGGCTATAGCAGAATTGGTATTTCTCATCCATAGGGTCTCTTGTAATTTAACGTATAAACATCAAGATAGTTTCCCATGGGGGGGCGGGGAAGAAGCCATGTCAAGTGCTTACTGTGTCTGAGGGAAACACATGTGGCGAGGCCGTACAGTGCATTAGCTCACCAAGGTGATGAAGTGAAGTTTGAAAAGACATAGGAGTGCCATGAGGGACGGCCCCAAAGGAGAGCTACCGACTAGGTACAGCTTTTTCTTTCAACACAGTGAAAAGCTTCTGTTATTCTTGCTAACCTGTTGCTACCCCTGAGGGAGAAGGTTTATAAATATCTAGAGAAAAAAGAGGTGGATCCTCTACTTTAACATTTTTCAGTATTAGTAACACTATGCAAATGTGCTCAAGCTCTCCAGCCGCTGCGGGTTTGCCTGCTGGAAATGTGTCACGGCCACAGCCCCGGCGCTTCACGGGAAGCAAATCAAACCCTTGCTTCTGCCCAGCTTACGCAAATACTAAACGTTAGTCATATGAATAGTCTCATCGTCTTCAGAAGGAAACCTTCCACCCTCCTCCTTTCCCTGGTTTCATTTTCTGCCTTATTTTCTTTAAGTAAAAGGAATAATGATACTTATCCCCATTGTGAAATGTTTCGAGGTTGACAAAAAGAATAAAAGCTGCACAATGTCATTCACACTTACTATTTAAAGGGCAAAATATAGCTATATTAAGCATTTCTTTAAGTTTGCCAGAATCAAGGACCGACTCACACTCCCCCAGCAACAGCTGATGTGAGAAGGAGAGGAACTGGGTTAATGCTTTCAGTCCTTTCTTCATTAGTCCGTGACTCCATGGAAATAGTTTAGCCTAATATTTGGTCCCATTAGGCTTCATACTATTTTCTATATTATTTAATTCAGTGAAGAAATGTTTTGTGTGTATCATATACAAACGTTTCTGTCTACAGAGCAGACTGCATCACATATCCAGTGATCTGAACTTAAGGGGATACTATAGCATGCTGCACTTTTAAATAATTTACATTTTTAAGCATTTGTTGCTGACACACAAAATAGGCACAGAAAAACACTAAAGAACTTTTTTTCCCCTGTTACAGTATAATCTGAAATAGTGATTAATTTGCTAAGAAATAGTCTGTTATCGCTTTAAAAAGGCTATTCTACTGCTTTAGAAATTCACACTGAATGCAGTTTTGGTTCTCTGAGATGAATGCCAAAACCCATACTGATTTCACAAGTAAAGGATTTTGTTATAGTTTTATATAAGTAATTGCATATTAACATACACAGTAAAAATGTATTAGATGTTCTATATGGAACTCAAGTAAACCAGTTTTGCACAAACTTCAGAGCTACTTTTCAGCAAATACTGCATAAACACTTCTGCTATGCCTGTATTTTCCTGTATCATTTACTTTGAATTTTTCAATAACTTTCAAAGAGTAAACTTTGCAGGATCACAGGTTATGTTCCTACCTTGCCTAGGTAGTACAAATGTAATTTTACAGCAAACAGTTAAGATCCAAACAGTGCACTGACTTCTCATGGGGGAAAATGCTAAAAAGAATTTACAAAACAAAATATAAGAAGTAGTGAGGCTGATATAAATAGCAATCGCTAATTTAATAGAAGCACTTTCAGTATCGTATTTGTATACTGCTTTCCTAGAATAGGATTCCTGGTATTTTGTCCTTTAAAATATCAGAGTTTTCTTATGAATAATGTTGCCATATATAACACTGAACTTACAAAAGGAGGTAGTACAAATACTGCCTCCTGGGCAGGTCCATACATCATGTTCTGCAGTTTTGCCCTTACTCTGCAATCAAGTCCTTAGCAAGGACTTGGTCCTTTATAATTTACTTAATGTCTCTACTCTCAAAAGGTCCGTAACGGTGACTGTTAAGGAACACCCTCAAGTGGAAATGGAATCCTATCAATTTCCCAGAAGAAAATTAATTTGTGGCACGTGCCAAAGAAAATATCCCCATAGAGATGGAAAATGTGTTTGCTCTTGTAAAGACCTTTATGAGATGTGCTACTTCAAGTTCCTGAGGCCAGAAGCAGTTGTCGTGAGAAAATTTGACACTCACTTTGAACACAAAAATCTACAGAAACACATTTACATAGACTCACCCAGACAGTGTCAGGAAGTATTAGATTCACAGGTAAGAATGAATCTGTAAAAGGGGTGGAACATTTTCACTGTGGAAAAACACAGTTCCAACTCAATGGCCATTTATATCACAGTGTTATGTGCAATTGCTGTTTTCAGTTCAGACATGTAGGTAGAAAAGACACTGGTTAAGTGGAAAAGCTGGTGACCAAAAAGTTTTAGAGCAGCTGAAAGAAGGAAGAAGTACTGCATCCTTACTACAACAGTTGTTGAGATAGCTCTGATAATTAACTTAGTTTTACATAAACAAATCCCCAGAGTGTAAGATGACAGTGTTACAATCACCTGTTTCATATGTGAATACCCAGTCTATGAGTCTGGAAATTGAGCTGGAGAAGTTGTTAGCTGTCATAAGAACAGAGTCAAAATGACATGGCATAAGCAAAAATCCATTTCTTTTTTGGATGAGGGGAAGGGAAGAGCATTATAAATCCACTGTTAAAACCAGATGATAAATTTAAACTGAAAAGAAGTGCTAGTAACCATTCAAAAAGCCTCAATTCTTTTGAAGAAGCTGCTTGGCCTAATTTCAAGCAGACTGGTCCGTTAGAATTCTGAGGAGATATAAAGCACCATGCAAACCACTTCAGGAAGATATTTAAGCAAGGCCCTGTGCCAGTAAGTGACTCAAGTGACTCAGTAAGCCACAGGTCTGTTTTTGGTGTTTTTTTTTCCTTCTTATAATGTGAGGTCACAGATGAAGTGCAGAAGGCTACAGCAGAGCTGGAAGAAACTGGGAAATATCTTCACTAGAACTGAGAGAAGATTTTTCTGTGGGGTGATCTTACACCCTTCTGCAAAATTTACCATTTTGAATTCATCACAAGAAAATTCAAGCAAAACATTTAATTTCAGGCAGTATCATATTTTTTTTTTTACATGTGGCATGAAATCAAGACATTTGTTTCCAAGTTAATTTTCACTCTTTTAACCTTTTGTGGTACTCTGAGAGCTATAAGGCCTCGCATAACTGGGCTCCCTGTCTTACCTGCTTTTCCTACATGGGTTGCCCAAATAATTGATTCAAGGCAGCAGATGGGCAGAATGATGAAGGAAGAGAGTGTAACTTTAACCATAAGTCCATTCCTCTTCTTGATAGTAAGCATTGCTGAGCAGTGCAGGGTCATATGCATCAGCTATAAAGAGCCACCCACCCTGTGTCAGATGAACACTGGTGATGCTCTAAGCCACAGGTCCTTCAGAGTTGCACGTGAGACACTACAAAGACACTGAGAAACACAGAAGTGTAGCAAAATCTGTCCTCATCTCTTCAACTAACCTGTTTTCTTGGCTGCAGCTTCTGTTGTCCTTGGGGGCTTCATTCTGCCACACTCATCCTGTAAAGAAGGAGAGGTTTCTGTGGCAGGCAGCAGAGCTCTGTCTGTAGCAAGAAATTCTGAGATCACGACCAGACCTCCAACAGGGTGAGCTGACAACATCGCTGCCAGCAGATGCCACAGACCTCTGTGTTATCCTGAGTTAGGTCCTTTGGGTCCACAGTACATAACATAGGATTGTATTGTCAGTAGGACCTGGAGATTGCTGTGTGCCCGACCTGCTGAGGGAGTTGCGGGAAAATAATCAGCTCTGCAGTGAAAAGTGTAAGAAGGAAATGCAGATTTTCTGTGAAAGCTCGATATCTTTGAGGTCTAAAATACCACTAATTTCTGCCTTGAATTCTGCACTGTTGGGGAAATAGCTACAAGCCAAAGCAGTGTGGGTAATAGGTGACATTCAGAGGACTCATAATCACAACACACAGCTATTGGTAGAAAAAAGAATTTAGAAATGCCATAATTTGGTCCTTTCTAACATCCATAGGCATTGCCCTATATATTTTTAAAGTTTATTGTGTAATTGACTGTATTATTTATCCCAGTTTGACCACAGAGTATAAGGGTATGAATGACAATACTTCTTAAACCAACTACAGCAGAAAAGCTGGGAAAACAGAATGGTCCATTTTGCTCTGAAATAGGGAATTTCAAGGATCAAGAAATAATCAAAAGAACTTTCCAAAATGCAGATATTTAAAGGAAAAAGTAATCCTATTTTCTCCTTTACAGTGTTCTGCTGGTATAGCACATACTGCAGAATGGTCCTAACATACCCACAGGTGTCAGTTATTACTGTGAGACAAAACTGCAAGAGCTCTGTTGTAAGCGGCCTAAAGCACAAAGAACAAAAATAATTGTATAATCAGAATATCACAGGAGAGTGTACCCCCCACCCAAGTTTCCAGCTCTCATGAAGCTGGTTTAAAAAAAAAGCTTTGAACATGACTCGATGGATCTTTTTAAAAGTTAAAACCAGAATTTATTAGATACTGAGGTTTATACAGGTGTTACATTTCTGGGGGAAAGGTGAAGGTCGACTTACGACTTTTAAAACATGTAGCTAGCAGAACTGCATACGGGTAGCCCACAAGGGCAGAGGGCAGGGAGAAGACCCCAAATTCTTCTTATCCCATGTAGGTAGTCACTGAGGCATCCAGCAATGACTCTAATTCTGAATTAAGAGAAAAGTAAGGTCTCCTAGGAAACAGATTGGTCTTGAGTTTTCACCTCAGAAATAACCTGGCTCATTATGTGTTTCTATTTTGCATTGAGTTTTACTTGAGCTGCATTACAAGATGCCAATTCTTCTCAAATACATTCTCATAAACTAATCAGGAGTAAGAAGGGTAACCACAAAAGTTTAAAGGATTGATTCATCTGATGATTATTTGTTTAATACAAAATTAAGAAAGGAAAATCTAATGGATGAGAATGAGCAGAGAGAAATTAAAATGCCCAGATTTACCTTATATTAGCTATTCTTCATATGGATTATATCCTTATCATGGGAAAGTGGTGACTGTGTTTTAATTATATTTGCAATGTGTAAATAGAAGAAAATCCAAACCAGTGAGATATGTATTTGATACTTTCAAAGGGGCAGTTTCACAAAGCTGAAAATAATTATGAGCCAGATCAGGCAGGAGGCAAAATTTAATTAAAAACATATGAAAGATTGTTTAAGAACACTTTAATAGGTATTCAGAAATCCACAGTCTCACATCTGTGAAAGGCCACAATGGTTGAAACCCCAAACAGACTTAGCAAGGAAGTGAAAGCAGCTCCGCACATGCATATGCAAAAGTGCACTAGCACATACATATACACACAGGACCAAACTGAGTGTACAGAGAATTTTAAAAAGAGATGATTAATAATAGAAACTGATACAATATTAGTATTCTAGAATTTTACTACTGGTAAGAGATGTAAAATGGTGCATGTAGAATTATTGACCACCAGCGTTAAGGAAATTAAGGTCTCCTGAAAGTTTGTAAGTTTATTTTGTTTTAAATGGCATTTCTCTTTGGGGGTTTTAGGCAGAATGAAGAAAAAGACAAGAGGGTGAGAAGGCAAATAGATTTTCCTTTTCACACATTTTCAATTTGGAAACTTTGAAAGATGATAAACAGCAGCTTCTAGTGCTAGACATTTTTATACCAGCAAGTACTGATAATTGTTTTTTAGCAAGTTTAAGGTCTTGGGCTGGAAGAGGAGCCCTTAGGACCATTTGTGGTAGTTTTCATTCACTCTAAGATTACCGAAGAAGTTTCGGATGCTAAAAGCGAACTAACATTGTATTAACATTTCGTCTAACTTGAATAATTAAAAAAGGGTCCATTAGCCTGACATCAATCTGGGGGCAAAATAGAGTGGCTGATGATTTTTTGTTTATTACAGAGTTTAAAGAGGAAAACCTAATGGATGAAAATGAGCAGAGAGAAATAAAAATTCCCAAATTCTATCTAAGTAGCCAAAAATCAATCCCAAATTTGAATGTTTGATTTGTTAAAAGTAAAGCTGCTGATATAAGAGACTTCTACAAAGTACTGAATCTGGGACTGCTCAACATTTTGGTTAAGAAATTACAAGGATTAACAAAATCAGCAACATTTCATCAAACGAGTGGGTTAAAACCTGATTAGTTCAGAAGCAGAGAGGCATCACACAGCAGACATTTTTAATGGGTAATGCAAGAGTCAGATTCACTTTTACGCTAACACTTTTCTCAATGACCTGAAAGAAAACACGAAAATCATTACTCACAAAGTTTGCAGGTGACTTTTATCAAGTACTGATGGACTCACAACTTTTATGGAAGACAAAGCAGAGCATTGTAGTTCTTTGTATAAAGGGGTGTAAACAGACAAAATATGTAATCATCAGCCATATTGGTTAATCTCTTAAACACGAAATCCTACCTCAGTCAAAAGTTCTCAGATGATATGTATTTGGGGCTGAATCTCTGTTCAGGAGAAGCAAGTATAAGAATACGTGAACAAATGAAAAGACTTGACAGAGAAACAATGAAGAGCATCTACCAATGTGCCTCCCATCTGCTTGTCAGCCTCATCTTCATCACAAAACTGGAACAGTTCCAGTGATCCCATATTTACTGTGTGAACTGGGTTATATCAGCCACTGAGGAACTATTACAGTTAAAAGGTCCTATTCTTAAAAACAGGACATGCTTTAAAGAATTTCACTTGTAATTGAGACCAAAGGTGCATTAAATTCTGTGGAAAGTGATCTGATCTCCAAATCAATATTAATACACAAGACAGTAAGCCTCTTAACTATGTTTTATAGGACCAGTGATTGCATGTTAAATTATATTGTTATGTTTTATTGTAGTTGGTGCAGTTAAAAATCCCATGCAGGCCTATGAGAAACCTCCTTCTGTAAATACAAAAAAAAAAATGAAAAAATTATCAGTATTCACTGGTGAGATAAAAATTGGCAGCACATAAGGGATGGTTCTCATTTCTGTACACCTCTGAAAGTAGCAGGAAGGTCATGATCAGTAGAAGTATGTCAGGAATTCACGAAGATCAAAAGACAACCATAGCTCTGTCAAATATTTTTTCAATGTCACATCTGATTTTAGAATAGATGCATGTAGTGCTCTAAGGTGGGATATCAGAAGACAGAGTTTTTAGCTGGTAATAACTCCTGTGTGCACACACATATTCCTTCTTCAGAAGGAGTACTTTAAAAGGCACTAAAGCAAATCAAGGGCTTTGAGATGCTTTGTGTCAGCTGCATGCCATTTTATCTTGCAACAAGGGACTGGGTGAGCCACTCAAGCTGTTTTTGATCCTTCCACAATTCTTCTTGTAATGTCTCCAGATAATTATGTACTAGGAAAATGTCACATCAGACATAGATACATGGGGCACACACTTTGATAACGTCCTAACCATAGGGTGATTGACTATGTAACTACTTATATGGTCCTAATCACCAGACTATTGAGCACCTCACATATTTAATGCTGTTGATTCCCACAGCCTGCTTATGAGGTAGGGAAGTTTTATTAGCATGTGCTCCGTCAGGGAATTGTGTTATTTGATAAACCAAAGTACTTGCTCAAGGTCACACGGGAATTCTATAAGGAAGCCATAGATTTAATCCAGACACTAATTACACAAAGATTCATTTTGGAGGGATAATCTAGAATAGCAGAAAGTGAACTGTAACTAATAGTTTAATAGAGTTTTCAATTTTAGGTAGAAATTTGGGGGTTCAAAGTTGAAAAGACACAACATGCAACATTTCTTCCTTATCTCTGTGTAAGTAGATGCCAAATTTATTAAAGACTTTTTCTACAAAACTAACCCAGATATTTTCCCAGGAGCCTCTTCAAATCATGCCTTGCAATTCCAGATTACCAAAATGGCTTCAGTGGAATGGAGCAAATAAGCAACATGGATTCAGTTGTAGCTATTTCCATGCTGTTGGGGCTCTGCGACTTCCTTCCAGTCTGGAGTTGGCTCAGGGCTCCCTTGCGTGCCCTTGCTGCCCAGCAGTAGTGACTTTTCGTGTTCCATCTATATGTCAGGCAGGACTGGCACGCAAGAGGGAGAACAAAGGGATTTTTGGGATGACTTAGCCTGCAACGGAGGAGGTCTGTACAAACTACTGTATCTATTATTGGATTGGATTTAGAAGGTCCTCTTTGAGTTCTTAATGTGTTACACAAAGTAGGTGTCTTTGGCTATTGGCTTGTCTCTCATGGTACAGTTTTCTTCTAATGTGCTTGACCGTAACTGAGTTCTGTCTATGTAGCTCATGTAGATTGGCCTTAGAAAGGCTACAAGCTAACATCTGATTGACCTTCTAACACAATCTTTTAGTGGTCATTTTTGGACTCATTTCTGAGTCACTTAACCTTCAATGACATGTCATGGTTTTACACGTCTCCCTTTTGTACTCAGAAAGGACTGCCTCAGTTTGCACAGAAACAATCCATGGAGTAACTTAGTTTACAATAAATGCTAAGAGCCTGTTTGTTGCCCCCCAAAGTCTTGGTACAATGCACAAAGTAAGCACAGTGCTGGTGTGGGCTGTAAAAGGCACAAGCACCAACTTTTACATGTTCAAGAGTAACTCAAAAGTGGGTAATAAGTGGAAAAAATAGTCTTGTAGCTGCAGACCCTGGCTTCTGAAATGAGACCTTACACGTCTGACAGCTATTGATACCAGTTGTTTACTTCACTTATATTTAACATGTTAGCCTGATTGTTTCTGTAATACTGTGTTTACAGGTAACATCTCCAAGCATTCTCTCTTTATTATTCTTTTTTTGTCCTTTATTTTTGTTTGTCTCTATATAATCTCTTTGTTGTTATATTTTGCAGTGTGACTCTAGCAAGTTATCTGAGATGGAGGCTGTATTAGTCTGGATAACACATGAAGCGCAACCAAATTGCAAATAAACCTCATGATTTCTGACAGCTCAGCTTAACAGTTTTCTGGCTCTAATTAAATTGAAGTAAGTAGTTTTAATTCATGGTTTGTCTAACTAATCGGACTGAGTTCACAAAATTCTGGCTTTTTATTTGCAGTCCTTGTTATAGAAGAATCAGAATTTCTCATTACTTATGATACTTCTGATGAATTACAGTGCTTCTGTTGCAAACAAATTGTAGGCAGAAATGAGAAGAGAGGACCATTGTGCTCAGGTGGCAGGACTTCTAAAAATAAAGGTCACTTAAAAAATGCATATTTTATTTCAAAAGTAATCCTCTGTTTTCCTTTTCTGTTTTTAAACTTTCCTATTTCTAAGGTATTTTGATATCATTCACACTCTTTTGTTCTGTAACACAGTAAAAAGTGTCTGTATTTTTCCTTTTCTGAAATAGTGTTTTTCAAGTGTTTCATACAGCTTAAATCCTGAGAGGTTTCCTGAATTTTGTTGTACTGAAATATGCCAGACTTGTAATAATACAAATAAAAGGGACTGCAAATAAAAGGGGAAATTTTTGGAAGTTCTACAGTTTATGATTACCCAGCTGCATTTTCAGGCTCAAAACTACCTCCAGAATATCTTACTTCCTAGGAAAGTCTAATGCACTGCTTCACAGTGAGTTTGTTCTTCAAACTAAATTCATTTGCATTTTGCACTACGGGGAGTCACTTGTAAACTTCCACACAGCAAGGTGTGAACAGACTAGTGATAACAAATCATGAATTATACAAAGATGTAATTCAATTCACAGAATCACCCAAAAGCATAAATACTTATTAGATACTTATATTTGCACAAAACTTCTTTGTTTATCAAAAAAAAAAATAGGCTATCCAGTGCATTTGTTTTATCAACAGCTTTCAACTTAAGAAGTAGGTTGGAACAGCATGAAAACTAGCCCTTTGCTTTGGTGCAAAGGTGTGGTAAGGAGTAGTGCTAGGAACTAACCACATTTAGTCAAACTTCAAAGAAGGCTTCATTCTGAATTTGATTCACAGGGCTGGGTGAGTCTTTCTAAAATCCAGTCCAGCCAGCTCATTCATCAAAAAGTATACTTTTTCCATGTCATCTAGCTTTTATTTGTTTCAGTTTTTCAAGCTTGTTTTTGTTAAATCCAAACATTTTCCAGTGAAAATTATAGCAATTGTAAGCCCGCTAGAAATAAATTGTTCTTTGAGTACCTTTGGCTGATCCATCAGAAGCAGAAAAACAGACTTCCAGAGATCACAGAGTAAAAAAAAATCACTGATCCTATTTAGACTTGCGATTTTGCCCCAGCAAGTTAATAATATGATCATAGAATAATTTTTGTTGGAACATCTCGCTCCTGGGACAGAAAAGCTGATACAATAGTGCAGAATATGCTCCAGAGTATGCTCTGGCGATCATATAGTCCAACCTCCTGCTCAAAGTAGAGATAACTTCAGAGTCAGAGCAGGTTGCTCAGGGCTTTATTCAGTCAAGTTTTAAAAATGTTAAAGATGAGGATTCCACAGCTTCTCTGGGAAATCTGTTCCAGTACTTAACCACACTCATGACTTTTTTTCCTTCTGTGCAATTGGAAATTCCTCAAAATGACAGCCCTTCACCCTAGCATATCAACTGCTCCCCCTTCGATTTGATGTTATCTACCAGCTTGATGAGAGTTTGTAATCCAGGTTGTTGATGAAGATGTTAAAGAGTGTTAGTTCCAAAATCAGTGATATAAGGAATATCACTCATAGCTGGCCTTCAGTTAGTCTTTGAATCATTGACTACTACTCTCCAAGCTGATGGTCTAACCAGTTTTTCACCCATCCTACAGTCCACCATCTAGTCCAAATCTCCCCAGTTTAGCTGCAAGGATGTTATGGGAGACCATGTTGAAAGTCTTGCTGAAGTCCGCATAAGCAACAGTGGTCTCTTCTCATACACAGAGCCCGTCATCTCATCACAAAAGGCCAGCAGTATGGCCAGGCTTGATTTGTTTTTCGTAAATCCATGCTGGCTGTTTGCAGTCACCTTCCTGTTCTCATGTACCTGGAAATGGTGTCCATGAGGACTAACTCTGTAATCTTCTCATTGACCGAGGTGAGATTGACTGGCCTTTAGTTCCCTGGATCCTTTTCTTGCCTTTTCTGAAAACAAGTGTAACATTTGCCTTTTCTCAATCAACAGAGCTTTCTTGCAGTCACCATGACCTTTCAGCAATGGTGGTTCTTTGCAATGACATTGGCTAACTCCCTCAGCATCCTTGGATACGTCCTTTTCAGTTCCATGGACTTGTATATGTTCAGTTTACTTCAGCAGTCTTTGGATCTTCCTCTGTTGTGCATCTCTCCCCCAAACTTTGCTCCTTGGCACAGAGATCTGGGAGGCTGGGAACTGTTCTTCATTGCTTCAGTGAGGCAATGAAGACACCGAATGCCTTCATCTTTTCTCTGTCCTTTGTCTCTAGGACACCCATTCCATTTAGCTGCAGGGCCACTTTTCTTGATCTTCATTTTCTGCCAACATAGAAGTCCTTCTTACTGCCTTTCATGTCCTTTGCCAGTTTCAGCTTCAGCTGAGCTTTGGCCTTCCTTACTCCATCTCTGGATTCCTGGACAGTGCTTCTATATTCTTACTTTGTAGCCCATCCCTGCTAACAATGCCTGTAGATTTTGTGAGTGAATGTGTGTGTGTGTGTGTGTTTTAGCAGTCAGAACTTCTCCATTAAGCCAAGCTGACATCTTACCACACCTACTCAGCTTCCTGCCCATAGGGGTGGACTATTTAAGGAGGTTGCTTTTGAAGATCAGCCAGCTGTCCTGTGTCCCTTTGCCATTAAAGCAGCTTCCCACAGGATCCTGCCTATTAGTTCTCTAAACAAAATGAAGTCCATTCTCTTGAAGTCCAGAGTCTTTCCTGTGCTACTTGCCTCCCTCACTTTCTTCAAGATCTTCCATCTCCTGGTCATCTCATCCAAGCCTATTATTGACCATCACAGTCCCAGCCAGTTATGCCTTACCTGTGTGCTGCGGATCAAGCAAAGCACTGTCCCTTGTCAGCCTGCCAAATACTGTGTGAAAAAAGTATCCCAAGTCCAGACTGTCCTTGGCTGCACCCCACAGAGTGGCCCTTCCAGCAAATATCCCCATGCTATCCAGGGCCTGTGATCATAAGACTCCTTCCAGTTGTTGAAAGAAGACTTCATCCATCTGTGTCCCTCTTTTTGGCTACTCCTTTGATTTTGACCCATAAGTTCCTGATGGGCCCATTGGCTGGCCCATAGGCTCTTCTGCATGGAGCATAAACTCTCCTTCTTTGCCTACCTTTCCTAAGGAGCTGGTATCCCACTTCAGTGTGTTGTGACTGAGAGGAGGAAATAAAAAAAAACTGTTCAGTAGGTTTAGATTTGTTAGTTTCTTGAAGAATCCATTATTTTAATAGTGGTTATTGACTACAATCATTAAGAAAATTTTAACATAAAGTGATCATTTTAGTGGTAGAATTATTTCAGAGTACAGAACATGGAGAAAAGGGAAATCGGGTGAACTATGCATGAGAATAAAATACAGACATGCTCATCTTCATTTTGCTTTCAGACTTAAGTCTTATTCTGCAAGGTCATATCTGAGGTAATCAAAACAGTTTTTAGAAGTGGTGTGGCAGTAGACAAAATTAGAAGGCTTCAATTAAATTACAGACACTCTTGTTGCCCATGAAAAAACAGAGCAAAAAGAATGCAGTCAGTTCTAGGAATTCATAGGTCACATCACACAAAGGATTTCAGCAGCAGAAACCTTATTTGGCTTACTGTAGATATTGTTTTAGGGGTAGTCCTTACTGTTCATAATTTCATTACTCACATTTAGGCGATCTGGAAATCTGTCTTCAGGTTTTAAATAGTATTTCAACTGAAAACAGTTTTTTACCTCTGCTACTTGACCATTAACCTGATTCTTGGAAAGCATTTGAAGAGCGTGACTGGAAACCTTTGAGAGAAAGCTTCGGCTTTGCTCTGTGGTTAATGCTTACACGTTACCTCTCACTGACAGATGAGCAGATCTTGTGAAAATCTTAAAGCAATGATTCTGTGAAAGATACATAGTTCTTGGGGGGAAAAAAAAGTTTATTCTGTTAAATAAAAGGAAACAAGAGAAAGGGTAATATAGCTGTTGTTTCAACATAGTGATAAATGCTGTAAATGGGGGAGAAAATGAAACCATTTAAAAGACAATGCTGTCACAAGAAAAAAAGAGTGTAAGCTGGCCAATGGGCAAGAAGTACTCCAGACCATCAGAGCAGAGAGGTCCAACACATCCTGCCATTAGGAATAGCAGGGACAAAAATCCTGGGTTTTATAATGGAATTTGAGCTTTTAAATAAAAGACTAAAGGACAGAGTTTCCTGTTATGACCTAGGAAATTTCAACCATTCCTGTTGGAACGTTGTAGATAGCAATCTATTGTTACATTGAAATTCAGAAAAATAACCACTGGTAACTATTTTTAATCACTAATAAATATGTACACAGTACAGACAGTTACAAGGTTAACAAAGACAGCCCTGCCTGTAAGTTGTTTAATTTGAATGAAACCACTGTAAAGTTGTTATTTGTGGAAGCGGGTTTGAAGATAACCAGAGGCTGTGCGTCTGGCCCTTCTACTCCATCTCAGCACTTCTGAGAAACAGATTTTAATTTTTCATTGAAAACCTGGAGTTCAAATCCACTTAAGGATCAACTGTTCAAGAAATGTCTGGCACATCTACATTAGCTCATATTTGTTCATTTTCCTAATGAGACAAAAATATTCTTGTTGGGTTTGGGTTTCTTTCTTTTTTTCTTGGTGGAAAATAGCATCACTAATGATATGAAAATTTTCCTCATACATTGAAACAAAACAAAACAAAGCACAAACCTAGGATAAGCCTACAAATTACACATTGCACAAGGTGCTAAATGTATGAAATAGGAAGAAAAGCTTCCAAGGCTAGCTAGTGGCCCGTTGTTGCCAGATTTCTAGAAGGCCTACGAATCTGTCATTTTCCTTCTCTTCCCAGCCCTGATAGCCTCACTTCTCTCTCATTACAGCCTTGTCTTGCTGTAGCTGAAATGTAATACATTTCCATACGCAAGAGGAGATGACTACTCATTATCATATCTTTCTTCAGCTGGAGGTGAGTTTACTGTAGTTTGAACTAAAATTAACTGAGTAATATACTTGCTCACTTTCCCATTAGGTTTAGCCTTCTGAAGCTCAAGAAAATCTTACAAAAGTGAGCTCAGAAGACGTTTCTAGAACAAATACCTTCATTTAATTGTTAAAGACTGTGAACATATGGGTCAGTGTGAGATTTTAAGATCTGGCTGCTTATGACTAAAGCAAAGTGCGTTTGTGCTGCACTGTAATGTGACTCACCTCCATCCCTGGAAAGGTGATGGAGCAGCTCATCCTGGAAGCCATCTCCACGCATGTGGAGGAAAAGAAGGTGATCAGGAGTAGTCAGCATGGCTTCACCAAGGGGAAATCATGCCTAACCAATCTGATAGCCTTCTATGATGGAATGACTGGCTGGGTAGATGAGGGGAGAGCAGTGGATGTTGTCTACCTAGACTTCAGCAAGGCTTTTGACACTGTCTCCCATAACATCCTCATAGATAAGCTCAGGAAGTGTGGGTTAGATGAGTGGACAGTGAGGTGGATTGAGAACTGGCTGAATGGCAGAGCTCAGAGAGTTGTGCTCAGTGGCACAGAGTCTAGTTGGAGGCCTGTAGCTAGCGGTGTCCCCCAGGGGTCAGTACTGGGTCCAGTCTTGTTCAACTTCTTCGTCAATGACCTGGATGAAGGCACAGAGTGCACCCTCAGCAAGTTTGCTGACGATACAAAACTGGGAGGAGTGGCCGATACGCCAGAGGGCTGTGCTGCCATTCAAAGAGACTTGGACAGGCTGGAGAGGTGGGCAGAGAGGAACCTCATGAAATTCAACAAAGGGAAGTGCAGGGTCCTGCACCTGGGGAGGAATAACCCCATGCAGCAGTACAGGTTGGGGGCTGACCTGCTGGAAAGCAGCTCTGCTGAGAAGGACCTGGGAGTGCTGGTGGACACCAAGTTAAGTATGAGGCAGCAATGTGCCCTTGTGGCCAAGAAGGCCAATGGTATCCTGGGCTGCATCAGAAAGAGTGTTGCCAGCAGGTCGAGGGAAGTGATTCTCCCCCTCTACTCAGCCCTGGTGAGGCCACATCTGGAGTACTGCGTCCAGTTCTGGGCTCCCCAGTACAAGAGGGATGTGGCACTACTGGAGCAAGTCCAGCGAAGGGCCACAAAGATGATTAGGGGACTGGAGCATCTCTCTTATGAGGAAAGGCTGAGAGAGCTGGGCCTGCTTAGCTTGGAGAAGAGAAGGCTGAGAGGAGATCTTATCAATGTGTACAAGTATCTGAAGGGAGGGTGTCGAGAGGATGGGGCCAGACTCTTTTCAGTGGTGCCGAGCGACAGGACGCGAGGCAATGGGCACAAACTGAAACACAGACACTTCCATCTTAACATGAGGAAAAACTTTTTCACTGTGAGGGTGACAGAGCACTGGAACAGGTTGCCCCGAGAGGTGGTGGAGTCTCCTTCTCTGGAGATATTCAAAAGCCGCCTGGATGCAATCCTGTGCAATGTGCTCTAGGTGACCCTGCTTGAGCAGGGGGGTTGGACTAGATGATCTCCAGAGGTCCCTTCCAACCTCAGTGATTCTGTGATTCTGTGTGATTCTGTGACTCCAATGAGCTTGCAGTTTGCTGCTCTCACTGAAAACAAAACATGGTCAAGGGTTATACAAAATTCCAACTACAAGGAAGCATTGTAATCTAATTACACGCTTTCTGCATGCTTCCCACATTGTTTCTGCTGGTAATCAGTGACTCCGAGACAATAGGTGTTGGTAAGTACATGTAGCAGCCACCCAGCATATCCATTGCTGGTGCTGGGTCATTTTTTAGTCCTGTACTTCTCAAGCTGTTACTGAAGCTTGCCTTTAGGCACTCACAGGGTACAGCAGAAGGCTATGGCCTTCCCTAAGCACAAAGCTAACTTGTGGCCACAGATTTGATAGACTTTAAAATAATAAAATTTATTGACAAAGGGAAATATGACAGTTTTGTAGAGCAGACAGAAATCCAGATATAACTTGCTGGTCACTGATTTTTTTCATTACAAGTTCTGCTTTGCGCACCTGACCCACAGAAAATGTGAATCTGTTACAGAGCATGCTTTCTGGCTGAAACAGTAGCAGCTAATTCATCCAGGTCTGAGGGTCCCTTGAGCAAACCAAGCTGGAATCTGGTACATTTAATAAAAGTGAAAAAACGAACAAAAATATAGACATTATTACTTAATGCAGCCAGTGAGAAAAGATTAACAGTGGGAAATGGAAAACCATTTCCGTTTAAAATGTAGATAAGGGCATAATAATCACTGTGCTGCTAATGAACAGCCTTAGATGCATGGAATAGTACCTATCTATTTGCTGAAGTACTCAAATTACCTTAAGGCATTTATGATGTTATTTTACTAATATCTTCTAAATTCACAGTAACACAAGACAGAAAGAAACCTTTTGGGTCATGGAAACCTATGCCCTGCTACCTCAGGCAACTATGGTGGGTAATCCTTTTATGAAGCAATCAAAGTCCTCTTAAAAACTAATTCTGTTGTTGTTTTGCTTTTTTTTTTTTTTTTTACCTCTACAGCTCCTACCAGAGAGCTGTTCCAGAACCTCATTCTTTTGATGCAATAGTGTATTTTTCAGCATAAATTATTTCTAGCCAGTTTACATCCATCTGTTCCTGTGCCAACACTGCTAGCTTAAAATTCCTCTTTTCTCCTCCTGTTATTCACTTTATCAACATTTTTAGAGAAACAACAATCTTATACACTTTTCCCAGATTAACCAAAGCAAGATGTTCAAATTTTACATCTTGGTAGCTGTTCCTTATCTCTATTCCCTTTTGAATTTATCTGTTTTGCACCTGAGTAACTCAAACTGCTGCCCATGCTCCACACCAAAATGCTCACTGATGCCTTGTACAATGGCTCAGATCTTATGAAATCCTTTTACTGGACTTACAGTTCATATGGCTCCTCCTGCAGAACTCCGAAATGGGGTCCCAATTGCTTGGATTTTCCATCTTCAGCAATTCATAGTCCTAAATTTTGTTTTCATTTTCACAGTGTCAATTTTCATTCTTACATTGTTGCTCCTAGTTGGCCCCTTTCCTTTGATTCCATATTCAGTGTTACAATCAGAGGTGAAGAATATGCCTCATTTGGGGACATACAGATATCATCTTTCCTGTTTACTGCACTCAATAAAGCTGTCTTTCTAGGCTACACAGTGTTACCCATCTTCAGTAGGAGGTGAGAACACTTTTGTCCAGGTGCTGCATAGTCAGGTGGGGGGGTAATACTCACTTTACAAGAAATTCAAACCCACTCAAGCTGAGAAGGATGTGGACATCAAGTGTCCCACATTTGGGACAAAGTCATTAACCTTTAGACTGTGGAGCAAAAGGACACATCCTGATATTTCTCTAGATGATTAAGTGCTAGCAACGTTTCACATTCCAAATCTTAGTTTCAGAGATATCCTCAGATTCAAGGCAGGGACACGGGTACCTGTAAGAAGCGGAATTCAGATATACCCTTCACTTTGAAAATTTCTGTTGGCAGGTTTATGTGTGCTAGCACTCAACATACAGGCTGTTGTGAGTCCCAGTCTGGAGCTGTGCCTGCCTTCAGCTTATTTGTATGAAACTTTTGTGCCTACATTAGCTTTGAGAGTTCAGAGCTGGCCACATAGCTCATAGGCATCATAATACTCCACAAGCCTCTATGCTGAATGCCTAAATCTTTGCAGTTAGAAATAATAGACTATAATTGCTAAGAATAAGGCTCACTGCCTCTTGCTGCAGACATTCAGGAACATTTCCTTAGTTTTTCCCATTCTCATGTGGCAAATGAGATTTACAAGCCCTGTCCATCCTGCAGCATGTTCTGTTCTAATTGATAATAGCAGATATACAACAAATGTATGCCAGGCTGCCTCTCTCAGTCCCTCTTAGCTCTTGCAAATACCATACTTACTACATGATTTCCAGTTAACTCACCATGAAACAATATGGAAATAGGAATGTTGCCAATTTAAATGCTTTTTGCACATGATAAAATTTTGATCTGAGTTTTGATTTTGTTAACAAAATATTCAGTGCAGTTCCTCTTAGATGGTAGTAATCTCGATGCACAGTGGAGTTTATTTCAGTGCAGTCAGAAATAATAATTTTTCATCAAGAGGAAAAAAATATTTTAGGACCCCTTTGCCCACTTCCCTTTTTTTTATTCTTCATGCTAACCTATGAATCTTCTACAGTGTCCATTTGCATGCTACTGAGATAAGCTGAAGAACAGTATTTTTGCTTCCAAGCACAAAAATCCTAATTGTCACATTTTAGTAAAAGTGATCATGACTGCTGTGAGAATCCCAGGATAAAGACACTGGGCTGCATATTCTGGGGCATGGCAGTTTGCCATAAGCTAAAAGTGACCCAGATCCTCAGCTGTGGTAAACTGCTATGGCTCCACTGGTAGGAAGAAGACAACTTACACCAGCGGAGGATGTGGTGTTTGACAACTATATGGTAAGAGCAGCGCCTATTTGATATGCAAGCATGAGCTATCAGATTTGTCCTAAGGGAGGTTCATGCACTTCTTTTGTTTTCCACTGCCAAATTCTTTTGACATTCTAATTTGGGTCCCTGAGATAATTTATAACATAAATACTGCTGAAGATAAGGGGGCTTTGATTCCATTGTATATGTATAGCTCCTTTTTGGAGATAATTTAATTTCTAAAGGAGTATAATAATATCTTCAATGATGCTTTCAGGGAATATAGTCCGTGATAAACTGGCCACAAAGTGAGGATGACATTAGATCATCCTTTCAGAGTATGGAGTGTTCATTTAAGACTAGAATGAACTGAGATATGAGCAAAAGAAACTGTATTCTGCAATATTCTCTGTATATATCTAAAGAAACACCTCCAAAAATATATTCAGAGGGAAATTTGGTTTTTCAAGATCTAAACTTTTGTCCCCAAAGTGGATCATTAAAACTAATGTTTTCTTGCTGTTTATGCTTATGTTATATTCACATATTTTTATATCAAAATGGTGCTTGGAAGCTCTTCTAGAAAGAAAGCTGTCTGCTGTAATATAGATACAAAGACACAAAGTAAAACAAACTCTGCTATGAAGGATTTACTGTTTAAGTTGCTGCGGAAGAAAAAGAGACCTTAGCTGTGGAAACAAGGTATAGACAGATTAAATGAGTTGCTTCAGGTCATTCCTGAAATGCCTTAAACAGAAGACTATTCTTTTGTTCCATTTTGGGTCAGGTATTTGTAAACTGAAGGTATATCCTTCTTCTTTCTGCTTTTTTTTGGCTCTTTTTCTTAGAAACAATCTATGCAAAACCAGAAAAGCCGAACATATTCAGAAGCACCTGTGTTAGGTTTTCTAAAATGAGTCAGGCTTGGAGGGACTCAATTTTTTAAAAAAGGTGTTAAAGTGGCTTTTAAGCTCTTAAAATCCAACATCTCCTCTTGCAGAACAGTAACCTCTTTGTTTAGCTATTACCCAAACCCAGAAGTAGCTAAATGCTCTTCAGTTTGAAAACAGCAAAAACAACAACAACAAAAACCCTGACTTGACTGGAATTGCACTTTTTATACATGTAGAAATGCTTCAGCCATATCAGGTTTGAGTAGTATCTGACTCAGGGACTCGCACCGTTTCAGAATGTAGAAATGAAATATTCCTTGGTTTAAGTCCTCTGAAGTGCTTAGTGTGGAGATATTCTCCGAGCATACTAAGACAGTATATTGGATCACCCAGAAAAAGCAGCGGTGGTCAACCCCTTCATTTCAATTGGGAAAAGAAGTATCAGCTTTTTCAATCTAGGTTCAGTGCTCATCTCAAGATGTTCAAATCTGTGCCTTTCACTCTTGACCACAGTGCTACAGGTAAATGATTATTATTTTTTAAAGGAAGTGCCCCAATTTCCTCCCCTGAGAAACCCTTATCCCTTTGGCTATATTACTCTGGCATGCTAAACAGCATGAAGGTTTTGCGTAGGCCCTGTTTAAAACTGAATCTTTTTGGATCATCTTTTAAGGTGTCTTGCTGTACAGGGAGATTAATGGTCCTAATAAAGGGTCCTAAATGCCATTTAGGGAGCTGGCACCCCAGAAAAAAACACTGCAGTTTTTCACTGAATAGCATCCCAAGGGTCCTTCTGAAAGTTGCAACCATAATGTATGGATAACTTCTTAAACATGGGTCAGGCTTCACGCAAGAGGACCTTTGGTGGCCAGCTGAGTCATTTTCTGCTTGGTTCAAATGAACAATTTTTTTTTTCTTTTTGCAAAACAGGTGTGAAGTCTATAAAGTGTTTGGAGAACAGCTGGTAAAACACATGGGTCAAGTGCAGATATTGTGGTAGGTTTCCTCTAAGGAAAATGGCCAGTCAGCACTGCTTGTGCTTGCTTGCTCTCCCCAGGAATGCGCCCGTAAGCTCCAATGAGGTCTGCAGTGAGTAAGTGCATAGCTACACATCATCCCAAGCTAAAGGGTTTCCTGCCAAATTGCAGAGGAGACAGGCACCCTTTTGTGTTCGTACGCGAAACCAGGCAAGGCACTTTCTCACTCACTATAGCAACTGTCACTGTGAGAGTGATGACAGTGGGAACTAAACCACTGCAAGTGAAACTGAATCAGCTCCTCTGGAAGGGGAGCAGCATTCCTAGCATACTTCCAGGGCCTCAGGCCAGCAAGGAAAAAGATCTTTTTATCTCAATCTTTCTCCCTTTGGCTACAGAACTAGCTGCACTGGTAAGCTAAGTCCTCTCCCTGTCCACACATCATTTTGACAGCTTGATGTTCTCTACTCTCTCCTCTTTTCCTCCACCAACCATTCAAAAAAAAAAAAAATTACTCTTGTTTGAAAGTTTTCTGGGAAAAAGATCACAAATAAGTTGTCTAAAATTCACATGAATCAGTGCAGAGACCATAAGAAAAGGTGGCTGTTCACAGTACTCTCAGAAACAGCTTTTTGCATGCTTGAATGATGCTCTCCTCTATTGCTAAAAATAATAAAATTAAGTGGGAAATTCAATATATGTTGAGGGTTTAAGAGATCATCTACTCTTCTTTGGTAATTCTGTCTGAACACAGCTTTGGTGATTGTGTGATAGTAGAGGAAAAGTTGAACGAAGGAGAAGGTATGTCTTCATTCCATCCTTCCTTCTGTCCTTTCTTCCTCTCTTCCTCCCTCATTTCCAACCTGTTCCAAGCTGTAAGGTTCAATTCATTGTAAGTTCCTACATAGCTGAAGATTATTTGAAAATTTAATTCAGTGCCTGCTTCATCTCCAGGCATATGGCTAAAATGTTCTAAGTGCAATGGCAATTACTTAAATAAAAAGCTCTTAAAAATGCATAACTGCATATAGACAAACCTTGTGGAGAAATGACTTGGTCAGGCAGGTTTTCAAAACTAGTTTCACAGCATACTCCTTAGGCCTCCTTCCTACATGCAATACAATCCTTGCGCATTACTCTGAAAGTATAAGGACATCTGAAGGGAGAATCTCAAATAGGTTGAAACCCCTATGAAAATATCTTTACTGCATTATAACAGAGTACAGAAACCTTAATATAAGGAAGATTCAGATCCAGCATGAGCCCGATGATGCTGAGTGAAGAAGAAATCTTTTTCTTTCCCTCATCTTCAGTTGATGTGGAAGAGAGTTGGTAGGGGAGAAACCATCAGTTAAGCCTAATGTATATCTATTATTCTTTGGTATTAGCAGCAAGCAGCAGATGCAGCTGAATTGATAAGCAGGTAGAAGGGTATGGCCTGTCTTTTTAAGCTAAGGACATAAAGAGCTTGAGCTCTGAAGACTCTGAAGCCAAATTCAGGAGAAGAACAGGCCAGGCAGCTGCAAGAGGTATAGCTAAGATCTGCATGGAGAACAGCTTTTAAATAATCTGGCTACCCACTCTGACACATACACTAGGGCTTTAAGGAGGTACTGATAGGATGGGCATCAAATAGGCTTTTTGTGAACTATCTTGAGATTTCTTAACTACATAAATAATAAACTTGAGCTCCCCATAGTCTTTTGTTTTCGTTCCTTTCTTTTCAACATAGTTCTTCTTTCCAATATACTCAGCTGTGCTTCTAAGCAGGGAAGAACCACTTAGGAAAAATGAAAAGAAATGGCTTTTTTTTTTTTTTTTTATTTCCCATAAAGTATGAGTATTCTTGAGCCAGGATTGTGAAAGCAAACACTGTGCTGGCTGCTTCTAGCCTCATCTAGCATAAGGGTTGTACCTCTTAGTTTTAGTTTTGCATAGACAGGATAAAGAAATGGTAGCTGGTACATAAAAAGCATATGATGTGCGTGTGATAGCTGTTCACTCCATTGGCTTGAATGTATGCCCTTTTTGCTACAACTTTCTCTGAAGCATCAGTAACAAAATCTCCAGTATGAACCCTTAGCAGCAATATGCATACATCTAGGATCCAAACAGCCAGAGCAAAGATTAAGTGGCGCTCCTGTTTCAAAACTACTCATTTCTTTTTTACCTTTACCTATGGCACCTTTACTGAACATAGTTGTCCTTGACTGATTAACAGTATATCCAGTCACATCTGATCACACAGTGATCTTTGTGTCTACCTCTGTCTCTATCTCTCTCCTTAAATTCAGCATAATATCAGATAATTGAATGTAGAAAGATGAGATCTTCCAGCTTTTCCACTGAAAAGTTATGTACTACATACCCCTTTTAATGCTTGCCAGGGCTCATGTTCATAGAATATACTCTGTGTATTATGCTTGGCTGAGAGATAATAGGAAGTTTAATTAGGTTAGAACAATTCTGGAAATAACCTTATTTGTGTAGCAAAGAAGGTAGAGAGACAATTAAATGAACACAACTATAAATTATCATGTTAACAATAACTTTTGAATCACTGATAATTACCTCTGCATGCTTTCAGCCTTTTTAGTTAGCAATCTGGTATTAAAATTAAAATATTTTTGCAAAGGTTTAATTTAACTCCAGCTTTTGACCTTAATGGTTGGGCAATTGGTGCTCAGAGACTTGGAGTCTGCCTTTGGTTTGGGATATGACCTTGCAGACAAATTATGGCAAGGTAAACTACATTATAAACTTGCTACTCTCTGGTTATTCAGTGGTAGCTGACTTTCTGTGTATTTTTTTCCCTACAGTCAATGCAAAGAAGCTTGCATCTTGGTGAAAGTAACATAAACTGCATCATATTTCCTTAGAGTAAGACTGAAATGGGCAGCTAATACAAAGAAAGTAATGTCCTGTAAATCCTCCCTTGTGGATTTGTGTAAACTTGTTTGTGGATCCATGCTTTCTACTGGCCCTCTCAGGGTTTTGAGTAAACACTCAACCTGCCTCATTTTATTGTGTGTGAAATGGGGAAAATAAATCCAACTGGTTTTCAGTAAGTGACCAGAAATTCTTCCTCGCAGATGCGAAGCTTGGGTCTATCTATCTTACCTGAAGGAAATCGCTCCTTCAGTAGCATCTTGTCAGAACTCTGGTCATCAATCCCTTTCCTCCCACCCCCAAAACAAGAACTAGATCCCCCAAATTATATAGCAGTGGCACACTAGTGGAGCATTCTGTGAAAAAAAAATTCAACACTTCAATTCGATTTTTCCATTGTTCTAAAATAGTCTGAATGATTTTCTTTGGTAGAAGCTTAAAGGATGAAGGAAAAACAGGAAGAAATGGTGGTGTGCTCAGTCAGTGGAATGCTTTGGAAAGAGCAATTTCAGGATGCTAGACTTTTAAATAAACTTTTTTTTAATCTTTTTTTTTTTTAAATCAGTAACGAAGTATTATTAACTCTAATAGATTTTTTTCAGCACTAAAATAAAGTCAGCTTTGGAAAAGATGACCATACTGTCTTAAATTTTTTTGAATTTTTTCTCCTGCTCATGAGAATCTAGGCAAAAAAAAGTACTATTTTTACTATGTATTTATTTTATTATGCAGAGTACTTTCAACTGGATTTTAAAGGTCTTTTTTTTTCCCATTTGACCTTTTGAACTCAAAACTGCTTGGAATTTCAGTTCACAACATTTTTTACTTTCTGTTTCAGTTCTGCGTGCAAACTCCCTCCCCACCTCCAAATAGTTCTAATTATATTTAAATATGTATGTTTATTTTATACTAGAATAAAAGAGCAATGAACCGGTGGCTTTCTCTAGAAGAAGAATATCTGATCCCTAGTTGCCTGACCCTTGTGCATGAGAGAAGAGCAGACCACAGGCAAGTTCCTTAGCATGACGCAGTGGTTGGGTAGGAAGGCAATTAAGAACATGACCACCCAACTACAGGGAGGTGATAGTGCACAAATGCAAAGAACTACAAAAACAGAAAGAAAGATCTTTTTTTTAATACTCAGCAAGTCTTCTCACCTCTTTGGTGGTCTTGATTTTTATCTCAGTTACAGCAGGGAATGGATTCACTCAAATTAATCAATCTCTGACTCTGCAATGTGGATCAGAATTTGTGCCACAATATGTTAATTATTCTTAGTAGTTTGTAATGTGTTACAGCAATTCATTATGTTGCTACTAAAGCAATGGTATAGTGGCCATGATTCCTTTAGCTTTCTGTGTTGCAGGTAAAAAACATTTATCTTGTAGGAGGCAATGGGCATAAATTAGATAAATAATGATATAATAAAGTTAACATTTAACTATTATTACCTTAAGAAAAAAGGGGACATTAATTGTTTATTATCCCTATGGAGTCCAACAACACTGTGTGTTTGGCTAGGGAAGGAAAGGCAAATGTAACTTAAAATATACATGTTTAAACGACTGTGAGAAAAGTCAGTGGGAAGATTCCTAATGACTTCTCTGATATTTGGATCAGGGCCTAAATGAACTCTTGAGTTTTCCCAGTTTATTATATCTATATCATCTCTCTTCCAGACTGCCTTTTCTTGTGCTTTGTAGTGCTGAAGGCATCTCTGTGACACAAGTAATGACACAATGGTGTCTGTTGCTGTTCTGCATTCATGAATTAATTAAAGGACGGCAAAGCAAAGTTACTGGAAACTTTCACTCATGCAAGCTTTGTTCTCTAGAGGTTTTTAGGTGTCACAGAGGTTTTCTGCTTACATCAGAGTTAAAAACTGTCTGGAAGTCTCTGTGCACTGCCTAGTGCAAAGCAGATCACTCAGTCGAGCAGCAGTTGTACAGCACGGTCTGCACATGGGGGGCCTTCCTGGCATGTTTTATGGGAACACTCAAAGCATCCTGAAGCTACTCCACACAGGCAGTGCACGTTTTAAGATCTAGGAAAAGCAGCGAAAGAGACATTATTCTTTACTGCTCTTCTGAGAAGGCGATACATCGGCAACAGGCTGCAATTTGATTATATTTCATCACAGGTTGCTCGATACCTTGTCACTAATCAGTTATTTCTTAGTTCAAAATAAGATCATTGCATAAAATGGGCAACAGAATCCCAGAATGAAGTTGCTTTGTGTTAACTGTAGTACAAACAAAGTAAGACTCTTTTTCCTCAGGAAGCCTGCAATCTAAAAGATAAAAGAAAAAAAATACAAAAAAAAAGACTTATCTAAGGTCTCTCAGAGCAGGTGAGTGTCAGAACTGCGTTTCCTGAATGCTACCAGATCATACTGAATTTGTTTTCTCACCCTCACTTCAGAATTAAAAGGCAAATTCGTACCTTGAAAATTTTAGCAGAAGGTGAAGATATTGTTGTGCCATTTATCTTGCAGAAAGGAAAATAAAGAAGAACTGATCCATGTCACCCTGCCAAAGTATCTGATGCTGGGTTACAGGCTGCAAAATCATACAGAAGGTTAAGTGTTATATGGGAACACTTACACATTTGTAGTATAAAAGTATTATTCGGTTTACAATTGATTTGTCTGTTGAAGGCAAGCCAAAAAGCCATTTCATTCTGGACAATCTGCAAATAAATTCAAAGCACTGTCAGTGTGAATTCTTGACAAATGATGTGTAAAATGTGAACAAAACATACAGAAATGATAGGATGATAAAAAATGGAGTAGGAAGGAGTTTTAAGCGGTCATCTAGTAGATCTATCCCTGATAACTGCAGGATGAATGATACTTATATCAGACTTCACTCAATTTGTTCTTAAAACTTCTAATATTTGATGTTCTGTGGCCTCCCTAGACAATCTAATGCTTAATTAGCCTTACCATTAGAAAATATTTTTCTTTGTTTTTAACATAACTCCCTCATTGACAATTTACATTCATTACTTCTTGCTATAGCTACTTGAACACAGAAAAGAGTTGCAACAGCTTTTTATGTAATTGAAGACTATTCTACAAAAGAAAAATGACCATACAGCCTTTCTTTTAATAGATAGCCTCTGTTTCATTAATTTTTCTCCTGAACAAAGGATGGTTGTGTTAGTCAATCAAATCTTTGAAGATCATCACTAAGCATTGTCTGTTGATTAACTCCAGTTCTCACTGAAGAAATGTGTGGAATAAAAGCAGCTCTTTTAATTAACTGCAAAACTGTAAAACACAGGAAAAGGTTCTCTCTACATATCCTAAAACCGACAGAATTGCATACCTGAAATAAGCGTCCTGGATGCAGTTTCATGTTTGAGACTTCACCACTTAAAACGTGAAATTACCTTCAACTCCTGTTTTGGCAACTATAAAACAGGTAAACAGCATGTAATAAAGAACAATATAGAAAGTTTCATTAATGTAATTCAGCAATTAATTTCACTCAGCAGAATGTTTTTTGTCTAAAAGGACATTCTAAAATCTGAGTGTGTGCTGTGTGCAGGACTCAGGGAAAGGGGACTAAACCACCTCCTTCTGTAAGAACCAGCATTTCCAAGGCGGAGGCAGTAGCAGAGCTCTTTGAAAATATTCATCCAAATCCAGAATTCGATAATTAGAGGGCTAAAGCTTTTTAGAGTCTGCTGGTTTGTTGTAATAGGGCTTCAGAGCATGTGCATGCACAGAGCATGATATTGGAATGAGAAATAGTCTCCTTGTGAGCTTGGGACATGGACTGAGAGAGAGTCCAAGAAGAGAACTAAAGTAGAAAATTCCTCCCTAAAATGATGATGGAATTTCCCTCAAATCCTACACTAAAAATAGTGATCAAAGACTGAAGAATATGGCCAGAGTAAGGCAGTTGTGAACAGCTGAAGATCTATTGTGAATACTCATTCCCCCATGGGGACTTATAAATGTTTGCATTTGAGCTATCTTTGCTGAATTCTGCTTCATTTCCCCAAGCCAATGTTCCTTGTACTGGCACAAAGGTACAGCACTGGAAAAAACAACGTATTCTTAACTTTTCTGCAAATTATATATAGAATGATTTCTGGTGGTACTAAGTGGGACAAAGATAGATTGAAATGTCTTTCCGTAAAGCTGTGCCTTATCTTACAGACTTGCAGATGCAGTTTGTATGCAACTGTTGATATCCACAGATGATTTTATCCTATGTATTTATTGGAGGCTAAGGATGGGATATACCTGGATATGCCTGTAATCTAGTGATTTAGCAGATGACATAACAGGTAGTCCAAATATAAGTTAGGTACATTTACTTGTTAAAGTTACTAATAGTAACATTTTGAAAACAAGTCAAGATCCTCTCTAAAAGACTTTTCATTTTTCAGCTTGAATGGGAAAACGATATGATATAGATATAGAAGATATATAGATATAAAAGTTAACAATAATTGCCTGTAACATTTAATGTACTTTTTACGGGAGGAATTTCTCATTTGTTCATAGTGGTCTGTCAGAAGTATCAGCATCTAAATAGAGCAAATTATTGTATTTAGTAATGTGAAAATACAGAAAACAACAAGGTGATGAGTCAAGAAAAGATGAAAGCATACCATAATACTATCTATATAGATCAATATATAATCGGTAATTAACTTATTTATTCAAAGATTCATCCATAGCTAAAATGATACATTTTGGCATGACAAACATAGTATCTTTGTGTCAACAATGTATTAGTTTTCCTTTCAGCTGAGGGGACTACAAAGAAAATGATGTATTTTTTTCTCTGCAACATCTGATGCCTGGAACCATGAAAATGCTGAAATGTTTTTGATAAATTTTTAGTGCTATATCACTGTAAGAGGCATAATCCATTATTGCTTGACTACTTTCCAGAAAGCTGTGAAATTGCATCAGAATTATGTTAGAAAGGAAAGTAAACTACAGCCAAATGTTTTGAGCTTGGTAACTAAGTGTCATCATTTGTTTTGGCATCAATGACACTGAATAATGAATGCCAAAAGTGACTCTGCCTTTGCTTTCTTGGGACACTTGATTTCCACAGCTCATGGTGACAGGAGCCCTGCAGTTCTGCCAGCTCCAGCTTGAACAAGGCTTTTATGACTTAAAGAATTTTTATTTAGTCTCTGATATATGGGATGGGGGATTGGCTGGAAAGAAAATCTGGTCTTGGATTGCGTCTCTCAAAACGTATATCTTCTTGAGCCATATGGCAACCATGCCAGCCATTCTTCTGGATGTCTCAGACTATATGTTTTGGAATGTAAAAGGTTCTGGAGGGGAACCATTCTTTGGGATGGAGAGAAGCAGTTACTTAGCATCCTGGTGAGCCTGGGGTCACCAAGAGAACCCACACAGTGCATTTGCCCTGCAGTCCTAAGCTCTGGAAGCCCTAGTTCTACTGAGCAAAATATTTCATATCATGCATATTAGTGTGACTCCAAAGTGGGCAGCTACTAAAGTAGGAAGAAAAAAAAAAGAAAAGAAAGCTGACATCTATTATCTATTTCACATCTATTCAGACAGTCCTTTACTGGTGCCACAGGGATGGATGTTATGAAAAGAACAAAAGTTGTGTGGGTTTTTTTTCTTTTTTTAAAAATCAGAATATTACCAAATCTCACTATGTAAGAAGCACTAAACTTCAATCAACGCTAATAAAAAAGGATCAAATAGTGATAATGCTGTGACTGACTCTTTTCCAGATAGGAAGTGAGAAACACATTGAAAAATCTTTCTTGGCTCCAGAAACATACTTATTTTTTGTGTTTTTTGTATTTTTTTTTCCCCCTAGCAATGAACGCTCTTGGATTTAATGCGTATCTTAATAACCACAAAAAAGTAGTTAGTCTGAATGGTCTTTGTGAATTACATGAATCTCAGAAATTTCTGTTCCAGCCCTGGAAATAAAACATCCATCCTGTTCTGCCCTGGGCTCTGCCTTCTTCTGGCAGCTTGGCACCCAGTCGCTCGGTGTTGGTGAGCCAGGCACGGTCCCTCCACCACCAGCACGGGAATCTGCTCGCCAGACCAGCACAGCAGCACGTTCCTCCCCTGGTTCTTCTGCTGGTGTCTCGGAGCTGAGCCGAGGTGAGCGTCAAGAGGGAGGGAGAGAACGACTTCCAGCTGAGATGTGCGTAACAGAGCTCTTCCGGGCTTGGCAAGGCCTGGGCTGATTTTTGGCTTTCCAGGCAGAACTGCTGACTGCAGAGCCCAAAGGTCCCAGGTTAAATCTTGGGTGTATTAATGAGCAGAACACAAACATAGTAAATCCAGCCAAGGAAAGGAGACTCTGCTAACTGGTTAAGTTTGCTCTTTGTATAGCTACCAATTGGCTGATATAAGTGTAGTGGATGCAATACAGATTCACTCTGTTTTAAGACCAGTTCTACTATTTATTATTTTCTTTTCTACACTGATTTATTTCCTTTCCTCTTCTGACCATGGTTTAATGTCTTCTTTTTACTTCCTGCTAACGAAGTGATAGCACGTGCTGTTAAAATTGTTTATCATATGTTATTGAGTAGCTTTGGTTTTAGGTTTTTGTATTTTTTTTTCCTTGTCCCAAACACTTAATGTAATTTGGTATCTCTGTAATTTAACTTTATTTTACATTCTGGTTATCCACATAGTATGTGTTAGATGCCGAGGCCTAATTTACATGTAAAGACTCTTACAAATCCTGATTTGCATCCTCTGCTGAACGCAGTTATAAAACACAAGTAGACATCTAGATCAGAATATTAGTGATTGCCAGGGAAAAGCTAACTCTATTTCTGCAGGTCAGTCAAGTATAGTATGTATTTTCTCGATTCACAGAAGTGCAATCAAAGGTTAAGTACCGAGCTCTCATATAAGACTGCAAAAATTGACACAATGGGTCCTACTAAATGACCACATAGCCATCTTGTCTCTGGGAGGATAAAGAAGAAGAAGAGCACAGTAGAAGGAAGATGAACAATTAAGTTTAAGAAACAGGGTACATACAGGGTGATCTTACCAGTGTCTCATAAGTCATTTCTGAGTAGGAAATTGGACGGGTTTTAATAACTACTTCTATTAATATATCTAATCAATTTTTGAATCTTTTTAAACATTTGGCCTCCTCAACAATACCTCCTGTGGCAATTCATTCCACAATTTAATCATATACTGTTGGTAATGTCTTTCTTTTTGACCTAATGTTGATGTTCAGGTACATCATGAAGTAATCTCCCTTCACCTATCAGTTCTTATATCTTAAAAATGTTTAGTATTTCTTTTGTATTCACTTTTTTCATACTGTTTGTGATTTAGTAGCTCTTTCTCATGCTTCCTATTACCTCTTTTCCAACCTGAAGAATCCAAATGATCCAAATGACTTTTCATTTCATACTCTATAACATACTACTTACCCAATAACACACTTAGTCATATGTGTGTCTAATAAACTGAATAAAAGTGAAAAATATGGATGAAAATATTTTATTATAACTGTGAATGCGTAATCATGAATGCAGGTATTTCTTGTTAGTTCCTGGAGAGGATTTTTTTTTCTTAATTCAGTTGTCATTCAATATTTTTCCAATATCTGAAAGAAAATATTCAATTGTTGCTGATAATTCAGAATCTGAAAATGAAAAATCACTTTATATTGCACTATTTAGATTGCTTGATAAAGTGAGTGCAGTCAAGCGTGTTTCCTAATGCAGTACAGGCAAATGGAAGATTCATGTTCAAAGAGCAAAGCATGGGGCTTTTATTACTGAATGTGGAATTGTGTCTTTGGGAGCAGTGATTCTGAAAAGGCTTTACAAATCACTTTGATACCCAAATCATCATGAACATCCAATGCAATAATATAGCTAAGAAAGTCATCTCAGTCCTTGCCCTGCAGGAATTCTTCAAGGCTTGGAAAAATACGCTTGACAGTGAGAGATTTAAAGAGTTTAGTCTATTTGCTTCATAGAATACTAAATAAGAAATGAAATACTGATTGCATGTAATCACTAATCATGTAATCTTGAGGAGAAGAAATACTGAAGGCTCTGAAATCTTGAAGACAAAAGCATAAAAAGATCAAAAAAACTGGAAATAATACTTTCACCAGAAAGAGAGCAATTGGAACAACTTCCCCAGTGGATTATCCATCTCTTCAAAACTTCCTATCTAAATCCCATGTCTTCTAGAAAGAGAGCATAGACAAAAAAAAAAAAAAAGGCTAAGAAGGCTAAAGTCTTTATTTAGAAAAGAGTGAATGTGATTCTTTATCCTACATTATGCAAAAGATTTGACTGAGACGTCAAAATGGTTCCTTTTGGCCCTAAAATACGTTAAAATGCTTGTATAATCACACCTTAAAATTCCAGTTGTAATTTTTAGTTAATATCAAAACTAGCATTAAGAGCTATGGTTTCATACCACTGCCACTGCCATCATATATGAGAATAGTTAAACATAAAGTTCAAATCTCACATTCCTCACTTCAAAAGATATTTTGCCCTATGGGATAAGAGTTGGCAAGAACTGGTGTTTTAGTCAACTGGCTGAGATTGTTTTTCTTGCTTCCTAATTCTCAGTTTCAAATGTCTTCCATCTTGGTTACTTTTTACCAAGAAAAAAGTCTTTTTTAGCCTAAAGACTGCCAACATCTCAGATTTAAACTCCTCCCACAGCTATCCCACAAGCAACCCCTGGCACATGCATTTCTGGGTTTACTGAGTTGTTTCACACCTTCCTTCTTTTCCCTCTGCCCCCTCTCAGAAATATCAAAAGAAGTTCAGGGTAACGTCGAGGATCCATGCACATCATCAGCACATTGCTTTTCCACTAACTTGCCAAACCAGCTCAAACATTTCTTAATTGAGACCAAAGTGGAATGTGTGAAACTTCTAGTGGAATTCTTCACATTGCGATTCAAACCACAATTGAGTACCATATATTCCATGAGAATGCTTATTTTTCCTCTTGCGTTTTCAATTAAAAGGAAAACCACACAAATGGGCTAGCAAAAAAAATCTAAAAAAACAACCCCCAAGCTATATTAAAATAACCCCAAAAGGCACCCAGGAAAGGACCCATTTCCCAGAACTGATATTTAAGTGAAAAGGTTCTCATCAAATTGAACTAGAGTTAAACTTCAACCAATTATATTTAAATATAAAGAAAAATAAATACAGCTGAGCTATTAAGATAGCTGGAATAGTTAAAGGTCTGTCAGCACTTCCATTATAAACCTAGTTTGTTCAGGGGATTATAAGTGCTGTAAAAATGTGTTCCAGGCTAAAACTTGGCAGACAAAGGTTGTCGTTTCAGAGGCTGGGATTTTTCTTTTCTTTTTTACTTTTTTTTTTTTTTTAAGGTTTAAAAAAATAGGATTGGTCACTTTTAAGTTATAGGATTGGTAGTCTCTGGAATTTTCCAACACTATTTTTGGCATTCCTATAATTCAAAAAAGGATTGATTTTAAAAATAAAATGATGTAACTTATTATTAGTCCATGATGTGAACTAACCATATGTTGCTTCGGGGATTTGTGCAGGGGTTTATTTCTGAAAGGCAAATGGGTTTAAACACAGGTCACCAGACTAGTATAGTTTGTTTGACTCGTAGGGTGGGATTTTTTTAAGCCCCCTCAGCAGTGGCCTACCTCAGCTCCCAAGAGCTCTTCTGTTCACACCAGTGGTGTCCAAAGCTGAGGGCTTAGTGCATCCCCGCTCACCAGCTTCTAGGCTATACACTTATCCTTTTATTATCTATATTTCTCATGATGTGTTTGTGATAGATTGGAGTTTCATCATTATGGGATGGCGCAGATTTATTGGTAAAATTTCTTCCCTGCCTCCTTCTCCCTGCTGGCTCATAGATGTGAGAAACCAGCTGAGCATCAAAGGCTTCTGCCTCCCAGCAACCACCTCCTTAATCAGCTTCCACTGGGAGCAGAGGATTATCTGGAGCACACACTTCTGGCCTTTGAAAAGGAAGCAAGTGAGTTCTAGTCATCCACTTCACTGTACAGGTCACGATGTGACAGCATCACTACATGGGGTACAAATGCAAAACTAGAGAAAAGAAGAACTCTGAATACAACGTAATTGGGACATTGTCTAGGAACATGACTTATCAGAGAGAAGCAAGACTACCTCTTCGTAAGTATGTGTGAACAAGCACCAGTGCAAACATATTTGTGATATAAAGGAACATTAACGTTTACCTTTCATCTTCCCTCAGTCCATGGAGGGAAATGGGCATGCATGCCCAGAGAGAGCGGGTAATGGATGTCATTGTGATTATCACTGATAGCACAAATATAAGTCAGGGTCTTCAAAAAACTGAAGGCCTTTTCCTGCCATTTAGAAATCCCAAGCTCCACAGGTTCCTCAATCACTTTCTCAAACTCAATTGTAGCTAAAGAGCACTTTTTTGGATTTTGAGAACGTGCTATTTTTAGAAAACATGCCTCAAAAAAGAGAGGGTTTCTTTGCTTCTAGAAGAACCAGCCGGTTTTGGACATATTACTGTGATGTTGGAGGTCAGCATCTACATTCTGGCCTGAACCAGGCAGCTCGAGGATTTGAGCCTGGAACCCACAAATTTTGGAAGAATAAACAAACCAGCAAGCTATTGGTCATTCCAGAATAGAGCTTTCTCTTTCTCATTTTCTTTTGTATGGGTGTTGGTATGAGGAAAGATTCCTATGTCAAGTTTTTAAGGGATCACAAACTCTTTTGTTCCTTCATAAAATGAAACAAAAGCAGGATGTGGAAATCTCAACATTTATCATAAAATTGAATTGAATAATTACTTTCTGGCTAGTACTCATTAATTTCCATGAGAAATGAAATTCTAGCTATATTTTTTCTATTTATTTTCATAATGGAGTATGCTAAGAACAAATCAGTCTTTTTTTTTCCACTTGCTCCTTTATAAATCACTTTCTCTTTCAATCAATGTTAATATTTTTTTGAGGTTTTTGAGACCATGTTTATTTGTATTTCACTTTGCTAATGACACGACAGCTCTAAAATACTAATCTGCTCTTTTTCGTACTCACAAACTATGTGGGTTCCCAGGATCGGACTGGGGGGCAGGAAGGGGGCTGTTCTTATTAAGTAGAATTAAGAAATATTGGCAGTAGGTCAGTGTGACTACTCCTACTTCACTGCATACGTGCAAAGCAAACAGGACACTTGAAACAAAGAGAAAACAAGTTAGACCATATCAGAATAAATTCTTGCTAGTTAGATAATATTCTAATGCATCGAGGTCATACCCCCATTCCCCAGGCTCCCTGTCTCTGGCCAGGGTGCCACCTGGTAGACTGTTGCTGCCAATGGTTTTGCAGATGGATAGGAGTGCTGTGGTCCCAGTTTTCAAAGGGTTGTGAAAGAAAGAAAGAAAGATCTGTTTGATCATCTACACCAGCGCCATCCCACAATGTCCACGTAATAACTTGAGATGCTACCAAGTCTGCAACCTTTGTTACAAGCCATAGTCCATTGTCTGTGGAAGGCATCATGGTGGAAGAGGGGGATCATCTAAATCTGAACTCCTGGAAATCGTAAATGAAACACAGCCATGGTTTTCTAGATAAAGAAAGAAGTCTTTAAAAGTGCAGTTGTGATTCTCAGCACGAATTCAAGTAGGCAGGCGGTTTCAGAGAAAAAGAATCAAATTCTCATGCAGTGGCCTTAAGAATCTGGTCACCAAAAATAGGCTGGAAGAATTTATATTAATAGTGACTACTCTTCTATATTTATCTCTAAATATCTCTATATTTACCCTGCCTGAGCAGGGGGGTTGGACTTAGATGATCTCCAGAGGTCCCTTCCAACCTCAACCATTCTGTGATTCTGTGATCTCCATGGATCTAAAAGCTGAAGGAGGAAGAGAGGTCTAGAGAGGATGTTATAGTTTCTCTCCTGCTATATGCTATAGATTCTCCCCAGGATTCTATAGCTTTTTTCCCTAAAAGACTGTGGAGAAAAATATCACTGCTGCATTGAGTCAGCAAAACCAGCAAGTTACAACTAGTTACCAGAGTGGCAATTTTCTATCATTCTCTGCAAAGCCTAGAAAATGAAGCATTACAACAAAAAAGCTGTATAAAAATACACATACTACCCTGGCATCACTTCAAATTTAAACTCTGAGTGTGAGATTGTGCATGGATCTTATTAGGCTTGGAAGAGTGCACTGCTCTGGGCCTGGGCCCTGAGGGGAACCCCTCCTTTGAGCAAGCGAGAGAATCCACCCTGAGAATAACAGGGTGGATCAACCTCTTCAGTATTTTGAAACTGCAGAATAAGTGTTTCAAAACATAATAATGTCTTCATTTTTTATTCACTCTTGAAACTGATTGAGATGCTTTGTCTCATTTCAATGAGAACTATCATTTGTTTTCATTATGTTTTATTAAATAGTAATGGAAGAATGGCTTCTGTACCCCTCTCTGCCAAGTGCAGGAGAAAGAGGGCAGGAAGAACTAGTGCTGCTCTCCTCTCTCTGCTGGCTAGGCATTGGTGGAGAAGCTGTGTCATTTCCAGTCGCAGGGGACTTGCACTTTGCTAGGGATCAGGCAGCCAGGAAGACAGAAGAGAGGAGAGGGAGCCTCGTCCTTCCTTGAAAGTCACAGGACAGGGAAAGGACTTGATTGCTAGGTCTCAGATGTAATGGGAGCAGCAGTGCTTGGAAGCCAGGGTCTCAAACTGCCCTTGGGCTTGGCTGGGAAACCATAGTCTTCTGCAGGGAACACAGGCTGTATCAGAGTAGTGGGGTAGAAACAAATGATTTTGGGGAGGAAAAATGAAATTAAATTTGTACCTACTCCATATCAGAATTCCTTCCCAAGGCTGATTCTGGAGACTAATCATTAAAAGTTGCTGAATATTCAAGCCTTCAACAAAAGATTGAACATAACTTTAAATCTCACATCATACTTCTGTTTACTTTCCAGTAGGTTCTTTTAGCTAAACTCCAAAGACCAGACGATGAGCTGGACCAAGGGAAGGAACTCCTGAGAGTCAACACCAGCTCACAGTTTCCTCTTCAACTGTCAAACATATTCATACCCTCTCCCTAAAACCTCCTGGCTTCTCTTGTGACTCCTAATTCCGTACTCTATTATCTTTTAAGGAAAATGAGATTAATCTGGATCCTTCCTCAATGTGGTTATAAAAGGGAAAAATCCTTTAACCACTCACTCAGAGCAGATCCTTTTAAGGTTTTGCTTTTGTTGTGTGAATGAAAGCTGAGGAATTTTCAATATCGGAACACCCCACTCCTGGGCTGCATCACTTCAAAACCAAATCTTTGCAGCTCTATTGTTAGATTGCTTTGTTATGTGATACACTCCCCGACTGCATTCTCTGTGACACTGGGAATCATAAAACCCCATTTTGAAAATGAGCTCTGGAATGTACATAACCCGCATTCCAGCAAGGAGGGCTTGGTGGCACTCAGAGCACTGCCTGCGTTATGAGGTGTGAGTGAAAGTTTTGGTCTCTTCAGCTCCTTTTATTGGTTCTGCAGTGGATTCCTTACTTACAGATGTTTTCAAAACCAGTGATTCCAAGGAGAGCCTACTCATTGCCAAAAGTTTACAGCTGAATTTCTTGGCATTCGCAAGCAATGATTTCATCAGAACATGAAATAAGTCAGAGCTGCTGTTGAAAGGTACTGTTTTATAATCCAACATTGTAAATTTAAGACTTTTATTTGCTGCAGAGTTTGGTTTCCATTTGTTCAGCTCTCTGATAGGTGTATTGCTTGGGAACAGATATAGAAGTTTTACAGGCCCTTTGTGCAATTTAAACCCCCGGTATAGAATACCATAGCATGGTGCCCATTCACATCATTAAAGACTTTTACAGAAGTATCATGTTCACACTTATATGTACTTTACTCCAGCAACCATCCCTGTGCCATGTTTGAATTATTATAAATGGGCCTATGCAGAATGCTGCCTCGATAGCTGAAGTAGCGAGGCTTTGTTTAAAATTCAAATAATAGCTGAATGGTGTCTGTTTGTTCCTGATCAACACTCTGCATACAGAAAGGTTGCACTTTCTTAAAAGGCAGCAAATGTGGACAAATATTAGCTTTTGAAACTAAAGGGGAAGTTATTCATTCACTCAGCAGTGCTTTGCGAGCTATCAATCTTCCAGGTATTTCTATTAGCTTTAATCATCGAGGTTGTTTGTTTGGAGCAATTTCTAAGAGAATAAAGGTACCTTTGGCTCTTATCTCCTGTCATCAAAGCATCCATTAGGAAATCCAAGCCCTGTAGGCAAGCTCAAGGGATTACTCAAAGAGGTTTTCTTGAAACAAGCAAGAATTCGGGGCCCTCTCTTCAGTGCACAGGAGTTCAGTTGGAAACTATAATCTGAAAGAGTGGTTTATCTGGGGTTTAATACAATTTGAACAGGATTTTGTTCAAGGCAAGCCTACAGATAAAAGCACCTTAAGTATGTTGAAACAAAGATGAGCCTGCATTCCTTGTGTGCTGTTTTTAAGTCCAAAGCTCTGTCAACAGAGTGGGGGAAAAAGCTCTAGAAGTCTTACAATTATCACAATGGTCAGTAGATTGGACCACTGAGCAGCTAATTAATAGTATTTTAATAAAGGAATGTTGATTAAGTGTGAGGCAGTCAAAAGCTGATTCAGTGTCTACAGGAGAAGGCTTCCCAAGTAAACAGGAAGCTTCATGGTGAGACAAAATGTATGGATTGAAGAACTTGTTAAGTAAAAAAGGGTCTTTAGGATAAGGGATAGGCTTAAACTGAAAAACTTCTGAAATACATGTAAATATGAATTTCCACAATGTCTGAATATTTTCATTTTTCAGGCACAGGAATTTGATTCAGCCCAGTGCTAATGCAAAGAAAGGAGAGGAAATGGGATCAAAATGCTAATGCAACTTTACATTTAGGATCCCTGGGCTTAGAAGAAAGTCCAGTGTAGCATCGCTAAGATCTGGGTGACCTGGGTTCAACTCCTGCTTCTGCCAATTGAGTTCTTTGCCCTCTTTGTTTTTTCTTCCCTGAGCAATGTTAAATGCTTTTAGATCAAATGATGAAAAGCCTAACATGAAGTTTAGACACTGTTATATTACTGCTGTTCCTAAGACTCCCAGCTGTGATTTGGAACCTCTTGTGTTTGATTCTGTAGGAACACAGAGCACAAAGCCAGCCTCTACTCTGAAGAGATCACTATAATTAAATGAGCCAGATTGAGTCACAAATGAGCAAGCAGGAATTTTTTAAAGAGAATCATTGTGTTACAGCTTCTTAGGGTAACAGATATGTTCATGCTTTTCTTTAGACTGTAATCTTTTCAAGGCACACCTCCAGGGAACGAACATGTCTATGAAGGTATCAATACTTACATATATAGGTAGGATACAATCGACAAAATATTTTGTGGTTTCAAAAAAGTTTTGACAAAAAACTATTAAAGAACCTAAAAAGTTAACAAAATGCTAATATGCCACAGGAGTGCAGTTCTTCTAAGGACTGAAAGTGAATTAAAGAATAGGAAGCAAAGGGTAAGGCTTAATGGTTACTTTTCAAATGGAGAAGAGTCAACAATATGGTCCCAGAGAGATCAGTTCTAGAACCTCTTTCATGGAACATCTTCTTCAATGACCTGAAAATGGGAGTAAATAGTGAAATCTCCAAATCTGAAGATGATATTAAGATCTTTCAGATAGTCTAATATCATGCCAATGACAAGGATACCAGGAAGATCTCACAACAGTGAGTAAGTGCATCAACAAGAAGTGGCAGATGAACTTCAATAGAGATAAATGTAAGGAAAAATATTCTAAGCCTGCATGGCGCGAAACTTGGACATGTCTCTTACAACTCTGGAAAGGGTTTCTTCACTGACCATCTTCAGAAATCATCAGCTTAGTGTGTGCTGCAGACAAAAGAGCCAGCAAGATGTCAGACATCATTGAAAGAACACTGAACCATCATTTTACCTCTACATAAAACCTTTGGTGCACCTACATTCCGAGTGCTGTGTGCGATTTTGTGATCTCAAGAAGGACATATTGGACTAGAAAGGATACGGAGAAGAGTAACTAGGAGATGGAAGAGTTGCCTTACAAGAAGATGTTATAAGGGTTGGACCACTTTAGTTTCAAGAGGAGAAGGCTGGATAGAATATAATCTAATTCAACAAAATTAGGAAGGCATGAAGTTATTCAGAAAGTATTTCTTTATGTAATAGATAATTATACTTCTTAAACTTATGGTCATGAGAGGTTGTTGGGGAGGACAGTGTTAGCATGTTCTTAAGGAGATTAGACTAATTTATGGACAACAAACTCATGAGTGCATGCTGAAAGGACCAAGCAGGGGTGTGCTCTTTCCGTACCTAAAAGAATTTTAATGGAAGATGGACCACAGAATGTGGCCATGCTAATGTGCTCTCCCAAAGTAGCATCTCATATTGCCACTGTCAGAGGCAGAAGACTGAGTTAGAAGGACCATTGGTCTGATCGATTAGGGCATTTCTTTCTAACCAATTTCTTTCTAACATTTTTTTTTGATATTGGACACTTATCCTAATTAAACCAGTAGAGACTAAATGTGCCATAGAAACAATATTACCTCCCCAGAAATGGAAGCTCTGACTTTTAGGACTTTTAATGTAACACTTCTTCATTTCCAAGAGCAGCAAGTCAATGCATAAATGAGAATTACAAGCATGTGTTGAACCAACATCAGGTTAGGAAGAAGGTGAATTTCTTAGGGGAGAAAATAATGATAATATTAACATTTACGTAAGCCTGATAAATCTGCAGGTTGTTATTCAAAATATAGGCTCAATAAAAACACTGCACATGGTTCCAACATCCTTCCTTCATCCAAAAAATTTGCATGTCTGTGGAATTGTCAAATGTAATTAGATTTAATTGACTCAGAGTCCATCTGTTGTCAGGAATATTTTTACATGATCCCATATAAGAAGCCTATTATGGGCTATGCAGTCCATCTATAGGACAGAATATGGATGAATAACAGAGAGAATATGGATGAATTCTCCATTTTTTCCAGACTGTTCATACTGGTTCTGTCTAGGGTCCATCCCAATTTCCACCTGTCTCACAATATATCTCTGTCTGAGATGAAACACCAACCTGCATTGAGTCTCCGAGTATATGTCACTCAACTCCAAAAGACTTGCAGAGTATAACACAGCGTCTTTCATCTCAAGTCTGATCTGCTATCAGCAAATCTTTCCTGCTTCTTTCAATATATGGCATGTAAAAATGTAAAGTGATTCAGGAGAGAAATCCTCTTTTAACATTTGTCAGGAAAAGATCCGATTCTGCAGATATTCATAGGCTGACAAAAAGCACATGGAAAAATAGCTAGGCTTTTAATACACAGTGGCATGTGGCAGTCCTCAGGAAAGGCAGGCATTTTGAGATTGGCATCAAAGGCAGGAGACAGAAAGGAACTTTTAAAGTATTTCCTGCACTGAGGCTAAACTAATTCCTCCCACCAGGACTGGTTCTGCAGAGGCAAAGCAGGTAGTCGTTCAAGGAAGTGGGTTGCCAGCAGTGGCAAAGCAGCCATAGTCCCCTTCACAGCTTTTCCTGTGCCAGAACCTGAAAAGCTAAGCTTAGCTGTTCCTGTCACACAGAAGGCAGAGCAGTACCTACTGCTATGAGGGGAGTTGCCTTTCCTAGTAGCAGTAGTCACCAACCCTGTATCTCCCATCCTTTAGCAGCAAGTTTGTCTTTCCAGACTTCTTCAACTCATTTACAGTGATGAAAAGCCTTGAGTCTTCTTGTCCCTTGACATCTTAAATGCTCTGTGGATATAGTCAGAGACAGAGCCATGCTGCTTTTTCTTGCCCTTCAAATCCTCAGAACCTGTTTTACTTTGTATTTCCATTGTTTACTATTTCAGATTTATTTCAGGTTTTCACCACCTCTTTTCCTAATGAATATTAAACTGATCATGAATATTTTAGAAGATAGCTGCTGGGGATTCTTTATAGATTATTTAAGCTACAACACCTCTGAGGTCAATGTTGGACCAGATGATCTCCAGAGGCCCCTTCCAACCTCAATCGTTCTGTGATTCTGTGAATGTTGCTACCATGAAGATGGACTCTCTAGAACACTGTGACTAAAGTTAAAGGCCTGGGATTTAAATTCTGCTTTTGTTTTCATTCACTAATTCTATTTCAGTTGATGCATCAGACTTCTTAGAGTGGTGACATGATTGTAATTAACCTGAGATCCAAATCTCCAGTGGGACTTGAGGTTCTTTAGTTTGAAAATTAACTACGAATCTTCACAAAATTGGCCTTTGTTACCATATGTTTGTGTCAGAATTGTGCAAGCAATTTTTTTTAATATATCTCTCAATTATTGAGATTTCAGAAACTTTCCAATTTTGTATCTGAATGACATTATAGCTTTTGATTAAAAATTTGAAAGAAATGGATGCACTCTGTGCTGTAGTTGTCTCACCCTTGTACGACTGGGTACCTCAGCTTTGGTTCCCTTACTTGTTTGGTGTGTTTTATCTGGAAGAAGGTTCACACTACTTTAGGTTCCTCACTCACCTAAATTAGGAACATAGGCATGGAAATATGCCACCTTAACCCTAGGCACTAAACAGAAGAAAAAGATAATAACTTCTAGAGTAAGAAAGTATATAAACTCTGTATTTTATGTTAGAAACACTGCTCCCCATTGACTTTAGCGGAAACCCAAGAGGCCTCATATCCTAACTTTAGTGTTTCAAAGTGGGGTAGTTCCAGGTCTTGCCTTTTTAAATTCTCTATAGCCACTTGGAAGACATACCACCTCAAGAATGAGATTCAGAACTTGTGACTTAGCTTCTCCTTCTGAATAATACTCTGAAAGTATGTATATGGCATTTAGAGTGACCAATTATCTTACTTAGGCACCTAAAAAGTAATGTTTAATGTAGGAACTGTAACTATGCCTTCTCTGTGGGCTCAGCTCAGTTGCATACACAGGCATTTAGTCTCATTTTAGATGTCTAGTGTGTTACACCCGGTGTCCAGTTGCTCTTCCAGACATGAATTTCTCATAGGTCCTGTATTATATTTGCCTGCTCCATCAGAGTATTTCAGACACTAGAACATCTCAAACAGCAGTAGGCACCCACGAATGGACAAATTAATTGAACACTTCTTCCCTGTATAGACATTCTGTCAATCTCATTTCAATTCGAAATCCAACCGTGGAACTGAAAACCTTTCACAACAAAAGACATTTCAGTTTCTAACAATACCATCTTCAGAGAAAGAAAATATTTTTTGAAAAATCCTTGACTAGCTCTATAGGTAATATTTCAAACAACAATTTTAACAACTTTTTCCAATGATAAAAAGATCTTTTCAGTATTTCACAAAGCTAATGCTTGGGATTCTGGCCAACATTTTTTTCTTTATCTCAACCAGTTTTCTCATCTGTGTGCCTGGTTGATTGAAATTTGCCTTGGTCTCTAAGAAAGAAAGAACACTGGGGCCTCCTACAGTTTACTTTTTGATTGTAGTTTGCATTCAAGTAGCACACAGGAACCACAGCCATGAGGAAAGTACACATCAGTGTAGATGCTTTATTAATACACATAAAGAGACAGTTCTCATCCCAAAAGGTAGGATTTATCTGTCTAAATTTGATATATACAATGTGAATATCTACATGTGAACAGATCCCCTTTACAATCAGTGGAAAGAAACAGGCAATTTTAGGATGTGATTCATCTTAGTCTAATCTAGATGTCTAAAATTGTCCAGATGAATGGCATCCTAAAAGTGTCCGTTTCTTTCCATTGACTATAAAGGAGGTATAGACAGCTTGTTCAGATGTAAATATCTATACTGCAGATATCTGAAGTAAAGAGAAAGGAATCCAGAGAGTTTAGAGTGCAAAGACAAGAATGTGGATATCATATGGGGAAGGAACTGAAACACACAAATACTAAAGAACATGCCTGGTGTCACAGATGAAGCCTGAACCTGAGCCATGCCAAGAATGGAATACATATTTCTTGAATTCCAGGCCAATACTTTAACCACAGATCATCTTTCCTGTGAGATGTTATGAGCAGGTATATAAAAGCTCTTCACATCTTAAAATAATGCTTCCAGCTATTGCAGAAAGGTTTTGGCTAACCTCCCAGCCATACCTTCCATTCCCACCTACCCACAATATCTCTACATAAGCATTCAAAGGAATATTTAGCTTCTTACTCATTTAAAGAAATTACTAAGGATCCAAACAGCAGAGTCCACCCAGGGAAAACATCCTGGTATAGGATACAAGTGCTCCACTTTCTTCTTAAAAAACATTGTAATTTTATAGGAAAAGAGAAAAGGGAGCATAGAGAGAGAGAACTACATCCCTCCCTCTTCACCTTTTTTTAACTAAAGCCATAATCCCAGGAAAAATATCTGAACAGATGTTTTCCCTTGAAAACGTTCCAAAAAATGAAAGCACACATGGCATACTGATCTGCTACTTCCTTCAACACATTCTCGTTCAGAGATAACAAATGTACCATGTGATGTTGCCATAGTAGCTACTTGTATTTTACCACTGAGTGAAGCAGAGGAAACAGTTAATATATCTATCCACTCCCTGGGCATTGGACTTGCTAAGCAGTAGATTATGCCTCTAGCACTAGATGTCATTTTTCTCCTCTGACATTGCTGTGAGTAGTATTTTAGAGCACGTGTGCTGAAGTACAGCACTCAGCAAGCAGCCGTTTAGATCACGTATTCTGGTATGTCCAGATTCTCTGATCTGCAAAGGTCCCTGAGCACAAACAGAAACAGCACAACGAGAAACAGCACATTCAGGCAAATGAGGCTACCAGCAGAAAAGTCCCCCTGTTCAGTGAAGCAATGTGGTGTGGGGAACATCGCACTCTTTTGGGCAGCTAATCCTACCTCCAGCCCCTGCACAGCTTGCAGACCAGGAACAAGGACTGTGTTCAGCACATCACAGGGAAAGGTTTTCTGAGGGTTATATTGGATCTCCATTCTGCTCTGCTTGATCCTCCCTTGGAATACATTTGGGCTGCTTTGCACTTTGTGGCAAGGAACGCTGCTTTGGCTGGCAAGGAATTGCAACTTTTTGTAGCTTCCCTGTCACATACTTTGCATGCTTTTCAAACAGAATAGACTAAATCTCAATGAGGTTTCTATAATTTTAGTATTGGACTTGGTCAACACAAAGGCATTATATAAAGCAATGTTAGAGGATCGGAGAACAAATGGCAAGTTAAAAAAAACCCAAAAAACTATTAATAGTGCTGGCAAAAGATGATCATTTTTATTATCTCATTATTATTAGCAAAAGAAATTAAACCTTATCTACTTGAGAATCTGGTGTGATTACTATGAAATAATAGAAATGTTTGTAGAACCAAGTGAAGAAAATTGAAATATTGAATAAGAACTGACAGCAAATATACGAAACAAGACAGTCATACAAGACAAGAAAGACATTGTTAAATAGGAAACATGACTGAAACAGAGGTATTCAAGGGTATGTGTTGCTCAGGAAAGCTAAAACTAAAACAAGAATTGGTAGATTTACTTATTCACATTCTTACTTTGACTTTAAAGTAGACTAATAAAATATGAATGTAACCACATACACTGAAAAGAAAGTGAAGCGTGACTGAGTCAACATCTTGCCTGGAAAGAGCTGTAGCAAAAGTTCTTCGCCTCTAAACCCTAATGACAAGTTTGGATATCATCTGAGATCTCTGAAGCTGTGAAATACTATGTGGAATTGTAATGTGAATGACTTGTTTGTCCAAGAATAGAGAGAAAGACAAATGATGCTAATAATGGTAGGACCCAATTATTTTTCGGTCTTTTTCTCTACAGAAAGAATAATCAGATAAACACTAAGACAACAGTAAGACTATGTTAGCTTTGCTTTTTGAAAACTGATGACCTTCAGAGACATTCACAGAAAATTATTACAGATTAGTCAATCATTTCAGTTTAAATCACATAGAAAGATCCTCATGGGTGTAGTTATAACTAAGGTTTTCAATTTCGAAAGGACAAATTAAGTTAGCTAGTTAAGCAAGTCAATTGGACTGATGATCTTATAGACTTCAATGTAGCATGAGCCTGGAACGTCTCTCTGCTATAGGCATAAAATCTACAAAGAACTTCCATCTCAAGTACAGAAGCCAAGCTTTTAGGCTTTTAAAGCTGGGCTTCACCAAATCACAGAAAATATTTACGAATAAGCAGACATCCTCCAAGAAATAGAATCTTGTGAATATTTTTAAGTTAAGGAAAGAGCATAATGACACTTGGCAGAAATCAAACCCAATTAAAACTTGTATTTCTTTTTTTAACAAATAGATAACAAGGAAGAAAAATCAATAAATAAGAGAAGACAATAAAAATGAGAAATGGGTTTATTATGCAGTGAGAATGGACTAAAGGTTAGAGATACTTTAAGGTGTGACTAAAAAACTAAATGACTGCTCTTAGTTTTCAACAGGTACAGTTCTGCTGAATGTTGAAGCAGAGGTCAGATAATTTAATGAGAATGATGGTATAGAAATAGGTGTGATGTAGAAATTACTACATTGCTTTAAAAGCAGAAATCAAGGAGCTTAACTCAACAAACTGTCAAGAGCTTCCAGAATTCTGAAATTGCTGATATAGTAGCAAGTATTTTTAATAACTTTGTTAAATTTTGAGAGCAGTACTGGATCACTGGAGACCAGCAAGTTAATACTTAAGTAGAAGAAAGTTATGTATGCAACTACAAGATCAAACCTGAACACGGTTTGGATAAGTCTGACATTAAAGGTAACTGGAGAAATCATATCAAGTGCAGCATAGATTTACTAAGGGTTACCTATGCCAGGCTATTCTGATAGTTTTATTTGATGAAACCGTGGATTTAATAAAAGTTAATTTCTACCCTTCTAAGACTTTTGAAAGCAATTTTAGTTTCACACAGGAGATTAAAGTAGAGAAGAAGATAACAAGAGATTATAAAATGGGTCAAGAATTGTTTAAAAGAGAGACATGGCAATGGGTGGTGTTGAAAGAAGAAGCATCAAGGGGTTCTAATGCCCAAGAAGTAGGTATGCGTTAATGATCAGTACAGGGGAAGATGAATAGCAGAATGAGGTCAAAGGCTGGAGTAATGGACTAAATTCAATAGTCCAGACTGCAATGACTGATCTTAGGGACTAATAAAAAGCAACTCTGGTATAAGTCAGAAATTCATCAATTGGAGATGATTGAGAAGGAGAAAGACTCGGGCATACCTTTAATAATAAAAGGATTATGTCACCAACAAGCTGTGCCCATGAAAGAGATAAATCATCTAAGACAGATAATTGTGCTGTCTTATAAGACAAAATGAAGCAGTAATTTCTCCCTTATTTGGAAATGCAGGAATAATTCTGTTCAGGTTCAGTGAAGGACCACTGGGGGAAATTAGGAGTCTATCCCATCCCAAGATGCTAAAATGTTAGCTGTATTATTCTGTCAAAATAAAGGCTGAGAGGCTGAGAGAAGATAGCAATGTTTTCTGTTAATATATCAAACAAGTCAATATCAGGTTGGGAAGAACAATGTCACATGAGAACAAGTGGGTATAAATGATGAAAAACTATTTCACAAAAAAATAAGTGAGAGTCTAGAGCAGCTTTCCAACAGAAGTAACAGGAATAAAAAGCTGAACCACAAATGAAATGATGTTGAATCAATTTAGGAAAAATAATATTTCTAAGATGCTTGCCAGCAGCAGCATGGAACTAAGCTCAGTAGTCCCAGAAGCTCCCTTGTATGTATCACTGTTCCTAATTTTGTAATGCACAATTTTAGCTTCAAATTCTGACTTTTTTCACAGAAACATATTGTTCCAATGGCAAGATTTCTTTAAGGCCAGTGATATTACTGGTAAACCCATAGGGAGAAAGTAGCACCTGAAGTGAACTCTCACACATTCAAGGGGAATGCAAAATTCTAGGAAATGCGAATACTGACAATTGTGAAAACATCACATATTTTGAAAAATATCATTCTTCTTTTCTGACCAGCTGTGTTCTTCCCAGATAATTATGACTTTTCAGTCAACAAGGTGTGTTGATATTTTTTAAATGGAATCTAAATTTATAAATGGTTTTAATGTCCTGACCCAAATGAAGAAAGAAACTTATTTTAGGAAGCACATGGGAAAAAAAGTCATGGGTCCATGATTTCCAGAGAAGTGTTTCAAGAAGACTGTCTCTTTTCTCTGTGCTAGTGAAAAAATGAACCAAATTACAAATGATATTGATGAAAAAATTCCATCTCTATACAGGAACAACCTAGGCAAAATTAAACATGTTACACTGAGCCTTCATAGACATGGTTTCCAAAAGACCCATCCTTTCTCCTAAGAGCTGGAGGATCCAGTGGAATATACCATAGTCACTGAATGGAGAAGGCTGTGTTTGGTTCAGTTGAACACTAAAGCAGAGTTTTGGGGGAGAGAAAGGAGGGGACAGAAAGGATCTTGCTTCAATATGGATTTCTACATTACTGTTTTAGCTGGGGTCAGGAGCTCATGCTTTCAAAATGACACCCCTCATTTTCACATTGCAGGGTGGTCAGGTGTGCAAACTATATTCCATTTGGAGAAAACTGGAAGATGTACTGTAGAAGCAGACCCAATGCAGTTCAACAGCTAATGAACATTTAGACCACAGCATCAGACCAGAACTAGTCCAAAGCAAAGCCTTTGAAATATATTCATTGTGACATTAGGTCCTCAGCACCAATTTGTGCTACACATCCATGCCTACTAGGTCACGCTACTTGTTAATGTAGACATATCCTGTGCCCCTAGCAAAGGGCTTTATATATATCCCTCCATAAAGGGGGGACCTGGAAAGCCTTGACTGAATCTAGTGAGAGTCAGACCCTCTTTGGATCTCCCCACATGGAAATTTAGGCTTGCTAATCTAGGGTAACCCTTCCCTGTGTCCCTGTTCTCTTTGGTGAGAATTTTTTTTCTTTGTTAACACACAAGCTCAGACTAGATGATCAAAGAGTTATACCACCTCCAGGTGACCAGTTGGCAGTCAGCTGCTGCAAGTGGCATATGTGAACAGCCTCAGAGAGCCTCAGGCATGAAGAAGCAAATTTTCATGTGCCAGTGGCTTCTAAAACGGTAATTGGTGGCTTAATAAGAGAAGAAATGAAAGTCAGCTGGGAAATAGTGACAGAAAGACATGGACCTATAAGATGTAGAGGGTGATGGAAGACAGAAGGAAAGGAACACATCAGTCCTCTTCCACTGCTTGACTTCAAGGTAATAACAGCCAACAATGTCTATAACTGCTCTTAGCAGGTATATTAGCAGCTGTGTATAAGAAAGTAGGGCCCTCATCTCCATTCCCCTCCAGTAAGCTGAATAGATAAACAAATAGTGGCTTCCAGCTATATCTTGTCAGAATAGTAGTTCAAATTGTAAGCTCGTGGGATAACCACAAACTATAACTCTTTGTTTGCGTGTTTTCTTTTTATTAAGAAGCCAGGCAAATTCAGAGGCAAAAAATCTGTTAAGTGAGGGCTAATGTCACTTGGTATTTGCTTGTGACGTTTCCAAACTTCTAGTTTAATAAAACCCCTGTTCCTAAACCAAGGAAATAAAGATTTAAGATACTTCATCCTCTTGAATTGATATATATTGCCCAAGTATGGCCAAAATTTATATACTCTTACTCTTTCTTTGATCTACTGGGAGATGCATACAGCTTCCCTCCAGTCAAAATCTTTGCTTACTTCACAGAAGTTCAGTGTGTTCAAGAAGCTCAAGAAAGGCCTCCATTAGACATGCAGTTAACTTCACAAACTAGTTCTTAAATCCATATGCATAAACATCTCCAACTTATCTGCTGACAGCTGCCCAGAAAGAAGACCCCAGCAATCCACAAGACATTACGCAGTGCTTCAGTGATGCTTTCTGAAACTTTCTAGTTCCCTGCACCTCTCCTTTAATCACATGGTATGTACACAGAGGCCTCTGCTCACCATCATTCCCTTGCACACCTGTGGGGCAAGGCTGATCTTGATTGCCTCATGTCTCAATCACAGCTAAATTTTCCATGCTAGGTAGCCTTACCACTACTACAGTGAATGCCACCTGATGATTCCCAGCAGCTCTTGCCAGCTGAAGAGAGGCAAAGATTGAACAAAAGTCATGTGGGTCCTGTGAAAAAGAGAACTAAAAGCCTCCCAGTAAGTGACATCCTCTTGGCATATTTTCACAAATTAGTTCTCCAAGTTCTTCTTAGAGATGTGAGTTTTATCAAACAAGTCATTCTGGAAGAGCAACCTGTACTAAAAATGGTTTTGTAACTGAATTAGAATGAGTAAAAAAAAGCGTAATTCACTTGTTAGTTCATCTCCTGGGTTGCTGCAGAATCGCTAGTTGCAGTACACTTCACAGCTCTTTAAATGGCTACATGAAATAATAAATGGCTACATGAAAACATACAGAGGTATTGCCAGACTGGGGTATGGCTCCTCCATTGTTTCCCATCTTCTCCCAGTCTTGGTACTTTCTATTTCTCATAAAAGACCAGAAATGTCGACTAGATGTGAATTATCCTTAGTGAAATAAAAAGAAGACTAACCCATGGTGTCAATATTGTTATTTTGTAGAGTAACTACATTCATATAAACGTTAAACAGTTCTATAGTATGCCAGGCAATGTTTGTAAATGTGCACAAAAAGTAATACAGATGAGAGCTGTTACATTATAAGATGATTATGCTTTTTTACATGCTTTATAATTAAGTAGGCCCTTCTTCTTTCAGTTTAATAGCCAGGAATACTATCTCATTAGCAGCGCTTTCAATTTAACCCTTGTAAGTTGGAAAATATTGTCTTATAATTAGCTCAGGGTGTTTAAACCCTCCCAGCAAAACAGTAAATGCATATGGGTGCCTAGATGTTAAAAGAAATACACAATGTGAGCCTTTTTCTTTCTTTTTTTCTTTTTTTTTTTTGTTGGTTTCAATCAAGTAAGGTTGTTATGAGAGAAATAAATATCTTTTATAACTTCACTGCCTATAGCAGCTATTATTTCATGCACTCTTTCTTCAGATGGATTATCCAGCTCATTTCTAAGGAGTTTTGAGGGCAGCCAGCTGAACTTCAGGAGTAAAGCTTGCCCTTATTTCTCCATACAATACTACTGTATAGAATAAAAAAATGTTTTGTGTAAATGTGTTAACGGCCATCTTGATGTCATTCTTTGGAAAAAGTTTAGTTCTTCTCTCAATGTGAATCCCCTAACTCTTGTTAAAGTTAGTCAAAGGTATAAAATGACAAATGCTCATGCATGAAGGATAACAGTAAAATATCTTGGTTGACCTAAGTTAATACTGAAGAGTTACATGTAGCCCCCATTAACAGCCCATGTTAACCATAAAGGCCCTCAATACACAAGTGAGGCCAAAGGCTGGGCACTCCCAATAAAGAAGGAAGCCCTGGGTTTTCATCTCTGTTTAGGTCTTATGCTCTGACTACTGGGTTATACACTTGGGTCCCACCATGGGGCCTTCTGCCCCCAATGTAGAGTGGCTCAGATGCAAGAGGAGAAGTGGCAAACACAAGTCCCCTCACCCCAGCGCTTCCCCCATTGCTGGCTGGTTGGGGCATCAGGACATGCAGCGCTGAATGCTTCAGGCTGAGGAGGTAAATGTTTGAACCATTAGACGAGTTTGAACAGAGTGGGATGAAGCGACTGTCTATTTTGAAAGAAAGTGAGCCAGTCATTTCTATGGAAATGTATGAAGCTGGTGCCTAAAATCGGTAAACAGCTTTTGGTTCTGAATCCCTGTTTTACATAGGCAGCTACCACAGAGCTGCCAGGGGGCAAGGTGGGGAGAGAAGGTGAATAAACAGCTTTTTTCTCTCGGGGATTTTCAGTTTGATAGCTGAAGTTACACCCCCTCTGTGCACTAGGTATGGTGAATCCTATTTTTAGGCATCCAGGTCTCCATGTTCAGTCTATAAGGAACTTAGATGCTTTATGTAGTATTTTCAACACCTTTGGAAAGGAAATTACCCAGGCTCTCAACAGTGCAGTGCTGTGTCTCACAAGCGCTAACACCAGGCCTTAGTCATTATTTATAGCACATAAAGCTACAACTTTGTACATTTGTAAAAGGTTAGGCAACATATATTAGCATACCTTTTGTAAGTGTTTTATTTAGTCACACTGAAGTCAGCTTTGCTTTTCATTGCAGTGATGTTCCTTTGTGTTCCTGGTTTGCAAGAACACTGTTTTGTCTTTCTGCTGGTCTCCTTTGCACTGATGTGCAATATCTTGTTTGACTGCATCTATCACTGGTAGTTGATTTGGATTTTGAATCTCTCCTCCTGGGAACCAAAACGTATTCTTTCGGTTGAAGAGAAGCTGGAAGGTGTTATCCTGCCACAGGACAACCAAGGCCAAAAAAAGGGCTTTCAGGATGAGATGTGAACTATGCTATTTTCTTGCCCCAGTAAGGGAGAAGAGTGTACATTTGCATGGAGAGAAGTAGAGCTGCCAAGATACAGCGTCTCATTATTTTATCCACAGTGTATTTCTTGGTGAACGTTTTGCTGCTCCAGGCTTACTGAGATCTATATCTTCACTCTTCAAAAATCCCAGAGGCAGGAAAGGAACAAGCTGTAAAATGAGGCTCTGTTCCATGTAAGTCCGGAACAAACTGCTAATACTTAACTATCAGTAGAATCATGTGGCCCTTGCTCAACACTGATTCAGTAAGAAGCTTTGCCAAATAAGGACTTCAGAAGTTGTACTTCAGGTGAAGCTATCTGAAGTAGATACAGTCCTAAAACCATTCTATGCAACTATTACTTTCTATTTATGCTACTGCTCTTACTTTCCTCTGGGTACTACAGATTCCTTGTGGAATTTCCCAACTACAAATCAAATCCATCTGTACAAAACAATAAATAATAATTTTGTAAAACAGCTTTATTTCATGCTAACCCTGACACCAAATGCCAGAAGCACCAATTAGCTCAGGTGATGCTATCTACTCTATAAGACCTAAAGATGAACAGTCTTTCATCTGTTAGCATTCAGGGGACTGATAAAAATTTACTCTGCTTTTAAACAAGCTCTATGTGACTGAAATTTACCTCATCCTGGGCTGTGTTGTAAATAATGTCAATCTAAAGAGGCTGTGAATTCTTTCACAGCTTTGTTTCAGAGCTTTTCGTAACCATGATTATCAATGACTGCACCACAAAACTTCTGTCAGCTTAGAACTTCAGTTACAGCCAGGAAGCTTGATGGATGGTTGCCTGCTCTTCCCTTGTGAAATATAATTATCAAGGCATAAAAATCACTTAATCGCAATGCTGGAATGTTTAAGCATAACAGTAATTAGTTCTTCTGTAACACTTTCCATCCACAGATGTAAGTATTTTACAACAGAAATTATCATTCCCGTTTTATAGTTGAAATAAACCGAGGCAGAGAGGGAACAGAACAGGACCGTTTTTACACTGAAGGTCAGAAAGAAAGCTCTGAAGAGAAGAAAAGTCTTCTGTTTTCAATCTCGAGCCTCTCTTGTTCGTGCTGGTTAGAACAGAGTCAATCAGAGAAACAATATGAAAACACTTGTGGGCCAGACTGTCCCTTCTGCTGCAACAGCCTCTACTGAAAATAGCAATACTACTAATAATGATTAATAAACCCCAAAACCTTAGGGTAGGGTCATTTAGAAGTTTGTCTAATACACTTCATGGAAGAGTTTACTCTGAAAAAAATAGTGTTCAAAGCTGGCAGGCTGGTGGAATACTCCAGCCAGCAATAATGGAATAGGACTCCTTTTTCATTATTTCTTTTGGAAATATGATCACTGTTAAGAGGGATGGCTGGGGGCATTCATGTTGTACCACTAGCACTGAAATATTTGTACTGGTGCAAGGTGAACTAAAGTGAAAGCATTTGCCAAGAATGTTTTCATTAATCAGGAATGAAAGTTGGAGGTTCAAAGACAACTCACTATCCAGTGGCATTATTCCCATTACACACCAGGCAGCTCAAGAAAACCCAAGCCTCTGGCTTCTGGGGGGAGTATGGTTGCAAGGGCTGTACCAGGAGTGGACCCTGTGGCCTAATTTAATTTGTACATGGGAAAGCTCGCCCAGTGGGACATTGACAGGACTGACAGAGGGCAAGCTTTTTCTCTATTCTGTGGGTGGTGGTGCATGCCTATTCTTAGCTGAGGGAGCAATTAGTCTGGTTAATTACCCTATTGTGTTTCATACCAGAAGACGTGTAGATCCAGCCCCCAAAATCACTGGATCTGCTCTTTCTGAAATCTCTTTTCTGAAGCCACTGAGACAATGTCCATAGCAGGGCATGTTCTCGGAACCGAAACTCGATTTCTCTCCTGTTAAAGAGCTATCGCGGTTCCCAGCATGCTTTTGACACAGGCCGGACAGTATTCTTACAAACAACTCTTGGGCACAGTTTATGAGGCAGCATGGGCCAAGACCATTCCCACTGGAGATTCTGGAGATGGAGGCTAGGACAGTTTGACAATACTTATGTGGCCAGATACATGGGCTGAAGACAAGAGTTCTGCTATTAGTTAAATAGTAAGCCTTTGGTCTAAGCTATTATGAGCTCTTCATTTTCAGTCACTAATAGCCTCATAAGTTCTGTGCCGAGAGCTCTCAAATGCCACTTTCCAGAATTTACACTTCTCCAGTTTGGCAACACCTCTTATCACCCAGATTTATCCCACTTTTTTTTTTTTTTTTTTTTTTTTGTAATATACATGATGAAAATTACCCTACTCATCTTTCCTGCTAAAATCTTTCTCTTTCCTTGACATAACATACAAATATTTTCTGCTCCTACTACCAAACTGTATCATGATGTTTTGTCCCTCTGCACATCCAAATAATGAATTGAGGCATTTCTAGTGCATTACTCCATCATGGTCTTATCTTTCTGAGAAGAAAAGGAAATAAGAAGTTGTGAAAGTGTGAAATGTTCTCCCACATACAGCAGTCAGATAGTATAAAGAACTATCTCTCATAGTGAAAGGATGGATAACCTATTAATCCTTTTCTGTCACTGACTTTGGTGAATTCAAAATTCCTTCACCTGATGTAGGACTCAGCACAAAGGTCTTAAAATGGCTTAAGACCAGCTTATTTATTTATTTATTTATTTAAAACATATTGCTGAGAATTGTTTTGACAAGAGAAAATCTTTAAAACAGCTTTAGAGTCTTCTGCCACCACAGAATGTGTTAGAGTCTTTTTTTTATTACCTTATGGGACCTGAGCTACAATTCCTTTATGTTTCAAGTGATAACTATGCAAATCTTAAAAAATAAATTAAAAAGCCTTTTGAAATACGAGTTCTGTGGAACTAGGAATAATTTTTTTTGCATCCCAGAACTGAGAAGAGTTTCCAATCTGGTCTTCAGTCAAACCGCTTCTGTATAGACTCATGTCTTTTTTTTGTGTATGGTACTGTGGCAAAGAGCCTGCCATGGATAAAATGAAAAATGTGTCACCGAAGAGCTATTGCTCTTTGCTTTAGAGTACAGTGCTGGATTTCCTGTAGGTGAGTGGAATACAAGATAGATACTATATAAATGGGATTTGTGAGGTGCACACACTCCCTTATAGACAAGAACAAGCAGATATTCATCTTATTTACCAGCACAACAGAAAGAGAGCAAACTGGAGAGATGCTTCATTAGCAAATAAAGGTTGAAAGCTGATACCTGGAAAATATGTAAGGTAGAGATTTAGGTGAGTAAAGAACCTTTGTGGAAAATTAGGGCCAAGATGAGAGTCCAACATTTTAAGGAAACAAGCCTTTGGCTTTGCAAGCAATAGAAGTACCAAATTTAGTCTCAAATCTGCATTAAAATAAAGTCTAAAATGAAGAACCTGTATTTTAAAATGAAGAAACAGAAAACAAGAAAAAAGACCGTCCCTCAAAGAAAAATTTTGCAAAGCCTAAAATAAGAACAGAGAATAAGCTACACACTTGGGAATACAAACTTGGCCATATGCATCTGCTAGCGGTGGAATAAATTCTTCATCTCCAAACATCATGAACAGTCAGAAGTTCATGTTACATATTGGTTAGTGTGTTTCTTTAATAAGAGGGGTGCATATCCAAGATAACAAAAGTACCATGTGTTGCAGCAGATACTACAGTAAGGACTATTCTTACTGAACAGCAGAGAAGGTAATCACATAGACCTTATGTAAATAATCAGAACACACATTACAGCCACAGTAAATCTAAGCAGCTTTCAATTTATTTTCCTCTGTTGCCTAATTTTTCAGATCTTTTGCTCAACCATGCATTTTTTTTTCCTCTCTTGCTTTACTTCTTCCTACCTTCTTTGGTTTAACTCTGCTGTTCTTAAGGCATAGGAAACAGGTCTTACAGAGAAGCTATATAAACATCTTTATGGTGTAAAATCTCATTTAGAAAAGAGTGGTGTAGTACTGCACAAACTATAATCAAATCCATCAAGTTGATAAGGCAAACACAATACGTGCTCATTTAAAAAGCCTACCTATGGCATGTTTATATTTTTAATCTACCATGTGGTATATGTCTATGCATATCTGTGTGAGCGAACGACTGTGTTTATGTGCTAATGACTGCATGTTTGTGTTTGCTAAAATATATAGCCTCATCTATTTTACATATGCATATTAGTATCTGGGAATACACAGAGCAAATCACATCTAGAAATGTCATTTTCTTAGCACTGATGATGAATACTAGAAAACACTCTGAACAATTTGCACGTACATATCCTAAAGCAGATCACACTAGCTAAAGTCAGGCCAGTTTATAACAGCTGAAAACTCATTGAGGATTTTAAGAGACAATATGATTTAAAATACCAGATTAGAGAAAGCAGGCCTGAGTCTTATCCTTTGGTCTTCTGCTAACCTCCTGGGTTATTAGCCGATGACTCCATCGGGTCTCCATTTCCTTTTCTATAAAATATCCTCCTTTACAAATCATGCTTTGAAATCTAGATGTGCATAGTGACGTAAAAGCTAAATAATAATTATTATTATCTAGGTGACCAAATATCCCATGTGGTCATCATGGTAATCAGGCAGTATCTGAAAATTAAAGTCATAAAGCAAGCATAAAACAAGCATTAATTCTCCTGGAAAAGATTAGCCTCTTGAAGCACTTATTTAGCTCCCATCACACTCTGAGAACTACATGGTACATCCATACTTTGGGAGTCAGAACCTGATTTTACTCAAGTCCATAAGAAATAATTGCTATTGAAGGACCAGAGGAGTCAGAGCTCACTTGTGTACCCGCTGCAACCAGCTGCAAGACAACCACTGATTTCAGCTGGTTCCAGCAGATTTCAGTTCCACGCAGCCAAACCACCGAGCAAGAAAATTGCTGAGGGTATTCCTGGTCTTCATCAGAGATGCTAGGTTGATGGCACTTCTGGACATGAATTGTGCTGTTTATCCCCAAGAATAGCATCTGTGCTGACTCATCAGTAGTGATGGGGACTGAGCAACCCTCACAGGGAGAAGCTAGTTCAGTGTCCTGGCCCATTCAATCCTTGGCCTCCTTCTCTGCTATGTGTGATGGTGACATGTTCATTGGGAACCCTCTTATTCTACCATGAACAAGATAAAGACAAGTGATTCCCTCTGTACAGATCACTGAACAAACCTTCCCCACGTTCAAATTCTCAAGCTGTAGTTTTGATTTGATTTGATGTAATTATTTACCTTAGTTACTGTTACTCTTCAGTGTATTCAGGAGCTAAGAATTAGACCTCTGGGGTCTATAATCCTATTTATGACACTAGGCTCATTAAATCAGCAGTAAGGATGATGTCAAAATCAGGAGATTAGAAGCAAAACCCTTCGCTATTGCAAATCAGCATGCCAGCAACTTCCATGCAGATAGACACCTGCTGAGGCACTAGTCCTGCATCTTCAGAGCAAGCCTGCATTACTGGAGCAAAGAAGAAAATGTTTTCTTCCTGATGTTCACAAATAAAAGTCATATTTTTAATTCCCTTTCTTTCATACCTGACAGGCAGGAGAACACTCCTATGACTTCAGCTGAGGAATCTTCCAGTGTATGGAATGCTAAATAGGGCCTTTTTTTAAAATGGTGAAAGAAAAACCGAAGTCATATGTGAGATATGAGCAGTAATATTGCTAAATGAAAAATATTTCAGTGTTGCCTATGAGACCTACACAGATCAATACAACTCTGGGATATACTTGTTCTTTCTTGCTTCAGTGAAAGCTACACTTGTATGTGTCTATGGAAAATGCAGTTGGTGTGACTACAGTGAATATGCATGATATATATACATGAATAAATATAGAATATAGAAAAATATATTCTTCAGAATCATTTCTGTGCCAGTAAGAGTTTAATGTCATTATAAATCCTGGGGACCAGTGGATATATAACATAATAACACAGACTTAGGCATCAGCTTAAATGTTATAAATACAAAGAACCATTCAAAATATGCTGGTCATTTAAATAAGTATCTGACCAAGAAATTACTTTTCTCTCCTCACTTGCCTCTCCAGTCTTTTGTAGTTACATACTGATGGATATCCTGTTTCCATGTGTCTGTGTGGAAGGATGAATGAAATAAAATGTAATGCTCCAGCCCAGAAAAAAAAGGTATTTTACTGTAGAGCTGAGAATGTCATCAAAGATGTGTGTGTAGCACAGCAAGTTTGGATAATTGTGTATGTAGATCTCAGTGATAGCCCAAGAAAACCCTATACATAGGCACAATATGCATTTGCCTAGGGCAGCAGATTTATGGAGGCAGAAAAGTGGTAGACCTGGTGCCTACTTTGCCAGTTGTGGACATAGGCAGGTCTCTTGATGCCAGCTAAAGGTGGGGACAGGGTGTGTGCAAACCTAGATATTGCTGTGGAAATGGGACCACTTCAGGAGAATGATCATTTGTTGCTCCTCTACGTACCTGTAGGAGCAAAAAGTCCAGTCCTCCAAGGCTCTCCTCCCTTCTTTCTCCAACCCAGCACCTTCTCTTTTCCTCCTCCATGCCACGAGACCCTGACACCTGGCTTGACCTGTGTGGGGACAGTAATATTCAGTTTCACCTTTATTGCTCTGAGCTCTTTCTGAGAAGACTGAATTCTTCTCTTTGAAGCAACATAGTAAAAAAAAATCTCTTCCTTCTTGTGGATATTCTTTCAGATGTAGCAGCTAGATCAAGTTTCTGAAGAAGAGCCCTGTAGGGAGGTAAATCCATAGCGGCAGAATGAAGGAAAGGGGACACAACCGCTTGCCAAGCTTGTGTGCTTTCTGCAGGAATTGTGGGTGCCTCGGACTAATGTTGCCTTTTACTCCGGGGTGCTCAGCATCCTACCCCAGGCTGTTTTGGCTTTTCTCTCAGCTAGCAGAGAAAGGCATGGTGCCCAGGGTCCTTCTTTCCTCTTTGGCCTTCTCAGTATGCAGAAGCAGCACGAAGCACCTCTGCTGTTTCAGAGCAGGGTATGAAGTTGCAGCAGACCTTTGGGAAGGCAGCACAAAGGCTGGAGAGTCCCGGTCCAAATTTTCCTTCATACCCCCATAAAGGCCTATTACCTTACGACCCAAACAAGTGCCCGAACATTCACCCATTGCCAAGTAAAACAACATGTTTTGTACACACAAATGTCTCTCCACACAGTTCTTGTGTGATGATACAGAGAGGGGCTCTTTAAAATATTGTCCTATTAACTTCAATTAACCTTTGGAACCTGGGGGTTCCAAATCAAACACAATACCATTTGGCCACACGAGGGGCACCTACAGAGAGGTGACAAATACTACAAAGAAGATAAAAGATAATTTAACAAGAAGCAAGTTGTAAAGGGTGACAAAGTGTTATTTCCATAATAAGCTTATCGGAGCCTGGGTAAGTTCCTGAACAGGGTGTGGATTTGGCAGTAGTAAAGAAACAGGCCACACAAAGAATGTCTGTTGAGCTAATGAATGCCACTGAAGTGGTTGACTTTCATTTCTCTGGTTTGGATCCTTGCCACCTTTACTCTAATGTCAGACTTTGTTTAATTGGCAAATATGCCTTCAAAGGATTGCAGAGTCCTCCATGCTGCTCCATGGGCTGTTAATATTTAATTGTGATTTGTTAAAGGTGTACTAGCAGTTGATAAAACTATGTGTCTGGGTGCTTTATTGCAGTGCAAACCAGCAGCAGGACTTTATATGTTCCTCTTTTGGGAGGAAGGGTACTGTTTTAGAGAGGGAGAAAGAAAAGCATAAATTTGTTACAGTGATCCACCATAAAGCTTCATGCAAAGAACCACAGGGATTTTTTCAAGTATATTTTAGAGGTATGAAATTCATAAAGTAATTTTCTTATCTGTACTTCATTGCAAGGGAAACCGATTCAGTTAATGGGAAATAACTGATATTTAAACATGACAGAATTAGCTTTTGCCTTTTGCATTTTTAAATGTCTTAATACATTTTGGACTTGGAGGAAAAGGAAGTTATTTAAATTGCAGCCTTTCTGATGATCAGTTTGAGAGCAGAACAGCAGGAATTTTCTTGGAAGTTTGTCCATATGTATTACATGTGACTGAAAGGCTTTGTTTCCATTGAACTTGTAGAAAGCAAAATATCAGGGATATTATTCAAACCAGTAATTCTGAAGGACTGTGCTGGATGAAGGACTTCAAGTCATACCAAAGTGTCTACAGTATCCTAAATATCACTATTTGGGTTAATAAAGGACAGATGCAGTTAGTGTGATAGTTAGTCTTTATTTAAACAAAATGAACATTCAAGCATAAGATGAAAATGGCTATGGAGAAATGAAAGGTAAAGAAAGAATATCTGGTAGAGCTTTTTCAGTTTGGGCCCAAATGAATGCAACAAAAATCAGCAACCATGCCCATTTCTACTCTGTGAAAATCCTTAGTTGTTTTTAATTAAATAACTGCTCCATTACAGTACCTTTTTATCTTCCTAAGAAATGTGAGTCAGCCAATAAAAAAAACCATCAAAGAGGTTACTTAACACCTGTAAGCAATAATTTACACTGATGCCAACCCTTTGAAAGTAAAGGGTCATATTACCTTCTTGACACATGTGAGTAATTTCCCTTAGGTTCATGTCTGTTATTCCATGATAAAAAATAAGGTTTATTCACAGACAGTAAATATGCAAAAGATTTTTTAGAAGCTGTTTTAAAATATGTTCAGTCAAAAAGTGGGACAATATTTCTACAGCTACTTTTTACCTGTTCCTTTCCACAACATCGAAATGTGGATAACATTGGAATATATATATATATTTTAAGTCCTTTATCAATAAAGACAAGGACAAAATCTGATATTAGTCACACCAATGCAACCTCAGAGAAGCGACTTGTCTTATTTATTGAAGTGTTTTCTTTCTCATTTTCATCTTGGAAATTTCCATGGATGAGGGAAGCTAATCATCTCATATTATCTCTAGTTTAGCTGGTCAGTTTTGAACTGTTTGACACTTTCTCTCCAAGGGAGCAGCTATTCATGCTGCTGCTCTATATCTTCATATGCTGCTCTAATAGCCTACGCAGCTGTTATCTTACCCACATGGGAAGAGGTGCTGTGGCTGCAACCACACACACAGTCAGTACAGCACAGAGCCAAGAGCTGCCATTGCCGCTCACAAGGAAATAACGGAGCTGGGACCCAGACCCTGGCTCAGGTGACTTATCCTAAGCCATGGAAACCAGTTTGGTTCTATGCTACTCTTTTTATACATTGGAGGGAAAATGAGGTGTTTATGATTTTGTTAATGATTTTCTTCATAGTGCTTAATGTGGAGACTTTGAAGCACAAAAGCTGCCATACTAGCACAGATCCAAAGTCTATCTAAACCAGAGCTACAGTGTAAAAACTCTGTAATAAGTAGGTGAGGGTTAGTCTTAATTAATTCTCAGACTAGTCCTTTTTCCCAAATCTTGAGACATTACATTAGATAGTTCTTTCAAAACTGTTATCATCGTTCATTATAACTCTGTTTCCTTTTTATTCATCTGTGTGTTAGATCACTTTTAAAACCCTTGGGCACCATGATCTCCTGTGGCAACAAGTTCCACAGAATTATCTTTGTACAAAAAGTATTATCAGTTGGGCATTTTACACTTTCTTCATCTCACTGAATGCCCCCTTGCCTTTTGCTGTTGGACAGGGAAAAATGCCCTTTATGAGATGGATAACACAGTACTGATCATGATATACCCGATGAAATGTAAATATGCCTTACAATAAAACAAAAAGCAAAAATCAAAAGCAAGCATCCCAAATATTTTGAAACATTAAACTTTTACAAAAAGTGTCTTTTCCCTAGTCTGCTTTGTCTTTAAACACACACAAAGCCAAACTTCTCTGGGCAAACACAGAAGTTAACTTGCTCAGGATTCTTTGCATTATGCTTTGCTCAAGGCTGTTGCAAAACATGCCAAGACACCTATCTCCCTGAAGTCGATAGGGCTATTTGAGGTCTAGAGTACCATGATTAAAGATGGTACAATTTGCCTCTGAATTCAATGTTAGTCTTGAAAGAATCAGCTGAATTCATCTCCTCCTGTCCATTATGGAAGAGCTGCATTGTATTACAGTGCACATTTTCTCCATCATTGCATATGGCATCACTTCTGTCTGAGCCAGTTCAACAAAACCCACTGGGTTGTGAGGTTGGGAAGGAAGAAGAGAAAGAGAGAGATGGGACAAGCGAGAGAAAAAGAAACAAATGGAAAAAAAAGAGAGGGTAAAAAACACATATAGTTTGTCTCCCTTCCTTTTGAAAAAGTTTTCTAGATAAGCAGAAAGCAATAACTTATATCTCCTTTGGTTTTAGTGAGGTTTTTGACATTGCATTGCGTAACATTCTCCTAAGCTAAAGACATAAATATTATTTTGATCGAATGACCCTCTGATAAATGCACAACTGGTTAAAAAAAAAAAAATACTCAAAGAGAAGTTGTCAAAATTTTTTCTCACAAATTAGCAGGACATTTCCATGGCACCCTGTTCAGTTCAATAATTTCATTAAAGACATAAATGACAGTACAGAGACTACACATGCCATTTGAGGTCACACAGAGTTGGAAGCTCATTGGAGGCTGCAATCACTGTTCAGCTGATCTTGACAAACTAGAGAAATGGTCCAAAAGCAACACAATGAAATGGAAAAAAGAAGGCGGGGGAGGCAACAGTCAAAACAGGAAATTGAACAAGCAAATAGAAAATCAGGAATAACTAGCTAGGCAGCATGCTAGCAAAAAAAAGATCGAGGGAGGGAAGTTAGAGTGGATCACAAACTAAATCTGAGTGAAAAAATGTGATGCTACTAACAAGTAACAGGTTGCGGCAAGCAACACAGAGGAGGTAATTATTCTTTATCCTCCACACATGAGGCCTCAGTTGGAGTCCAGTTTTAACTACCCTGCTATAAAAACAAAGCAGACCAATTGGGCAGAGTCAAAAACAGAAGAAGAGGGATAAAAAGATATTTAGAAAGAAACAATATTGGGGAAAATGAAGCAAGTGTCTCATCTTCTGATTTAGTCTCATTTGTTTTTTGTATTTTTTTAGATTTAAGAGAGCAGTCAACATTTCTTCTCTAAAGCTTTCCTCAAAGCTCCTTGACTTCATTGAAAACAGAGTAAATCAGAGAGTTAACATAACAAGGATTATTTTATAACTTTAAAATTCGGCCTATATTTGAGAAACAAAGCACTCCCTGAAGTTTTACAATTTTGCAGTGGTTATCAAGAAGGCATAGTACTCTTTTGAACATATTGAAAGCAATTTCCAGTCATCATTACACAGTGTTTAAGTTCTAGAAGTCTAACAAAATACACTGCACATCTCACTTTGAAGTAGGTACCATTAAGCATAGAGAGACAATGTGTAGCTCAAAATGTCTTGTAAAGAAGGAGCTAATGCTTTACTGAATTTAATTTAAAAAAAAAAAGTTTTAACTGGTGTGCTCTGTTGAGACCATTTTACATTCTTTTTTTCAGTATTTGAATTCTGAGTGTCACTAATGCTATGTTTAAAGCTGACCTGTATTAACCAAATAGAAACTGAGTCCAGCATGCTTCCCAACTCCCCCAAAGGAGCTAAGCTAGCTTCATCTCTCAGGTTGCGTCTGTTGTTCTACCGGTATAGTTTTGTTTTGGTTTTGTGTCAGAGTTAACCACCTTGAGAATGATGATTTCCATAGGGAAATCCTACCTTTATTCCTTTGTCCTCAGTTAGTGGAGCAGCTAAGATAAGATACCCGAATCCATCTCAGTCCACAGTGTCAATTGCAGAAGGAGTCAACTGTAAAAGTCCAGTGAACTCCAGAAAGGTCGTTGGAAGAATATTAATGATTTTGCATTCTCATTGCAAAGTGGAGAGATGCCAAAATAAACTGAAGCGCAGTTTGGCTTTTACCCATGCCCATTAGCCATGAAACAAACATGAATTCCAAAGAGCAAAGGAAGATTGTGTGGGGATAGCAAGTGAGCTGGAGGTTAAAACAGGTGTAGGACCAGTACAATGGCATGGCCTAAAACCATGCAGTCGCTATCCTTGAGGCTGCTGGCAGCTTTGACATTCTTTGGGGGCATTCCTGGGTTAAAAATAGATTTTTCTTATATTTTGCCTTCTATTCCTTTTTGTTGGAAATAAGAATCCTGTCCTCCATTCTTCCCCATGTGAGGATATGTACCCCGCGGTAATTCTTCATGTTTCCACATGAGACTGGTATTTCTGGCAAACTCTTCATAATTCCTATATGTTGCTGTAACTGTCTGCTCTGTACTTTACTCTTCATTCTGTTGCTTTCAGATTTAATTTATAAAAGCAGTGACATGAATTACCCCAGTAACTTCTCTGAAATTTGGAGGTGATTATGGTGAATGTAAGACTTAAAATTGATCAGGTAATAATATATTAAGTAGCAAAAGAAGGATTTTTGGAAAACATTTGTTTCTGCTATAACATACATTTTATCTGAGACTGAATGACACAAAGAGACACTAGATTCAGAACAAGTAAAAGGAAACTAACTTGGAAAAGTTAGGAAAACAGCACAAAGATGGTGCGAACCTGTTTCAATTTCATCAGTTATTTCATCATTTATTTCATCGAGTCCCAGACTGTGGTCTGAGATAATAGGGCCTATCCACAGCTCCGCAGAATCATATAATGTTCTAATAACAAAAATGAAGACAGAGCCAAGAAAAATCCATGTGAGACCATAGCACATTTAAAAGATCGACCATGGTGTATCGTTCACAAAACTGGAGAATGAAATCAAAATTTAAAAAAATGTATTCCAATTTTTTAAATACTTATTGACCTTGTCGTGGTATTTTGCTATTTAAAAGTTTTCTTAACCCATTTCACTATCCAAATTTAACATTGTCCTTGGATAAATAGGAAAAGCGTAATCACAGTCACACTATACAATAGACATGGTTTGACACTACTTTTATCAGTTTAGGTTTGGTTTGGTTTGGTTTTTTTAGGGGGTTTTTTAATCACCAAGAAGGTTGCCTCTTAACTAGCCTTATTCACACAAGAACAGTATGTTAAAGGCCTCAGGTTTTCAGACTACCTAGAAAGCGTAAGAAGGCTGGTTTGTGTGATAGGGCTATTGCAAACTTCTGTAACCTGAAATTCTGGAGTCTGCTGTTTCAGTGTCTCTGGAACAAGTTGGTCCACAGAATAAAAGCTTCCAGAATGATTCTGTCAGCATAAAATACTAGACAGTGAAAAATGCCATAGTTGTTTTAGTACAGGAACATTAGTCTGTTTAGTACTTTGTCAGAAACACTCATGTCAAAATTTGGAGATGCCTTGACTAAGATATATAAATGTAAAGAAACTTAGAACAAGACCCAAAGTAATTAAAAATATAATCTAAATATATCAAACCCATTTGCACTATGAAACTATTAGAAAAAATCTCTTGTTCTATCAGGCAATGACTCTTGGTGGAAAGGAAAAGATGGATTGTTACTTGTTTCTGAGCTGTGAATTCACCTTCCACTGCCTTGGAAGGTGGAGGAAAGGGAAGGGATAAAAGGAGCAGGGTAAGGGGAGAAGGCTCAGTAGCTGAGAATTGTAAGACCATGCAAAATGGCAAATACTTTTGTTCCTGAATGCTTGTGCATATAGACTAGAGAAAGTTACTTGTTAAAAACTGGCACAGCCATCTGTTTCTGTCTGCTGGAGAGAATGCATGGACTATAACTGCATCAGGAGTGCTCATGCCCACTGGTCTGGCCGCACGGGTACAGTAAAGGGCTCTTGTGACTCCAGGGTCATATGAGGCCAGCTGCTAGTCAGACTTGGGTCAGTCGTTAAGCCTAGTCTTGGCAGCTGGCTAGAGTAGGAGCCCCAGGTAGTTCTGCACACTGTTTAGGAAAGCCAATAAGCCTCAGGGATTTGGTGGGAATGGTGTCCCTGGATAACTTTCCATTCTTTATCACAGAGGGAATGTGGGCCTGTCTCCATTTGTGGTCTGAAATGTGTCTCTCCCTAAGGAGATGCCTGAGGACGTCTTCCCTCCTGGCAGATATCATGTTGTTGGTGTGGGTAGCATGATTGGCAGTGACGACCTGGTGCCCCGTGTGCTCTGAAGGGTTTTGAAGCAGCACACAGCTTATGAGGGCACAGGAACAGGCTGACTTAGCTGAGAAAGCTGCTGGTCTACCCTGTGGGAAACATGGTAGTGGACTTGGGCACCAGGAGCCTCTGGTAGGTAGGTGCATACCCAAAGTGTGGAATAGCCCATCTGCTTGGAGATGTGCATTGGATAGGTGCATGGAAGTAGGGTTTCCTAGGTTCCCCACTGAAGTCTTAAAAAGGTGTTGTAGTGACAGTGCTCAAGACAGAGCTAGGGCGGATCAGTGCGGATAGCTGGGGAATTGTGCCCCATGGTCACTACTGTGGGTGCTGTAACAGGGTAGCGTAGATCACAGACTCAAAGCTTAGTCTCTGACCTCCACTTTCTAAGAACAAGAGATCATTCAAGAGCCACTTAGTGTATGTGAAAGAGGGCAATCTTTCTATTTATTTCCACTGATGTAAATAAGGAGCAAATCTGTTGAAACAAGTGAAGTAACACCATTGTAAAAACCCCTATGAGAGAAAAATGACTTTGACAGTCTCTTACATAGTTCCAGTGTAAACCATTAAGCTTGTGTTTCAATGTAGTATTTGTCTGACTATAATTTTTCTCAGATGCAAACTTTCTTATATTTAAATTGTAAGAACATAGGCACTTACTATTTGGGAGGTAACTGAACTAATTCTCCAATAGTCAAAACAAGGAACAACTGTGACTTGGAGTTAAGGGACTAAAAAGCTCTTCTTTCTGCAAAATCAGCAGCCTGTCAGCTGCAAAGAATTGCAAGCATTTTCAAGGATTTCTGCAGAAAAGAAAACATTAATAAAACGATTAACAGATTTTTCCCCCTCTTAATATGTTTAACACTCAGCACCTTTGCTTACCTTTCAGCTTAATGTCATGAGTTCATTTATTTTTATAAAGACTGTTACAGAATAGCGTGGTGTAAAAATAGTTTACAGTGAGGCCTGTTTGGGAAGATCTCAATAAACTGAGTAGTTGACTAATACAGAAGTTGGCTACCAGCAAAAGAGCGTTTCTTATCTGTTGGAGAAGCAGCTAGTGTTTACCTACCAAAGGCCATGTTGAAAAGTTGCCAGAAGTCTACGGTCTGCATTTAATTAGTGTCCAACTGAATAGCTTGCAACTTCCTTATAGCTGATGGAGAAGTGTAGTCTGGCTGAGATGTCGTTTGCTAGGCAATAGTACTCCATCCTGATCCAGGAGGCCAGATATGCTGCCCAGCTCAGAATACCCTATTCTGTTCAGGTGTGAGTCGAGATCAAAACAGAACATCAAATACCTCTTAGGCTGGATTTCAGTTCACTGTAACCTAGCCCTCTTCCTTCAACTGAATTGCCAGCCTGACCCACATGCAGAACCTACAGTTTAGGATATACTTCATTTTCAGGCATTTCATTAGTGAGATCATATAAATTGTGTATGCTTAGATATCAACATCAAAATATTTTTAGATTGTATGGTTGCAAAACCACTTGAGAATTCAGATACACTCTGAACTTGTTAAGGCCATCTATATATTTTTTAAGGGTTAGAAGTTAAGTAGAAGAGTGATGGAAATGCTGGACTTTTTAACCGTTAAACAGGAAAGTAAATAAATCTCAGGGGTTTGGTGGGAATGGTGTCCCCACTGCAAACAACCTTTACTTTTTTGGTACTTAGTATTACTACCTCAGGCTCATCCTCTTTTTTCCACCAAGTGTGAAAAAAAAATGTTAGCTTGCTCCAATTATATTTTCAATCCTTACTAAGAGATGGAAACAGCTGTACTGTTCAATTAACGCAGTAGCCAAAACATTGAATTATATTTTATTATATTTTATTGCTATTATGAAGCATGGGAAAGAATAAAAGCCTTACTAATTTACTAGCATCTGCTCTAAAAATGCCAAAATCTTAAAAATTTAAGAGAGATTTCTGAAAACATTCATTCCACTATACAGTGAAATTACTGCCTAAAGGTAAAGTGATGTCACAGAGTTATTACAAGAGAAAACACATGTGGCACATTATTCACATAGGCCTTGATTCAGCAAAGTGCTGAAGTATATCTTTAATATATGAATATCCCACTGACTTCAATAGGACTATTCATATGCTTAAAATTAGGCCATTGCTTAAGTACATTGCTGATTTGAAGCCACAAAAATCGACTCAGACTTAAGGGCATGACATCATAACTTAAAGGTTACATACTATAGTAATTCAAAGTAGGAGTCACCTGGATAAATGTAAACATTTATACTGTAAGCATTTACATCCGAGCTACTTCCAAAAGTACCTATTTCCTCTCCATTTATGATAAAAGGAGCTTGGAGGGATACTAGTTTAGATATAGATATCTACCACTGCAGATATCCAAAGCTAGATGAGATTAATTTTACCCTTTTCTCCCTTCTCCTTCTTTTGTATGTTATCCTGATTTCTTTATGATCTTTTATAAACTAAGCACCTGCCTTTCTGAGGTTAGATCAAAATTTCTTCTCATAAAGCAAGAGTCTTAAAATTATGGTAACAAGTATCAATGGTCAACCATGTGTTTGTTTTCAGAGTGCTGATGATCTCAAATTGGCAGGAAACACCTGGTTTCCCAGAAGCTGGGTGATATAAAGCAGTAGAAAAAGATCTGCAGAAATAAGACTGCTACATTTAAAGCAGGGAAGAGACTTTTGTATTGCCTTATCTTGGTTTCTCTGGCCTTTGTTTGTTATGAAACTATGTTCTGCTCCTTGCTTATGAATTCAACTTTTAATTATGCTGATCATGCTAGGTCCAATTTCAAACCTAATTCTTTGCTGTGAACTGGCTTTGGTGGAATTTAAAGCAAGTTTCTGTGGTTTGGCTGTTGAGTATTTCCACAGAGAAATCCAATGCTTACCATAATGCCTAAAAGAAGTTAGAAAATCATGTTTTTTTCCAGTAAAGGGCTCGATCTGCATGATGAAAGTCTTATGTTACGATCTCTCAGCATCACTTCTTAGTTTCTAAATTAACAAATCTTGCCATTACCTGTCTAGATACACCAAAAAAATGCCCCCAATGCCAAAAGAACTATTTAAATTCAGCAGATTTAAACTTATGCATTCCAGAATAAAACATTCGTCAGCTTATACATTAAAAATCATCTAGGAAACTACAGCTATGCATCTAAATGAGCTCACAAAGACAGTCCATGCAGTACTGGAAAAAAATCTTTCCAAAATAGCCAGCCTTTCTTCAGCCTCTTAAAACTTAAATACCTGGAAAAAAAACAAAACAAAACAAAACAAAAAACACCACACATGAACTGAAGAGAGATGTTTACAAACATTTTTGTTATTCCTGTGTCACGGCTCCACAGGAGCTAACTCTGTGTCACCTTCTGTAACCTGCAGAGCTGACAGTTCTTATCACTTTCTTTCTGCTAATATTCCTCTCTGAAAATAACCGCCCTTTCATCTCAAATTGGTTAACTGGTTACCATAGTTAAGTTCAAAATAGAGTAATTATTCTCAGCATGTATTTAACTTGCTTCTATTTCAGGTCTGAAAAAGGGCTTGCTTAAAGTCCTCGTGTTTCCCCTCTGTAGCAATAGTTAAAGATTGTCTCTCTCTGCAAATCTTACTTCTCTTGCATCCTAACACCACCACGGATATGATAATACAGTTTTTTACACTCGACTGATTCTGGTTCAGTCTAGGTGTCTGTCTGTTTCAGATTCTCTCTGTTTGATAAGCAAGAGCATTTCAAGGGAAAATAATTAGAGTTGTATAAAATTTTCAAAGCTAAGAACTGAAACTGAAAGTATATGACTCCTTGTTCTGTCATCCATATGGACTTACATTTTCTAAATTTTTGCCATGAATGAACCCAAGAGATCCAATGAAAATAAAATTTGGTCCAAACCATAGATTTTAGCCTAACTTCAAGTAAAAAGCTAGTAGAATTTTAAAGTTTTTCTGTATTTTATACCAACTCAAAAAGCAATATTAAAGGTTGAAGATAAGAGATGAGTTCATCAAAATTATAAAGAATCATCAAAAATTAATGATGGGATTCTTCATTTGGTTTTACATGTTCTGCCAAACTTTTCTGAATATCTGTTTCAGATTCAGAGGATGGCTATGAAGTTCAAATATAAGCAAAATAACAGATAATTTGAAGACTACTAATAAAAAGTGATTAACTTTGTTTCATGGTTTTATTATGTTTCAAATACTTTTAAGGTTTATGACTGCATTGCTAAAATATTGATCTAAATTTCAAACAGCCCTAATTTGAGGGCTTTTAGTTCGTCTGCCAGAATAATTCATTCCTCTAGGGCCCTCTGTAATGTTTGGTTCCAGATCTAGATGTAAATAAAACATCAGTTTTCAGGACATGGTCGTTTGGATCTTGGTTTTAGTTTGCGCTAACTTTCAGTAAATATCTCCCTCAGTCACCTATGTTCACCTTTTTTGTATTTCAAATTCCATAAATAAAGAAAGGAACAAATAATTTCCCAGATAGGCAAAGAGTCAGGAACGGTAAAAGATCATTCTTGCATTTTTGCAAGATTTAAACTGGTACAGTATTATAGTTTAAAGATGCACTGGAAATAGTTAATAATTGCAGTTATACTATAATTAATAATGATGATGACGATGATTTGATTCTTCCTTAGGTTACCTCCATCTCTTTTTATGAAATAGCAGAGAGAAAGTTACTGTTCTGCCTAGCTTGGACCAGGAAACTAATTTGCAGCTTCCCATATTTCAGGTGAGTGTCCCACCACCAGGCTATTGAGCAGCAGCTGTGTAACTCTCCTATTGGAGTTGATTTAGCTTGTAAAAAAAATAACAGTCTTAGGGCAAATAAAAGACTGAATATGTAGCCCTCTTATTAGGGCATTCACCTGAATATAGCTGATATGTGTTCATGTCTCATGTCATATATGTTTTACACTGGAAGCCTGTTTTCCTGTGCCTAAGGACTATGGGACTTCAGCCAGGCTCTTGATCTCTCTAGTTTTTTGCTTAATTCTAATAAAGTCTGAAATCTCTTTCTGATACTGTGAACCTTTCCAAAAGTAGTTTCTTCCAAACCTTCCCTTTTCCATAAAAATTAGTTTTTGCAAATTAACATTTTCAAACAAAAATCTATTTAGTCAAAAATTCCTGATCAGCTCTACTGCAGCTAAGATTTTTTGTGTCCCATCCCCTCTCCCCCCCCCCCCCCCCCAGTTCTCAGAAAAAGCACTTCCTGGAGAATTATAAAATATAGCTAGCCAGATTTTAATCTAATCTGGCTTGGCTTTCAGTATCTAAATAATACAAAGTTTGCCATTGTGTGTTTCTGAAAGAATTATGAACTGTGGTTTTTCCTAACTAAGTGAAAGGATGTCTTCCTTAATTTAGATTTCCCTGGCATGTCCAGCTAACAATGATTCATGAAAACCCTATTTTAAATTCTTCTTTACAGAAAGCCTTTTCTGTTGCTTTGTATGCAGGGAGAAAATTGACCACAAGCTTGTCTCCTGCAGAAGTGGTTTCCTCATCCCATAACTCTTCTAGCAGAGGACAATGCCTTTTTCATCCTAGTAAGAGCTAGGTTAACCAGAGAGGAAAGTGTGTCCCAAACTGATTAAGAAAGAAAGAAAGAGAGAGAAAGAAAGAGAAAGCAAGCAAGCTGCTAAATTGATTGAGATATATGCATATAACACATTGGAAAATATGGTGAGAGCTGTGGTAGAACTGTTGTCTTTTTCTTAGGGGCCAGGTCCTTGGCTACCATAAGCTGGGTATTAGGACAGATATCCGAGGAGCTACAAATGCTTCTTATCATTTGAGAATTTTGCCCACCTATTTACAAGTAATTTCTAATTTCATATGACAGAAACAAAGTGTTGTAGAGAAGGGTCTAGAATGATTTATCTTATGTCACACCATTCCTGTCAATGGACTTAAGTTCAAAATGAGGCATGTAGACTGCACCTATCCTATCATTATTTTGTGTTAGATCTCTTCTAAGAACGGCAGAATAAAATGTTTGTCTAAACAGACAAGTCCTGAAGAAAAAGTGGAAATGCAAGAGCAATACAGATTTTTTTTTGTGGTGTCCTCTTGTGTTCCTTGAGATATGGACTATTCCAGGGATGAAAAGGCATCTCCTCTGTTTACCTATCTATTCACAATATTTCTTTATAGACTGTTTTGAGAAGCCAGATATCTGGGACTCCAGCAATGAGTTTTGGTGAATTCAGGAGTCCAGAAACCTAAATCTGCCTAAATAAAAAGGAATCTTAACCATTTAAAATTTCTTATCCCCCCAAATGACTAATTTGGATGATATGAATTTGTTTAGCTTACCTATGAAACACCACAGCATACTATCAGTATTCATAAGAATTACATCAGCATTCAGTGGAGCTTTTATAACCAGACTTTGCCTTCAAAACCTTTCCTGTACTTCCAGTTGAATCCAAAGGAAGCTGCTACCAAAAATGTGACCCTTCATTTGGATTATTTCCATGTCCTTCTTTCCTGGTGATTTAGGTGAGCTTCCAAAGATAGATCACCAACATGAAATAACAACACTCACAGTGTACATGAATTAGTTCTGCAATATTTTTGATTTATCTAATAATTTACCATCTGTTTGATGTCCCTAGCTCTATATTTTCATCCTGCTTACCAAACAAATCCCTAAATTCAAAAATGATTGTAAAACTATAATAGTTGCAGAGAGCTGGATTTACAGATTACCAGGTGCACACCTGATTTAGAAATAAATTCTACGCACGTCAGTTCATGACACCCAATCCCTACTCCAACCAATATATTTGCAGATAGTTTTAATAGGACCAGCTCTACTTATGCTTGCTAGTCATCCCTCAAAATTAGCAGGACCCAGCACAAAAAGAGTGGGAAGGAAGACTGAATACTTTTCTTTCCCACAAGTGCTGAGATAAGAATTGTGTGGACCTCTATGTCAAGGAAAGTGTATGTTACACCCTACCAACTTCCTTCCTGTCTATACCTGTTTTTTTTCCTCCACATCCTGCTTATGGTGTTCATGTCCCCCAGACTCCAGCTTTCATCTGGTGATGAGTCCAAAATCCATTTTCCTGTTAGGCACCTCAGCATTTGAAAGCACTTCTTCACTGTATTTGAGAGACCAATTAAAAAGAATAATCTACTGAGGTATATTAATGCTGAAATCAGTCAAGACCTCAGATTAGCCATAGAGATTGACACAGAGACCTTAGTGCATAAGCTCTAAGTCCTATAGACTTGCGTAAATCTAAAGTTACTGTTTTCTACAGCAGCAGCAATAGCAGGGTTACATCGGAAAATATTCACTGGGCAAATCATGTTTTTTTCCGTTAATGGTTGAAGAAGAAAACTGGAAAGGGAAAAAATGACTTTTCAAAGCCAAAGAAATATTCCAAGTTTTTATGCAAACAAAAATGGTTCATGTTGACCTATAAACTAAAGGCTTCATTTCATTCTACAGTTAGTTAATCCACTTATTTAAAATGTTTTCTCTTTAATTTAGATCACTTTTTTCTAAGGAGAAATCGTCCATATTTTTCTTTAAATCTCTCTTACTTTCCCCTTTTATTGCCTTGATTATTCCCTGAATTTGACTCTGATTCTTAAGATGATTTGGTATTCCTAAAATCCGTTTGGGGATGAACTTGGTATTTTTATTTAATTTTCCCTGATGGAGTTCTGGATTTAAGTGACTCTTGAAGCTAAACTGGTCTTGTGCGTAAATAAAGAATTTCACTGAGTAGCAGTGTAACAGTATGTTATCTTTCACTAATGCCAACTTTCACTAAAGAAACAGCAGGACATTTGAATTATACATCTAAAGTGTCCAATTTTCCTCTTGTTTGCAGCAGGGTTTTTTTTTTAATTGATTTTTGTGAAATTCTACATTATATATACAAGTATAACTGAGATCAAACTCAGTTCCTGTATACGTAATAAAACCCATGGAAAAATTTTACTGTCCAATATAACAGTTATTATGCATGACTACTAATGTTCCTACATATATTGTTATTACTGTTTGTTGTACAGATTCAGCTACAACTATAGAAAGCACCTTAAAATATATTCACTATTTAAAATATAAAAAAAATGAACCTTACTGCCTTGTCTAAGCCATTTAAGAAATACTAGTAGTCTTTACACCCAATCACTCATGATCTACAGACAACAACTCTTATCTCTGGAATAAAAATCTCATTTTCCTCAAGGATGAGGATAAGTCTGAGTCATCTGATCTAGTTGGCGCCAAAGTTAAGAAGAGATATTAGAAAGATTATCGGCCTATAATCAGGGTTTTATAATTACCTAATTAAAAGCCGAATCCTCTCAGGCCCAGCCCAGTAGTTACCATTCAAACAAGTAACAACTTGGAGTAACATGCACTAATTGGAGGGTCCAACTGCTGTAGGCTGTAATCTGGAGAGCAGCCTGGTTTCTTCTGGTCACTCTCAATGAAGCACTGCCCAGCACAAGGTTACTCTGCCTATAGTTTCAATGTCATGGCAGCTATTAACAGCAACAAAATAGTCCTTGTCTTATAGTACTGCATCCTGAAACTCTAAATAACCTGATATTGTGTCTGCTACGGTGGACAGGTTACATTTGAGATTACATAGAAGAGAAATCCATAGGTCATTGAGTTTTCAAGGTCTGAATTCCAGCAGTGTTGAGTGGATTACACCAATCAAATCTAGGTTTAGGACTGTAGAGAAAGCCATCTGTTGTTTGTATTTTGAATCTGAATGCATAAAATGTAGGGCAAATCAATCATCTGCCTAAAACACTGACTTTCTAGCTAAGAGTGAATAGCCTCCTCAGCAAAAAGGAGGCTTTTTGGTGGGGGGGAAATCCAGCTATTGATTTATGTGGCAAAATGTCAACTGATTAATCCTATCAGAGAACTTTAATTAGATACATGCTCATTTGCTATCTTTGTCCCAGGGCTACTACTGTGTATAGTATCGGCTGGCATTTAGACTTGCTGGTGTCAGCACTGCACAGCCAGTTTGCAACATGCAATGTCATCACTTATCAGAAACATAGCAATTGTGCCAAAAAGCTATTTAAGCCTAAATAAATTGATTTCCACTAAAGTTTAAAATTAAAAACATATAAATGAATAATTATAGTTGGACTTTGTGGTCTTTTAAAACATTCTGTTATGCAAACCCACAAATAAAGGGCAGATGGTGTAACACACACACACATTTTAAGAAATGCAATCAAGGTTCTCAGTGGAAGTTCTCTGAATGAAATGTAGATTTGCCAGAGTGATAGCTAAGACAGCTGTAATCGCTCTAGATGCTTTGAGACAGAGCTGCAGAGCTGTACACCTCTCTCCTTTCAAAATGCAACTGTCTCAGAGCTATGTCCCATAAACCAAGCCAAAAATGAACAGTTGTCAAATATAGAAATCAAGTCAAACAATGAGATGTGAAATTCATATACAAAATAAGAAGTTATTGTCCTCTGGAAACTAGCTGCATTCAGTTTCTCTATCAGAAAGAAGAGGTGCCCTTTCCAAATCTCCTTTCTAGAGGAGTTTTTCCACTTGCATGTAAGACTTCCACTGGATTTTCAAGTATCTCAAAAAATTTTAAATGTAAACAATTGAAGTCTGATCACCTTGCTGCCACACATTACTTTTTAATATCTCTCCTGCTTGTGCTGTTCCTTGACTTTTATAAATAGCTTCAAATAGCTTATTTCCCTCCTCATTCAAACAATGATGAGTGATGACTTTGTGAATCTCAGCATCATATCAGGTGTAGTTTGAAGGGTATGATTTTCTGAAATGCTGAGCATAGAAGTATTTCTTTCAATTAAAGTTTTGGATACTCAACAGCTCTGAAAGTCAGTTGCTGTGAAGGCTTAAATCCTGACAGACTTCTCTAGGGAGGTCATAGGTGGAATAAGATTTTCATAGCAGCAGTGACAGTATTAGGGTGTTTTTCCCTAGTCTGGGTCAGAGGTAAGAGAGCAGTTCATTCTCAGTGGACGTCTAGGCTTTTTTTCCTGCCTCTCTTGAGCTTGCCAGTAAAAGCAATTTAAAATATTGAAAAATCAGGTTGTCAATACAAGAATGGAGAGGTGAAGCCTGAGGCACAAACCTGGACAAATTGCATCAAATAAATAAATAAATAAAAGAACAAAAAACAGACTTTGTATTTTAAAGCAGGCAAGACGGACAGGTTTTGCTTTGAAAGCATGGACAGGTTTTGCTCTGAAAATCCTGAGATAGATTTGAGTCTTTGAGGTGACCCTAATCATTTAATAGCAAGTCAAATAGACTTGCTTTGGATTAACCCTCTCATGTGCCCATGTGTCATGTGTTAGAGCGCATTCAAATAAAGGGACATGGAAAACACTTTATAGACAGACAAACGAAGGGCCTGAGATAGTTCACATCATTAAGACATCAAATAAATTAAAGAGTGAATAATAAAATTGCATGAAAGTAAAAGTCAGCATTACAAAAAAAACTTTACTAATGTTTTGGATTCCCTGCCTTTTCCCCAGAGAGTGGTTGCTTCTGTTTTGTCCATTCACAACAGACTCTGTCCCAGCCTTATCATTTCCCTACCCTCTTGCTGTCTTTCTTGGCCTCTTGTTATACATCCAGACCCTTTGCATCCTTTGGGATGTAGCTGCATTTGTCAGACAGTTGCATTCCGGGTTCGGCAGCTAGTCCCAGATCTGGTGCCCCATTTATCTTCAATGCTGATGTGCTAGCTCACTTCTCCCATCATCTGCTGGAATGACCCAACAAGCCTTCTCCCAGAGGAAACCCAGGTACAACTGATAGGGTACTTCACTGTACAGCACATTCCAGACAGATAATATTAACTACATTAACTACAGCAGGTTTGACTTCCTCTTCCCAAGATAATACTCCAACATTATCTCAGCAGGTCTTGCCCTGTGACACACGCTTCCCACTGCATATGCATCATACATTCACACAACGATACTGTAAAAACATCATTCCGGAAGGCTATAACACAATTCTCACTTTATTTCATGCTCTTTGAGCTGAGGAATCACCCCAAAGTAATTATTAAGACTTAAGGTCACCTGAAGTCCAGAGAAGATCCAGGCTAACTTTTATGTATAATGAATGCACATAGGCTTGATGATAAGTTTAAGAAAGTGAATGAAAGACACCTTGCATCTTAGGCTAGAAGGTGACAAATAGCCTACTGGGACAAAAGTCTTAGCACTGTGAGGCAGGAGCACAGTAATTGCTGATCTGTAATTCATCTTTGAGTTTCATCTGAAAGGATGCTATTGAGTGTGTTCCAGGACCTCTCTGCTGTGTGAACCAAAACAAGATAGTGGAGACTATCAGGGGATTTCTTTTGAAAGCACTCACCTGATCCAATGCTAAACTGCCTTCCAGTGCTAAAGTCCAGTGCTGATTCAATACTGAAATACTCAGATGCACCCTTTTCTTCCCACACTGACTTTCAGCCCCAGCCCTCTTGCTTGGCCATTAGCAGAGTCCTCCAACACAGTCCTCGTTTCAAGTCCTGCCTTGCTACATCTTCCTCTTGCTGTCATAGCAGCAGTCCTGGCTCCCCATCTAATCTGCTTCTCTCTTCCCTCAACAACTGACATCCAGTCATCTTCTCCAATGCCCATGGTCTTCCTTTATATTGAATTCACCCCCCTCCTCCTTTCAGTTTTTGTCCAGCATGCCACCGTGACACCCTGGAGTCATTCTAGCGCTCACCTCTGGCTCAGCTCAGACAGCCCTTTCTCCAAAGTGAAGGCTTATGAGCTTGGCAGAGGAAAGTCTGCTAGAATTTTGAATGAGGCCAAAATTTTCCTGGTTAAAGTTTGGGCTATGTTAGGTGAAATTTTCCAGAAAGAAAAGAGTGCTTGTATAAAGAGATCTAACATGACATACCAAGTGAAGTTTGATCAAGTGACAAAGCAACGGAGGGTGGTTTAAAAGGTAGTGTCAGGCAACTTTATCAATTAGGGATGTCACTGAAGTCTTGCCATATAGGATGGTTTAAGATTTAAGGAAGATTGAGGGATGCTGCTCTCATTAATAACAAACAGAAACAAGAATGCATTTCATGAAATTAGACATAACAAACTCAAATCAATAATGGGAATTATTTTCAGAAATACTATTCAGGTCTAGTATAGATTGAGATGTAAAAAAAAAAAAAAACAAAACTAATCCAGTTTTTTTAAAGGTTAATACTATAAACATACTTCTATAGCTATAGAAGCTTAATATAGCTGTAGCTATATTAAGCTTCATGCTTCAGGATTTAAGAGAATCTTTCTGAAAAGGGATTAGAAGACCCAGAATGAGAAACAGACTGGTCCATATCTTGCTTTTTAAAGTTCCTTGGTACTGATTGCTGGCAGAACCAAGAAACTACCATGGATGGACAATCTATTTTGTACAATGTGGTATTTTGTGTGAACTTAGACAATAGACTAAGACCAAGTATGCAACTCCCATAAACTTCCAGAAAGCCAACCAGCATCAGATGCTTACAAAAGAGTTGGACAATTTTAAAATCATTTTTATATTTTCATAGCAAGGTTGTGACTTGCTAAATTTCCCCTTATACATGGAAAAAAAGCAAAAGCTAAAAAAAGAATAATTTTCAAAAACCTTATTCAGCTGAAAAATAGCATTAAACAAACAATTAGAATGTTTTTCTTTGTTCCCATAGTTTATGTGCAAAATTATTTTTGCATTTTCTGCTAGTTCTTGATTCTAGTCATACCTGAAAAAAATATTTTTGTGACAATTTTTCAAAATACTGTTTTGATTTTTTTTTATTATTTTTAACAAACAAACAAAGTTTTCAAATTACTTCCAAAAGTGAAGACCTCTTTTTCATATAAAATACCTCAGGTCCTAAGGTGGTTGTCCTTTGTGAGTTTTGTATTCTATCTGGCTAGAAACACCATTCTAAACCTTGGGAACATCATCTCTAAAAATACATCAGACCTGAACAATCTCAAAGGATTTCAGTTTTTTGAAATGTTTCACTCACAGTATTTTTCGTTACTGAACCAGATTATTCTCTAAAAAGGAGGAAAATGTTAATTGCTCCTCTTTTTAGTGGGAAAACTGAGGTTAAAGAAAAAGTGCAACGCCATATGCAAAGTCATTCCCATGCTAGTGGAACATTGCATATTGGAACATGAGAAAACTAATTGCAATTCAGTAGGCCACACAATACAATTTCAATGATAATAAAGCTTTAAAGTTTAAAAACAGAATCACGGAACCACAGAATGGTTGAGGTTGGAAGGGACCTCTGGAGATCATCTAGTCCAACCCCCCTGCTCAAACAGGGTCACCTAGAGCACATTGCCAGGACTGTGTTCAGACAGCTTTTGAATATCTCCCGGGATGGAGACTCCACAACCATTTCATAAATTGTTCCTAGTATATTTAAAAAATAATATTTTTAATGAAGTTCTCACATAAATTGACTAGACTATAAATCAACTTTGGGGATTCTTTCTACAAAGCAAAGACTTTTATTCTTGATTTTTAAGAGTGATATCCAATTAACCGAAACTAGAAGTCAGTTTAAGATTATTTATTTTCCCACCAAATATATAGATTCTTCAGTCTTCCATGTACTTTTCAATTATGTTTAAATGTTCTGTTTTTGTTTTCCATTATGTCTTGATTATAGGCTTTTAGTTAATTTCCCTTTTATTTAATAAAAATAGCCACATTTTTAATGATCTCTCATTTCTGTCTATTTTTTCTGGTTCAGGTTGTCCAATACCTTACAATGTTATGATACATGCAAAATAACCATATATCAGCATTGAGTGATTGTGAAGACTCCAGCTTAAGTTGCAGCTATAGAAATACCTCATTTGAAGAAATACTCAATTTTTAAAACATTCCAATAAAAAAATTCACCAGCTAAATCTATATGGAAATGAAGTTTTCTTCAAATGACTAAATGGTCTTAGTGGATCTAGAACCTAACTTAAATAAACAGATGATGTATATGGAAATAGACCTTTTGAAACAATCTGTTATGAAAACTTTAAAATACCTTACAAGAATTCTGACAATGGGGAAAAGGCTAGACCCTCTCTGCATAAAAATATTTGTTGTTGTGTTCATAGTAGTGACTGCTAATTAAACAGGGTTTGTAACAGATGGGAGGAATGTAAGTCAGTTTGTGGCAGAAGGCAGACATGCCAGCTAATGAGAAATCACAAAAGCGTGCTGCAAACAGTTGACTGAGGTGGGTAACTGAGCTGTGTCTGTTATACAAACTGTATTTCAGTTAATACTATGAATATTTTAACAGGAGAATTAGCAGTACCATTCAGTTATTCAGGCATAATGGTAGATATAACAATTGTGCACAGTTCTAACACTCTCCAACATATCTCAAAGGGAGCAGAGGGACCTGCTTATGAAAAAAGGTTTTAAAAATATATAATTATACCCTGGCCAGCTGGTAGCTAACAAAGGAACATGATATCTTGTCTGCAAGAACTGATTCAAAAATAAGTATATATAAAATATTACCATGTATTTGTCAAAATCTGAATTGATGATGGCATTAGTCATTGATATTTGCACAATTTCTGTCAGTACTATGTTTGTAAAAAATAAGGCATGTTCTATTAAAATTAAAAAAAACCTACAGTGTGCCTACTTCTTGAAATTTTAATTAAATTATTTATATTTGAACAATGATATCAGTTCTGTAGTTCACAAATAACTGGCGAATGTAAATACTGAAGAAGTGAGGAGCTTATGTATCTACACAGAGATAAAACTGGAGCAATTGAAGAGGATGATATCAAAAACACTCCTTGACAATGAGATGTATTTGATGAATTCTTTCATTACTTGTTAACTGTCCTACTTTTGTAGCAAGTCTTTGTTGAACGGTACATGGAAGAAGTTTGAAAATGAAAGTCAAAATACTTTAAAGTCAGTGCCATCTCCAGCTCAAGACTGGGATGCATCAGTATGACAGCCTGATTTACTGTGTGGACTAAGCGTATGTCAGACCCTTGGTAGTCCTGCTAGATGACATATATTTGTCCAAGATATTTGGATACTTGGTGCACCACCCTGGATAAGGGCTCTTATTAGACTATTTGACATTCAGAAATCACAGAGAGGTGGTCATTGCAGATGTTCTGGTTGTCCAGTGTGCCCAAGGATTGCCAAGCTTACAGAAAGCACACAGCACAGTCATTCTGTGTGTGACTAGTCCATTTGTCACATTTTGTGCAAATCAAGCTTGCTCAGCATAAACCATTCAAATGGACAATAGGAGTTGCAATTACCCAATGATCTGGGCTCATCACGTCATGACATCCTGTGTACAGTCTGTCTGAGATTGTCTCCAGATGTGTTCCCACATCATGTTATGAGTTTGCAATTGTTCAGTTCCCATTTTTGAATCAGGTCTGCTTCCATTCTACACTTAGCCTGTAAATAAACATTTTGAAGGCTAGAAATTCAGAAGGTGTAGCAGATCCCCATCTTCCTTACTGTCTTTTATGTGCTGCAAGGCTATGGAAGCCTTACGGGCAAGTCTGGTATAAATGATGCTTCAATTTTACCATAAGATTTGAATCAAGAAATCTCTATGTAGGGAAAGATGGTATGATCTATTTTAGCTCTCGCTGGAGCCTGGCACAAATTTAATTGATAGCCCTTCATTTTTGCTATGTTCTCTGTGTGTGTTGGGGGGAGAGGGGGAGATTCATTGATTTCTCTCATCTGTATCTTTTTGAATTTCTACAATATATTCTTTTTGACTCCAACAAAATATAAAAAGGGGTGAACTCAGGTTCCCCAAATGAAAAGCACAGCGATTGTGATAAGTGTGATATACTTTAAGTTGAAAATTTTAAGAGAACAAAGACCAAGACAGCTGCCTCTAGGTATCTGTGCGGTCTTATTCAAGGAGATTATAAAACAAACGACAGAAGAAAACATTTTGATTCTGCATCTCCAGTTTCCCAAGGGGCTGGCTGAAAAAGCTACCTAAACTTCACTACCACTCACAGAGTAAAAAACATATATATTTTAAAGATAACATATTATTCAGTCCCTTTATCAGACATATTTATCAGATATATGGATGTGAAACATGTCTTTTTCCATGTGAGTTTTCTCTTGGCAAAGAGCAATCCATGAACTTGCCAATGTAAATTTAACTGCAGAGTTCTAAGAAAATTAGTTATAACTAGCAGAATTGTAAACTATTTAGGTTAACAAAGGTCTCCTATACCTAGATCTAATACAACTTGAAATAACAGTTGACTTTATATTTATAAGACAGACTGTAGACAAAGGGACCATTGCTTACCAATACCATAAAGAAAAAATATATAAGCATTTGATTATAAACTTCAATGAGATGTTGTTTAAAATAGGAGTTGAGTGGAGGCAGAAGCATACATTAATCATCTGGTGTGGCTGATTTCCCCCATTCCGTTTTATTTAAGCAGCTTTACTGTGCTAGCAGGATGGGAAAATACTAGGAATGTGTATAAATTCCAGACTTAGACTCGTGTCTATCAAAATCTCTGGAGCTATTGACCCATTATCCAAGCCATTATCTTCCAGGCTTGTCTTCACAGAGCTTTTTTTAATACTCAGCTGGTTTAACAATACTGGTTTTAAAGCCAGCATTGTTAAACCAGCTGATCAAAGTTCTGTTGATCAGCTTTGCTGCTTTCAAAGTTACCATGGGGATGCCATTTGATTAGTGTGGGGAAGGTGGCCAGTAGAGGTTGTCTACAGCACAGAGATGCCCACCATACTACACAAGCCCAGCTCCGGGAACTTCTGTCTTCCCATAAAGTGCCATAAATTTCATAAATGGCAATTGAAGGGTATGAAGGAGATGATAGTCATCATTTGAAAGTCTTCACAACTTCCTTTGCTAAAGTCTTATGAATAAGTATGCATAACATAACTCTCAGACTTCCTTCAAATCAGCTAAAAACATTTTTTCAGACATGTATTTTTCCAATTAGTCTTTTTGAATGTTTTTAATGTACATATTTAAATAATATAAGAAACAGGAGAAGATGTTGCATATACTACAATAACAGATTCAGAACAGAACAGCAGACTTTGCAGAGGAGATTTTTTTGATGCTTCACCCAAAGAACATTAAAACATATACATTTTGGATGTTTTATAAAGACCAAATGTTTAGTATTAAGAATCTGAAAAAAACAGCTAAGGAAACCATCTAGACTTCATCTAATCCCCATCGCAACTGTGTGCCTTGGCCTTGCTGAGATCTGATTGTTCTTCCTTCCCATCCTTGGTTTCCATGCAAAGAAAAGACAGGTATGTAGTCTGAGACAGTTTTGGATGACATGAGCATCACGTCGTACGGATGAACAGAAGACCAGGATAGGGGGTGAAAGTGCAACATAAATTCTAGCAAGATGCTGCCAAGAAATGTGAGCTGCTGTAAGGGGGATTTTCACTGGTTAGTATTTTATTGGAGGTTTTTTTCTTACCGTAAACATTTGTAGTAGTTACATTCCCTCAGAAATGCCTATCTGTCACTCATGTGTTGAGTTCCACTTTCTGTGGGCTGGTAGAAAGAAGTTGTTCCAGAAAACTGCTTTTTCTGTGCTTCTTCCAGTAAAAAGAATGCAATAAAGCAGACCAGAGTGAGCCTTCTACGGTACAGAGTCTCTTCTTCACTCTGGGCTGGGAGGTGAAAAGGGGGCTATGCCACTGTCTCTTTCCTTCTGGGAGCACTGTGGGAAATCAGTTCATAGCACACTTGTTTTGACCCTACAAGCAGGATGGATACTTGGAGAGTGTGAAACCCTGGGCAGTGCTGTGTACTGAAAAGTAACATAGATGTTGGGGTGTTTTGGATGTAGCAAGTAAGCAGCTAGGTCCCCAGTATGATGCTAGTCATGAAGGCCCCCATGTCACAGCTGGATATGTTCAATGAACAGTCAGTGGGTCTCTGTATCGGGTAAGAATGCTCTCTCTCTAAATATAATTATCTTCTTTTGCATCTTAGTCCACAGTTTTCCAAGAGATGCAAACAAAATATATGCCTTTATGCTCTTAGGTAGCACTATCAGGACAAGAGCTCTCAGATTTACTCGGGCAGGATAATTTTGATTACTCTGTCAAGAAAAATGTGTCATGTCAGGTCAACTCTGTATTTCTTTGTGAAGAATAAAAGGTGTGAGAAAAGACATTTAAGAAAGAAATGGGAACATGTCTCTTTTGTACTTCAAAAGCAGTGTGTTTTGAAAGTTATGTTTGAAGCTGTTATTATGGCTGCTTGTGAACCTCCACAAATGAACCTAGAATGCAGAGGAGTCAGCACTAAAAATTGTTTTCAGAGCCTGTTGTACTGAGGTGTTTTATTATAGAAGAAAATTAAAGCATTCTGCTGTATATAACAAATATATTTTTATTTAATTGCAGAATCACATCACAAGTTTTTAAGGTAAAACATTGCAATAATCAATCCAGCTTGAAGTCAATGAGTTGCTATAAAATTAAACGTTTGCTGCTATGCAAGAGCTCTTTTTAAAATCAGATCCTGGACCCAATCTACTGGAAAGTAATGTTCTTCTGTGTTGCAGGTATTGTTCTAACAGTTTGTAATCTTCTGCCTCGACTAGATTGCAGCACTGTTCAATGCCACTTTGAAATAATAGCAGTGAGTAATGCCAGCATGTTAACCATTCAAACATCTCTTTTTTTTTTCAAATTCTGTACCTTCTAATTATATTTTACTTTTTAATGAATTTTTATCACAATTGCTGTATTTTTCACATGTGGAAAGTTTTCTCTTTTTAAGCATCATTTTTTCAATGTGTTTCTTCCATTATACTGAATTTTCCCTATATATTTAGGTTTTCTTGCATTGTTTGCTTTCCTTCTTCCAGTTTTCCTGCTGTGGAATATTTTCATGTTCCTTAGCATTTAATGCCTTTGGGTAGTTAGTATACAACACTTGTAAAACTCCGAGTGATGTCCTCTGAGAATATCATCTCTATTCATGAGCTCGAAAACAGCAGTAATTCAGAGGAGCTGCTTTCAGTACAGTACAATATTAAAGTCAGACATTTTCACTGATACAATATGAAGGATTTAAGTTTACTTTGAAAGTGGGAAGGGCAAAATTAAGCAAGATCTCATTTAGTTCAAAGGAAGAAAAAGTAAAGGCAAGCCCACTGTTAGTAACTAGAGGGGAAAGCGCACATAAATGCAGGACATTCAAATTCTCCCAGCCAGAGCAGCTGCTTTGGTACAACATCTGTAAGTGTGTCAGGCAGGAGACAGCATTCCCTCGGAGCTGACCCAAAGTGGAAAATAAATTCCCACGGGAACAAAGAGTTACAGCAAAGCTCACCACCTCTTGCTGTAAATGCAATCTGCACGTCTTTGACCTTACCTTGACTAGCATAAGTATATAGGATGTATTCTAAATAGTCCACTGGACACTGCACATGATTATCCCCTGGGAAGGAGAGGAATAAACAAATATATAATAGATGTTATTCATGTACAAGTGCACCCTGGCAGGGACTTAGATGCAGCAGTGGTGAGTCTGATTTTAGAATGCACAGTAGAAAAGGGGCTGTGACTGCTTCTTTTTTACAAACTTAATCACAAATAATATGTTTCCCATACACTATAAAATGGTCTGGCCAAAATCTTTATTAGCTTACAGCAGTTTGACTTGAAGGTAGTTCTTTTGATGTCAGTAGAATTGTTATGATTTTACACAGGCTTGACCAAAACAAGAGCTAGTCCCTGGTTTTTTTTACAAATATAGAAACAGGGTAATAATGTTATTAATTCATTTATTTTTAGTAAATGTTTCCTTAATGTCATTATCCTGAAGGTTGCATGAAACAATCCAGAAAGAGCTGCCAAAAGGAGTTGTGAAATGTCTTTGTGAAACAGGTAGCTGAAAAGCAGATGTTGCAAGTGAGACTCAAGGTGTGAATTAAGATGTACAGGTTGGAGTTTAACAAAGATTTGAATGTAAATACTCTGTGTTGTTTGATATATTTTTGTGAATGTGTGTGTATGTGTGTTTGTGTTTCTGTGTGCATTTGCCCTTATGTGGTGGAAGAGAGGAAGAAATCCAAGCAGCAAAACATCATAGAAGTACACTGAGAAAATAAGATGGAAGTCAAAATTTCAGCCTTGCAGCATGATTGTGAAGCAAAAGTAAGAGACTGCTTTGGGGAAGAGAGCTGACTGAAAGCTGAACTGGAAATGTGAACAAAAACTCCTACACCATCCATTCCTCCCTCAAGTCTTCCCTGTAAGAACCCAAATATTAGCTAACTGCCTTAGAAAAAAATCAAGTGCGATGGCATAAATGTGGTATATATGGTGACTACTGTATTTACCTTATCAAAAATCAGAAGAATAAATATCTGTTCAAAAGTCATTGCTGAACACTAGTTTATTCACATTCTTAGTCTGCCTGGAAACATTTGCAAAGAGTATTTAAGACAGGAACAACCTATTCCATTAATAAAAATGCTGGCAAGATATGAAAAGGCCTAAAGATTACGTGACTGCTCTGGTAAGGTGAACTAAACAAGCACTGGTTTAAGTAATTGCTTTGAATATAGAGAAACTCTCCTGAAAGAACAAGCATTAGCCCATTAAAAAATTAAATATGCTGCACCTAAGTGAATACTTATAAGGTCTATAAAGTTGCAAATAAAAACAAGCTATATGAGTCCAATAATACCTATAGAGATGGCATGCTAAATATGCATTATACCTAAAATTCACAGATCATAGTTAAACAGATGAAATAGGGGCTGTAGATTTTGAAGTTAGTCTTTTGGGGAGCGAGTCCAGTAGATGCAGAATTCCTTCTGCGACTGATACTGTTAGGAGCCCCCTCAGTAGGGCACTTACTTACTGGCACTGGTAGTTGTGTTGAAGTTTCAGCATGGTTTCCATTATAGACTCCTTTTTATCCAAGCCGTATTTTCAACTCGACCATCAAAATTCACTGCAGAGCTGCAATCAGCCAAAAATAAGTTATTCATTCTGTATGTCTGTGTTTTTTAAACTGTCTTTTATTTTTAGAATGGAATAAAATAGTTTTCTGAAGCAGGGTGTTTTCCCTCAGCTCTAATAGTGCCCCCCGCCAGCTAAGGGTGTGTCGCTGAGTCTCACTTCAGCCCCACTTGGAATCAGATTCTACAAACTCTTATTCAAGACAGAGATTTTCCAAATGTACGTAGTGTCAGTGAAGTGGATGGATTTACTGATGAAGACAAATTTGTGTTTTCAGGATCAGTCCTTCAGCTTGAGTCATTTGTACTGCCTTGCTTTTTAAAACAAAAGTAAAATTAGATACTCGTTTACTTGTGCAAAATAGACTGAGGTCTAGAGATGAATAAAATATTTTAGGTAGACCTTTTTTTTTCAGAAAAAGTGAATTTTCAAGATTACCAGATTTTCAAATTCATGGTGAAATTATCTTATCTCTAAACTAAAAATGGTTTTTGGTTTTTTTTTTGCTACTTGTACTGTTTCCTCTCAATATTTGAAGAACAGAACATTTTAACTTTCCCATTTTGAAAGAACATGGCATTCTGAAATTTAGTCAAGGAGAGAATTCTTGAAAATGAAACAATATGAAATTTTCATTTTTGATTTAGTGAAATTTTCCATTGCCATCTAAATAACATGTTAGGTTTTGGGGGATTTTGCTAATGTTTCAACTTGAGAGAAAATTCTTCTCAGATCCTCTGTCATTTGAAGAGAGGAGGATGAAATGATCTGAAGTTGATCTGAAGCAATTTATTTTATTTTTTCTGTTTTATTAAGAAAACTGAATGAAACAAAACAATTGTTTGTTTAGGGTCTGCCTCTGACAGAAGAGTACATGCAATCAATGAATAATCATGTGCTTTCATCCATTGCACTCACACAGTGTTTAGCCCACTGAATAGCAGTACTATGAGCAAGACACAGTGAATGTACATTCAGTTCTCCTGCCTTTCTTCATTGTAGTGCTCATGCTTCTTTTCCCTCCTGTCCCATCTAGGAAATCAAAGCTGAATCCTACAAAGAAAATGCTCTTTAGGTAAGTGAAAATATTTTGATGGCTTGGATGCAGTCAAAGATTTGATCAGATCTTTTTTCTTCTGAGTTCATTCTTTCATCTCTCAGCATGATAACCAATATTTTTGATCTCAGTTAACTGGCTGCTTTGTTTGTCAGTCTGGAAAGGGTACGCTGGTGGGGAGAAGCAGGAATGTTTGGGTGCCTCCAGGCAGGATGCTCATCTCCATATGCTTCCTCTGCAGTCATAGGAGAGCAATAAACACCTCAAGAAGGTGATTCAAAGCATCAAAGTTAAAGCAGGCTCTAAAGTCAGATGAATTGCCCTCTAGACTCATAGACTTTATGGACCATATATTCACCGACTATAGAAGAGTTTAGACACTTAGCTCATATGTAGTCACACATATACATACCCATAAGCACAAGTGTCTCCATGAACTCCCTGCTGAATGACTGAGGTTAAGATGCATACTCCTCTCAGATCCCCTGAAACTTTCAATGTATTGACATTAGGAAGGATTTTCTCAGACTTAGAAAAAAGATCTACATTCTGTCAACTCTGTAATCTACTAAATTTATTGTAATCCTTCATTGAATACAGAGTGAGTATTTAAGGCTCAAAGAAATCTTTTCAACCAAAAAAAAAAAAAAAAAAGGGCAGGGGGATACAGCAATATATGAGTTCATTTTCCCTCAGCTACAAACCTGATTGAAGGGTGAAGAGGCCCTGGTTCATCAATCTGCAGTGTAAATGAGTGAAAAGTTTTATATGACATATGCAGGAAAAAGCATCTATCGGGGAGATTAACCTTTCTTCGCCTTTATTTCTCATCACCTGATACATCACAAGGCACCTTCTTTGGAAAGTAAATTTTCTTATTATTGCTCAAAATCTGCTTGTCAGTATTTCTTAGGCATAATCCTTTGGCTTCTCTGTGGAAGACAGTGATGCAACTCTTCATTGTGTACTTGGTGCTTAAATGATATGCCTGTGAACTGACTCAAAATCCCTGAGGCTCGTCTGCATACATGTATAGTGAAGCTCTTCTGACATGTATTTGAAAGTGGATAACCTCCAGCCCAGACGCCATACAATCAATGTTAATGCAAACTGATGCTTGAAATATTAAGTCTTGCTGAGAGCTATGGTATGTTAGCATGAGCACAGTATGGTGCAAACATGGCTATACAGTTTCCGTAGCATTTCACTAACATTTCACTACAGCATTTCACTAATGCAGTTATGTGGCTTCCCAACAGGACCTTGCCCTCAGATTAATAACTAGATAGGATCAGTATGTGTCACTGGCTGCAGTGGGCAGTCTGCCTGTGTATGGACTACAAGATAAACTCCAGCATGGAAGAATAATCTTTAGCAAGTGCTGAATTCACTCAAAATATGTATTTTTTTACCTTGACAATTTCTTTGAAATATAAAATTACATTACTGCATGCTAAATGTACAAAGAACATTAAAGAGAATTTTTAACAATCTTCAGAAGCTTTGCAAAGTTGTCCAGAATCCTTCAGAGCTGAGATAAAAGACAATCTGTACCTGCTGGCTCCACTAATAGATGATCTTCCGTGTTACAAACTCAGATTATTTTGAGGCATTCTGTCTTTACACAGAAAATATTAAATCTTGTAGTTAATGAAACATGCCTCATTTCCAGGGTCCGATTTTTAGCTAGAATCATTTGATGCTAGATTCATAAGCTTCTTTGAATGGCTTATATTTATACCAACTGAGGATCTGGCTCCTATTCTTGAAAATCAACACAAAAGGACTTTCCTCTCTGCTTCTTACAGGTCTTTCCAGTATTACAGCTACTAATCCCAGATGTAGCTTGTGCTGCTGACAGATGTCCTCAATAATTATATTGTTGGGTCTTCTGCTTACTATGTTTAGCATGATACTGACATATGGCAATGCTGCGACGATAGTGGGGCACTGAGCCAATGTTGTCATTTCCTATTTACAAAGTAATATGTTTGGGAACCAACATGAATTCAAATTGGAAGGAGCTTTCTGATGAGGGCTCTGCAGTCAGCACTGGTTAGTGGGAGGCATAATATGTAAATGCAGAGATTAAGTGCTTTATTTTAATTAATCAATTACTTAATTAGAGGGGCAGGGCTGACAGCTGCATAATCAGGGCTTGGAACTTGGGAGATTGAAACATTTTCTTTTTTTTCGCAAGCTCACCAACCTTCATGTCACCTTTGATTTCTCTTGGTCTTTTTCCCATCCTAAAGTCCTGCTGCTTCTTTCTCTACAATATTTACAAAATTAGTCTCTTCCCCATCATCCCTGCTGCCCAGACATACCATCTCACTGGCATCATCTCCTTTCTCAGATACTACAGCCTCCCCTTCTTGGTCTCCCTTCTTCCCTTCTCTCCCACAGAGCTTGAGATACAGGTGCAGATATTTTCTGCCTGTCCTCCCACCTCCTCAGTGGCTTTCCTGCTCTTTCTTCATTGATCTGTTCCTCAGTGCCAACATTTTCCATAGCGTTAATTCAGATATATCTTCTTCTGTTTGATGCTCATGGTCTGCTGAAGGCTTTTGTGCCTCTTCTGCATTCACTTCCATACTGGACTTTCCACTGTGCCTTCCTGGTTAGCAAAACAAATGAGTCTTGAAGATTGTTTCAGTCTGGAGGAGATATGAGCGCTAAGATCAGGTGTTTCGTCAATCTTTGGTATTTACAAAGATTGTACAAAGCGCTGTTTAACTGAACTTAGGAAGAAGCAAACAAGAGGTGACTGCTTCCTGTTATAACAGTTTTATGCCTCTTTCAGCCAGCGCTTTGCCCAAAAAGCATTCTTGACAAGCTTTGTTTGTTTTTTGAGGGTCAGGCTCTCAGCACTTGTTTGGAGAGTGACTAGTGTTTCTTTCCTCAGTGTTTTTTTTCCCACCTCAGTCTCCTGCACACACATGCATTTCTCGTAAGGCAGCGTTCCCTGAAATCCTTTGTCAACATGAACATCTCACGGGTACTGGTTTTGATGCATGTGTTTTGCAGGAGGTTTTCTACAGATTTGGCTATCTATCTGGTTCCTACATATAAAATTAGATCTTATAGGCTGCTGGTTTTAAGTGAGAGCTAACTCAGACCGTAATTCTGAATCAAAATGGTCAAAGGCAAAGACTCAAGTAAGATAAGTCTTAAGAAAAGGACCCCTTATAATCAGTTACAGTTATCCATTAAAATGAATTGGTCATTCACAGCTACTCCCAGCCTGAACATTTTTGTGGAACTGAATATTCTTGCCTAATATCGCTTATGCTGTTTTGTCCCCAACTCAGGTTTAAAGATTTATGACAGAGACAATACAGAAGGTTATAGGCCTTCTGGACCTCAAGTCTGATAATACCTTGAGAAAACAACATGCAATTTCACAAAGGTTGTTTATAAAGACGAACCAGCTCAGACTGAGATAGATATGTGTGATAGACGTGGCGTGATTCAGACGTTCTGCAGCAGGCACTTCCAGAATGCAGCCCACAAGCCGCTTGCAACCTGTGATTTGTTTGCAGAGACAGATTAATTCAACCATTTTGACAGAATAAACCAACTGTGAAGGCTGTAGCAGATACAGATCTTTTCCAGTTGTGCTGGTCCCAGTATATTCATATATACTGGGCACTCAGGGCCTGAAGTTGTCAATTAATTAGAAGACAGAGCAGTCTGTCATGCTAAGTTATTAACTAAACTCCCTGACTTTACTCCAGAAAGTCTTACACACCAGACTCTAGCTGCTTCTCTTGAATTTTGTCTCATTCCAGCAGTAGGTCTGCTCCATATCTAGATTAAAGAGGCTGTGTTTCAGTTTATTCTTCTGGTCAAGCAACCATACTAGTGCAAACTGGACCATTAACAATCTGATAGTCTATCCTGCAGAGCACAGGTGGAATTGTTCCTTCTGTGACAACCACAGCATAGGAGAGGATAGCCCTTGTGACATCCAGACTTGGGTCCAGACAGATCTGGCAAGCCTAGCCATGTCACTGGGACTAGAGTGAGTCATTGGTTTTGTGGCTGGCAAGAGAGAGACCACCTAAATCAAGAGACAGACTTAGAGATCTGAGGACTTGAAAAAAGATGCTGATGGGCCGATCCTTCTGCCACATCCCCAGAGTCAAAGAAACCAGTAATGAAAGGATTTGACATGGGAATAAGAGCTGGAGGGGCCACAGGAAACACTGCATGAGCTGGGTTGCAACAGGCAGCTGCATCAGACTGAACTGTAGCAAATTTGAGAACCAAGTGTTGCTCACCGAATGGGGAGGATAGAGAGAGCAAACCAACACATGTGAGTGAAAGCTGGCTGATTTCTGCAAAATCTTACCATTGTCTGTTACTGACTCACCAGTGCTCCCAAAGATTAACACTTCTATTCAGATGTTCATACACTTGTGAGGAAACCTAGTCTATCTTTCCTTTGTGTATGCCCAGGCTGAGAACACAGCTCAAAAATGACCCTTTTCACTCAATTGTTCAAAATGAAACAAGTTTTGAATCGAATATTGGCAGCGATATTCAGCTCTTCCCTTCCCACTTAAACATGAATTCAGCAGTGATGTTCAACTTTTCTTTATTTGCATTTTTGCATTATGGCAGATATTTCCAGCTGTATTTGTTGTACACATGATACTATTTTCAACACACAGCATCTATATTGCCATAAAGATCACTTTTGTTACCCAGGGTCCTACCTGTCATTGTCCACGGACTAAGGTTGGGCATTTAAGTGAATCAAAAACTTTAATTGAATGAGGCACTGAGGTAAAAGCCCCAGCTTGAGGTATAGTCAGTGAGGCTGAAAACCAAGAACATAGTATGTGCTCTGACACCAGCTGAGCAAATCATTTTTGTTTAATTCCACAATTGTGGAAAAAACACAAGAGGAATAAACTTTATTAGCTTGTTCTTCACCAAAGTGTATCATAAACTGAACTTTGAGGAAGAAATCTCTGTTCTGAGACCTTTTCTCCATGATCAAGAGACCACTGAAGATCTTTTTGATAGTACAGTTCATTACTCAGACAGTACAGTATATTGTGATCCTGAGCCAGGCATTTACACTAGTTTTGGGACTTCTTCCAGATTTCCAGATTCTTGTAATATATCTCTAGTGGATCCAAATTGTGAGGGATGCCAAAGCAACTACAACCTTTGAAGCTAACAGGTTGATGTGATATGATAGCCCAGAGGAAAATCACACAACTATATCTGTCTTTTTTCTTCAGTAATGTAAGAAGAATGGCAAATTCAGAGGGGGCCTCCCTTCCCTTCCTTACAGAAAGAGCATGTTGCCCAGATAGAATTCCCCTCTCTGGTGGAGGCAAACTCCCCTTTGCAGGCAGCACCAGGACAAACTGCTTGGGAAGAGCTACACTCCTATTCACTGATGCAACTCCATTGACTTCAATGATAGCAAAGAATTTGACTACAGGATGTGTAGTGGTTAAAATCCCCATTGCAGTTATTATCATATGAAGAAATCAGTTAGAAACACTTTGATTGCTTGGCAAACTCCTGAGCCCTCTGGATCTGATATTTCTAGGGCTTAGTATGTGGGCTAGTTACCATGCAACTGGAATTTTTGTTTGTTTTGGAAACCCAAGACTTCTTTTTTCAGTGCATGGATTGGGCGAAATTGCCAAGTGCAATAAAGAAAAACTGAAACAACAAACAAAAAATTATCCCCGCACATAATTTCCTTTTATGTGCTTGAAATTACTGATGTGTTTCTCTGTGTCTGTTACTGTTAAACAATGTGCATGTTTTAAAAAAGGAAGCCATGCAAAGCCAAAAAAAAAAAAAAAAAGGAAAATCTGTATATAAAATGGAAAAAGTCAAGAAAGGTGAAATAAAGGTATAAAATGTAAAATATCTGTGGACAGTGCTGCCCTTGAAGAATCTCCCTGCTTTCACCTCCTCTCCAGAAAGCTTGAATTAATAGAATAAGTTTCCTATTATTCTGATATCTTTAGTATCTTTGCTTTCAGAAGCCATGATATTCAGAATAGGTTTCATGTTATTGTCTAACAACACACTGATTAGTGAGCTGTTACTTACTCACATAGTATATTTTATTAAGGCAATCACTGAAATGTTAACACCCTATATGCATGAAGTAAGTATGGTAGATAATACATCTTGATCAGCTCTGTGTAGGATCTGATTCAAAAAGAGACAGATGTTGTGACAGTCAGCGATGTGGCACCTAAAATCCAGGCTCCCTGGAGAAGGAATGAAAAGTACATCAGCCACTGGCACATGGAAGAGCATGGTGCTGAGAGCAACTAGCATCTTCTTGCAGCCAGGAGAACAGAAATGACTGAGATGGGAATGTATATGAAATTGTGCCCACTTCTGTCTTGAGCTTTGACATCCAATGTATGAGTACAGTTATGCTGGCTCCTCAGTTAAACCAGAATGCAGACCCTTAGTATCACTGCTGATCTGTGAACAAGTACAAAATCAGGTGTTTTGCTGCAGGTAACTCAAACAGACAAAAGCTCTTCTTAGCTTAAGGGAACTCAGCTCAGATCTCGTCTGCTCTAGGAAGATAACCATCAGCCTGTAGGTACACTAGATTGAGTCATTTGCCAGTCCTCAAGCAGCTCACACTGCAACCACAGTCCAGCTAAGAAGTGTAGAACCAAAAATAAAGCAAGCCAGACAAGGTTTGATAGCACTTGTTGTTCTGCTGCTGGGGGCTGCTTCTGCATTTCGATTTAGACAGACAAATACACGCAAAAAGAAACGATGTAGGGAGCAGAACCATTTCTGTCCTCTCCCACAAGCACTTACTTATGTCACTAGACTACAAAATTATGCTTCCTCTTACCTGCTCTTCCTGTGGTGCCATGGCTGTTACATCCTTTGCTGCAAAGTTGCCCATTTTCAAAGGTGAGAGGAAAAAACAGGAGCCGCAGTTTTTAGCATGAAATTTTACATTATACATATCCTATTTCCTGAGCAAAATCTTTAATGAGTAAGCTGTTCTGCCATCTCCTATTGCCATGTTTCACACTCAATGGTCTCAGTGTGTTAAGTCTGATATAAGAGGTAAAACATATTTAGGGTACCTCCACTGTCTAAACAGATTCAGAGTTTAAAATTAGACTCCTGTCCTGAAATTAAGGGCCTATATTTTATTTCTGAAATACAAGTGCTATTTTGGAGCTTTCCCTAGAAACTCATTTTCTATCCATGACTTATAGTTACGAAACTACATGTTTCTACTATGGCCTTAAATATACTATCCTGCTTTTGGAAGCGCTGAGAACCTTCTCTTCTCCAGGGTGTCACCAGGGTGTCAACATTGCACCTCAGAAAAATCAAATATCTTTCCATTTAGTTCTTAATTGAAAATTTAGTACTTTTAACTACCAGAAATCTGAATTGAACATTTTGGCCTCAAAGCCCCTAGTGCCTGGATTCTTAGCTAGTGTCAACGAGCTCTGATTTACAACAGCTGACATTCCGGCTCCAGATAGCCAGTCCATCACTTCGGGTACTTAAAGTGCCCATTTAGGCATTTAACCTTAGACACAGAAGTTTGCAATTCAGTTCTTAACTGCTTTGTACACATCTCCATAAGAGAAACACCTCCCTTAGGAAGATTTCACATGTTATCAGGTCTGTTTTTCATTTAATCAACAAGTAGCATACCAACTGCCTTGTCTCATATTAGCTGTGAGAGCCTAAGTAGATACTTCAAAGCACCTCTTGAAATTATAATGAAAAACAATTTATAGCTGAGAACAGTAGAATCATTTGCTTTATGTTCCCACGGCACCAGAGAAGAGTGAAGAGCACAACGAAGCTGAAGGGTAATGTGTTGACAGAGAGAGAGGCTGAAGGCTATAAAGACATGTAAAACAATAAACATTGCATGTCATGCCATCAAAATATTTCAGAGGGCAAAGCAGTTCAGGAAAGCAGCCTGCTACTGCAGCCTTATGGATTGTTTGTTTTTTTTCTGATTCTATTTCTTACAGTAAAATTATACTGAATGTCCTTTAACTTTTCATTGTAGGGAATAGCCAGCAATCAAGCTGTATCGTTACACCAAAGGCTACCAAAAATGGTCATTTAAATATTGAAATGTATATTTGTATAAGGGCCTTTGTCACTGCAGGTGTTTGAGTTCTTTTGCTTTGCTTCATTCATATATCCATATTTTACGCATTTTGTAAGAATTGTTTTGTTTCTGGATGTGCTCAGAATTTTTGTATCTCCTTCTCCTTATTCCCATCTACCTCTGTTGTGGTATTGCAGAGACCCCATGGGAAAGGAGTGCCTAAAGCCAGCTAGGGAGCCCTGCTTTCTCAAGATGAATCTCTACTCTGAATGCAGGCAGGAGAGGGGATGAAGGCCCAACTTCTCCTTGTCCTGCTGTGTCATTACTCACAGGTAAAGCAGATTTATGCTCAGTCCTCTAACTAGGGCTCACTATGTCCCAGACAGTGCCATGACAGAGACGGTTCTCAAAGTCTTTGTAGCACTAGTGTCATGACTTCAGGAGAAATTGGGGTGGCAGAAGCAAAGACTTGAAGTCACTAATGCAGCCCTCAAAAGGCAGAGGAAAGCATCATCCAAGATCCATTTACTGAGCACACCAGTGCTGCAGATTACTGCTGAATGGAAGTTAAAGATGAAGCCCTGAAGATGGAGCAATGCCCATCGTACATTCATGAGAAATCTACTGCAACACCCACCACTAACCAAGGGAGGTGATGCTTAGTCTTTCCTGTGCCAGCAGAACTGGCAAATTCTGCCTTTCAGTGTTATTCATTCATGAATCTACACTCTACTTTTCTCCTGGGTTCTTTGCTTCTCCAAATAGTAGGGAAATTTTCTGTATTATTGTACTTCTCTCTTTTTTTTTTTTTTTTCCCAGTGACTCAGCCAATGGAGGAAAAAGAGCTTCCATACATTTTTATGTAACTTACAAAGATTTACATACTGTGTGTAGAAATAAGCAAGCCTGTAGGCCTTTTCCCTTGATTTTTGAGCAAACATTGTGAGGGCTGATGTTCTACCTCTGTTTACTGGCTAATTACTGCTCCCCTGAAGAAGAACTAATCTGTTTAGCCACATCATGGACTGATGCAATTATCCCGCTACAAACTGAGGCAACCCCTCTGCTGGGCTGCATGGTCCCCATGTGGCTATACCAACATATCCAAATTTAGCAGGAGACTCTCTGCATTTCGAAATATAGACAGAACCAAACAGGCCACCAAGTAATCAGCAAGTATTTAATAATTATTAACACTTATTTTAGTATCCTAAGACTGGAATTTGGATTTAAGGACTGTATTTAAGACTGATTTAAGATTCATCTCTTGGACACCCCCAATGTGAGTCTCATTATCTACTTGTTTAATAAATACTGTTTTCTAAACTCATAACTATAGCATTGTCCAAACCTGGCCAAAAATTTCCTTTCTCTCCCTACCACTTCAGATTCAGTTATTTCCTTATTTCTACATTTCACTCACAAAATTCTATATAAAACCTCATTAGCACATTTCTTTCTTCCCTCTCTTTTTCACATGCTCAGTTGCTGAGGCATTCATTTCTGGACTGATAACTGGGCAAGCTGTTCCCAGGTCTGGAGCCAATCTGTAGGTCAGCCAGTTGGAGCAATGACAAAAATCCTGAACTGTGTATCATCCCCCAGAGGCTAGCAGCACTCCTCTCAAAATGTGTCAATTCTTTTCTCATGTTCCACTGTCCGTTGGCCTTTTACCTGATGTCCACTGCTTCACCTTCTAAACTGGCAGTTATATTTTGCTTTTGCAATGATTGCTTCTGAGTACAAAAGTCCTAAGCCTACACTGAAAATATAAATGTTATATATAAATGTACATTTATGCTTAATAAATGTTAAGTGAATCAACAACATATTTTTTAGTGAAGTTTATTCAGGACTGTTGAAGTCTATAGATGTAAGAAAATTCATAGCTGAAACTTTTTTTTTTTTTTACTCAAGCATTACATCAAAGGAAACTTGTAAGTTCAAAGACTTCTATAAAGCTAAGTGTGATACAGATCGTTGGAGGAATAGAGGAAAAAACCATCATTCTGCAATTCCAACACCTTTGGATTTTTAATGGTTCACATTAAATATTCAGGGTTAATTCTTGCTTTGGGCAGGTCATACAGTGTTTTATTCAGCACAGTATGGCTACAATTCAGAGCAATGATGGTGTATCAATATAGAAATGTTTAGATGAATATGGCTAGTGTAGCCACAAAAACATGCTGATACTGTGTATTTGTGCAACTGTATCCATATGTGAGCTTTTGCCTGAATAACTCCTCAGAAAGTTATAGGAATATAAACTTGTTTTATAGCAAATCTTAAGTAGTGTTTTGACAGTATTATTAAAGGATACATTCTAGGTAACCTCTGTTAAGGGGAGCAGAGTGGTAAACTGAACCCACACCGCAAAGGACTGGGAAATGCATTTGCTGAATACATCCTGAGCCAGCTTAAAGGCTTCCCTTCAGGGCCTGTCATCAATCAACACAGTTTTCTTAAAGCAAAGAGTTATTTGATCATCACATAAGTAATAGATTATAACAAGGGAAAGGGTTAATACAGTGCAAGTCTACAAGAATACTTCTGTCTTCTATGAGAGTGCTATTACATATTCCTTGCCAGAATTTACTTTACCTGAGCAAAATCAATGTCTCCCTCCCTTCAGAAAGAGACTCTTTTTTTTTTTTTAGATTCCTATTCTCCATCAATTAGATCTCCCCCACTTGTATTTATTATCCTGGGGAAGGTAATCTAGTGAGACTTCAAAAGAGTAGAGGCAATATACCATAGTTGGCGAGGAGCAGCTCTTTGGGTTGTTGCTATTTTGCGTTGTTGTCCATCCTCCTGATCATCCAGCTAAGGAATTTGCATAGTAAATGAGTAATCTTCTTAACATCTCTTATCAAACAGTGCCCATAGATTACCAGGAGCTGCTTCCAGGCTGCCGCCTAAGAGTTGTTTATGGAGTGCCACTAGGGCAGTCGGCACTGCAAAGCAAACAGTAGGAGATGTGGATATTATCCCAATGGGAGAATGCCTGCAAAGTCCATTAGAGAAAGCACTATAGAGACACAAGCTGTTGCTGTATTGCCTTTGGTCTCAGTAGAAAATGGCAATGCTATCTATGATGTGAGCTGAGTTTGAAAAGCAATTTGCATGAGGCCAATTAACTTTTAAACCTAGATTCTCACTTTGCGTATAAATAGCTGTTAATGGAAGGATGGGTTATCTGGTGTTCCCATGGCTATTCTCACTCATTTCACTGTTTATGCTGCATCTGTTTGTTTTAGACACGTCCTGTCTTTCGCTTTATACTTACCTTTTAAGATCCTTAAAACTGGGTCGGGTGCAATCTTTTCACTGTGTGTTTCCATCACTCACAGCTCAAGGAGAGCATCGTTGAAGCCCTGTTATGTCTGTACTGCTGGCTGGAGCTGCTCAAGATCAAGTCTGGGCCTGAGCCAACTGTATCTATACCAGAAGTATTGCCAGAGTTCGCAGGCAAACCGAGGCCAGCTCGTGTATAAACCGGGGCCTCCTGCCTGGAGATCTGCTCTGCTTGCTCCGGACGAGAGCCAGGCTTTAAGATGACTTGGATGTATGGGCAGTCAGGGAGTTTGGGCTCCAGTGCAGGCTGACCTGACAACAGAGACTTCAGGTGAGGTTTCACAGCTGACTAACCTAACCTACATTTGTGCCTAAGGGGTATTCCTGCTTTCTCCCTGCCCTGACTTCTGGTTCCCACCTAATCCCTTGTGCTAGTACAAGAGCCTTTATGAGACAATCCCCATTCCTTCTCTCAAAATTTGTTCTCATTTGGGGGGGGGAAAGTAAATAAGTCCTTTGAATTTTTTAGTCTTTGCAAATTCAAACCTACGGAGCCAAATACATTATTCTGGACTAACACCAGTATGGTTGACATTGAGTGGTAGCAGAAGGGATCTGTGCTATCACCGTTTTAAGGTCAAATCTTTCTTATTTAAATTGATCTCCTGTATGTAACCTTGGCCAATTTCTACTTTTCTTTAGCCTGTGAAATTTCAGGGACTTCAGCTGGGGTTGACAAATATAATTTGGATAGATTCTGAAAGTCATTATCATATGCAGGTAGCTGTTCAGATATTTTCCAAGGTAGCTATATCAGCAGTCTTGTAATTTTTACACTATCTTAACTAGAAAGATAGAGGATACCTTTTCCAATAATTTCTTGTGTTTAAAATTGAAAATTATTAATGGGAAAGTATAAGGCCACATCCCCAAATAATTCATGACAGAAAATGAACATTGTCTGGCAGACTTCCCTAGCTAGCCCAATTTACAACAATATTTCATGAATGAAATTGTACTAAAGAGATATATGATGCATACATAGAGCAGCTAATAAGCTGCTGAAAATAGTGTTTTTTTTAAGGTCTCTTCACAAAGAAAATATTTCAAAATCACTCTTTAAGTGCAAACTACTGTGTTTTTTCAAATCCATAACCTTTAACTTAAAGATTCTGAAGTATACATATATATTGGACTCCTGAAGGTTTGTTGTTTGAGCAATGGACAGAAGAAGGGTTATAGATAGGTTAGGGTCCTGACTATGGAATCCTCGTATAAATCTGAATTTCAAAGAGCATATTCCTGAACAAGGAGCTTTGTCTATGCTGAGAAGTGCAGTCACTTGTAATTGATCTCATTGTTTTGCTGCTTTTGAAATACAACCTGTTTAGCACATCCACACTAGCCAGGCTGAATAAGGGTCAGGACACTCTTTAATCCTTGATCCAAACTAGCCTACCAGCACACAGAATCAGCTGCAGTGCTGTCTGCTTTTGTAGCCTGCAGTTCCTGAGAAGCAGCACTTTGGGGGAATTCTAAGGGTACTTCTGGAAGGGGTCATACATTCACAAGTTGTGTTAGGATCTCCTATTATTTCTCTGAAATGCCTGAGTTAGGGGAGAAGCTCAGCTGGATTAGAAGCCGTTTACATTGTTGGAGCATGACATTTTAGATACCTGTGAGCTTAACATCACTGGCATTTCATTTTTCTCTTAATCAGCTTTCAGTATAGTTGATCTTGACTTGAGATACGGATGACCTCTCAAGGTCATATCCTTTCTGTCATCTGAAAACTATTAACCTTGGGCCATTCTAGGCCTTTTTTCAACTGGCAAGCTTGTTGTCTGAAAGCACAGTTTTAGATTCCACTTTCTATTATGAACTTTCCTTTGCTTTACAACTTATTCTGTACTTAATACATTCTTCTGCCTGGGAGTATGAAATTTCAACTTCTTTCAGTTTAAAATCAGTGTAACAAAGCTGATCATTCTGAGCAGTTAACACAAATTGCTACCACGTCAGCATCCGTAAAAATAATAGAGAGAGAGTTACATGGCACTTTTCACCCAAGTCTCATGGAAAGTCAACCCCTTTCATAAAACGATATGCTTCCAAAGGCCTAAAGGTGACTAAAGCTGGAAGCTCCATGAGTAACTTCATCCAGTGCTTTGCATATAGTAATTATAATACATTTTAACTCAAGTGTGCCTGTCTTTAACTTCCAGCCATTGGTTTTTGTTATTTCCTTCTTCCTAGATAGAAAAGTTATTTAATACCTGTTATGTTCTCCCTGTGATTGTGATCAAGGGCAAACTACCTCATGCTGACAGAGGCATCTGAGGCATCTGAGCTGTCCCGGTTTACACTAACCAGCAGAAGAGGAAGTGTAGAGAAGTGGAGTACAGAGATACCAAAGCTGATTGCACGCCAAAGAGCCTGAATCCAAAGAACAGCACAGCCGCATTTGCAGGCAGGCTACAATTAGAGCTAATTATCAGCACTTTTACCATGCTGAGATCTCACATTAGGTTGCTTGTTCACTTTGATCCCTAAGTCTTTTTCAGAGTCCTGTTTATGAAAAGATCCAGATCATCCTGCCTCTTTGACTTATCCTTATTTAATACTTTACTAAGTTTTTATTTATTTATTTATTCCAAATATTATCATAAGAGGTTTATTATTTATTTTCAAAAATTATTGATTAAGATGTTGATCATTATCAGGCCTGCTACTGATCCCCATGAAACTTTATTATAACTATGTTCAGCCATCAATAATTTCCTGCAGACAGTCACTTTTTAAGATCACTTAACCAGTTCTTAATTCATAAAACACTTCCTTTATTAATAGTATATGATGCTAGTGTTTAAATCAGAACATCCTGTGTTCCTAAATTAAAATATTTTACAAAAATCATAGATTACTCAAACAAGCTTGCAATTTCATTAAAGAATAAAGTGAGATTTCTTTGACATGATCTGCTTTTCATAAAACCATGTTGTCTGGCATTAATTTTATTTCTGTCCTTTAATTATTTCTCAGCTGATTGTCTTCTCAGCTTTTCTGTTATATTTTCTGGAACAGATGTCAGACTAATTGACCCACACTTATTCTAATCATCTTGTCAGACTTTTTTGAATATTGACACACTGTAAGTTCACTTTCAGTCTTCTAGAATTTCCCTAGCATTCCAGGGCTTGTTAAAAATGAATATTAAAGATTTCCTTGAGCAATTTGTGTACAAACTATTTGTGTCCATTGAATTAAAAGTGTTTATTCCTGCTGAAAGCTGCTTTACATCCCCTTCAGTCAATGATAGTCCAGAAAGAAGTTTGCTGTTCTCATATGATCGAGGTACGTCATCTGTATTTGTTTCTGTGGTTCCAGGTATTTTATAAATTCTAACTATTCCATGTCTTCTAATAAGAATTTGACCATTTACATCCAATATCTGGACAATACCATGTTAAGATATATTTTTGTTCCATTATACATAAAAAACCCTCTTTTTATCATGCCAATGTTTTTCCTCAATATTTTTAGCTTCTCATATCCTCTTTTTTTTTTACCTCTAAGTTATATGCATAGGTATTTCTATTTTTTATATAACATTATGGGTTTTTTTTCCTGTCTTGTACCCTACTTCTTGATTGAACCAGGATTTTTTTATAAACAATGTAGAGACTTGATTGTGAAATATTGAAAGATTTAGCTATATATTAAATTTATGTTAAAGCAATAACAATTTTCAGTCTAAATTTCCTTTCCAATTCCTCTCCTTATCAGTTTCTCCAAATTGTTTTTGCTTTAGTAAATTTAGTCCTTTTGAAGACATTTTGAAGTAATTAATAAATACAAAATAATTAATATTTGGGATATGCTGTCTGTTTGCTCGTGATAAACACAGACAAACTGTGAACAGTGGTATTTAAGCAACCTCAAGTTTCCAGCCCAGCACCACTTGTATCTTTATCCATCATTTAGCCCATCCTGTTATACTACTGCGGAAACTTGAAAATATGAAAGGAAACTCCATTTGTCCCTAAAGAAAGTTATCAACAAAGCTGACTGTTATGATCATAACAGTGTCGGTCCTGAAGAATAATGAGAAGTTTTCCCACATCTGCCCACTTCAGTGGCACTGAGTCCCTTCCAGTTCACAAGTGTACATGTATCCTCTACTAACTGCTCTAAAATTGAAATCTCTTTGCAAAGGTGTTTGTCATGTCTGACTACAGTCCAAAAGAAATAAGGGGGGAGTTTGAAAAAGGTATAGGAATGTCACACGTGAAAAAACAATCAACGTGTGTAACCAGAGAAAGAAAAACACGGTGCCTCACCAGAAAGACCAGTTTACATGCAAAGGCAGGCTTTCCACTGAGCATCCCACAGGTTTCAGCTGAAGCCAACTAGTAGGGTAATTTGGGAAATACTACAATGTTTCATAAGACATTTAAATGAAGTCATTACCTGAGCATGTCTTAAACTTTGCAGCATTCCCGCAAGAAAGAAAGTCTTCTGCCTTTTAGTGATGTTTTTAGAGCAGGGATTTGAACACTGTTCTCCACAAGCCTGGAGACATTAACCAGCGGACGGAGCTCCCTTTCTGTGAGCACTACAGCTGTTCTTTGACCAAACAAAGAATTTATTTCCTGTGCAGTCAGCTCACCCCTCAGCAGCTTGCAGGTCTACTTTCTTCCAGTTCTGTTACGTAGCTTATCTGTTTCTAAGTCTGAACAGCAGATAGAGAAATGGACAGCTCTGGAATGAAGCTTGTGATGAAATAAATTATAATAATGCCAGAGAGCCCACTAAATCATTATCAGCCTGTAATAACAATAAGCTGAGAATTATCTACATTCCCATCTTCTTGTTTAAACCTCTTAACCTAATTACTGAAATTCGTTGTTCTCATTAGTGCCATTTGTTACCAAAAAAAAAAAAAATCCTGACAGAGTTGGAAAACTCCCAAACTATGTGGCTGGCTCCAGCACTTTTCTCATTCTCACAAGCTTAGGCCAGCACAGAACATCTTTGTTTCGCAGTTGTCAAGGCTCAAGCAGTTGTTGAGATCTCTACACACTGCACATTTGCCATCACTTATGGACAGTATGAAAGACATTGACATCGACATGGGTGAAATTCCCAATGAGATTATTAAAGGTAATTTTTCAGGAAATGGAAGGGCTGCAAATTGATGCTAGCATAAGAGTTGTCAGGAAGAGCACACAAAAACAGACTTTACTGTGGCAAACATCGTTCTTGTCTTGTGATAAACTTATAACTAGATGCTGCCAGAGGAGTTTGCAGGAATTATAGTTTGCATTCCTTGTCATCTCATTCCAGTTCATTGGCCAAACTCCTTCTCCCACAGTGCATCCATTTTCATGACTGCCTTTTTGTACAAAATTAAGTTTATCTGGGAAGCTCATCCTCTACTTAATTGAAAATGTGAGAAAAGTGAGGATCTGCGTTAGCATTTCTTCAGTACAGTCCTTAGACTTTTCAGTAACAAGCCAATTTTTACTACAGAATGTGGACAAGGTCAGATAAAATTTCAGTGGAAAGTGCAATTTTTATTTGTATAACAGATACACTGAAAATATATGGGTAAACCCTCAGAAATGAGATCGGAGTGCATGTATTTGTTATGTATTACATGACTGAAAAAATGTCTACTTGTTCTCATAGACACATCACTAACTTATAAAAGAATCAGATTTTCAGGATGACATCAAAGTTTTCTGAACTTGCTGAAATTCAAGAGCTTTAAGACACCTGCATTTAGGCATCCAAATCATATGTGAAAAAGTGGTTGTAAAATACAGAGCTGCTATGTTTCCTGTGTTTCTGTCTGCAAATGACCTGGTATCTCTATTTAACAAGTCTGTATTCTTTAAGCTATTTTTCCTGAAGCTCCATTTTGTCCTCCTACCTTTGTCCATACATCAGTGAACATATGCTGCATCTCATAAACAAGTAGAAATAACTAGTCAAAAAAATTATCTGACAGGAAATCATCTCATGCTTGATTCAAAATGTATTTTAATTAGCTTTAAAGAAATCAATTTGGACAGGAAATGAATTTTTAAGTAAAAAAACCCTTCACCTTAAGCCAATTTGGAGGCAAGGAAAGGAAAAGGGGAGGGAAGAGAGAGATTTAAGAGTTATTTGCAATTTCTTTTCCATTTTACATTTCTGCCCACTATCAGTGAAAAAACAGGGCACAGGATTAAGAGTCAGAAAGCCAGGTTTTATTCCCACTTCTGCCAGTTTGCTGTTGTCTGATTATAGGCAAGTTACTTCAATTTCAGGTGTTTCTTTCTCCATTATTTGTCCATTCGAGCTATGGACACTCTATTCTCTTTAGCTGTGTTTGACACTGAGCCAGTGTTGAGTCTGGCTCAACAGGATGATGATATCAAATGGGACATGTATGTGATATGTAAAGTTTATTATGTAAAATTATGCAGTGATCCTGCCTGAAAAGGAAAGGTTCTTGTGCCAGCTGTTCCACACTGATACACTGTAGAGTCATGAGATGTCCAGCTTCAAAGGATCTAGCAATGTAAATAAGCACTCAAAATATCAAAATATGCAACAAATATTACTCTTTTTACCTCTCATCCTCTTCTTCCCTTTCCTCCATGTGCATCTCCAGTGTAGTAGTAGAAATAGTCTCTTACTTTCCACTCATCAAAGCTCTCTTCTCTTCTTCAGATCACAAGTCATAAACATCCATCTTTCCTGCCTGCTTTTTTTGATTCTGCTATAGTGGATAACCTGATTAATTCTTGCAGAAACATTCCTTCCTGACACTATAACTCACAAATTGCTTAGATAAAAATCAGACTGAATCAAGTTAGGATAGAAAATCCAGGGAATTTCATAGTTTATTTTATTTCCTAAATAAGTTCAGCTCTTTTAGCATTTAAAAAAATGTATAAGAAAAATCAATTGGTAAACAAGTTTTGGTTACGGGTACCTGTAGAATGTCTTTATATTCCTCTTCTGAAAAAAAAACTTAGGGTACATTACCACTAAAATACGTTGCTGAACTATTGTCATTTCAAAGAGTTAAAGCTGAGAGATAACAAGGTATATATCTTAAATATTCTGGAGTGAAATCCTGACTTCAGTGGGCCAGGGGGGCTGTGGCACTGAATTCAATGGCACTGGAACTACCCCCTCTGTAGCAAACTCAGAGATTCTCTTTGACTGCAAAGTGTTTGGATCAGGCCCCTAGGACTGTCCAAAGACTAAAGCATTTTCCTCTTCAGAAGCTTTTCAGAAAGCCCTAGCAATAAAAGCCATCTTTTGCTTTGGAAGTGTCTGTAGGGGTGGACTCCATCAAGGCAGGAAGGTCAGCCCTTCCTTCCTGGAGATTATGGGGGAATGCTAAAAAGAAGCTTTTTAGCTACAAAGAGGCTAAAAAGAGGAGCATATACAAGCCTCCTTCAGTAATGAACCACCTGTTTGTTGCTAAGTAAAGATAATAATTATATTATGTCCTTGTGCCTTTTATATCTAGATTAACTGATCAGGATTAACACAGGATTTGATTAATTTTGTAGTGTGTGTGTGTGTGTGTGTGTAATTCAATTCCTAGAGTTCCTGGGTTCCTTTTTTTGCAATACAGAAGCAACGTTTACACTAGTAAATTAAATGCGGCCAATATTGTTCTCCGGCACTGAGATCAAGTGGCATAAAAATGCCTTATCAGACTCTCAGCTTCCCAAATGGAAGGCATTCACCAAAGTGTGCACTGGAAATGGTGTTTGCCCATGCTAGCTTCTGAACCATTCCTGAGACTTGTTTGGGATGGTGATGTTGGCCCCAGCTAAAGACATGCCAAAGACTTTTCTAACAATTCAACAATTTAACATCTGTAGATGATCAAGTTCCAGTCCCTGGGGATGTTCACTGAAGCTATTCAGTTTACAGTGACGTACAGCACAGCTGAACAGCCGCAGAAGGACTCAGAGTGTGTCTCCAGGCAAGTTTTTGCTCACTATGCTATCAGCCTTTTGCTTACCTAAATTCCCTGCCATCGATCACAAGATTTTAAGGTGCTAAGATACCCAGATGAGGGTCATATAGTACCTATGATAGGTGTGCCACTAAAGCCCGTCAAACAACTAATCTAAGTGCTTCTCAAACTGAGTAAAGACTTGACAGATGATCTTTGATGACAGGTTGGGACCCAGAGTATTTAGCGCTCTGAGCCAGTTTTGTAGTTGAACTAAGCAGGTGCAAATCCTCTGCAGCTCTGCTCTGAGCTAATTCCCTGATACTCTTTTAATATGAGTTGGAGAAAACTAGACAAGCTCTGACCATTACCACAAAATGATAATGAGTTCTAGTCTCAAATCATGTGAATCAGCAACTTACCTACAACATTTCCTGGCTTTTATGAGTGTTAGCATTCAGCTTTACCAGAGCGACTTCACAGTGTCTGGATATTTCACAATTCAATTAGTCATCCCAGAGTGAAGTACTGTAATTGATTCTTTCTTGGTGTCCATTGGTGATAAAGGTAATGGATGTTTTTGTCAAGCAAATGGACTTCCTCTAAATATCTGCTTCTCCATGTCACTTCCTTTTAAGTAAATCGTGAGGTGTATTTCTATAAATAGACAAGTAGCTGGCAAAACAAAAAAACAAAAAAAGAAAAGAGAAAAAAAGAGAGGAGAACCATATACTTCCTGACACTGCAACTTTCAAGATGGTTTAATTACCACAAACGTACACTCTTATCTTAGGGAGCATTGCAGGAAGCATAGAATATTTTGGATGTTAACAGATACTGCTTAAAATACAAAACAAAAATGAATCAAATGCCCCAGTTCTGTGTCAGTGGTTTCAACTTGGGGGAACTGAGGTTCTCAGAAAAGGCTGAAGTAGCATCTCAATAAGCACTGTGCCTTGCAGCAAGAATTGATATACCATTTTTTAGCTTTCAGCTGGTCTGCACTTGAAAAACAGGAAGCAAAGCCTGAAAAAAGCAGTCATCAGCTACATTTGTCACAACTCCATGAAGTCCTCAGTTATGGATATAGTTACCAGAATACAGTTACACTGGATACAGTGAGGGGAAACATGCCAAGAGAAGGGATAGAATTACCTTAAAAAACACCCTGAATGCCAAGGTTTAAGGCATTCACCCGACTGAGAAGTGTGCTCCTCTTTGCAATGCTTCGTTTCGCCACCTAGAAAAGATTCCCCAACTGTGTGCACCTAAGAAATACACTGGATCACATTAAAATCCAATCAAAAGCCTAACTCTCTGGGAAACTTTTTGTCTTATATAAATCAAACCCGCTGATTTCTTGGCTTTTTGCCAGTGCTGCAATGTAACAGAACAAAAACATCTGGCATTTTGTCAAGATCATTTACATGATTTGGGGAGATATAGAAGTAGCCACTGGAGCTAGAAAAATATGATTATTTACCTGTCAGTAGTGGTCCTTTCCTTCTTGATAGTAGCATAAAGACACTAAAAAGAGAAATTCTGGTATTCAGAGGTTCTGAGATAACTCAGAGATAATGGATATAGTCATGGATAGCTCCTGATGCATTCCTGGTGGGCTTGTGTGATTTCTCCTGTGCCTTTATTTGGCTTCACATAAGAAGAGCATGTAACACCAGTGACGGACTGTGTTTCACTACACTCAGCAATCCTGTCAGATCTATACATTAAGGAGTTCTAGACCAGGATCTGGAGAAGAAATCTTTCAGAAAAGGCTGATGATGTTTTTCCTATACTGTGTTAAAGTCTTCCATCCTGTTGTCCTCAGGTGGAATATAAAAACATGACTGAGGCCTTTGAATATCCCAAGGCATATTTTCCAAAGAGAAAGGATATTAATTCACAGCCAAACTTGTTTGGGGATAGGTAGTCTTTGAAATTGCTCTGCAATCTCAGTAGGTTATAGTTTTCCCCCTATAGTCTGCTGCCTAATCTAATGTGGTATTGTTATGCATTCATAAAATGCTGAAGAATTTTATACTAAAGATCAATAAAGAGATCCTTAAATATAACTTCTGTAATGACTAGGAAAGTAATCTAGAGCAAAAAGCCATTTTATGTTAATATAAAATCAGATTTATTATAATTAGAGATTTAAAGGGTTGATTAGATCAAATTGCCCCATGCTCCCATAAGGAAAAGATCTAATCCTATAAAAAGTGAACTGTTTTGTTTCCAAATCCCTTGTAACTTAGTCAAGTGACTGGGCATTTTGGAGGCTTTTAAGAATCTACTAGTTGAGCTATCATAGCACCTAAGGGTGACAATACTCTGGAAGGGTGACAGTTTAAAGGTGTCAATTCTTCCACAGGTAGATAGGGCTGCAAATTAAATGTGAGGGACCAGCTGACATATCTGTGAGCTCATGCTCATCGAACGTGACTGTATCCCATTGCCCACTTTTGACAGAGGGCATGTGGAATTTCCTACCACCTCTGAGCCAGCATGGGTGCAGAAAAAGAGCTGTGCTGATTTCACTGGAAACACACAATTTGGTGTTAGAACAGCCCTTAACTGACAAAATAGAGTTTTTTGTTTAAATTTGCTTTTCTCTCTAGCATGCTATGCTTTATGAAAGTTTTGTATCCCAACATTTCTGCTGCTGCCAGGAGAGGATATGGGCACAGAGAAAGTATTGCAACTTGCTTGGCTCTTCTCAAGAGCAACTCTGCCTCCCAAGCATTTTCTATTTAATGAAAATAAAATAATGTTATTTCAACCCCACTTCCTTAGCTGGTGTATCATAACATGATCTTATTGATTTTGACGACTGCTGAAGCCAGTTTATTCCAGATGAGGATTGGGCTGTCATCAACAAATCACTCACTTTCCAAATCCCCTTTCTCAATTGGATATTATATTCTGCTTTATGTTATTTGCATGATAGGTTACAGTCTATATATTTTGAATAAGATTTATCTCTCACATTTTCAGTCATGTTCAGTTCAGACATCTCATCTAATCTACTTATCTAGTCCTCTTCTATATCAATAAAACATATATGCACTTTCAAAGAGTGATTCATTCTCTCCTAAAAAATAGCTGTCATGAACCCCTCTCTTCAGAGTTGCCTACCTTCCTCTGCAGAGGTGATCATCTAGACAATTCACAAAGGCAGGAAAAGGTAGGGGAGATGAATTGTAGCCTGGGTTTTAATGATACAGACAGAAGAAACATTTTAGTGATAAAAGCAGATCATATCAAACTCATTCAGAGGAGTGGAGTTAGTTTAATGAAGAAATGAGTTGGTTCCTCTCAGGACACAGCTACAACTCCAGGAAAAACAAATCATTGACCCAGTTAGCCAATGCTGGAAAACTGGAGGTGGTCTTTTTGGAAAAAGATGACAAAGAAGGGAATAGGAGACATTTTTTCCTCTCTTATATGAGGCCTCTCTGTGAAACCTTTGCTAATCCACAGCTGCGTTGTGATAGCTCAAAGTATGCAGAGATTGCAGAAAGGGAGGAATCACTCAGCATAGCGCTAGCATTTAAATGGCACAAGATTAGTTCACCACACACTAGTAAGGGTTCTTACACATCTGTTTCTCAGAGCTCAGCAAGCCAGCTGCGATGGAGGGAGATTAGCTCAAAAGAAACAGAAGATGAAAACAATCTGGTGGAATCTCCACAAATAAGGTAAAGAAGAGTGGTTCCTGGAGAGACAAGCAGCTCCATCTGCAGCAAACCTAATGAAGCTTGGGTTTTCTTACGGATTTGCATCTTGTGGTTGGATTCTCTAGTGTGAGTACCAATTAAAACTTTTCCTGTGGTTGGGGCAGCCGTAATGGCTGTCTCCTGTGTGAATTCTCCAATGGGTGGAGAGCATGCGGTTACCCTGTGATCAGAGGAGGTCTGACCTGATTAGACCACTAATGAGATCTCTCTTTACTGCTCAGTCACCTATTCTTACAAAATTGGATATTTTAATTCCTGCTAACTTTTAGCATATTGGGTTGAAACTGCTGAAGTGATTCAGAAATAATTGGGACGTAGATGGAGCTGATGGACAGACCCATGTGCACAGATTCCTGCGTACGCACAAATGCAGTGAAACCTCATACAGCTCACTCTTTAGGGAGTGTAGTATCCTGTGAACTATGCATATGGACTTACAATACTATCTCTTGGGTAATGTTGACTTGTGAATTAAATAATAAAAGTTGAAACTTGCCTTCTACCAAGGTGTTCACTGAGATGACAGTGAGTACAGCAGTATTTTTGAAGAAGCATGCTGTTTGACTCAACAAGAATCAATATAAGTGGGTAGATCACCGTGTGGAACAAAGGAAACATGGATTCTGATTTGATGGAGTAACTTTGGGAAAGCAACTTCAGCTATATGTTTTCCTGTTTGCAAGAGGAAAATAATGATCCTGTTCATCTAACAGAGATCTACATTATCAACCTCTTTATTAATTTCATATCATTTTCATGGACTGATACTCCTTAAGCTGGAAAATGCTCACTTTCTATGATGATAATGGTGCGACTATTTATTGTTTGGTATTCTATTTGTGTGACTGCGAGCAGGGCTGGCACTGTTTCAGGTGACAGCACCTTCATTTTCTGGAAGCAGAAGTCACCTTCAAGAAAAAGTCCAAAGCTGTAATGTAAAGGTCTGCAAAATTTTACCAAATTTGACTGAGCTTTCTAGACACTTCAGTTTTTATTGTCTTATTGTATTGAAACAAATTGACCAATTCACTGAGCTACTTAACACCTATTTTTAGCAAATTTTAAGAGCAGCAATAAAATAGGAAAGATGGTCTTACATTTGGCACTACACTCTCAATTTCCTGGCTTCGCCACAGCCTTTCCGTGTGACTTGAATTCTTGTACCATCTTTCACCCTGTAAAATTCTTCACTGTCTAACAGGGTCAATGTAAACCACTATTCGTTTCTATTTTTAGGTATAAAGGTACTAAAGCATAAAAGCCTATATCCATCCAAATAGACACTAAGTTAACATTAATATATCTCTCACATAGTAACTCACAGAGATAGGGTCAACAAGAATTCAGCAAAAAGGTTGGTTTTTATAGACTACAGAAAACTATTTGTGAAATTCTTATTTTGTTGCATAATTTTAACTAAAACAAAATGGAAAGTGTCCCCCCCCACCCAAGCTAGAGACTTAAATATTAAACAGAACACTTTTGTTAGGGGAATTATTCCATATTGTATCCAATGATTATATTAATCACAATGCTATTAAACTGCCTTGCTCCAGAACTGTCGGCCCAGACTCATTGTTGCGGATTTTGGTGTAACAGGATTCTCAGAATAAGACCATTTCTATGATCCAGTCAAAATGGTGATTCCATCTGCTTGTTGTCAGTGCTGGAACACAGAGTAAAACCAACTCTTCCCAGATGTCAGCAGAGAATTGCCATATATCTGTGGATTTTATTCCTGAGGAATGTTATGCCAAGAACACCCCCAGCTGGTCAAGGAATGGAATAGAGTCAGAGTAAGATGATCACATATGACGTACATTGCACAAAAACTACTGTTCTGTGCTTATTGTTGGAAAACTGCTGTCCATGACTATCAAAGCATAAATCAATTCTAGGTGTCTTTGGGGGAGGGAGGAACCTTTATAAATGATTATTTTTAGATTTTTCTTTTTGTTCATTGCAAATTTGTCAAACAATCCTTGAGGGTATTACTGTATTTCAGACTGTACCATAAATGCCCAAGCTAGCTTGCCTGGATAGCATCAGGAATCTACAACAGCAGCCTCAGCACCGGCTAATTGACCTTTTTGGTTCTGAAAGACCATAGTCTTCTTAAATAATAATCCCATAGGATATGGAATTCCTGATTTTACAGGAATTATACCCTACTGTGCACGTTAAGGACTGCTCAGTCCCTTCCATGCAGCTGTTTATGTTGTGATTTGTGAACTCATCATAAAATCTTGGTTTCCGGAATCTAACAAAAAGTACAATATCCATAAACTATTGCAGCCCCCATTGAAATTGCCTATGAGGTTTTTTCAGTGTTACTTCAGTGATGCTTGGACTCTGGCTTGATCAGATCCCATTCGGAATTTAAGCCAACAGCCTATTATATAATGCAAAGAATTAAAAAAAAAAGGAAATGAATCAGGAGAAAAGGCTTACAATCTCATGCAGGACAGTATTAGATAACAAATTTTCTACCATTCTTTTCAAAAGACTGGATAAAGTAATGGTGTTTCTACCACGTCTCTTAAGAAATTAGTCCAGACACATTCACTGAAAGAATTTTGTGAATTTTAGCATATGGGTTTTCCTGGGTTTGTTTCTTTTTTCAGCAAGAATATTTGTACAGTGATGAACATTCACAACATGCTGCCACCTTCATACAGCAGTGCACAAGGCAAAAACATCAACATTAATATCTTTTCTACAGTTGCTCTCAACTTTCCAGGAACAGCAGAAAAGAAAATCAAGAAGGCCTATTTTATTTACTGTAGACAATCAACTTATAATCATCCCTAATGAGGCTTCCAACGAGCTGTTTGGTCCCAGTCCAGAAGTTCTTAATTAGTCTGTATAGTCATCGATTTCCAGGGGAGTTTCATCTGAATAAGGATTTTGAATGAGGTCATCAGGAGTGAGCCTCGAGGAAGCAAACTGAGCCTCACCCTTCCACAGGTGTGCGGGTGAAGTTGCAAGGAGTTTCTCCAATTTCTATAATTTTTGTAGTCTCCTGTAGGGAAAAGGCTATTTTTTTTAGTGTGGTACTACTTCAGAAGCATCCAGATAGTGTTAAACGTGTCTCAGAAAAGGAAACACTTCCAATGGAAACAAAGAAAAAGGGTATGAACAACGTCAGGAATGGCAAAACTTTAGAAATATGAAATGAGGGGCTGAATTTGACATTGGACTTGTTAAAAAAAAAAAAAGCATTTGGCAGGAGACTGGGAGGAAAATGTGAGCAGGATGTGAAAAGCAGTGCCTATGTATCTATCACAGATAAAATCACTTAGGTTGGAAGAGACTTTGGGAGGTTTCTGGACAAACCTGCTGGGATGAGAAAAAGAAGTTGGGACTGCAGACTGGTGGGTCTGTAAAAGTGCAGAGAATGAAGTGAGAAAAAGGAATGAATTCACACAGATATTGGGCCTCTGTGGGAAGACTGGGACTGAGATTCTGAAAAAGGCATGAGCCCCTGCCATATTTCAAGTCTCTGCCTCATGGCATGTGGATGATTGGATTACTTGGAGTAAACCACATCCTTAACATGCACAAAACAATATACTTTTTCATGAAAATAATGTATCAATTCTTTGAAATGGTTGAAGAATTTTGGACAAAATGTCCTATGCACATACACAAAATTCCACATGAAGCAGATGCCTCCTGTAAAAGAATAATAGCCCAGAAAATAAGGGAAATTATAAACAACTAAAAATGGATTCCTATATACAGTAATGCCTTTAACCTTAATAAACTACACATTCTCCTTAAGTTTTCAAAATATGAATTAAAATATTTAGCAGACTGTGTACATATTACAGTTGGTAGATGATGAAGCCCAGTAAATGTAATTGTAATAATCCATAGGTATTTATTGATTTTGTAATTACTTTCCTATTAAAGCTAAATTAGCTAAGGTATATTTCAGGTATTTGTTAGAATTTAAAGGATTGCCAATAATTCTTCTCTTATTGAAAAAAAGATTACTCCTTATTGAAAAGGCCATAAAGCAAATCTGAAAATCTTCATCCATGGAGTGTGTCTTTCTCTCAGAGCCCATGGTGTCATCAATAAGACATTTCGCGGACAGCTCTCTGCTGCTACACAGAACTGCGGACCACTACAAGCAGTAGGTATTGATCATTTTCTGTCCTGGCACACCCTAACAAATGTTTTACTGTTCGCGTTGCTCTTGGATCATGTCTCGCTCCTTTAGGACGTGTCAGTTCAGTCTCCAGCTGACCCATCCGGCATTCCTAGCATACTTTCAGTCAAGCCACATGAGCTGATATCCATAAAAAGCCGACAGAAAAAGGGTACAACGTGATACCCTGGTTTTCAATGCCTACTTTTTAAATCTGTTTCATAAAATTTATTCTTGCCTGGGTCGCCTAGGTCTGTTTTCTTTTATACTGCGAGGAACAGCTTGCATCTTTCCCCCCCAGATGTTACCAGTCTGAGAGGGAAGAAGGCAGCAGCTAAATCTCTCACAAACCAAACATTAATTCTTACAAATCACCTATCAGGGAGGCAGCTTGCCTTTGCACATGTCCCGCTTATGCATTCTGTGCATGCCACAGTTTCTCTCCTTTGCAACCCAGGCAGTTTTCTCTGGATTATGTGATTTACATTCTGCATAGGTCTATGTGGATCCATACTTTTCAGCAGCAGTGGTTTTAACAGATTTACTATACCAGTCAGAGACCAGAGTAGGATTCTAATTTTTTTCTTACTCAGATGGGAGTCACAAAAGAGTCTCAAGGACAGAGCATACCCCTGCTGCTAGAGGTGAAAGATGCTTAAACTCCTGAGAAAATTGCAGTCATAACCATCTGAGGGGGGACGTTCCTTCCCGAGGCACAATTCCTGAGTAAGACTTGTAAAGGAGCTTAAGAAAGCTGAGGGCTCTAACACATGATCAAGGTATTGAATATTAATGAATTACCACGCATCAGCTGAACCTCACTGCATACTTAATCTTAGCCTGTTGCTATTGCCAAGGATAACAGAAAATTACCTTTTTCATTGAGGTCTAGTGTGACTTGTTTTATCTAGCATTTGCTAGGAACTACAAGCACACACACAAGTCAGCTACTGCCACTCAGCGGACCTGTGGTAACTGCTGAAACCATGGTACAAGAGATACAGGGGAATCAGTAGTTAAGTTCAGCAAAGTTGTTCATGCACTCCTGAAACACCATGTCAATATGGTAGAAAAAGCACTACCAAACAATCCATGACTTGAATAAAGCCATCCCTCCAACTGTCAGCTGAACACCAGTAGTGATATGCTGAGCACCACTTTGACTTCGTCTGCACAGTGACTCTGTTCCTAAACTCATCATCCTAAGAGTTTGTACAGCGCTCTCAGTTCACAGAGAGGTTTTTCTTTTTTCAGTTTGTAGAGTTGTTTTTTTTTTTAACTGCAAAAAATGGCACATGGGATCTGCCCACAAGAGGTGGGTATGTAGGAATGGAAGTTTTTTGGTTCTAGATAATACCAGCCAGTTGGGGGGGGGGGGATACTATTATTGGGCAACTGGTATTTTGGCTGATCTCTCAAGGCAGAAGTGACTGAACACTCTTAAAAATAGTATTGCTAAGGTAATCAGGTAAACACACCAAGCTACAGTGATCATGAAAAGCATATGAGGACAAATGCCAGGACACAAGAAGTTTCTATGGGCCACCAGGCATTTTACTGTAACACATGCTACATCATTGTTTTTGAAATTCTTTCTCTGGACTATTTGCTTCGAGTGTCGTATTTTAACGTGATTTAGAGTTGTTTATATTTGTTCCTATTTTGATATTGTGCAGCTTATTTAAAGCAATTCAGCCTCTGTGGTCTGCAGCACACAAATGAGAGCTGCGAGGAAGATCCTAAGGAATCACAAATCCGCAGTGGTGGGTCCAGATGATCAGCTTCAGACCACAGGGACTTGTCAGCTGCTGTAGTCTTATGGGCCTGCATCTGAGGGAGATAAAATCTCTCTCTTGGGCTTAATTCAAGCTAGTGTTATGCAGATATGACAGCACTGTGTTTGTGTGTATGTGTATGTGTATCTAGACTGCCTCTGCACTATAATCCCCAAAATTTCTCTTGCTAGGGTTAGTTGTGCTGAGACAACTCGGGTATAAACACCTGCACTGTACAAAGCTCTTTGCAAGCCCATTCTTCTTTAGTTCCTGTAAAATGTGATTAAAAAAAAAAAAGTCCATATTCTCTTGTTATATTTGCACTATTAGCATTGTGTCAACCTTATTTGATTGTTTTCCATTAAAATCTGAATCTTTCAATAACGTATCTCTGAATAGATAAGTTCTAAACACATACTCTAAGGTGGGTTTTTAAAAAGTATGTCATTGATTGACCTCTGCATAAACCAAAGTAATTGGAAAAAAAACTCCAGTGGGAGTAGGGTTATGGCAAAGCTAGCAAATTTTCAGGAGAAAAAAATGCTAAAAAAGATCAACCCAAGGAATCACAAACCAAAAACTCTTTTGCGATTGTTACTGCAAAATAATTTTACTAAGCCAGCCAGGACTACACTGTTTTTATTGGTATAGAAATAATTTTGAGAGGCTAATTCAATGAGGTCATACCTGTGAAAAATATATGTTTCTTTTCATAACATTTGGATTCTAGTTCTATTATAGTGATGATATCTACAATATCTATTGAGAATATTATCTGTCGAGAGTATTCTCTATGAGATATCGATATCTATTGAGTATATTATTATAGATATTAACATCTATTGAGAATATTATTTTACCTCATTTCCAGAACTCTTAGCCCTCTGAGACCTTTACAGCTTACTGTTTAAGACAGTTCAACAGCTTATATGAAGGTGTGATTTTTGCAAAGAGCTATACTTTTCACATATTCCTATATCAAGGGATGTGTTTGGTGGACAACAAATTAAGCATGAGGCAGCAATGTGCCCTTGTGGCCAAGAAGGCCAATGGTATCCTGGGCTGCATCAGGAAGAGTGTTGCCAGCAGGTGGAGGGAGGTGATCCTCCCCCTCTCCTCAGCCCTGGTGAGGCCACATCTGGAGTACTGCGTCCAGTTCTGGGCTCCCCAGTACAAGAGGGATGTGGCACTACTGGAGCAAGTCCAGCGAAGGGCCACAAAGATGATTAGGGGACTGGAGCATCTCTCTTATGAGGAAAGGCTGAGAGAGCTGGGCCTGTTTAGCCTGGAGAAGAGAAGGCTGAGAGGAGATCTTATCAACGTGTACAAGTATCTTCAGGGAGGGTGTCAAGAGGATGGGACCAGACTCTTTTCAGTGGTGCCCAGCAACAAGACAAGAGGCAACGGGCACAAACTGAAACACAGGAAGTTCCATCTGAACATGAGGAAAAACTTCTTCACTGTGAGGGTGACAGAGCACTGGCACAGGTTGCCCAGAGAGGTTGTGGAGTCTCTTTGGAGATATTCAAAACGTGCCTGGACGCGATCCTGTGCAACGTGCTCTAGGTGATCCTGCTTGAGCAGGGGCTTGGACTAGATGATCTCCAGAGGTCCCTTCCAACCTCAACCATTCTGTGATTCTGTGATTCTGTGTTGCAGCCTCACTTTCTGTCCACTGTTCATGTGTGCTTGTTGGAGCTCTGAATCCCATGAGCACAGAGGACCGCAGCCATGGTCTCAAGTGAGACACCTCACAGGTCCAGGTAGAAACACTGAACATACTCATAGCATATGGGGCCTTACCTGGCCCACTTAATCTCTTCCAGGGATGTCTAGCTCCCCTCACGAGCTCTATATGGAATAGAAATGCAGTTTTCCTGAGAAGAGAGGGTCTAAAAGCTACATAATGCTGTGTCTATGAAGTGGGGTACCACAGGGTGTCTGTACCTAGAAAAGAAAGTGTGCTAAAGCCCATTTGCTGGTCTCTCAGGCCAACTGGCATGGACAGGCCATGTCCATAGGACTAAGCTCTTTGCACCTCTAAAATAGGTTGGCTGCAATCAAATTGCCTCTGGGCACAAACTGTTCTTGGAGAACTGTTTGGGAGATGCCTTCAAGTGACTATGCCAGGGCATGGCCTAACAGTATGGATGACTGAATTCCAGTGTCCAGATACAGGTCCTGACACCGTTCAGTTTACTAGTATATGCCTAACAGATTATTATGAGGTTAATTATTTGAACCTGCTTGACAGATAACAAAAACTGGCACACCTGAATTTATGAATTTATCTGAAGTTGCATCTTCTTCTGCTAATAAGTTAAGAAAGACCAAAAAATAAAAATTAAATAAAAGCCCTAAACTGTTTGCCAAGACAGAAGTTAATATTTATACAAATACAAGGTCTCCATAACATTGAGCTTTGGCTCTCCAAGTTGGAGAGATTATTTCTATTTTTTAATTAAGATTCCCAAGATAAAGATAAAGTTGCCAAGCTTATAGTGTTAAACAAAAGGTAAAGAGGGAAATTGCATGTCCTAGGAAAAAAAGATGCTGTGAGGCAGTCAGAATGCTTTTTCTTTTTAAAAAATGCATGATAAAGGTGTTTAGTAAAAGTAACAAATGCAAAGAGGAAAATGAATGTGAAGAGTGAAACTATATGGGTCATGCAGCGAGGACACGGCATTTATTTCTCAGCTATGTCTGCTCAGAAAGGGACCGTTTGCTGTAGGTTTAAAGACTTAAAAGTTGCCCCCTTCTAACCTTGCAGGAAGTTATGTGTAGCTTTTCACAGTCCATAATTTCAGTGATCCCACAGCGGGGTGGAGGGCTGGCGGTGTATGCAAGCAAGTCCCCGGAGCCCTGTCGCTGACGGGAAAAAGATTAGAGCAGCTTGCAAAGACATGGAGCAACATGATAGGGAAGATAACTCAGCAGCGAGCCTACCCCCAAAACGATTTTTACGACGTTGCGGCGGTGAAGAGGAATGCTCGCCTGCCGGCCTCCAGCACACGGGGCTTAACATGAAGGGTGCCGCGCGGGAGCCGCTCCGCAGCGACCAGCGAGGAAGACAATAGACAATGCTGCTTTCTTTAATCTCGGCGCTGCTGCAGCAGCCCCTTGACAGGTGATGGATTAGCAGAAACCAGCACAACTTCCTAATGTCCTCCCAGAACACTGCCGGGTTTATGGGCCAGCACACTGCGCCCATTATGCCGCCGCGCGCCCCGGCCCTCCCTGGCGCGCCCCTTCCCCCGGCCGCCGCCCCCAAACCGGGGAGCGGCCCCGGCCCTGCCGCCTGCTGCCGCCTGCTGCCGCCTGCTGCCGCGGCGCGAGACCCGCGGGGCTGCGCGGCACCGGCGCCGCCCGCGGCCGGGGAGCGGCGGCTCCGCTCGGCGCCGCCCCGCTCGTCGCCGCCGCCGGTGCTGCAGCACCACCTAGAGCTCGGCGCTGCGCGCCTCCCGCCCCGCCGCCGCCGCCGCCGCCGGGGCAGCAGCAGGGCATCGCCAAACCCGCGGCTGTCAGGCTTGGGAAGGGTGTTCCTCCCCCGCTCGCCCACGCGGAGGTGCAGGCTCTGAGGAGTGTCCAAATCCGCTTTGCTTTATTTTTTATTTTATTTTATTTTATTTTATTTTATTTTTATCTTATTTTATCTTATCTTATCTTATCTTATTTTTATTTTATTTTATTTTATATCTTATTTATTTCATTTCATTCCATTCCATTCCATTTTATGTTTTTTTAGAGATTTTGGAAGGATTCTCACGAGGCTGCAGGCCAGTGGTTGTGCATTGCCGATCTGGATTTGAGCCTGGTTTGTAACACCGAGGAACTCTTCACAAGCCTCACTCCAGGAGGATTTTAGCTTGTGCACATAGTGCTTGTCCAAAGATAAAAGCTATCATCTAACTTGCTCAGCAGGTCAAGATTTTTCTGTCTAGTTGCTTCTTTATGAACTAATACCCATTTAAGCACCTTTACAGGAGCTTGTTTGGCACTCCAGGAAAATACATGGTAACTCCTTGACTCAGTCACTTCCTTCAAAATTGTCTGAAGTCTAAGATGCTCTGAAATAACTGAAGTCCTCTTAGCTATCTGTTTCAAACTCATTAACTACAGGGGGGAAAAAAAAAACACCCAAAACTTTAGACCTTCTGGAAGCACAGCAGTAGTGCCACTTTGTAAGCTAAAAAAGCAGCTTTCTGATTAGAAAGCAGGAAATTCCCTGCAGTTTAACCTGGATTATTTCGCTCAGTTTCTATTATATTTCAGATAATGAGACAAGAAGGATCATGAAGGATTAAGTACAAATATTATAAAGGAGATAAAAGTGTAATTAATTGGGCATGGGAGGGGGTAAGAACTGAATGAAGAATAAGTAATCTTTAAAAAGAGCTGAATGTAATGGAGTGGTTTATGTGTACAAATTTTAGAATATGTGTATCTGTCCTCCTTAACAGGAGTACAGAAATATCACATTAATATATGCAAATATTGGGCATAGCTAACTTTGTTTTATTTGTACTTCAGTGAAAAATCACAGAGAGCAGTTAGTGTTTTGTCTTCAGTGTGCACGTATGATGGAGTCATTGCACCTGAGATGATTCAGAGACATAAAAAGATGCTTGGGGAAGCAACGAGAAACAGTCTGAGCTTGCTCCTGATAGACCTTGATTGATGGGCCACATATTTCCCCAGTATTCCCTACGTTACTAGTCAATACACAAAAACTAATGCTTGGTGAAACAGAGCAAAACTGGTTAATATGGAAGTCTTGGAGTCTGCAGTCTTATACTGCTGACAGTTTTATAAATCCAAACTTCAGGCAAGCAATGAAAAATGCATGCCATTAAGCCAAATAATAATACTATGAAGCTGAATAAGAAAACATTAATATAGATGATAACTAGGTGGGCTGGAAAAGCAACAAGATACAAAGCTGAGGTGAACTGCTTTGGCTTTCAAAGGTAAAAAGGTAAACCTGATGATCAGCTTTCACATTGTTTTGCTTCTTGAGACTAGCAATTTCCTGACCTCAAAAAACACACAGACCTGTTCTTACTAATTTCATGAAGCACTTTGTTTTGCTGATGAACAGATTTTATTTAGATTTTGTCAGCATATAAACTGATACTTTAAAAAAGCACTGCAGGAAAGCCATCTTAGGCAGTGATGCTACTATATTAAATTACAGAAATTTGGATTTTATACAGTGTTAGAAAGCTCCAAACAGGATTCAAGCTTTGGCTGAGATTACTTAACAAACATAATCCTTCTCATTGGAGAATCCAGCTACACACCTTAAGGATTTATGTAAAAAGAAAAAAAGTCCCTATCTCTATAATTTGTAATATATGAATCTAGATTGCCAGTAAGGTTTGGGCCCATCCTTTCTGACATTTCCATCATGCTGTTAGATATACTTCATTGATAAAGATATTTTCTTCTGCTCAGGTTAAGGCATGAACTCTTATTTATGAACAATTTTTTGTGACACTTTTCAGAAAGAGGGAGTGGTTCTAATTTAATTGATAAATGGTTTAAACATTTTATATTTTACTATCATTAGCTAATAATCAGAGATAGTTTTGGGGACCAGACAAAATTCTCTAACCATCACTTTGTGGGGTCAACCCCCCACTTACTTGCTCTCTCCTGGTGCTGCTATTTTTGCATTCCTGAGGCCAGGTTTAACAGGGCTGGAGGGGTTGTGGGGTATAATTGCTCACAAGAACGTAAGAAGCCTCTGTTGGTTTGAAAATTGGACTGTAAAGTTTTGCTTTGGAATCACAGCTGATCTTGACATTTTTAGCAGGCAGAACTTTCACTCAGCATAAAGTTACTGGATTCAGTCCAGAGAATTTGGCTTGAATGAGTGAATAAAGCTGAATAAAAAATCCTGGGAATACCTCTCTTCTCTATGACTCACAGAGGTCCTGCTGAGCATGGTCAAAATCTTAAATTTAAAAACTGCTTACTTAGTTATACAAGTGTTTCTGATGATTTTAATGTGGGGGAACTGAGCAATATTTATTCCATTTTCCAAAGAGTACTACCATAACATATAACATTGTGTCATTAATATTCTGCTATCTACATTGACAAAAGTTAGCTGTATCACAATATTTATTTAAAATTGCCCTAATAATATGTTTCCATAAATTACAGGTTTTGATCTTGCTATCTACAGTCCCTGTCCATGTGTTGAAACTTTAGTTCACATGTTCCCTGCTGTTCTTACTAATGAAAAACATTAATATGAGCAATTTTATATGCACATATGTTAATCTTAGAATATTGAGATTGGCTAATGAGACTGTAATTCTCTCTTAAATATTTCTGAGAGAGAAAATTCAGTATAGAGTTTGAAAATCATCTCATGATGAAACCACTTCCAGCAGGTTTTGTCAAAATATTCCCAAGAAAGCCTTTACAGTTCTGCAAGAAATTATCCTGTATAATGCTAATAAAGCAAAATTAGCTCGGGTAGTTGCTGACAGCAAAAACCTTCTCAATTGTTTCACTCTGTCAGGCTCCTGCACTTGGAAGTTGGTACGAGAAACTGCTGAGGACAAGAAAATGAACATGTGGAAATGGGGGGAGACCCCCTCCTTTCCTCTGGTCACTCTCGGCAGCCTGCAATGATCATCCTAAACTGGGTCCCGGCTCTCCACTGTGTGAAGTTGCCCTCAGTGGGACTACCTCTCAATACACCTGCTTTGGTGTATTGAGCAGATGTAAACATCTGCTTTGGTTTTCTGTGAGTTCTGACTTTTACTGGTCTTCTGGACTATGTTTTATTATGCAACACTGGAACATTAGGGTTTTAAAAGGGCTGTCTATTTTTCCCTAATTATTTTTGAAGTAAGATGCTGCACACTAAAGTGCTTTACTTACTAATTGATGATGTCATGTGGGAGTTCAGTTAATTGGAGGGAAGGTTGGTTTTGCTGGTTTTGGTTTTTGTTTTCCGGGCGGCTTTCTTTGCAGGTTCCCGTTTGAGATGCTCCGGTTCTGGTCAGCTTGATACAAATGTGTTCTTAAGTTTATATTGATGCAAGTCACATCTTCCTATGATTGCTGGGTATTCTGGGAAGACACTGAGTCTTTTACCGCCCTGTCCTGCTGACTGTGGTAAAAGGCATTATAATAAAGTATATAGTAAAGTTCTGACTAGAATTAAATAATGAATTTGGCCTTTTCCTAACCGTAATGCCTCTATAAATGGAGGCCAAACATGAACTCAGATATTGTTAACTGATCATCCTTGAGTTATGTCTAATTTAAGAAGTTGTGTGGCCTAATAGGAACAGATCTGTAGAGCAAAATAGTTTGTGCTGAGGATCTGATGCCCCCATATTCAGAGGTTTTACTTAAGGCTGGCTCTATTCTGGCCATATGGACTGGATGCCCTTTCAGCAGCTGGAGCTGATGAAGCGAACATCTGAAGCACATCTTCTGGTTTAGTGTCAGCTGACAGGAGTCAGCTTGGCATGCTCCAAGACAACTTCATAATGGGAACCAAAGCCCTTGGGGATGGGCTGGGAGATTTGCTTCAAAAACTCCAGGCTCCTGAACCAAACTTAAAACACTAATGCAGACACACCCATATATTCTTTAGTTGTTACAGTGCTCCCTGGCAGAGTTTTCGCTTGGGTCAACTGACATTATTGCAGTTCAGGAGGTTGCTCAGGCAAGGGGCTGTTCCTGGTAGGCCATATAGATAAGTACATCTCGCTTTTAGGAGGAAAAGAGTAGATATGGATGCAAACTCTGCCGTATCAGTTACCCTCAACTTAGAACAAGCCCTGGGCTATTGTGTTTACTAGAAGAGCCACAGCCGTCCCATGTCCTGCCGTCGTCCTGCCCGTGGAATATACAGAATGTCTCATTTGCAAGAGAAGAGGTGGGAAATGCAATTCACATTTCCTCAACTTAGTCTGCAGGTTGGGTATTAGGGAAGTGGAAAATGTGTGTCTGAAGACCTCAGGCTGCGTCTATGCTTGTAAATAAAATGTGCCAAAGATCGTAGCCCGGCTCACACCCATAAACCTAAGCTTTCTTCCCTCTAAAAACAGGGTCTCCTCAGGTAAAATCCCTGCTTTTTTTTTTTTTTTTTTTTTTGTAGTGAAGTTGCACATATATCTCATCCATCTATCCATTTTTGGGGGTTATTATAATGTTTTTAATTTGATACTTGATGAAAAATTTCCATCAGAGCCAGATAAATCCTCTCTCTTCCTTCTCTCCTCTCAAAAAGAATAGCACAAGTAGTGGGAGTGACAAAACCTCCTGAAGCAGAAAAGCCTTGTTGTATGCCCTGACAAAGACTGGTGCGACAGGAGGAGATCATGACGAATTGGTATCCCTGTTTGGGAACTCTATGCGTTGTACCCATCCCTAATATATGCCAGTCTTACTCTCAAGACCAGACCACAGAATGTGTGAGCACACCTTAAGTCTGCTGCACATAACAGTGGGACTCAGAGACCAATACATTTAAAAACCTCCATGACTTGCACAAAACTAGTACAATTAAAGCCCATCCTGTTATGCCTGACTTTAGATTCTGTATAATCTGCAGCTTGCTTTGCTACTGTAGGTACTGCTACAATTCCACCAAATTTGATTTTCAGCATCCATTAGGTTAGCTTTCCTGACACCTACGAAGACGATACTGATGCCCAAGGATCACAGCCATCAAATGTATTGTTTCTAGTGTTTGCAGTAGGTATTGCAGTCCCTTTATAAGGTAAACATTGCCTTTTATCTTAAACCCACACTGAAATTTTCCATCTTTTACTTTTTTCCTTTTTTTCCTTTTTTTTTAGGGGTTTTTTTTTAGGTTTTTTTTTAGGTTTTTTTTTAGTTTTATACTCAGGCACCAAAATAGGAACCGGTATTTCTACACAGGCATTGCAGTTAAGCAGGGCTCATCTGTAAAGTATTTCAGAATCTGGTGCTTGGTAAGGTCACATCCTCAACCGGGATAAAGGAGAGTTCCTTATTTAAACAAGGCTATTCTGATTTATAGCACTAGAGGACAAGGTTTGATATGATGGAAATAAAAAGTTCTTAAAGATTAGACACAGCCTCCTTGAAGAATGATGAAGGAATATATTCCTCATATTTGGTTCAGAAAATGTCTTGATTTAAAATCTCTGCACCTCTAAAATACCTCTCCACGGACACTCCAAACTGCACATCCTATACTTGTATGTATCAGGAGTATTAATTCAAGATAGAACATTACACAATAACATATGAATGAAGGCTTAACAAGTACCTTCTTAGTCTAACATCTGAATCTTCAGGAGGAAGAATTTACATGAAGAAAATTAATTTGGCTAGTGGAGACCTTACAGACTATCATCTTACCATGAACTTGACTGTATAGACAAACCTGTCCATTGCCATACAAATGAAAAAAAAAAAAAAAGGTTCATCTAACATAATTCATCTAAATGAATGTCATTAAGGAAAATCATACTTAGAGTCATCAATAGTTCATTGCCAGAAGGAAGGTACGCATCAAAAGGAGGTTTGCAAAGGCCTGTCCTAAGGTTCAGTGTTCTTCAATATTTTCATGAAAGTCATGGGCAATGGATTAGAGAATACTTTTATTAAATTTGTATGTAATACCAATATGGGAAGGACTGAGAGTGTAACAAGAACACTCAAGTGCAGCTTGCTACTGAAAAAAATTGGCCCCAGGCCATTTTTTCTACTCTGACACAATCATTCAGATGGCAGTGGGAACTAATGTGACCAAAAAAAACCCCCCAAAGGATTAGTTCTCAACTGCATATTGTAGAGTGAAGTTACACAAACACCCAGCCTGTACAACGAATAAGGTGGGAATACATGAATAGATTTGGGGCAGGAGCAAAAAAACACCCTTTTCAGCTACAGTCTAAACATATGACATTGTAAAAAGACCCTGCAAGGGTCCTTGAAAATGCACTGAGGGTCAGAAATAGAATATAAAATGATCTTGACAAACAGGGGAAATTCAATGGAATAAAATAGGATGAAATAGGATAGGGGCAATATACTGTACTTAAGCAGAGATAATCAGCTGTAAAAGTATGGGATAGGGAACAACAGTCTAGCAAAAAAGGGTAGGGTTTCTTGTGGCTCACATGTAACAAAAAAGTCCAGCAGTGTCATGCTCTTACAAAACAACAACAACAACAACAACAACAACAACATACAGGGGTGTGTAGCCTATGATGCTGACAAAATAATTCTTCTGTGATACCAGCATGCCTAATGCTTCACCTGGGGTAGTGCCTTATTTGACTGATGCACTTTGAGGAAATGAAAGACACTCTAGGGGAGAGTAATGACAACGACCGAGAGCTAGGGAGTACAACCTCAGAGGAAAAAAAAATGAAGAGTTCCTTAACCTAATGAAGTCTAAAGCAGATTTGATAAGTTTTCAGAAATGTGGGAGGTGGCTGGAGCCGAGCCATACAAATCAGGAGTGGGCAGAATGGGCGTTTACAGGCAGTGCTCTTGTTTGTAAATGTTGGGCTGGGGCAAATGTATTTCTGTGTGTCCAGCCGTGCTCTGGAGCTCTGAGCAGGTGCATGGGCTGATCCCTTCCCTTTCCCAGCCTGAGCCTAACATGCTGGAGCTCAAGGTTCAGACGGGCAGAGGGGATCCCTTCTTTTCACCTGCTGTACCCAGTATGTTGTAGAGTACATGAGTGACATTAAGGGACAACGTCATAACTGCAACGTTTGCCTGGAGGCAAGTGTAGCACCCTGCGGCACAAGCGCAGGCACAGACTAGAGAGTAAGTCTTGCTCCTTCTGTGTTGAGGATCAGAAAAATGAGTTACCTTTTTATTATATAACTCATTACTTGTATCTGTGCTCTTCTGGTTGGCAAAAACTGCCTTTTCTGTGTCTCTTCCTGGCTTACTTCCTCGCACTGGTGAGTACCAGTTGCCTCTGCTCTCTACACAACTGCAGCAGCATTACTAAATGCACAGGGAAGTGACATTGAGCTCATACCATCCTTTTTACAAATATGTTCATACCTATCATACAGAACAGATGTCTAAAGAAAGTCCCCACCCCAACAGTTTAAAGCTTCCTTTACTTGTAACTGAAAGAACATGGAATACCTTAGCAAGCACCTTATAGGTACATATGTTATATTTGAATTTAGCTATATACTTTGTAGTATGTACATTTTATAACTTCATTTCTTTGGCTATCGTAGATGGATTCCAAGATTACAATTCCATTTTTGAAGTGTATTTTGTTTCCATGATGACTTCTGACTGCACCATATTGATCCTGTGCCTCTGTGTTATCCATGCAAATTTTGGCTTGCCTTTCCAGTTAGATTATGACTGTGTTAAGGCATACCAGACAGAAGGCTGTTCTACAGGTCAGCAAGCCGATACCAACCTTCTGCCAGAGCTTATGATAGATAATATCTGTATTAATCCTTGAGTACTAAATTGTTCCACCTACAGCCTCCAGTTTCTGCCTTTTCAAATATGAAAGAAGACAAAACAAAAAAACTGCCCTTACAAGCAAAAATTGCAAACTAAGTAACGCGGTTAGAAAACGTCATGTCTCTGACATTGAGTATTCACAGTTAACCAAACAGTGAGGTCTTTGCTCAGTTTTTAGATAGTCCTTATTTAGGTAGAAATCTTGTGGAAGTGAGTCAGTTCAGCTGACCAGAGATCTCAGCTGCCTTCTGTAGATCTGCAGATATCATTTTCTCTTATATTTAGGCTTCATACTAATCTTTTCATATAATTTGTTGCCCCAAAGATGCATCTGAGGCCATTTATACATCAACAGGGTATAAAGATCTATATAGTTTCCTATACTGCCTTCCCACTATGAATCAAGCGGTGTGATGTATATTTAACATGTGAGATTTCTCTTCTTAGGCTTTTACCGCAGGGGTAATCATGAAGTATTTTCTTTTCTTAGCATTTGGAATAAAGGAAAGCTTCTGGGTTTTTGAAAGAATTATCCTCTGATGTCATTAAAACTAATGGAATTGCACTAGAATATAAACAATATGTAAAAGAAGAGACTCAGGCTCCTGAGCCATGTTTACATAGGCATTTGAGTGAGGAAACCCCTTCTCTGAGCTGTACACACATCATCCTCTGTGGAGTGCGGTTTGCATAAAGCTATATTGTTCCCTCTTCCAACTCACTCAGAAGGTTTTTTTTTTTTTCTCCTTTTTTTCCCAAATCTTATATGCAGCCCATTTTTCTCTTTTTATTCTTACTGCCGCTGTGTCTTGCTTCCTTCTTTGGCCTCTTTTCAGGATGTAGCAGAGTTGGACTCCTACCTCTCGGCACATGAACAGTATATCTCTCTTTTAAAACAGCCTGCAATCCACAGGAATGCACCATTACATCAGCACTGGCCAGGGCCCGTGAGTGTCTCTAAATACATCCTTATATCCTGGGATTCTGGCAGCGAAGCGACCCGCAGAGTGGTGAAGTCTGTGGCTTAGCATTTAGCCTATGTCAGCAGTAACTCACACACCCCTGGTTTTACTCTACAGGCATATAAAAAACCTGAAGAAAACACAAAACTCGTAATATTGGATTCAAGTTTGCTGGCAAAACATGGTGCTCAGCTGGTTACACTAAAAGAGGGAAGGTCTTTCCCCGCACCGTAAAATCAAGGAGTGATTAAGTGGCATTAACATAAAGAATTGTTCACAAAATTCAGCTTTTGTCTGGCACCCATGTTTATTATATCCATCATTATAATTATTAGATTTTCTTTTGTTCTTTTCTTGCTTATTTTGACTATCAACTTATAATAATTATATAGTAGGCACAAAGAGCAAGAGGAAAATTTTGCCCATATTCAATTATACTACACTTCACCTTTCTCAGATTAAATTAATCATAATTCATGGTTTTAGCAAACCACTCTTACAGTTAAAGGGCATTCAAATAAGGAAGAAAAACAAATGCAATCTCAGGCTCCAGTGTACTCATGCAAGCCATGTTAACCCACTGATTAAATGATCTAGCCTTGTATAATTATCCCTATTTGATGAACTAGTAAACAAAGGCAAAAAGGTTGCTTTCATAGTGAGAGCCAGCACAAGGATATCTTATCCATTAATTTCTATTGAAGTTTTAAAATATTATTGCTTAGAATGTCCTTAGAAGGAAGAATGTCCTTGCTTAGAATTGCCTTAATGTTCAGAAACTTCAGTCAGGATAAATTCCTACATTTGAAATCCGTTACGGTGTTTCAACAGAGGATGAGAAATCACACACAAGTTCCTCCTATATTTTACAGTGCAAAGTTGAGTTATATTTCATCAACTGGCTACAATTTTACATAACATTATTTATTAAAATTATACATTTTCCTGAATAGAAATGAGCATATTTTGGGGATAGCTTAATAGTGTCTTCTTGAATCACAGTTTTTTTGGGTAAGATTCAAAGTGCCTACATTATCATCTCAAAAGGACTCAGGTTTAGTTAAAGGCTACATATCTACTGATAAACTAAACAGCAGCAGGGTCTATTTTTTGGCCCATGGGCTGACTGGCAAGATCTTATGACGAAGTTCATCAGGCCCAATCTACTTGCAAATATTGAATTAACTACGGCTGAAGCACTAAAGCATGAACCGGGTATTTAAGGATATTACTATCAGGATATCTACTACTTCCTATAGGTTAACTGTGAAAAAAAAACAAAAATCAAACCTCTAGCTAATGGACCCATCTGCAAGTGACACTGCAACATTTTCCTGATACAAAGGTTATGCTTTCTGCTATCATTATTGTCCGTGCTATATGTCATTGGAAGCATCGTTCCTTTCTTTTCTCAGTCCATTTTGCTGCCTTCATTGTCTTTAATATTTGATGTTGAGGATGATTCTCTCTCTAAAAAGTATCTCCACTAAGATCAGTCTAGAGTAGAGTAACTCTACTGAACTCAGTGCTGCTGTACCTGTAACAGAAGAGAATTACGCTTTTTTTCCTGAGTATTTCAAAGAGAGAAATTGTTTTGCAATACCTCTTGATTTTATTGCCTAGTTCCAGAGGCTTTTTGTGAGATCCTAAATGTTTCCAGGTCTCCCTGTCCCCAGTTGTTTGTATTCGCCTTTCACATTCTGATTTCACTATTTAAAGGGCAAGGAAAGTTTACTGAATGAAAAGACCTTAGAGTCTACAATATCAAACAGTAGAGTGACCTCAAGGGAAAACATATTTCATTAAAAAAAAAAGAAAAATCTTCCTTGCAAATCCAGCTTCTTTTATCCACCCAGATCTGTCTTTTTGCTGCCTCTGTGGTAACACATGCTTTATATGAATCTATATTAAGATGAATTTTAACCTACAAATAACTAGATACAGCTATGCAGTAGGAGGGAATTCCTACAAGATGATGTAAAATTTTTTAAGCAGTAAAATTAAAAATAGCAGATAAAACCTGACCAGTAGATTTGGATCTGAATCAAGGCAACACATTTGGGAAACATTATTAAGTTTATCAGGGGTAACATATCACAGAAAATCTGCTTCTGTTTATATGCCATTTATTATTCATTTTTGACATTTCCCTTTTTTCTTCAACCTTTTTTACCCCTAAGCAAATATATGTTAGACTTAACTGAAATGTGAGATAACAGAGTGGCCTTTTTTATTTTCTTTCCCTATAAGACAAAAACAGATCTTACTAGAATCAAAAAAAAATATATATATATAATATATATATATACACATATATGAAATCAAAGTACAGGAAAAAATACTTGACAGAGAGTAGCACTGCTAATAAAGGAGAAATCTGACTCACAGTGAAAAAAAAAAACAAAAAATAAAATGCTTAATAAGATTAAACTATGGGCCAAATTCTGCTCTGTCATATGCTATCTTATTTTTCATAATTTACAAAAAGCACACGGAAGACATCTTCCTCTCACAAGCATACCATAGCTATGATAAAAAGCTATTTTTTTTCTGACAAGAACAGGGTTATTCCAGCACAGACTTTTTTTGCCTAAGATTTTCAAAATGTTTCTAGATCAAAACAGTTTATAGTAGCAGGTCAAAATCAGGGAAAAATACAGAAAGTGAAAGCAATTAAAAGCTTGGTAAATGACCTAGTCCCTCAACTTGACTCAAACAAATTCTCACTGATATTCTTGAGATAAGTTCTTAATGAGAACTTCTGTCTGAGACTGAACAGCCATAACTTTTATTTGCTTTTGATCTGTCTTCAAAATAAAGGTAATGATTAAAAGTCAGTTAAAAACTGATCCAAAGTCAGCCAAGATTCATGCAGTCTTTATACTGAACTCAATTAAACCTGGAGCTCATCTTAAATTCTTTTATGTTTGTCATTTGGCCATTGGTAGTTTGCAATTTTCTTCAATAGATTCAAATGCAAAATATATGTCTTTGAAAACAGTTACTGAACAGTGCTTGGCTCTGATGTTCAGCCTTCCAGCTGAGGAGAATGTTTTATTTTTCTTTGCTTGGATGAGCAAAACTTTTGGACTGATTTCAGGAGCAGACCTTTTCTCTGTGTGTTCTAGAATACGGACTTAAAACCCACTCTATCAGCACACGTTCCTCATATGTCAGAGACAGCAAACACAATAATGGGCATAAAATGGTGGAGGCAAATTTATTTTAAAATGCAAACAAACTCCCAGAATATAATAATGTGTATATATATATTATTAGGTTTTGCCTGGGTTTAGTAAATGCTGCAGTTGTGAATGTAGGGATTTTTTAAAAAATCAATGCATTAAAAATACCAGCTCTGTAATTATGTCAACTGTTGCATTCTGTTGCTGATGTAAATGATTTATTCAAATATCTATTGAGCCTTTTCAATTGAACAATTATGTATGGTAATAAAATAATTATTTTGATGGTTCTTGTAATTACAATATGCAATGTGTGTGCAGATTCACACCCGTGTTACTAAGGAAATTTCAGTTAACTCTCAACTAACGTGACTGAGCATGAAACTCATACTTTGGCAAATGTAAGGTAGCACGTCTTAAAACATAATAGTATCTAGAGGATGTTTGCTCAAAGTGGATACAGATGGAAGAGACCAGAGAGAGAGAAAGTCAAAAGGTATTCCTAGTAACCCAGTAAGATTGAACTGCTGAACCCTGTTGTGGAAATTAGCATTGCTGGTTATGCTGTCAAATAGCTGAGTGCTACTAGAGAGACAAGATGATTTATTGGAGCCCATGAAGAAAAAGTTACAGCTTGTAAGAACGAGTAGTTTTTGTTTGGATTTTTCTGTATTCAGCTTGGCAGCTTGAAGGCTACTGACTTGAACAGACTTTGGATCAGACCTTCAATAATCAAATAACTCGGAGTGAAAACCCGTTTTTTTTGTTTTGTATTGCTCTTCATGTTGTGTGAGTACTTCTTTCAGAGTTGCAGATATCCCAGCACAAGACAGCACAGGACCCTCCTCAAAGTAAAGCCTTTCTGATACTGAGAACACCTAGATGTGCAGGCACATCTCTTCAGCATCAGTCTAAAAGTTGAGCATTTCGTCCAAGGTAGCAATCTAGGATCCTTCTAGTCAGTGGAGAGAGAGAGGCACTTCTAGGGGGTGATTCAGCCCACTCTAAAATTGGAGTTTAAGAATGAATGAACCACCCTCTTTAGCAGCCTGTCTCTCCATAGTCTTTGGAGGACTGCATAGAGTAGGATGTAATTTGTCACCTCAGGCAAAGCCCAAGGCTCTTGTAAGTGGTGTCCATTGAGACACTAAGTGAAAATTAAGGTTATAACCAATCACCTGTATTTGTGAAGATGTCCTTTGCAGGCAGGATTCAAAATTTGATGCTTCAAAATGCTTACCACTCCCATGTGAAAAAAGCTTTGGAAGAATTTCTCTGCTTCAATTAGAGGCAAAAATATGTTTTCTAATTTTGAAAAGGAAGGAAAAAAATAATTCAGTTAAAAAGAAGGTAAGAGGATGTCTTTTTAGCAGCTCTGATGCCAGTACTTTGATCATGAATTATTTTCATTCTGCTTTCAAGATCAGGGAGGTAAATGACCCGTCACTGCAAAGTCTAGAATGCTATCTTTCATTTTTATGCTACTTGACCCATGAAGTCAATAAGAGATGTCTCAGAGGAATTCCTCCAGCAGAAGTTTCTAATACAATTATGATACAATTGAATGAACAGCACAGGAAAAAATGGACTTTCCAAATACACAGAAGATCCCAGACTGACTGTTCACATTAGACCAAAAACTGCTATTTCATGGGCATTTCATATTTCATATTTTACACTGAAATGGCCCAACTACTACCTGGCATGAAAATAATCTGAATTAGACTGAATACTGTACCTCTCAGAGTTAAGAACCACAAATGTTTTCTTGGCTGATTTTTATTAGCTATGACATTTCAAATTGTTCTTGAGATCAGCATTTAAGGAAGAGAAGACAGATTTTTTTTTACCAGGTATGTATTTTAGAAGTATGAAATGACTGAGTCAGGTTGGGCTTTTCAGCATTAACAAAGATCCGTGGATTGGGCACATCTGTCAAACTCTAACCCAAATTGTTCCATGTCTTCTCATTTCTGTAACACTGAATCTCTTAATTCAAACATTTGCATATTCCAGTAATATCTGTATTGGTAAAACACCATTTTCCATTTGGACAATACATATAATAAGGAGGACTACCAGTATTTGTTTGAAAAATAATCTTTTATCAGAAGCAATGTTTTTCAATAAAATAATTTAAACCAGTTTTCAGACACCTTACATTCGAGTACTTTTATTGATTTCCCTTAACTTACACTGAGCTATATTATTTAAAGATCTGGCCGATTATACCATGAATGACAAAAATAAAGAAAAATTATTTTGTCTTATTTGCATATCTCAATCAATTAAAATAATAGCTATAGTGCAACACAATCAGAATAGTGGGTCTCAGTGTGAATGTGAAGCCTCTGAACAAAAGAAATCTTCATTAGGTTATTAAACTTCTAAAATTAATAAAGCAAATGTCACTTTGACAGACTGTGTTAAACAAATGCGGCATTCACCTGCAGTTTTAAAACACAGCTGTGAAGAATTGACTACATCAGTAGTTAAAAACAATGTTTGACTGTGTAAATATTACAAATACTATTATGAATGTATACCTGAGTACGTGTAATCCTAAATTAATCAGAAGAACAAATATGTACATTTCACCTGATATACATAATAAACACCTCCAAAAAATCCTTTAATAAGGTTGGTTAGATAAATGGTTAAAAAAAATGTAGAGAGATATCTGCTTCTGTGTTATATTGACAGTATCTCAGTAATTAGGATCAAGTATCCTTGTTTAATAAAGTTCCTCTAAGAGTCCTAGTTCAAGGTCAGCCTAAGGAATCTTTTGGGGTAGGTTTCTATTAGAGAGCCTTTGAGCTCTGATGCTGCATACTATTTAAGTTTGAGTTAAATGGTTAAAGTGACTATAATTAATCACAGCCTTGTGTGCAAAAAAAAAAAAAGTATAAGATCACTTTTTTTCAATAACCTTCTCTGTAACAAACTGAGGTTCAGTTGCAGTCTCTCTGAATTCACTGGAAAGTTTGCATTTACAAGAATAACAAGGTGGTGGGAGGGCTGAGCTAAGGTGAATCACCTCGCATTCCCTCACACTATATTCATTACATTACATGATAAAGCTAAGCATCAAGTAGCAGGGGTGTGCCTTCAGGCTGCAAATGGATTGGAAATGTAGGCTCTGCACAGAGCAGTGCTGCAGCCGGAGAAAGGGAGGTAAGGTTAAAGGTCTCCCTTAAGCTTTGTCCTACCAGGACACCCTAAAATCATGCCTGTAAATAGACAAAATTCTTCCTTTTGGGTTGAAATACTTCCTGGCCAAAGTCCTTCAGAAGTTCGCTGACCATCTCACGTGATCTGACACTAGGACGTAGCCACATCACAAAATCCCCAGGATGCTCATGTTCTGAACTGCCGGGTGATTGCATCCATGACAAGTCTCGTGCTTTGTCCTCTTTTCATTATGGACAATTTAAACCAGCTGAATCACAGAATCACAGAGGTTGAAGTTGGAAGGGACCTTTAGAGATCATCTAGTCAATCCCCTCCCTGTTCAAGCAGGGTCAGCTAGATCAGGTTGCCCAGGACCCTGTCCAGATAGCTTTTGAATATCTCCAAGGATGGAGACTCTACCACCTCTCTGGGCAACCTGTTTCAGTGCTCATTCACCAGCTGAGGTTCATCATCTTCCACTACCATCATCCAACTTCTTTTGTGTGTCTAGAGAAGACAGACAAATTCCTCCACAATATTCAAGGCAGTAGTAGAGTAGCTGTAGCTGTTTGCCACTTTACTAAGAGCCATTTATATTTCTTTCAGGATTTCATTCAGGTGAATGCAGTATCAGAATGAGAACAACCACATGGACTGTAATGTCAATTTTTATCCAAGACACATAAAATATATTTGAACCTTAAGTTTCATTAACAGTTCTAAAATGGGAAGAGGTATGTGAAGAATTTCTTAATACCCAAGTCTAGATATTTAATTGTCACAGCCCAACTATCCAAGGGTTATGTTGATTCCAGCTGGACCCCAAATTTAAATCTGTTGAAAAATCCTGAGATATCTTCCTGTTAAACTAGGGATTAATGCTTGGCTGGTTTGCTTTTTAACTATATACTTACTGATTTTCTGGAACACCTACTGCACTGTTAATTTTAGTTTTAATTTCAAAACAGACAAGAGCAAGAGGTCTCTGCAAGATTATCATGTTACATCATTGATCTGCACTTGCAGAAGGCTCAATTTGCTCAGTAATAAGCAACTTAGGTCAAAGGCCATGACTGAAAAAATACAAAGGGTATCATTTACACCACTGTCAATCAGAAACAGCTCTATTGAAATCAACTGAGTTACATTTGTGTCAAATTGGTGTGAAAGAGATTCAGGTTTGCAGAATTTTGATTATGTGGCAGACAGGAATTCATTTTTATTAGTCTGTAGCAGGAAGCATTACAGACTACTGTGTTAAACTACTAGATACTTGGGGATCTGCTATAATATTTCAGTTTAACTAAAAAGGGATTACTCACTTATTTGCAAATCAAAACCATGTCATTGTTTTAGCTCACTGGCTCCCATTACCTTATGCAATCTGCTTCATTGCATCCAGAGATTCTGGAAGTCTGCATTAGAGAATTTATCAGAGGCAAGAGAATAGTTGTGTGTCCTATTTTCTAAGGAAATCAAAAAGAACTCTTCCAACTACCTACAACTGACTATTAATGAACTCTTGTATAAGCAAAATTTTGGGTTTTTTTGGCTTTTGATGTTCCTACAATCACACACTTAAACTTTCTAATAGTTTTAGAATATATGCAGTATTTTCAGCATTTTTCCAACTATACAAGGACAAGATGATTTCCAGGACAGCTTTAATATGGGAATTTTAATTTGACCTATTCAGGGATCTGCTTGGAAGAAATCCATGGATCACGGTCCTGGAGAGAAGAGGGGTCCAGGAGAACTGGTCAATTTTCAAGGATCACCTCCTCCAAGCTCAAGAATGGTCCACCACAATGAGCAGGAAGTCAAGCAAAGGTGGCAGAAGGCCTGCATGGATGAACAAGGAGCTCCTGACTAAACTCAAACAAAAACAGAGAGCACACAAGAGGCGGAAACAGGGACAAGTAATTCGGGAGGAATATAAAGACATTGTCCAAGTGTGCAGGGATGGGATTAAGAAAGCTAAAGCCCAAATGGAGTTGAATCCGGCAAGGGACATGAAGGGCAACAACAAAGGCTTCTACAGGTACATCAGCAGCAAAAGGAAGGCTAGGGAAAATGTGTGCCTGCTGCTGAATGGGGCAAGAAGCCTGATGACAAAGAACACAGAAAAGGCCAAAGTAGGGGCCAAAGATGCCTTCTTCACATCGATCTTTACTGGTAAGACTAGCCTTTAGCAATCCCAGGCCAGAGACCACAGGGAGAGTCTGGAGCAAGGAAAACTTACCCTTGGTGCAGAAGGTTCAGGTTAGGGAACATTTGAACAAACCGTACATACACAGGTACATAGGACCTGAGAGGATACACTCATTGGTGCTGAGAGAGCTGGCTCATGTCACTGCAAGGCTCCTCTCAACAAGCTTTGAAAGGTCATGGTGATCAGGGGAGGTTCCTGATGACTAGAATAGAGCAAATGCCACTCCTATCTTCAAGAAGGGCAAGAAAGAGGATCCAGGGAACTACAGGCCAGTCTGTTTCACTTCAGTCCCTAGGAAGGCGATAGAGCAACCAAACCTGGAAATCTTTTCTAAACATACAAAGGACAAGAAAGTGATTAGGAGTAGTCAGCACAGATTTATGAAGGGGGAAATTGTTCCTGACCAACCTGACAGCCTTCTCTGATGAGATGACTAGCTTGATGGATGAGGGAAGAGCAGGGGATATTGTTTTTCTTGACTTTAGCAAGATTTTCGACACTGTCTCCCATAACATCCTCATAGACAAACCAATGACATACAGACTAGATGAATGGACAAGTGAGGTGGACTGGAAACCTGCTGGACTGCTGAGCTCAAAGGGTTGTGATCAGCTGCTGGTTGCTGATCAGTCCAGCTGGAGACCACTCATTAGTCCCGCAGGCATTGATACTGGTGCCAGTACTGTTTAACAACTTCATTAATGATCTGGACAATGGGACAGAGCGCACCTTAGCAAGTTTGCTGATGATACAAAACTGGGAGGAGTGGCTGATACACCAGATGGTTGTGCTGCTTCAGAATGACCCTGATGGGCTGCAGAATTGGGCAGAGAAGAACCTCATGCAGTTCAATAAAGGCAAATGCAGAGTCCTGCACGTATAAGGAGGAATAATCCCATGTACCACAAGAGGCTGAGGGCTAATCAGCTGGAAAGCAGCTTTGTAGAACCTGGGGGTTCTGGTGGACAAGCTGACCATGAGCTAGCAATGTGCCCTCATAGCAAAGGCAGCTAACATCTTGGGCTATGTTAGGAAGAGCATTGACAGCAGGTCTAGGGAGGTGAACCTTCTCTTCTATTCAGCACTGGTAAGACCACATCTGGAATGCTGTGTCCAGTTCTAGGCACTTCAATATAGGAGTAACACGGACATACTAGAGCAAGTCCAGCAAAGTACCACTATAAGGGACTGGAGCATCTGTCATATGAGAAGAGGCTGAGAAAGCTGGGACTGTTTACCTTGGAGAAGAAAAGGCTTGGGGGAATCTTATCAATGTGTATAAATACCTAATGGTGGGGGAGAGAACAAAGAAGACAGAGCTAGATTCTTCTCAGTGGTGCCCAGTGACAGGATGAGAGGCAATAGGCACAAACTGAAACATAAGAAATTCTGCCTGAACATACGAAAACACTTTTTTTTTTTTTTTTTTACTATGAAGGTGGCTGAATGCTGGAACAATTTGCCCAGAGAGGTTGTGGAGACTCCATCCTTAGAGATATTCAAAACCCAGCTGGACATGGTCCTGGGCAACGTGGTCTAGCTGACCTTACTTGAGCAGGGGGGTTGGACCAGATCTCCACAGGCCCCTCCTAACTTCAGCTATTCTGTGATCCTGTGAATTCCTTAGTTCCTATTGTTGCTCCAACACTTGATTGTTCTTTTTTATTTCTCATTGTTCTTTTAAGCCATATTTGGTAAATGTGGAAGCTGAAGATAAGGATACTTACAATATTCAAATAGGTTTTCTCTGAGGGTGTAGAGATATTTAAACATGAATACGAACCACTATATGATGAAAAAAGATGCAGTGTTTCCCCCAAATTTGCATATACCCCCTAGCACTAGTTTTTTTGTAGTAGTATATTGATTCCATTAAGCTTCTCAGGAAGGAAATAGGAGGAAAATGTCCTATCCTTGTTTAATTTAGATTAAATATAAGAACACAAGTCATCTACATACTACTAGCACCATATTTCCAGTTTGAATTTAGCTGAAATACAACACAAAGCAACATAGAAGACTTTGCTTTGTAAATGTTAACAGACATGGAAAGCATTAGGTTATTTTATCTGAGTGATATGGCCTGTCACATACTAGTAAATATAAACTTAGTAACTATGCTTCCTGATAGTCACTTACTAATAGCAGAAAGCTTAAGTCTTAAACTATGCTGAGTAGAGATGACACCTATTCATTTATTTGCAGCAGCAAATTCTGGTCTTTCAAACTCATATCAACCAAAAATAATATTTTCCCCCACCATGAAACAAGCCAATTTTTTCTAGGGCTATTCTGACCCAAACTAGTCACAGGCATTTATATACATTTCAAAAATGCTGTCATTATGAGGCCTAAATATTTACAATATGACAAACTGTGTATTCTTAAATGATCATGAGCCAAGGTAACAAGAAGCACTGACAAGAGGTCAACAGAGCTCAATAGCTTTGACCATTAGTCTATATAGCTCCTCTTCAGAGAGCAATTAATTGGCACTCATCTTAAGACTAAATGATTCATCCTCAGGTGATCCTACTGATTAGAAAGGCAACCCAAGATGGCCACCATAGCCTAGATGACTAATGTGCAGATATGTAAAATCATGGATGGGATTTATCTCCCCTGCTTTGTAGAACAGTATTAACAATTTTCCCTAGTCCAGATGAAAGACAAGTGTCATGAACCAACAGAAAAATCCAGGAATTGTGTAACTGACTTGAGCTTATATTGTTGTGGCATTAAAAACCATTGAAAATGTTTCATTTTTAAAAGACTATAAACTATACATTTAGGTGAGCCTACTATATCCCAGACCCAAAACTTTAAACAAGGTACTTTTACTTTTTTATAGCATTTCTAAATACAGACAGTCCAAATGCTTACTGTACCAAACTTTTTTATTATTATTTCAAACAAAATTCTGTACAAAAACATACTAGGCAAGGAAATTCAGTGACTTCAGCAAACAGCACATGACAACACGCAGAATGCTTTAAGGTTTTACATTTTTATTATACAAGTGACAAGTAACTCTCCTCTGGGCTACCTAAAGATAAGAGTTCCTTGTTTGACAAATAAGTGCAGGTAAACATGTATTAACTTTATCTAACAAAGCTCAACAGAATGACCTGGAATCCACCTACATTTACCTATCTGAAAGTGGCTATGAAGAAAGCATTATTCTCCCTAACATACATTTGTAAATGTCCCCCCATTAAAAAATGGAGTTTGTAAACAGTGGATTTTCTACCTTAAAACATGGTGTGATCACTGCTTCCAGAAGAAAGAAAAGGCTACTATCAATTTCTGATTCTGTTCCTGATGACAGTATAGTGATCTGCTACTACGATTGCAGATCTATGAAATGAACTCTAGAGTTGCAGTGGTATACAGTATCATATGTATAATACTAGCTTCTATGGGTTCTAACAAGGTTTGAAACATGGCAGTTCTGCTCAGAAATAAACTAAGACAATTCCTATGCCAAAGAGTTTACAGTCTTAATACTGCTTAAGGACTGAGTTCAATGACTAAATTTGTCACAGAGCAGCTGAGTCTTAGCAGACCAAATACATCTTCAAAATATTAAGGGTAAAGCTTTCGGGAGTGAAAATTGAAAATTCCATGTGAATGCATGAAAATTCCAGTGACAGCACACAAACCCTGACTTACAAACACAAGGATAAACAAATACAAATCTGTGCACAAGAACTGGAGTTTTCATGCATACATGCAAGCAAAGTACACAGAAATTAACAGTTTCAGAATGTGACCTCTGCAAGAATATGTACAGCAACTGCAGATCACTCAAGAAACACTTAACAGAACAAGAGCACTTTGCTGCTTTTGGCAAAATATTTCTATTCCATTTACTGGAAAATTTACTAGAAACTATGAACAAACAACTCAGCAAGGAACTCAACTCCTTGAAGGGTCTATCACATCTGAAAAACAATGAGGAGCAGTGAGCTGAAATTTACTTCTGTGTTCACTCTCAATCAGCTGATGAGTATTAGTATAAAAGAACTCGATTGAGTGCCTAATAACAGCTCAACTCTTAAAACCTCTTTAAATTGACCCTAGTCTGATGAGGCCAATTTGACACTAAGGAAATTTGCTGCTATGGAAGTGTGTTCTGCTTTAAACCATTTCATATCAGCAAAAAAATTACTTACCAGTTAGAGCTGTCTCTGGCAGATATTTACCATGATATAGTTACACTGACAAATCCTTTTCTCCTTAAGTCAAGGCATTAGAATTTGCCCTTTCCTTTCTAAACCTAATAAAATTATACAAATTCAAAATCCAGCAACGATCTTAGAATACATTTTATGTTTACTTATATTGAACTTGAAAAACGGTAGTAATTTCTCAATAGTGGAAAGATACAGGCTATACTAAATAAAAGAGGTAAAATGACCTCTTTCTCAATACATATTTGGATGTCAGCTAGCCCGTAATCCTTGAAATCAGAGGGTTCTCAACCTTCCATTTAATACAGGGAAGACAGCACATTTTATGAACGTGATGAACATTCAGGTTACCTTCTACTCATACAAGTTTGGTGAGCTATTGTAAAACTAAGTGACTAAAAACCTGTGCATATGTTTTTAAAACACACCCAATATTTGAATTTTATTTTCACTTATATTAACTTTCTACTACTTTAAATTTCATTTCTCTGGTAACTATTTGATATTTCTGTTTATTTAATTTCCATTTTGTCTTTACTACTTACTTCTGTGAAGAGAAGGTTGAGGATTAAAATGCACAGATAAGACTGTTGTAGATGTAGATGAAGTATCTAAGTAAAAAAGTATTTTAAAAGACAAAAGATAAAGGCTAGCATCAAAACTTAGTCTGCACTATATAAAGTCAGTCAGGTTATGACTACAGGTTCATATATTTTAGCAATGTGAAGAAAATGGTTATGTAAATACACACAAGTATTAACATCAAACAGTATTAAATTATGTAAACATACACATCTTCTGTGGCCAATACAAATATCTGCTTGTCCCAGGATGCTACTGCAGCATAGCTCGGATTTGTTTTGAAGTAGATTCATCATTCAGGTGTTTTGTAGTGAACCTAAAAATTACAAGTACAAATTAAAACAGCATTTTGTAAAATAAACAGAGAAGTGAACACTTCAGTGCTTGTTTTGGAAATGAATACAGTTCTACTACGTATTTAAAGACACTTACATGTTGTCATTGATACTGGAGCTTAACTGCTAATAGTCTGACAGGTCCTCTTTACCATCAATATACCCTTTTCAATAAATGATTCCCTGTTAGTAGGTGGAGAATTGTGGTCCCTGGCCTCAAGCCAACACTCATAGTAACTTCAGTGCAACAAGTATGTTAATTTAAATTTAAAAGATGGGGCTGCAGTCAAAAAACTTCTGCAACTGAGCAGGAAACTGAATTCAAATCTTATTTCAATGACAGCACTTGATACTGTTTACCATTTGTCTACTAAATTATCATAATTTTTTGCAGGAATTCTCTCTTTATCTTTGTTTTCACTTAGAGATCTCAGAAGAAAAAAAAAAACATGGAAAGACATAAGAATTTGGGTGAAAACTACAAAAGGATTTAGGAAGCTAGTTTGAATTTAAGCAGAAACTAGGAGTATAATTTTAAGAGCAGGTTTCTTAAAGGTCCTGTACCCTTGCATCTCCTGATATACCATTACATAGAGGGTTTGTTTTATTTTGTTTTGTTTCGTTTTGTTTTAAACCAGCAGAGTTTGTTCAGTAGTGAGTTACACTTCTGGGAATATCCTGGAAGGACTGAAGAGCTTTAGTGTATTTTTTTTTCCATTTAAGCCCAAACATTCTCCACTGTTTATGTTCCTAGAGAGACCAATCATCACATAAGCTCAAAACATACCTGTAGTATTTAACTCCACATCAACTCTAATTCAACAGACATGATCAGCAAAGATGGAGGTGGTTATGACTGCAGTTCTCACTCTATCCAGTAGCTCAATAGCTAGAGAATTCAATACAGCTGTGGTACTACAGTACCAAACCAAAATACCAAACTTGGTACTATGCCTCTCTCCTCAATTTCAGGGAAGTCAGACCATTATGTCTTGCTTCCTAAGACAGTGCCTTGAATGCTTAGCTACAGGATTGGGATTTAGGTTGCTGTCTTCTTGAAGTTGTACTATTTAGCAGAATTTTAAAAAATAGTTTACTAGATCACAGGCAAATTGAGAAGGGAAATATCAAGGGTATTTACATGAGAAATAGAAATTCCACTGTTAGCTTCTGAAAGTGTTCTAATCACTGGGGGTATTTTAATAAAAGAAAAATTTCTAGCAGTGCCTTAAAAACTGTCAGTCTATTCAATCTGTCTAAAAAACATTCCAATGCAGGAATAGATGAGTAAATCAGTTATCTAAATTTGCAGTTTCTCTCTCCTGCTCCCTCCTCATACTTCCACCTAGCCTCCTTTACTGGGTCTGCACAGAGGGCTAGCTATTTGCATCCAGTTTTGAGGACTCCAGCTCTTGATACTATAGACAGCTTAGGCAAATATTTCAAGTTCTGAAGTCTGTTCTAAGAAAAAGTGTCTAACAATTAGTTGTGAAGCAACACATTAGTTTTTAATATAGCTCCAGGTGTTTGTCGGAAGTGACTTAAGTCTACAGGAGAGTCAACGGTGAAATCTCTGTCATCTAACTAACTTTTCAATAATTAAAGTTATCTAATTTAAATTCAGCATTTTGGTGCTGTCTGTAAGCAATAAAAACAGAAAAGTAATTCAACTTATCTTAGAAAGAAATAGTATAAATCACTCTGCAAAGATGCCAGTTTCTTCTCTTTGAGTATAATGGGAGCCTAGAAAACCACCTTAGACCTAATGTTTACCTTTTAGTTGGTAAAATTTTTAGAAGATTAAACAAACCTTAAGTATCTCTGAATGGGGACATTAAGACTTCCAATATTCATACTCATTGCCTATCAAAGTGAAATGGAACTGAAAGGTATTAATTTTACTTAAGAAAACCCCAGGTAAAACACCTGAAAGGACTTTTTTTTAAATAAAACAAGCTTCTTAAGTGAGAAGAGTCTTAAATACAAGGAGGCTGGGAGAGAAAAAGAGGAATTTGTTGAGGCTGAATCAAACAATTATCCCATACATACCTGAGAGCATTCAGAAGTCCTTCCACAGTGTCAGGTGGTTGTTCCTTTAAAACTTTTATGCAACCCTTCATCTGGGAACAGAAGGATGCCACTATTGAACAATGATATATAAATTGCACTAGCTGAAAACAAGGAAAAATTTCACTAATGATAGGCAGCTTAGTTTCTTGTGTTAATGTTAATGTAAGTGTTAATGCTGTTCTTTGAGACACAAGAAAAGCATTATAAGTTATTAAAAACTATTTTAATTTATTAAAAGTCTAACTTTAACAAAAACAATGTCTACTTTAATAAGTATATATACTTTAATAACTATATATTTAACCTTACACATGATTTCTCCAATTCTAATTTAGAAAAAAAATAAATAAATCAACAACAGCTGATACAAGCTAAAAATGATGAGACTTGTAAAGAGTTCCATGTCATTGCTTTTAGTGTCCGTCACAAGAGATGCTTCAAATTTGACTTTCAGTTTTGTGCTTGCACACAGGAAAGTAATTTTCATTATTCAGTTTGTAGTTGTAAATCTAACTGGTGATAACTTATGATTTTTTTTCATAACTAATAGTTACAAACTTAATCTGAGAAGTCTAAGATGTTTGATTTTAAACACCACAGTGAAAGAATGTCTGTCTTGGAGACTGTAAAAAACAGACTGAAAACACTGTCCAAATTTACAAAAGATGAAATGAAGCACAAAAAGCAGAGGCTGAACTCATCTGATCAAATACACTGACTCCCTATATAGTCAATAAAGAGAAACAAGAAATTCCTCCAACCTGTTCAGAATATAATTTCAGACATGGTGAATCATACTGCAGAAGCGCCTATTTCTTCCCATTGCTATGAAGATATCTAATAGTTATTCAGAAGTTAGCCTAAATTAATTCCATCTTATTTAACATGACAGATAAAGATGAGGCAAAGTCAGGATCTGAACCTTCTCATTTTCGAAGTCACATTACAGTGCTAAATCTAGTATTTTTTTTTTTGGTAGCTAAACAGCAACTCTGCCTTATTATGGAACAGTTAACTGGAGTCCATGTATTTGCCAAAGTTATTTGGAAAATGTAACAACGCTCAATGCTTCTGCTCAATGACCAGCCTAACAACAACAGGTCAGTTGGCTCATTTCTACCTGTAAGATAAAGCTAGCTATGCAAAGAGCAGATCAGATGAAATTCTCAGGGTAGCAGCACATATTGTTAGATAACATAGTTACTTCTGAATCAGAGACACTTGAGACTATGTTCACATCACTCATTACAGGCTTAGATGTCCTATCAGATCAGACCTAAACTCAAAGGGGAATAAAAATTCAAACCATTCATTTCTGTTTCTGTTAGAATCCTTAAATCAGTCAAAGAAGAGAATCAGTTAGGACATCTAAGCTAGGTGCCTGTAATTAACAGCTTGAAATACAGCTTCCAGCCATGAAAGAATAGGGGAACGTTAATTTGCTCCATTGTCCCTGGCCTTCTCTTGAAATGGCTCCCAAGAACTGACTGGTCTGCAGAAGAGAGTCATTTTTCATATTAAAACCAACACACCATCTGAAATATTATAAGAGTTTTTTTGTTAGAGAAGGCTCTCTAAACTAACTAAGCAAATTAAGATTTGGGATTGTGCACTCATTTTTAAAAACTGAACTGTACATTTCATACCTAATAGAAGTGCTTCCTTTACACTTTACCTCTGTCCTGTAGGATTACAGGGCTTTATGATAAATGTGAAAAGGAAAGCACAAACACTGTACTTTTGGTCCTAACAAAAATTTTACTTATATAGGAACACAGCCCTCTAGACAAGAGACTGAACTAAAAGTCAGGAAGTCTGCATTCAATTCCCAGGCTTTATCTGCTGCATGACCTTAAGCAAATCAATTCACCTCTTTGTGGCATAGCTTTTCTTCTGAAAAACAGAGTCAAACAAGAGATGAAGTAAAATAATGATATCTACAAATGAAAAATGCTAAAGATGACTCCAAAAATTAATTATATATATATATATATTTATATAAACGCTGAAGTAGGTTATCTTGCAAAGGGAAAGGCTATTAACATCTTTTTCATGAATTCCAACTTATTTCTGCTGGGAGACATGTTTCAGGAGATTCAGGGTTGTAAAAACATAAAAACAGGTAGCACAGATAGAGTACTTCTCTGTGTGTGCTTGTAATACGTCAGATGAAAAAATAACATTGATTTCCCTGTGTCTGGTCATGCCAAAACTAAAACTAAAGGCTCATTATCAACATGACAATAATAACATTTAGGTTCTGCTACTTTAGATCTCAGCCAAAGCAGAGAAAATGTAGAAAATTTGCTTATTTACAACAGAATTACTGCCAAAAGTGAGCATTTCAGAATAAATTACATGATTAATAAAAATGATGTCAGCAGAACTTATTCCAGAGTAGGTGTAATACAAAGTTATTTTAGTGTAACCGTACAGTTGGTAGGAGAGCAGAGTTAACAAAGGCAAATGGGTATCTGTGTAAGGAAGAAAATATAAAGAAAAAACCCTGACCTTTATTTTAATTTCAAACAAGCTAATATATGAAAATATGTAGGTGAAGATGAATTTAAATTTTGCCATTCAAAAGCTATTAAAATAATTTATATATTTATTTTTAAATATATAAATATTTAAATATATTATATATTTAAATATATTAAATATATTAAATATAAATATATATATTTATATTTAAATAATATATTTATATTTATAATAATTTAAAACAAAAACCATACGTTTGTGCTGAAAAAATCTAGATGAGTATTCTCAAACTTAGAGTATTAAAAAGTCACTCTTACATCAATCTTTGATGTCTTTGAGAAAGCTCCCACAGGGTGAACATGATCATACAGAATAATAACTCCCACCATTACTCGCATGCAGAACATAAGAGTCTCTTCACTGGTGAATCTACTCCTGTACTCTCTGGAAAACAGAACCAAAAAAAAAAAATCATGACTTTTTAACTGGACAGTTTTGCAAACTAGATTATGAATGTATGAACTCTAAATATTGTATTTTAAAGTTGAAAAAGAATCTTAGTAATATTTTAAAGAAATCATATACCAGTGGGATCTTTGAACTGCAAAAATCCTTGCCAATTTAGAAAAAAAGCTAGGAAACAGAGATATGTAACCCCCTTCTAACACTTCAAAGTTCAGATTCTCACATCTGTGAAGTTAATCTTGGACATTTTACCAAAAGCTTTCATAGGTCATGAAATATGATGGAGATTGACTATTGATATTTCTGTTTACTCTTAGAAATGTAAGATACTAGGACCTTAAAGGAAAGCTACTCCTTTTGTTTCAATTCCCACTTTGAAGCAGTTAACATTTAGGTGGGTTCTAATTTTAGCAGCTAGTAAGCTCAGGGCTTCACCTAGGTGGACTGCCTTCACATGCATCTCTTGCTCTCTCCCCTAAATATAAAGGCAACTTCAACAACCCATGTTCCTTAAGAATCTAAAATGCAGAGGCCAGTTATATGGGACTAGACTGAACTCATGCCAAAGAGTTTTTCCTTTATTTTTTCAATGGCAAAATAAGCATACTGATTGCACAGTTAAAACAGTTCCTATCCGCCTTAATCCCTGAAATCATCAGGAAATGAAAACTGAAATACAGCACAGAAGAAGCCTGAGAAACAGAAAGCATTCAGTTTTCCTTAAAGTATTATTGAGTAGACAATATATTACTAAGTAATATATACATTTATCTACTGTCATTCATTGGTTTTCAATATAAAACTTGATTTTTTTTTTAATTTAAACATTTCAATAAAACATTAGAAGCTGTACTATGCTACCTCCCAGTTTATTAGGACTTCATTTTTCTTCTTCTGTTTAAATAGCACAGCATCATAACATGACCAGAATAAAAGGCTATGGACCTCTAGATCTGAAAATGTTTTATTATCACACAGTTAAAACAAGATGTCGAACATAACAGTAAATGCATTTATCTTCTGTTGGGTGAATCACAACTTTCTATTTCTCTAATCATACAATAAGCTTACACAACCAGGTTAGACTTCAGTGACTACTTCTAAGACATCCCTTGACTGTGAGATGACTCCCATCTACATACACCTTTCCAGAATTTTGATAAAACAAAAGCAATAACCTCACCATTAAGCCTTCCTTAACAAAATTCAATTCTGATTCATGAAAAATATCCAAGGTGGTTAAAACAGGTGACCAGGCTTTCTAACACCAGATCATGCTTTGTATACAAATGTGGTAACACCTTAAGGCCAACATACTGGAATTCATTTGGAAAAACTGATTATCCTAGGTAGTTACTTAAAATACAATGTAAATTCTCTTATACAAGAAAAATAAGATTTAATGCAAAACTTACGGTGTTTCCAACATGACTTTACATACGCTAGCCATAGTACTTAGACAGTCTGTTGTGTTCTCAATTGGTAAGGTTTTGTTCTAGAAGGGTTAAAAACAGCCACTGTTCAGTAAATCATCTTGTAAAACTAAAATTAAGAATGTATTGTACTTTTTCTCTCCCATTACCTACTTCTGACACAAAATATGTAGTTGCATTACTGAGTGTTTTCAGCATTGGTGTGGCTTCTGCATAAAACAGCGACATCCTATTGGCCATTTCGTTGTTTACTTCATTCTCAATGTCTAGCTAATAAAAACATGAGGAAAAAAAATAGTTAGTAAAACTCTTAAAATTTCCAGCAGCAAGAAAATATGTAGTACATGTTCATGTCAGCAAGCAGATTGTTGCATGAATAGTTCCAGTCTAATCACTTGATCTGGACTCGTGATTAACTCTGTGTGACAGAGGGAACATGACAGCTAGTGAATCAAAAGAAAAAACATTACCACAACTGGCATAAATACACACTGGTAAATACCTCAGTGAGAACAGCATATCAAAGTTGTATTTACTTACATGCATATTGTTTATTCTGTTGCGACTTATTGTCCGCCTATAATAACTGAAGTCATTCTGAATTGCTGGGTTTCTCATCTTAAAGGAAGACAGGAAATAATCAGTTTCAGGTGTTCAAAATATATGGAAAAAATCAGCACATATTAAAAGATTTTATTAACCTTGAGTTCATCAAAACGAAGAGTAAAATGCAAGATTTCTGCAAACTCTTTAGCTAGAGCCTGTTCCCGTTCCAGGTGTTGAGTTGGAGTATAAGGTGGGCACGTCAAGGACTCCAATAAGCTCTGCAGGGCTTTCTCTGAATAAGAGTTAGAAGCAAAAATTTTATTCAGTCCACATTATGACAATTTTTTAAGTAAGTTTATAAATATACTTTGTCAGAACGGAAGAAACCTTTGAATATGCAGAGGCCTGACAGGACTGTTTTTTCTTACTATTCTAAGACAAGAAACATTTGTCAGACATCTGCCTCTTCAGTCTCTCTGCCATTTTCTCTCCATTTTGTACCACTAAGCTCTTTTTCCCTTTTCTTTCATGTCTTATCCTTTCTGACATCCTTTATCTGGGTTTCCTATCAAAAATGCTAGAAATGGCATTTTTTCTGCATCCAAACCTTCTACCCTCTCTCCTTCACCTTCTTCTATTGGCCATCAGCTCAGTGTAGAGATAGTTCTGGCACGTTACTAAAATGGTACTCAGCTACTGACAGCAATGTGGTCCAGCTCCTGCAGCTGTAAGTACTAGCATTACTCAAAAAGTGATAGATGTAGTAAACAGGACATCACTGTAGAAGAATTGCCTTCTATTGTGGGCTCTCCCACTTTATAAGTTTTTGCACACTGCCTCTCCTCCAGACTCCTATTTCAAGGTGTAATTACATGATTTGGAAGGGGCCGGGGGGGGGAGGGAGGGGGGGAAGGGCAACAGATGTGGGAATGGCAAAGCCAGCTTGCAGTATGTCCAACCTTGGATTTTCACCCTGTGAGACAGTTTTTTGACACTTCCCTCCCTCCATTATCCCTACAAAAGAGTCTCAAAATATTTTCAGTTTTAATTCTTTTTAAAACTCTGATCTCTTCAAGACCCAATTTAAAAAAAAAAAAAAAAAAATTGCATTAGTACAATAAAGAGCAGTGAAGTGCAGAACCATGATGCAACAGAGAAAGTTTACATAGTTAAATCACACACACTGCTTGTATTCTTTAGTACAGATTTAAGTGATGAGGTGAAAAGCTACGATAATTTTGAAACTAAAGATTAAAAATATGCTCTGATAAATGTAAAACGCAGGTAAATGTCTGTTGATAAAGAATAACTTTTAAAAAGTTAATGGTAAAGAAACTTCATATATCTGTATATAAAAAGAACTTAATAAAACAGATATACTAAAACAGTGCTCACCTAATCTGAGTGAAAACTCATAAAAGCGCTTCAGCCTTACAACCAGAGGACATACTGAATTCCATGCTTTTTCTTGCAGTTGGATATCATTGGGGTTTTGTATTGCCTGAAATGAAAATGTCACTGTGAAGAACTATGACCCATGAATGACAAGCAAAAGGTGGTTCAGAAGTTTTCTGGTACATTATTTTAAAATATAAGTATTGTAAAACCATGAACAAATGACACTGCGTAGGAACAGAAAATTAGTAAGTCGAAAAAACACCATTATTTTCCACCCTCCCTCTCTCCTTTTAACATAGGGATTTAATATTTTTTGTTCAAGCGCAACACTGCCATATGGGAATGTTTTAACACATTCTTCGGGGAAAAAATATGGCAGAAACATCAGGGAAGACCTTTTGCATGACTATTGGCCGCAGAAATTTTTTTTTTTTTTTTAACGGTTTTAATGCTTTTGAAATCTGCAACATGTTCTTAAGTAACCATCAGCTCGCACTAACAGTAATTGTGAGGTTGATGCAAGAAAAGATTTGGTTGGTTTAGTCTAATTGTAAGTTACAGGACCAGTTTCATAGAATAAGACACCTGCAAAGTTCAAATAATATTGTAATTTACTGTGATTCATTATTTCATTTACACAGAAGAGCAGTTATTAACTTTTTCTTTATAGTGCATTTCTGACATCTGAATATTATTTCTTCCATATACTCAATTTTGACTCTTACCATAAGATATATGAAATAACGTATATGAAACTGTGTTTCTCAAAGAGCAAAATAATTACTAATTATTAATAGCAAACCCCACAAGAAGTTCAGCAGCCATCATTTAAGGATTTGACATTATGACTTTACATTCAGTGTTACACATGCTCTGTAACATGTTTTCCAAATACTATTTTAATGAACATTTTCATATAATTTAATAGGATGTGCATGAATACAAAAAAGAAACAAGGAATACATCAAATTATGCTTGATTTTGCTTCCAAAGAACGGTCATTAACTTTAAAAAACATACATCTCTAATTTCTTGTCCAGCTCCTTTGTAAGCCTGAAGGTCTGCAAGCATACTTTCTGAGTCCTGTAAAACTGCACTGATCTGATTCCATACTTCCCTTTCTCCGTCTGTGGGCTGTGCATCTAAGAAACATAAAAGCAAAAGGCACAAAGTCAAAAGGTAGCTGCAATAAAAATGGCAACATTACTGAATTCTACTTAACATTATATCCAACTTGACTGATTGTAACTCCATTCTGATTCTATTTTTATAATTTTACCACACTGCAATTCTGCATCAGAAAGTAAAAACAAAGTTTGTACTTTCTAAAGTAAAAACAAAGTTTGTACTTTCTAGTCAAAGGGGGAGGGAGTGTCTGATCTACAACAAAGTTTTTTTCTAGCAAATTTGGCAAGTTCTTGCTCAGAATGGCTCTTCTCATAAACAAACATTTAAAAGTGAAGCAGAATCACAATGTTATTAGAAAATAGGACAATGCATCAATCCTTTAGTAAAAACGTCCCTCTGTTTCATCAGCTCTACACCTTAATTACAAAGAGTTGTTCCGATTTCTTGCAGCTTGGGAATAAAATCAGACCTTTCAGTGGATGGAGCAGGGGAATATCATGCCCCTTATGACAACTGCAAGGAATTAAAAGCACTGTGATATCTTCAGTTCAAAACTCACTGATTAGAAAGAACTACTACATATCTCTCTCTTTCAATAAACAGGAAATATTAAAAACACTTTTTCTATGTAGCCTTTTTTCCTTAAAGAAAGGAGACCCAGTTCTCTGGCTGCATACCAGCATGGGATTCATTTACTGCCCACTCCCCCCCTTCAGAACCAAACACAACAGTGCAACTTGCAATGCATGGTAAAGAACAGAGGTTCTCAAAGCCTTTCAGGTTAAAATTTTAACAAGACAAAAATCCTTATCTTTAGGATCATGATCTTAAAAACAAAAACAAAAAAAACAAAAAAATACCCCTCAAGCGTGCCTTGAATACCATCTCAGAAAATTATCATTTTTGCTTAGGCACTACTGAATACCTATATTAAGACTCACTGTTTAATTTGTTTAAATGCATCAAGTTATCTATGGACCTTGCACTAACCGAACACGAATGGATGAGACTTATCTGTCTGTAGCTCTGAAGCAACTAATGCTTAAGAGCTTTTCTATACTTGTGTTTCATTACAAGTCCCATGAAAGTGAGCAGGTGAAACAATTCTGATTCTACATTCTGGAAGTTTGATTTTACTTTGGAAGTTTGCCCTAATAATCTTGTTAAAATAGAGAATGGAAGAAAGTAATAATTAGCTGGGCTTACTCAACTGGGTTTTATATCCAAGATAACCTGAAGTGACTAAAAAATTCCAGTCCTCCAAAAACCTTAGCTTGTTTCCTTCCTAACACCATATAGACTACTCTGCATCCTTCAGAGAAAAACTGAGATTGGAAGCCCATGCCCTTCTTGGCTTAGCTCACTCCCTGATATCAGGGATGCCAGCTCTTAGAAACACCTCAGGGGGAAAGTAGAGCCAAAGGGAAAACTTCCTCAAACAGCAAAACCACAACTCTGAGACACAGTTCACTATGTGAAGTTCAGTTTTACTGACTGGTTCTTTTCCCAAGCTGCAAGAAATCTCAGGTGTCTCAGGTCACTGACCCATTGCCATGTACCTTCTGATAAAGAAGGAAACAAAACAGTAAACATTTCTGAGCTTAATGATGAAAGTGGTAATCTTACTAAAAAGTTATACACCATGGAACAACAGAGAAGGGGACAGGTAGGATTCACCTATGTATCAGCATCTACATTTTAACAATTAAATACAAGTTAATTAAAATAACATTTTCAGTAAATATTAAGACACAAAACAGAATAAGTAATCTATTAGTACAAGTTAAGAATGTAAATTTGCATATTCAGATCACCTGAAGCATGGATTGGTTAACAAAGTACTTTTGTGTTACTTTTCACAGTTTATTTGCTTTAAAAAATATTAACCCCTATAGAGATTTAAATACTACAGACTGTTCAGCACTTTTAGATTAAGCATGCTCTTCAGTAAAACCATCTATAGTTCTTTTTCAGATTTTCCCAATTAATTTTTTGAAACTTGACAGAAGGATGAATATTTGAAACCAATTGAGTTTTCAATAGTATCCCAGCACCTGGGGAAGCAGGAGTAGGAAGAAGGTGGGTGAATGGAAGAGTGAAAGGGAAGGGAGAGGAAGAGGACTGCAAAGGCTACAAAGCAACAGGCTTAGCTTGCACTTGCAGAAGCGGTTTATGTTTATGCTGAAAGTACTTAACTTAAAAATAAAGGTAGAGAGGATGATTCAGGCTTTTTTTTTTTTTAACATGCGTCTCACTTATAAAATATGTTATGCAAACAGATGCTCAGATAAGATTATGATTCTGTTTCAAAAGGGATTTTACACAAAGATCTCACCAAAAAATGGCCAACTAAAATACCTGTAATAGATCACTTTGAAAAAGATTTCATCTCGCTGTGAACAATAGTAATAGTAATAATAATAATAAAAAGGGATACAGAATTCTTTATGACTAAATTTTTAGCCTTTTATATTGTCTTCTATTCTAACAAAGCCAAAGCTCATTTCTCTGATTTGAGTAATAAATGTTATTCCTGAATCAAAATTTAATAATATGGAATCACTGCTTCCTAGTAATTATCTCTTCTCACCTTAATGGACAGAGAAACAACATCTGCTTAAGTAATTTTAGCACATTTATAAATAAAACTAGAAGCATTAACAGTTATCCACACTGAATGCAGGTCCCCTCAACAATAAGTTACCATAGTCACTAAACTACTGCATTTAAAGTCTGATAGTCTTTACAGTACCCATGATTAGCTTTCAGAGTACATTCACTTTAATAAGATGGACTAGTAAACTGTTCCACCTCCAAAAGCCTTTGCCTGTGTTTTTCCACTGTGAACCTTAAAACTGACAACTACAATTCTCTATCAAATCATTTCAAGAGTCAAACTAGGTTTGACTTCCACATACAGCTTCTACCAGCAAATTCTAATTTAAAAAGCAGAAATTATAGCTTTGGAGAGAAGAATAATTCCATTGGCTCCATCAGAAATAAGCAGGATATGATAACTCCTCCAATCCATGAACAAATAATCTCTTTCATTTTTACAAGTAGCCTATTCCATGCTTTAGATGCGGCTTCAGGTTTCATAAGAAAAAGGGGAAAGCTAGACCAACTATTACCAATTTGTGGATGCAATAAATATTTCAAGTGCATAGTAGGGTGGGAGGGTAGAACCATTATCCTCTTCTTTCTCAAAATGCCTGGCCCTAGGTTCAAAAAAACCAAACCGTCCAAAGTATCTACATCATTCTTCACCAACTTCGCATTAGAAAAAACATAGAAACTGCTATATAGACATAGGAAGACATAAGTACTCATAAGACAAGATTACACATAAGAGAATGTATATGAAACCTTTACCAATACAAAGTCAAATATAACAATATCTCAAGAGTTAGTTTTTGTGAAGAAATAAAGGAGAGTAGTAAAAGAAGTGTTTCCAATCCATACACCCTTTTTGAATTTCAAATGCAGACCAAAAGCACAGAATTCTATTCTGCCTTGAGACAAAATGACCCCAAGTTAAGAGGATTCCCACGGAAGATAGTCTTTGCATTTCTTTAAATGAGGCATCATATCTGTCTAAACCATCATAGTCAGCTGGCTCTGACAGCCTAGTAACAGAACAGTAAGTATAACAAGATGTCTTGTAGGCTCTGCTTCCAGCCTTTCTTGTCCTGTCCATCGCTGAATATGGCTACTAAAGCTCACCAGCCAGCAAAAGTAAGTTAGGGTGGTGTATGTATTTTACTGTATTATGCTGAAGTCCTATTTCAGGTTTGTCACAATGACATTGATTTTTCCCCTTCCAATCTGGGAAGATTAGACAAAGATTAGTTTAGACAAAGAGCTAGTTTATGTCCTTAAAAAAAAGACAAGTTGCAAAGCATTACTTACTATAGCGAAAACTGCATTTCACAGGATATGAAAACATGCTGTGTTCCATATAATAAAAAGAATGGTACTATTTTGAAATAGTATCCTGTCCATGGTTTAAGCCAAAGTTCCATTATACACTGGATTTTAAATTTCATCCTTTCTAAACTAACGAAAACAAAATTAAGCTCCCTAAATTGTCAGTAATTGCTATGGGCATGATGCAATGCCAGGGAAATTAGTGTCAGACTTCCTCTCGTTTGCTCCTCCCTCCAGCTCTGCCAGACTCAGTGGATGGATGGCGGCTTCAAGAGAAGACATGGATGTGATCCCTCTCAAACTGAACCATAACTTCTTGCTTCGGGCACTCTTAGCAGGGCAGGAGACTAGACTTTAATCTCCCTGAAGCTGGATACAGATCAGATCAAATCTTTCCCCTCTGGAGCAAAGGTATTAATTAATACCCTATTATGCAAAAACTGGGCAGTGGCTCTGTTGCCAAACATCTTCCATGAACAATTATTACCAAAAACTTCACGAATCCTTGCATCAGGGTGGGGGGCAATCCTGGAAAATAAGTGGCCTTGATTCTTGGCAGGGGGAGTGGGGAGATTAAATCGGGATCAGATAACAAGCCCATCTAGCTAACATTTAGGAAGCAGGGGAACCTGCTCAGGCTACCTACGTAGCTCTCTAAGTTCAGAAAGCTTAGGCCTATAAAAGTTCTTTTTATTTGGGGAGAGGATGGGACTGAAGATGCCACTTAAAGACATTTTCTGTTTTCTTCCCAGTAACTTACAATAAGCATTCCGAAGAATGTAATAAAACTTCAGTCTTTTAAGTTCAAAACAAGCTGTTGTTACCACACACTTCCCATTATTTCCAAAAATACCAATTCAAGTATTTACTTTGCATTCCCCTGAAAAAGGTCCTCTATGGGCAGCAGTAATCTGACAATAGATTTTTTTGTTAAAAACAACATTCATAAGCTGCTATGGAAAGAGCCTCAAATACTCAGAATCCATTCATCTGTTACTGATTTAAACAAGGTCAAGATCTAAAGAACAAAACGCGTTTTGAATTGACAAAATCCATTTCAAGAGAATCTACCTTATGGGCTAATGAAAGTCTTCATTAGAAAGACTTGGTTCTGTCATATAGTCTTCCTAGCAAACTTAGCTCTCAACTCAAAAGTGAAAAGAAATTAAGGAATTGGTATATTAGTTCAAATCTATATTTTGAATAAGAATACCCACAATAAGATACAAGTGTAAAAGAACAATTCAGTTGACCTTCCAGAAATGAAGAGATTCTTTTTCTCTATGTAAGCTATTTCAGCAGACCTTAAAAAACAACAACCCCCCCCCAAAAAACAGTAATTTGGCTGAATGTATCTAGTTTGCCCCAAAGAAAGGGCTTTTTCATCTGCACAGGAGAAAACTCTTCACCATATCACGCACTGGAGAGACAATTACCATCTGTCTCTGGCACTGTTGTTTGCTTTCAAGGCTGGACTGAATGAAGCTTCAAAATGCTGAATTATTCAGCAAGCATATACCAGAAGCCTCTACATTAACAGAAAAATTTAGCTTTAAATAACATCTGTTTGCACAGATCCATAGGAGCTGCATAACTCTAAAATGATTACTGAAGAGCATACAGAACTGTTGATATACAACATTAACTGAAATTAATACTGGATTTGACCATTTAAGTATGACCATGACAGTTATGAAACTTGGTTCCCAATTTGGAATAAAAAATAATGGCAGTAAAAGGTGTCATAAAAAATGCAACCAATCACATAAGCATCTGCAGAAAGGGGAAAAAATAGGGAAGATTTTTAACAAATCTTTCTGAACCTCAAAATTTTCTAGGGGAAAATTAAGACAGTTCAGTATTTTAATAACATTTGGAATGTGAAATTTGGGAAAAAACCATTAAAAAGAGAAGTTTGTTTCTATTTTCAAATACAGTGCAAGTCAGAATTTGAAAAAAACCACCTTTGAGCTCGGTGAAAACACTTTTTTTCCTATGTGTTCCTGTTTCGATTGGGCCATTTTTCAAGAACTCAAGAAATATCCAGAAGAAATGTACTGGAGGGGCTAAGGCTAAATATGAAAAGAACAGGCTCGTGAAAAATATGAGAGCAAAAGGAGCATGCAACCAATGAAAAGCAACTTGAAATCCAATACAATGGAATTTTTCAGAAGATCTGATACAAGATGTTCTGCTAAAAATTTTAATCAAGATATAGAATTCTGTTCTGGAGAATCATAATTCACAGGAAAATAAATTTAAAGAGATGTTGCACAGGACAACTCACCCCTACAACACATTGCCTAAACATGTATTATTATTATTATTATTATTATTAAGAGTAATGGCGAGGGGGAAATAATCCTACTATGCTGACCTTACGGTGCAGTTTCATGACTGACCTAAGACATCCAAGTCTCCTGAGCTGCTTGTCCTTCTATCCTGCATTTTTATTTCCCCCCATGTGCCAGTCCTATGGCTCTTTGAACGTGCAGTCATTTGGATCACACGCTGATCTGGCTTAAAGATTGTTAGGTGGGGGAAAGAGGTGAAGTAGTGGGGTTTTTTTAAGTTTTTTTTTTTGGTGGAGAGAGTTCTTAGCCAGGGCATTTTCCCACATAGCAATCATCCACATGATTGGTGCAATCATGTGTTTGTACATGTTAATCCTAGAATAAGGATATGAGACTATGCAACGAAATGTCACCTATAGGATCACCTATTTTGGGCAGCACAGATTTAGATTTGCTTAAGTCGACTGTGAAATGAATTTAACACCTTAACATTCTTTTCCCACTTTCTTTATATGAACACTTATATTATTTTTGGCCAGTATCAACACACAAAGCCTCTGATTTTTGAGTAAGAGACTGTATCTGTTCTGCTTACTAGGAAAAGGGCTGTTTAGTTTTGCTGCTGCTGCTTCTTTTTTTTTTTTTAAACAGTATTTGCATGGCACACTGCGTGCATAGCAGGAAGAAACACGGTATGTCACATGCTTTCTTTTCAGCTACAATAAACTCCAAATGAAGAGCAGCACAAAATATCGTGGCAGGAGTACTCAAAAACTCTAACCATTTCAGAAGTAGTGCTGACAGATATAGTTTGGGATTTGAGTGTATTGCTAATGAAAAAAAACCACCACAAAAACTAAAAAGCAATATCCTGATGCAAATAATGAAATACATAAAATATATAATCTCAAAACACCTCTCATTTAAAAAGGGACATTCTCCAGAATGCTTCCTGCATAATGTTCAGTATTAATTCTTGCAGTGAAACTGAGCAGAAGCCTTCCTCGGATACTTACATGAGTACAGCAACATATTCAAAAAAGATCTGAACAGCAATTACTTCACTAAAATTTGAAACTATAGTTTTGCCTATTTAACTTAATTTTAGTTATTTTTCACAATCTAAACCAGAGATGCAAACAGGCATAATATTCTTCTCAGACCAATGTGTCAAAACAGGTGTTGCACAGCTGGAATAAATCTTTGTGGACAGAAAGGAATATTGCATTTCTACAATCAAGCTAATCCTTCCTTTAAGCTTCTCATCTAAGATCTATTGCATGGATCTAGTTGGAAGATAGTTGGAAGATTAGTAAATATTTAAAGAGTCTTACAGCTAATCTATTTATGCAGTATATTTGAAAATGAATGAAGTTATGATATTCCTATACTGAGTCTGAGCCCAATATAAATACAGTCAAAACCCCATTTGCTGAAAGGCTTCAGCAACAAAACAAAAGGATTATTGCTCTCCTTAAAATAGCTACCTAACCTGTCCTTTTTAACCTGGATAGAAAAGATTTTGCACGTGCATGTGTATAAAAATATATATATAAATACATAAAAATATACATGTGTGTGTATATTTTGTCCTTTAGATGTCAAGAAAAAGCATAAACTACTTCAATCTACAGACTATGTGCACATTCCACTAATACAATTAAGGAGGATTAGAAAAGGAAATATAATTGGGTAATTGGGATGCAAACATTTGCATCCACAGTAATCTTAAATCTGCCTTATTTTAAATTCACCAGATCAAAAACATTTTCTAAGTTATTTGCAATGTCCAACACCCACCGTGACTGGAAAGCACTTTTTGAAGAAAGCAGAAACAAAACTGCTAGCTCTGCTTGCAGACAGATTAAGTCACTTGGGGGTAGATGGAGAATACCAATAAAATTACTGACAACAGCCACATTCTATTTATGAAAAAAAGGGGGGGGGGCAGGGGGGCCTAAACCAGAATGTCCCTATTTTTTTTTATCCTGGAATATCAAGAGTTCATCATACTAAGGGGTTGTCACAGGAGAATTACAGAACTATGGAAGTAATTCTAGTCTCCATCACTTGACTAAACTTACCTTTTCTTTGTAACACAAATGATAACACAAAAACATCCAAGTTCTCTCTCTTCTCTACTATGAATCTATCATAATCTTATTTCACATTAAATGAGACACCAAGTCATTCTGCTTTACTTAGTGTCGATCCAAGGCTCTGGAAAGGCTTCTTTTTGATTTTTTTTTTTACAAGGAAGCCTTGGTAACTCCACTAGATTCAAATAATACTTACTACTGCTGACATCAGATAGACAATAATAAATAGAAGTGCAGGAAAAAATAGGAACAGCATGCTAAGTGTCTGGCTTTTTGGATCAGTCTGATACAAATAGTGGATCTTTACCTATGGTGATTCTATTTTAAAGTATCTGAATTTAACAAATATTCATAAATAAATACATATTCTATAATATGTAATTATAAACAAAATGTTAAATTTGAAATTTTCAGTTACAATCAGTCTCTACGTAGATAACACAGCAAGCCCCAAATCTATAAAGTATGCAAAATTGTTCTATACACATAAAGGTATAAATGTGTATTTGTTCTAAATTTGCATTACTATCGTTAACTATTGGGTAAACAATCATTTTTGTGTGAAAGATTCACGAAAAGATTAAAAGCAGTTGTGGGGGGGGGGCGGGGGGAGGGAGGATGGGCATGGAACAGGAAGGTGAGTAATAAAGCACTGATCCATAAAATTAACTTGTTCCTCATACTACACAGACATCATCAGAACTATCTACCATATACAGAGATTTCAGCACGTGCCCAAGTGGTTACATGATAAGTGTATATGCCCGAGATGTTTCAGGCGTATCTCCCCAGTTTAGCAGCCCTAGCCATCTTGTTTAATGGGGTATAAAAAACTGGCCCCAACTCCAGAGCAGAACTACAGTGGTTCTGTCTGCAGCAACTCTACCTTACAGATACAAGGATTTTTAATACGTCCTCTGAATGGTCAGCTCCAGTGGCCACTTTCATCCACTGAACTCAAACGGAAAACTAAGCACACAGAAAGTCACCAAACAAGTCCAGCAAGCATGTAAGTAGATTCTTATTCATGCCTATTAACAAAAGAGCTTCCTTTCACTCCTTACAAGGGCTAAATAAAGGAGATCAAAGTCCCCAACTAAAGGGCTCTTCAGTTACCTCTCTTCTACACAATACACATTTCATCCAATAAAAGCCTCCAGGACTTTATTTTAAAAGCAATAAAACCGCAACACATTTTAACCTTTCCACTCGGGAGTGTCAAACTTACTTAAATTTGGGGGTAGTTCAGTTCCTCTCTGGCGAGTGCCCGAGGAGTGTGCGCACGTGCCTAGCCTGATCACTTGTCACCTCCTCAGGGAGCCGGGGTTCTCATCATCACCCCATCTTAGCTCTTGTTGGCAAACGTACTTTGGGAAAAAAAGCAACTTCCACTGCCAAGGCCATAAAATAGGTATTTCCCCTGCTCCCTGCGCTCCTAGGAGGCCCCCCGCTGCCAGGCCACCTGTGTCCTGCCACGCCTGCAGCGCTGCTTAGCAGCACATTCTTACAACGCATGGCGTCATGGGGCTGGTCAGGCCTGGAGGTCGAGGCAGCCGAAAACCTTTGCGACAGCTTGGCAAGCCACAGAGCTCCGCTAAAGCGTTCTGGAGTTTGACAGACAAACTGCACGATGGTTTAGACAGAGGTTTAACAACCCAGTTTTACAATAAAATTCTCAAATTATGGAGACCGAAAAGAGGATACAAGGCTTGCAGTACCTTTTTCTAAACCTAAACCAACCAATTAATTTTCATCCATAATTTAAAACTGATTCTTCATAATGTAAGTTCAGGAGGAGAAAGTTAAGAAATGTGTAAAGTTGTATTCATAAACTCTAGCTCTTATCCAAGAAAGCAGGTTGAACAATTTCATACGTAAGATTTAAAATATATGTTTAAGTGACTTTTTGAACCATAAATATACATAAAGTCTCATCAGTTCAGTAATTTTTTTCAGAAAAATAATTCAGGAATAAATTATTCAAGAAAACTGTTTCATGGTGATAAAATTTGTGTCTAATCAGCTGAAATTCTCTTTTAAACCATGCTTCAAAATGAAGTTATTTTTTAAAAAAATTGGCTTCTTTCAAAAACATCTTTTTTTTAGAATAAAGATATTGAAAAGCAAAACATCATACACTGTTAGCATTTAAAATAAAAAGCATCACACACAAGTAGTGGGGTAAGATTAAATCCATATTTAAGGACTTGATGACCAGTTTTCAAAAAAATGTCTAGAAGTACATGCAGGAAAACTAACCAGCAAAAGTGAATAGTTTTGATATAGACACAGATGTGACCAGGGAATTAGTAGGCGAAATACTGTTTTGCAGTCTGATAAACATGCAATTAAGAGAGATGCAATCAAGCACATACACTTTGACCACTTCATTACTTTTTTAGAAACTGCAATAACCCAGTTAAATCACTACTGAACCAGGCAAAAAAGAGTGCCACCTACCCTGTTCATATTTAAGCTTTTTATTTTTATTTCCAATATACATTTTCATTCAATGAAACAACATAAGAAAAATTTTACCCTTGATTTGTTAAAGAAGTTCATTCACATGCAAATTTAATGATGGATTATAAATGTCTTGAAACAGAAAAGATAAGACTTCGCTCATATATCTATCATTCTGCCCCCTTCTCTGTTCAGAAGTGATTTAAATCATTTTATATGGTTTTATAAATATCAGAAACCAATATTCAAATGAAGTGTAATTTGATTTGTTTGCAAATCTCTTTTGAATTGCTTTATGATGCGTAAGCGCATGCAGTTTGTTAGGAAGTAATAAGCAAAGAAGGCAAGCCAGGCAAGAAGCTTTGCTCACTTTCAAAGTCAAGGAAAAAATTTGGCCCCTGATCAAGCTCTGTGCAAGTGAGAACTTTTAAAAGATTTCCCATTTGGCTCCTGAAAAATAGAAAAGGAAGAGAAAAGGAGTCCTGAGTGAATAAACGATTTTAGAGGCAAGGACTTGGACAGACTTGTTCTGCTGGAAAATTTATACTGCAAGCAATCAAATTTTAAAAGTTTTTCCTCAGTTTGTGTAAAGTCAGGGAAAAGATTCTCTCATTGCCTTCTAATTCTTTGAACTTACTTTCAAAATCCAGGAAAAAATGTGGATAGTTTTCAATTTCCCTGGTAAGGACCTTAAGAAGATTACCCATCCCAGCAAACCTAGTAAATGCAACAAAATCATAAACAATTATATACGTAAAATTAGAAGGTTACAACTAAAAGCTTGACACAGTCTGCATCATATATTAAATCTTATGACAAGTTCTGAACCGTGAAAAACACTTTGATGTTCAATTCTGTGATCTTTGTGTGTTGGGACAGAGAGTAAGACCTTGTATAAATTCAGAAGTAATTCTATTCAACAAACTGGAATTCAAGCATCAGTACAACTTTGCTAAGCAGAGAAAGATATTTATGAGCTTGTTTACTTAGCAAGAAAAACAAACTCAGAACTATCCATATCTATATTTGTTAATCCTCTGAACTGCTAAACCCAGAATACTGAATCCCATTCCAGAGTTCGGAGGGGAAAAAAAAAAAAAAAAAAAGGCAGGGGAGGGCCCCTTAATCCTTGGTTTGAATTCTTAAGCATGAAATTATGGAAAATATTGTTTATGGAAACTAATTCAGTTTAAGGCAGAGTCAAATTGTTTCTAACCAGTAAGGCCTTATAAAATATTACTATCAAAATTATTAGAAAAATAGCTAAAAATCCTATTCCTTTTAACTTTAAAAATTTATGTATGCATTTTTGGAAAAAAAAAAGTTTAAGTTCAAATTCTTTTCAGCCCATCTTGGAAGCTTTAGCATTCCAAGTCAACAAGAAAAACTCCCAAAGGGAAAAGTGACCAATTTGTGAAAAAACAACTCTCTTTGAAAGAGAAGGAAGGAGAAGTGAAGACAACGTAGGTTTTTACCAGTGCAGCCCTTAGGAGGACCCATTATTCTGAAACTGTAGAAGTATAGTTTTCTTGGGCAAACTTGAACTTTTTCTCAGAAGAGAGAAAAATCAAGCCGTGAAAAGCACATATAAGAAATAAAGAGAGTCCGCCTAGAGGGATGTAGAAAAATGTAACTTAAGATTTAAAAGTCAGATTGAAAACTTTTTTTTTTTTTTTTTTTGCCTCAAAGATAAACATTCTCAGTGCTCTAAACCATGGATCTTGGGGCTAACATCTGACGCTGATCTATTTTTCAGTTTAACTCTTTTGCCATTTAAGAAATCCGAACACAAAAAGCTGATTCTAAGCATGCACATGGCTGATACTTCATCGGAGGAAACAGATCCCTCCCCCCAAATTCTCCCCCCAAGCATTATAGAAGAAAAAGTACCATTAACCCTCATTTCTATATGCATATAAAGGATACATTTCCATAGTAGGAAAACCTAGGAAGAGCCCTGTAATGGAAGGTTTGGTGATTTTAAAGCAGTCCTAATCAATCCATAAAATGATATAAATTTAGTCAATAATCCATTCAGAGCATGAAGTTTCACATAAACCCAGTTTTTGTTAGACAAATGGCTTTAATGTTTTGCATGAAATAGTTCTTCAAAATTTTCTCTCCAGAACAGATCCAGTGAGCAGACTGTCAAGCTCTTTATAATTAGCAGCATGTTGTATACACACTATTGAAACATGAGGAAAATTCTCCATTATTCATACAGTTATGACCACTTATATGCAGAAGAAGTAACACAGTTTTACTTTCAGAACAAGATCTGCACTTTTTGAACTCAGTCTAACTTTCTGATTATCCTACAAAGGGGAAAAAACATGCAAACAGAACAGAATAGAGTTTATACAACATTAAACCTCGTATCTTTAGTAATTTAATATTTTTTCACACTAGAGTAATACATTTTATCAGCATCGTGTAAAAGGGACAAGATAACACACATATATTTATTTCCTTTTCATAACCTTGAAAGAAACAATTTATATTATTAAGAAATACTATCACAATCTAAATTGACTCAGTTCAGATTCCTCACTTTCAACTCTCATTTTAAGCTGTATCTTACCTCATTGCCTTCAATCTTCAGAGAGTATCCAACCATTTCTTCTACTGCCAAAGTCAGTACTGCATCCAGAGACTGGTTCGGTTAATAGTATGCTTCAAACAGCAAGAAAGCTGTTCTCTTTGCCAAAAACAGGATATGCTCCCTCATTTGCATTGAGTAGTTTGAGATCATGTGCCCAATCTCTGATCCTCCTTACAGGAGTACAGCATATCAAGGCTGTGGAGATTTCCAAACACGAGTATTTTTCCTGAACTTTCGCTATAATCCTTAACTCATTTTTCACTTTATTCACCTTTCTTTCAATCCTTATTTAGACACTGATGCAGCCGTTTAGGTCACAGGTACAAAATGAGAATCCTGCCACAAGCTTTGCACCAATTTTCATGGTCAGCCATGATCCTGAAGATGCTGCTTTGACACTTTCTATCTCCAATGTGCACAAAACCAAAACAGTGATATTTAACTTCAACATCTAGAAGATGTGGTTCAGTCAGTCACTAAACGTGTCTCATTTGTGATATAATTTCTTTATGGCTTCCTAAAAACAAAACTAAAGACAAGACCTTGTTGCAAATAACTTTCACTTCATCATCTAGCACTAAGCTTTTAATTCCATATTAAAAGGCTAGCCTTCACCTTAACAAAAGGGTTAAGGCATAATATTTCCTTATCCCCCAACTGAATTATTTTATTCTTTATACCTTCCTGCTTCCCAGCACTTGGGTGTCCCCACCTTTCTTTCCCTGGAAATTCTAATACTGTATTCCTCATGAACTGCATGCCACTTCCAGGATAATTTTTAACCAGATTTCAAAGTAACTAATGACAAATTCTGAGCAGGTCAGTATATATGCTCTAGTTGTGACTTAAATGCAAATAAGCAGCTAATGTACAGTAACAAAACATTCATACAAGTTTAATCTTAAGTATAACATTCCATTTGATTAAACTGGAAAGCATTTTTTTTTTTTAAACTGCAAAATCAGTTTAAATATTGAAGTGAGAGTCAATGCATATATTAAAAATATTGCAATTGCAGCACTCCTAAGTGATAGCAACTTCTCTGTAGTGTCCAAACCCCTTAAAATTCCAACTTTTAATAGTAGGCTTTAGAGGTGATGACATTTTGACATGAGAATCATGTTTGCATTTTCCATCTTTTCTACTGCTTTCCAAACTATTAAAGCTTAGGTAAAAATGTACATAAGCACAGAGAAAGTATTTTCTAAGCCATTAATTGCTGGCAGCTTAAAACTAATCAGTCCATCTTTATGCTTAGTATTTAGATGCACACAAAAATATAAGTAAGTTATAAAGACAATAGTGAACAAGAAGGTACAGTTAACATTTTGTATTTTATATACCACTAGTCAAATGCATATTTTACAAAGTATTGAACTTGGAGCCAAAACAACACAAGTTGGTTTTCTAACAAACCACAGTTTCTCAAGGTTAATAAATTTAGTTTACACATTCTAGAGGAATTATCTAGGACAGGAAAAGAAATTCCTTTTCCTACACTAAAACAATCAATTTATTTTTTAAATTTTGATAAATAAAATACCTCCCCCCAAAGAAAAACACCAATGAAAACAAAAATACATACCTAAAACTAAAAGGAAACCCTTCCAATCTGACTTGGATTTAACATCTTCTCAAGTATACTGAAATACAGTTTTGAAAACTTAGCAAATGTTCACAAACTGGCTATTGTCAACCAGATTTTGCACACATTCTAAATGCCACATTATTTAACTCTTCTTTATCTTTGCTTATATGCTATTTTAGTGACTACATAATTTAGAGTGGTGTTTTGTATTTTTTTTAAAACTGATAGCTGTAATAGTATATACATTGCTAAGAAGTCATAACTTTATAAAAGATACCATTTATTTCCTCTCCCCTTACAGGACTAATTTATATCAGTACAAACTCAGAAACACCAGCATCACAGTAGCTATGCTGAAGGAGTACCTAGACAGACAAGCATTTAAACAACGTGTTAGTGAAAAAAGGGCACGTACACCAGCTCAACTCTTGGCTACTCATCAGTGCTCCTTTGCCAGAAATTATTTCCTAAATCTGCCTGCTTACATAAACATACTCTCAAAGGCTTTTGTCAAGATCAGCTGGATCAGCAAATACCTACTGTTTAAATTCATTTAGATCATCCTAACTAAATGGGGTTAGGAGTGTTCTCATGAGCAGCTCCATTGATGGATTCTAGGAGAAACAGAGACTCCAAGTTCAGAAGTGGCAGTGAATATTTAGGAGTGATAACTTCTCCCAGTACATCTGCATTTGTGAAAAGTGAGGCATTCTGTCTGCAGGCTAGGGAAACTCTACTGTACTAAGCACACTAGTATCATTAAAGCAGTGGAACTGACCTTACTGCATGAATAATTAACTGCAATTTCAAAAAACAGCAGCATCCAATCCCAAGAAGGTCTCTTAGATCAAAAGCACAAATCCAAACTGCTGTGATATTTACCCACAAAGTTCACTGAGGTGCTTGTAAGAAAACAGAAGTGCACAACTCGGAAAATAATACTATTATATTAAGGAATTAAAGTGAATAAAGAAATCCTGATTAACATTTTTGCTTTTTTTTCCCTTTTATGCAATAGAAATACTAAAAATATCTAATTTCCTAGAGTATTTGTGGAAGACTAATTCCAGGTAGACTGGAATGATGCAGTGCTTGAATTCATCCAGATAGCGGAGGCACCAGGTGACGGGAGCTCTTTCAGATGTGTAGCCCACGCACCATCCCTGCTCCTTGCTCGCTCAGGATCAGCAGGGAAATGGAATTCTGCGAGCTCACGCACCATAGTGGACGTTATCGTATGTATGAACATGAGAATATTATTGCTGTGAAAAGTGCAGTACTGGAGTCAGGAACATTCAAGCATGGATTGCGATTCACACCCACAGCAATGACACCAACCCCGTCGGCAGTTAGGAGTTATCTAGATCTCACGACAGAACGACTGTAGCTCTACGCCATTCTGGACAGATGTTTGTCCAACCTATTCTTAAAGCTCTTCAAAAGGTGGAGATTCTACAGTGTCAAAGGGAATTGCTACTGATACATTAAACCCTTTACCTACTGTCCTATTCACTAAAATATTATCCCTATCTGCGACATCCTTTTACACATATGAATATGGCAGTACCTCCCTCTGTCTTTTTTGTCTCGATTAGTTCCAGTAGTTCTTAAGCTCTTGCATGATAGGTCATGCTTTATTATACTTCTGCATTGTTCGGCCCTGAATTTTCTCCAACTGGTCCAAATTCTTATTAAAACAGGTCACTCAACTCTAGATACAATACTTAACTATATCTAAGTACAGCACCAAGTATAATGAAGGAATCATGTCTTTTAGGAAAGAACTGTTCTTTATACATACCTCAAATATAATTTGTAGAGTTTTATTTTACCCATTGCTTCCCTTTCTGTATTTTGGCAATTGACTATTCTTGCCTCCATAGAGTACTTTATCCCCAAACTGCACAGGATTTTTTTCTGATCATCTCTCCAATTTTCTTATAGTTAAGAATATTTTCATGAATATGCTAGTATCACTGTCATCAATTATTCTACTGGTAAATGTTTGATTTGGTGTCACAATACCCTCAACTGTGCAAATAAATGTTAGTTATGAAAAGCGGTATTATTCCTATAGGGAAATTATTTTAGAAATAAGCGTAAGATTGCATTGTTATATTAACGAACATAAAAAAAATAGTTGTGTAACTGTGTTTGAAATGATAATTTCAAACAACCAGAGATATTTCACAGAGAAGCACCTACAGACATCTTTAGTAAGGCCAGTGCCTTATGTGGAAAAAATTTCTTTTCAGAGTCCAAGATATATTCATTTCCCAGAAAAATTAAAACCATTTAATCCACACTTATGACAAATAAATATGAATTTAAGATTTTCATAATTTCCTTTTTATGAACAAAGTTAACCTGTGAAAACTTATTTGCATATCAAGAAGCACCAAAAAGCAACTTACAAGCAAGCAAAGAAAAAAACAGGACCACACATTCTTTAAGCAGGTAAAGGATAAACAGGCAACCTCCCTCCCCCACACCAAAAAAAAAGATGTAAAGTAGTGAAAAGTGGATAAGAGAAGAACATTGCTCAAGGTGAAGGTAATCCAAGATAAAAGGATAATTTCTGCTTTGAACAATTATTTTAATACAGTTCCTAGATAAATAGGGCTTCAAGCCAAGAGTTTTTACTGTCAACTGAGATGTAGATTGCAGGACACAGTTAAAAGCTACAAAAAAAAAAAAAAAAAAAAAAAAGGTGAGGCAAGTCAAAGAGAGTTAATAAATAGTTTGTAATGACAAATGCATTTTTCACTAATCACAAAATGTTAAGAGTTGGCCAGCAACATTAATACCTGTAGCCCCAAGGATTAAAGAGCTTGGCTCACGGATTTGCTAAAAATCAAAAGGCAAAAAATGTATTACCTCAGATGAACTTATCACTTAGGGGAGAATTATTTTATATATCAACCTTCAAACCAGAGCATACTTAGAACAGAAAACACATATTTCAACATGTGTAATGCCAAAAAGAGCCATCATAAAGGCATGAAAACCAGGCCACTAGATATTTTTATCAAAATATCCAGATTCAGATTCATAGGTCACCATCAAGGTATCATACTAAAAAAGGGTTAGAATAAAATTAAAGTTACACATTCGGAAATTATGTGTTTGAAATGAAATTACATGTTTGAGAATGTCATGCTCCTTCACTGTACAGTAACTATAGTAATCTAGTTTCAATTCAAGAAATATTGGCATCACATCCACAAATGCTTATACACAAAGGGACAAAATTTCCCCTTACACAATAAACAGAGCTTCTATCAACTGATGTTATTAGGTAAACAAAGCAGGATACTGCTTACCTAACCGACACATGGGAGAGGGACACCTTTAGCAGGAAGGGAGCAGGTTTGGCTAGTTGAAGTGTTTCTTCCTTCAAAACAAAACCACTTCATGTTTTTCCAGATGGAGTTTCTCTCAGTTCTGAAGCTCTTCTAAGTCTGAGAGCTTCTGAAGCTCTCTTGTAAGAGAAGAGCAGCAGCCTCATCTTCTTCATCTTAAAACTCCCTTGTCCTTGTCTTCTCTCGCCAAAATCATAATGTAAAAGGAAATGAACATAACAGCGCACACAGTTTTGGAAGTCTAAGGATCTGGGCATATGAAAAGCTATCTGGTTTCAATATTCATGGATACGAGTGGAAATCTATTACTGATCATATACATCCTCAGATACAGACTCAGAAATGGGACTCAAAGTCAGAAACAGGAAAAAAAAGTGTAGCTGCTCCTTTCAGGCTGTCAATGAATGCCAATTATTCATCCTACTGACTATGTTACACAGAATATTTTATAGTATTCTCATAGAAAATCCAATGCAGATACCTGAAAAAAAACATGATAAAAACTAGCATATTCTAGTTCTTTGTAGAACTATGATTAAGATTTTCCTGAACGTGATTTTATTTTCAAGTTATTTCTTGTTCCAATTGACAATAAGGATAAGCCTTTGCACGTTAACTTTGTTCTTTATCCATTTTACTTCTCTTCAAAATATAAATGCCAAAATAGCACATCTAATCTCAGTCAAGACAGACATAAATCCCACAATGACTGGATTTCTTATTGCACAGTTACTAGTGATCTGCTCTGAATGTGTCAGTATACAGGATGTAATGGATTTTGCTGGCTAAAATCTGTATTTCTCTTTCGTAGGGTAATGAATAAGGATCTGAAGCAGTATTTACAAGCATCTTTTTCTGGAAGAGGTTGGGGGGGGAAGTCAAACAATATCTTACAATACTAAGATGACAATTCTAATCAAAGAAATATACTGACACTACAGGAATTAAGATAGCTATGGCTGATACATTATGTATCACTTGCTCAAGATTTGGGGATTAAAGATGAAATACTGCTCTTTGTAGGGATTAGTTGCTATTAGTTTAAAATACTTCCATCTGAGTAATACTGGCCATATTTAATAGATCTTGTAACACAAAACAGGAAAACCGGCTGACTCTTTCATAATATGATGCTGTTCATGGAAATAGTAGCAGTTCCACTAAAAAGAAGACATTATCTAAAAAATACTGTAAATAGGCTGGAGAAGTATATACACTTTTTTCCTTAAATTCATAAAAAGGTAAGAGAATAAAAAATTACTATATGTCTCTTGATGAGGGTAAAGGAGCAAAGAACAGGTACCATCCCTAGATATTTTAGAGACCACCTAATCCCAAGACAGTGGTAAAGAAGGTTTTGCTGAACTATGGAGGCATCTGAAGAGTAGAATTGGGCAAGAAGCTTTAGTAAGTATAATTAACCATATATCTGTACAAGTTCCTGGAGCTGATTAGTGATAAATGTTCCTTCTAGAACATGGAGGAGGTTACTAGAGGAATGGCTGCTTTAGGCTTGATTGATACTTATGGGAGGAACTGACTGAAACCTCAGGAAGGAAATGTGGGAGAAATTAATTAAAAACAGCAGAGTTTACTATTCTTAGGGAAGAAAGAAAAAAGCAGCAAATTAAAGATCATGATTTGAAAAAAATAGTTTCAATAATTTCAGGTATCTGGAAGAATAGGTCTCTTGGAAAGTTAACATAATGGATAAAGGAGTGCAGGAAAGCCAACAGTTAAAGTACACAACAGGCTGTTCCAATGGACAAAATAGAGCATTAGAAATCAATATGCCTGCCTGAGCATATGGAAGGACAGAAGGAAGAAAAGAAATATATAAAGAAGGAAGCTTTGGCAAATGACTGTAGATGAGAAAAGAGAAAATTCTACTTAGCACCATAAATTCATTGCAACACTGAAAACTTGAACAAGTAATTATGAGTGGTTTACTGTTAAAATAGGAAGGTAATTTTATACTGTATCTGTTATCTGTTGCATAGATATGGTTATGTTCAATACTTCTACTTAGTGACGGACAGTGGAGTACAAAATAAAATACATATTAAGCTAGACAGGAATACAAATATTCTGGAAAACAGGTACAGTTCAAAATCACTTTGATAAATTGGAGATATGATCCAGAAGAAATTCAGTAAATACAAGCGTAAAACACTACACTTGAAAAGGAGAGGAAAAACATCCCTTCCCTCCGCCTCCCCCCCCCCCCCAACCCACAGTTGCAGGTAAGCAGAAAGACTGAGAAAAAGGTATTTGATCATCATACTGGGCCATAAATTAAACATATAACCAGCTAGACAGCTACTAAGCTACAGAATTTCTCAAAGATTGCTCTCAGAGTTAAGGGATTGGGGGCTGAATATTGAGCAAGAACACATTTTCTCCAAAATATTAGTCTAATCTGTATATTAGATGGGAGTTATAGAAAAGTAAAAATTCCAGTAAAACTCTTCCTTTCAGCCTTGTTAGCTTTGTATCATTTTTTATCTCTTCAGATATTATTTTATTAACTTTTATTCTTTCACACTAGATATTTAATTCACTAAAACATACAGGAGAAGATTGGAATCATGGAATTTCTGTAAAACATCCTGCCTTGAAAATTGCTTTTAATTAATAGGCACATTAGCCTTCTTAATGAGGGGAACACGAAGAGATTCTTAATTCTGCATTGTGCCTAATACCTTCAGAAGCATATCCCCTACCAAAATCTATTTGTAAACCATGTTTTACTAACACAGAATGCAAACCAAATTTTTGTGTCCCAACATGAGCTGTTAAAAGCCATTCCAACTTTTCTGACATATTAATCAATCTGCTATTTGCATTAGATGACAAGTAAGGGAAGAGTACTGTGGATGGCGCTGAATTAAAATCATCCTTCTAATTAAAAAATATTTTCTCATAAGTGTAAACAAAAATTAAAATAACATACTGACCCTGACAGGTTTTACAGTAATTAACTCAAATCACTGCTGGAAAGTATTCTTAATTTAGCAATGAAATTTGCACAATAACGTTTTTCTGAGAAAATAAAATTGATGCACAGTAGTGATTATGGCCTACTTCTGCCTTCCTATTAAATCTATTCTTGATTAATTGATAAGTTTCAATGGTGATTAATTACAAGTCCTTTTATGACACAGTTTATTCCCTTCACATTACAAGATGCACAGCCTATAGAGGCCCGTTATACAAAGAAAACAGAGTACTGTTCTGTGATGTGAGCAAAGCTAAACATATGCACAAAAGTGGACATTGTACAGTTGTTTTGACAACCCTACAATGCTACTCAGTCGATTTCCTGTGAAGGAGACACTTAAAACTCACAGACCAGCCTACAGACATTTGCTTATTCAACGTGGCTTCACATGAAAAAGAGATAAAACAACCTCAGGAAGTCTTTTGTTGATTATATAGTGCCCTCTGCTGTTTGTAAGAGAAACTCAACAGGAGACATTTAGCATTTTGAGTGTTTTTAATTATCCAAATCCTTGAAGAGTATTGTATTATTAAAAGACAAACAAAAACGTGGTACAAAAAACACAGGAAAATTAATGCCCTACATGAAAACTAGGCAAACAACTTTTTATTTGAAATGCTTATTACCTTTACATAACTTTCATATCACAGGGTAAAAAAATGTGATTTCTGAGCAACATTTTTAATTTTTGAGTCTAGGGCCTAGACTCATCCAAAGTCTTATTGAAATTCATGTGCCTCTCTTGTAACCAAGAAAAGGCTAATGGTTTAGATCTAATGTTTATTTAATATTTACACTGAACCATCAGTGCTAACTTATTTCTGTAAGAGATACTGAAAACTCAATTTTTGCAGGGAATATAGTAGGTGAGTTTCTCCACTACCCTTATTTTTCTGACTAAAGCCAAACGAACCTAGGCAAGCATTTTAATAACCAAGTTTCAGGACAGCACTTTTTTTTTTTTTAATTTTACATTGTTTTCCCTTTCCTCCCACTTAAACCAGGAATTTAGTTTAAAAGTGTAAATTTACATTTAAAATTATTAAAACCAGTGACATTTCTCCTAAATGTTAAGCAACGTGCCACTTAATCAGGCTTAGCAGAAAGCAAAAATCACTAGTCCGTGAGTGTTCATAGCAGGGCATCTCAACACGGCATGTAACACATGCTAAGTCTTTGGCAGCAGTACTGTTTTCTACATGTGAATGGAAATACCATTTTTATAAGCTTATTCAACAAGTTTAGATTAATACTATTTCTTTTGAAGTTAAGCAGCAGACTAAGAGTTGAAAACCAAGAAATCTGGTTTTCCTTTTGCAATCTCTGATTAAAAATTAGATACACAGGATAACATCAATTTTGAAATGTCGATTATCTGCAATCAAAAATGTAGTTACATCAGACACTTTGTTATTGCCTTTCTTGACTACATCAGTATGAAAGGCAAATCATGCCTTTTAGAACTATAAGCTATAGAAAAGACACTATACTTGGGTTTACACCAAAATTTAAAGTTTTATTTTTACCTAAAAGAGATCAAATTGTAACTAATGCCCCATTTACACATAAATAGAGGAGACATATCACAGGTAAAAGAAACCACTTTGTAAAGACATCATTCATTACTTTCTAACAAAAAATGCCAATTATTAATAACCATCTAAATAGTACATTTAAAAATATTTTTAGAAACTGCTAAGTAACTGGTTAAAAATCTTAATACAGTGTAAAAACTATATATGTACACACACATACATACACTTGTATACATATACACACATTCAACTAAGAACAGTAAATGAGCTGCTTGTTACAGAATAAATTTAAAAAAAAAAGATTAAAGCTGTAACAAAATAATATAAATCAAGATTAAAATTGTCTACTTAACCAGAGCTTTCGATCTGCTCGCTCAAAGCCTTCTACTCTGGGCATCCGGAAATACAAGCATTTGTACAACAGTACAGTATATAGTATATAGTAGTGGTTAGGGAGAAAGAGCATCTGTGTGATTTCAGCACTGAGAGTTGTAAAACTCAGGTTCTCTTTTACTTCATGCCTTAGATGATACAAGTTCTTTGGAGGATGCGATAAGATGGAAAAAACATTTCTCCCCTAATATCATGATAAACAAGTGGAAGATAGAAAGTTTCTTAAAGAAGATACAGGTATTACATAACACCAACCAAAATCTATGCATTTTCTTTGAATTTTTGTAATTTACGCAATCAGCTTATATTAAGGCATTGAAGCATAACAGGGAGTTGAATTGCTTGTTCACCTCTGAGCCAATCATTATTTTAGTTGTAGTTCATTTAACTGCCTTACTAATAAAAACAATGCAGTTGAAGAGTTCAGAAAAAAAACTGAGAGATTTAGTTAAAAAGCATTCAAGATATGACTGAAGATTACCTAGGTTCCTAGGAAGTAATAGAAATTTACTTACGGGGAAAAAAAGAGTTCTAAGAAAAGTTTAAAGGCTGAAAAAGAATTTAAAGGCAAAAAAAAAAGTCAATAAATCAATATATGTTTTCACAGTGGAAAAAATCTCTTCCATAAGAGCAATTAAACTGCAGAGGAAGGACAGTGTTCTTTTATTATAGAATGTATTTTTTTTTTGGAATACAATGATATTAGGAAAAAAATACACATATATACACCGCGCGCGTGTGTGTGTGTACATATTTGTCTCAGATACAAAAGTTCAGGTTTTTTTAATAATTTTAATTTGGCACCAGATGCACCAGGTTATTAATACTACTATCCAAACTACTTAGTAATGAAATGTTTTTGCGCAGAGAATATACTTCAGGAAGTAGTAATTGTGCATCACTGTAACTGAATAGACTTTGTGTCTATCCCATCTTTCTGATATATTCCAAAGAAAAATTATTTGATGTCTACAAAAGGTTCTAACTAAATTAGTGCTATACTCCTGTTTTGTGTATGCCTTCCACAATGCCTTCAGGGAAAAGGTCTACTAACTACCTTCAGTCAGGTCTTCTTCAGTTAAATTCTTGAAGAATCAGCTTGTTCTATTTCATGGTTTACCGAGTCACCAATTTCCAACCATAAATGCTAAATAAAACCCTTACTTAAACACCATTATCAGCAGACTACAAATTATACTTCATTAACCTAAAGAACCAGTGCAAGAAGACCAAGAAGATTAATCGTTCCAGTATAATGAAATAAGTAATGAGAAGTTCCTTATTTTCCTCTAAGAAGTTTCATATTCTGAAATAAATGATACCTACATTTTAATATACTTCATCCAGAAACTGAATTGGCTATTGTAAAAATGGGTGGCAATAATGGAAGGGGTGGTTTTTTTTGTTTTTTTGAAAAACATGCTACTATCAACATATTCTAGACAGAAGAAAAACCACAGTATATAGCTTTCTGCCACTCGATTTGTTTTGCGAAAAAGACTGTAGTTAAGGCAGTTATCCACTAAGTGGCATTATGAACTCAAATACATCAATTTGACAATCTTAGCACAGTGCGTTTTTCTTCCTACAAATAAATTGAAGGAAAAAATTATCTCTGGGTGATTTGATTCAAATATGTCAGAAATTTAGGCATCATTCCAAATAGTCAAATTTATTAGTAAGCTAGAACTACCAATTTTCTCTTCATATCAAGTCATTTGCAAATATGTAGCACAAGGGTCAGGTCAGAAATAAAAGTATCATAATAGAAAGACATATTAAACAAAGCAACCAAAATATTGGAGAAACATGAGCTCAAAAAATTAA